>NC_064626.1:842398279-843046494 GCF_023864275.1 Schistocerca cancellata
ATTGACGGAGTTCTCCATTTGCAAGCTTCTCCACCTCTGCATAATTACGGCAACATACAGGGAGTGGGCAAAAATATGGAAACCTAATAAACACTACATATTATAATCCCTAATAGCCTACGGTGTAGGAAACCCACTGGGATTCAAAACTGCATCCAGTTGTCTCGGGATGGATTAATAGAAGTGCTGTATGTCTTCAGTGGAATCATACACCATTCTTCCTGCAAAATAGTGGAAAGTTCAGGTAACGATGATGGAGATAAAAGCGATCATGCAGCCTTCTCCCCAAATTAGACCTCAAAGACTCAATAGTATCGAGATCTGGCGACTGTTTTCATCAGGGGAGATGCGACAGTTCATCCTCATGTTTACAAAACAAAACCTGGTCGATGTGAACTATGTCAACAGAGGCCTTGTCTTGCCATCGGAACAGACATAGTATCATGTGATGGACCTAATTAGTTAAAATGGTCGCATAACCCTGGGCAGTAATCTGATCTTTCAAAGTACACGTGGGTCCCATGGAATACCACGATATGACTGCCCGGATCATCACTCTTGAGACGTAAGTTCGGCCAGAAGTTGGAACCGGTGCGAAACAAGATTCATCCGACTAAATGACATTCTTCCACTGCTCCGAGGTCCAGGTTTGTTATGGCTTCGACACCGTGTTTCCTTTTACGGGACTTTTTTTTTTAAATTCCAGTTCGCCCTGTTTCTGGAGCTCCCTTCGTGTTGTTTTCGATCAAAATGGTTTAAATGGCTTTAAGCACTATGGGACTTAACATCTGAGGTCATCAGTCCCCTAGACTTAGAACTACTTAAACATAACTAACCTAAGGACATCACACACATCCATGCCCGAGGCAGAATTCGAACCTGCGACCGTAGCAGCAGCGCGGTTCCGGACTGAAGCGCCTAGAACCGCTCGGTCACAGTTGCCGGCTGTTGTTTTGGTGCTGACAAGGTTTCGGCCCAATCATTTTCAATGACCGTCCATCACGATTACTCAACACACACCTTCGTCCGCGCTATGACTTAGCGGATGATGTTTTTCCGGTTTCCCGATAGGCGGCATAAATCTTCGATATGGTGCCTGTTGGCACTTGGCTACGGAAGCACCGACCATACGAGCACCAACAATTTGCCCACGTCCTAATTCACTTGGCTCCGCCATAATGCACTTACAACTACATAGAACTCTGTTCCGACCACGGTAATCATTATTAAGACAAATGCGACAATAGACTGCAAGAAAATATTATAATACTAATCTTTAGCATTCTCCTGTAGCATCAAATTTCAGAAGTTTCTATTTCCTTCTTGTCAGAACTATTTATTGTCTACGTTTCTCTTCCATATAGACTTCTGTAAAGATGAATAGTTCAGAAAAGACTTGATATCGTGTTAGATGTTCGATTTTTTTTTCAGAAAAGCTGTTCTTATTATTGCCAATCTGCATTGTATATTCTCTTTACTTCTGCCATCGTCAGTTTTTTGCCCCCAAACTGACGGAACTCATATATTACTTCAGTGTCTAATATCGTAACCTAATTCCCTCAGCATCGCCATATTTCATTAGACTACATCCCATAGGTCCTTTTTTTTACTTTAGTTGATCATCTTATAATCTGTTTTAAGACTCCGTTTAGTTGCTTTCCCAAGTCCTCTGACAGAATTGTAATGTCATCGGTAAACCTCAAAGCTTTCACTTCTCACGGAGCCGGCCGGGGTGGCCGAGCGGTTCTAGGCGCTACAGTCTGGAACCGCGCGACCGCTACGGTCGCAGGTTCGAATCCTGCCTCGGGCGTGGATGTGTGTGATGTCCTTAGGTTAGTTAGGTTTAAGTAGTTCTAAGTTGTAGGGGACTGATGACCTCAGGAGTTAAGTCCCATAGTGCTCAGAGCCATTTGGACCATCTTCTCACTGAACATAAATTCCCATTCAAAACATATCTTTGGTTTCGTTTACTGCTTGTTCATATTACAGATTGAGTGACATGGGGGACTGACAAAGCCCTGTCTGACTCTCTTCTGAACCACTGCTTCCCTTTCATGCTCCTTCATTACTGGTATTCAAATCTGGTTTCCGTACTTAACTTCACAATTTCAGTGTCTATTTCAGTCAACATTGTGAAAAGCTTCCTCTAAATCTACAAATGCTATAAACGCTGATTTGCCTTTCTTCAAAATTTCTAAAATAATTCATAGAGTGAGGATTGTCCCTCATGTCCCTACTTTGCTCTGAAACCTTAACTGATCTTCCCCGAGGTTAGCTTCTCCCGTTTTCTGCATCCTTCTGTAAGTATATTTTTTTTCTTTTTTTTTTTTTTTTTTGCAGTCATGTCTTACAGAACTGCCTTCTTTGGGATCAGAACCCAGGTTATTTCGTTTGTTTCGTCTGTATTGCATAACAGATAAAATAGTTCTCGTGTATAGTACTCCCAAAGATCTTAATTATTCTGAGGGATGTCATCTACTTCACGAGTCGTTTTCCGCCTAACGTATTTCAGGGCACTGTCAATCCTTCGCGCAGTATCACATCTCCCACCTCATCTCCAGCTACTTCCTCTTCCCTTTCCGTGATATGGTTTTCTAGTTTGTTTCCATTGTGCAGCCCATCCTGATATTCCTCCCATCTTCAGATTTCCCTTCGTTGCCTTTTACTGGCTTGGCATCTGAGCTCTCTATATTCATACAGCTGCTTGTCCTCTTCTCGAAGGTTTATATAATATTTTCTATAGCCAGTGCTGCGCAGTTTTAATGTACGAGTACTGATAGAACGAAATCATGGCACCGCCAGAAGCTGCTGTAATGAAGATTTATTCAAACAGATCTATTTTCGGTGAAGTAACAATGTTCAAGTCGTGAAGTAACACTAATTCTACATCTGTTCTCCGCAAGCTATCTTACGGTATGTGGCAGGGGGTAATTCTCGTACGACTGTCAATAAACTTCAGTAAGAGTTCTAGTTTCTCTGAATTTCTGGTCTTGGTGATTTCACGACACATGTGTGCAAGGAAGCATATGTTGCTCGACTCTCCCTAGAACGTATGCTCTCTGAATTTCAAAATAACCCTCTGCTCGATACATAACGCCTCTATTGTAGCTTTTGCATTGTAGTTTGTTGGCCACCTTCGTAGTGGTCTCGCAATTGTTCTGATACCTCTGATATTGGAATACATGTAACGGTGACGTTCTTACTGAAATTGTAAGTTAGGCAACTTACAGAGGTGGTGTTATGGAGCAAAACAAGAAAAAAAGTTCGGTAAACATGGGCGATAAAATACATACCTTAAGAGCTATGAGCACTTGTTTATCTTCGCTGCTTCGAAACACTACTCTTATGCTGAATAAGTGCCCGTAGCTCTTATTCAAGTTAGAGTTTACGTTTACTGGAAAGTTTGTTTCTTGTTTGGTCCCTACTAACTTCTCCAAAAATATAGAAACCCAAGAGCTTGCAGTAGAAGAGGTATTTCATAGTATCGAAGATGAAGAGATGCTCATAGCTTTTAAGGTATGCATTTTAAAGCCCATGTTTAGTAGAATTTTTTGCTTGAAATGATTGTTCCTTTCATATCCCTGATTGGCCGGTCTTCCTGGGACATCCTAGATATCTGGGAAAAAATTACAAATGTCTATTACGTAGCAAAATAATAACACTTTCTCTTGTTATCAGTTACCGAGAATCTTGTTCAGTTATTTTAAATATTTTATGAAATAGTGAAGTTTTCCATGTAATGTGGTACTACTACTGCCATACCTTCTATATTATCCTTCCACTACCAAATAACGGCCTCTGAAGGTTCATTTCGTAGGTGTTGTCATGTGTCACCTATTTCAATCAGTCTTCTTCATGCCATCAAGCTATCCTTTCTGAAGTTTTCCAAATCTTCTTTCGTTTTTCTCTCAGTGGTTGATACATTCTGGACATTCCCAGACGAGTTTTTTTGTTATTTTTTCCACATATGCTGAACTTCACACTCGCCACTTGTGTATAACTTCATTTGTACAACCTACGTCCGATGTCCTCGGCATAAGCCTTTCATTGGCTTGTCATTTATAAATGACCTTATCTGAGTGCCACAGCCGAGCGAGTTGGCGCAGCTGTAAGACAAGGGATTGTTTTCGTAAGGAGTACGGTTCGCCAACCAGATTTAGCTTTTCTTGATTTCCCTAAACCGCTTAAAATGAATTCCGTGACGATTCCACTGAGATAGGCACGGCCGATTTTATTTCTCCTGTTCCACTGCCAAATGGAAAGAGGGAAAAGCGACTATGTATATGCCTTCGTATGAGCCCTAATTATCTTATCTTCGTGGTTCTTAAGCGAAATGTCGAATGGTAATGCAGTGATTTTCAAATGCAGATTCTCTAAATTTCCTCAGTAGTGTTCCAAGACAAGAATGTCATATTCCCTCCAGCGATTCCCACGAGTTCAAGAAGCATCTCCGTAATAGTCGCGTGTTGGTCGAAACTACTGATAACAAATCTGGCAACCCGCCTCTGAATTCCTTTGATGTCTTCCTTTAATCCGACCCGGTGGCGATCCCAAACACTCCAGCAGTGTTCAAAAGTGGGTCGCACAAGTGATCTGTACACCATCTATTTGCACATGAATCACACTTTCCTAAAATTCTCCGAATAAATCGAAGTTGACCATTCGTCTTCCCTACTAAAGTCCTTATCTGCTCCTTCCATTTCACATCGCTTTGCAACGTTACGTCTATGTATTTAATCGATCTGACTGTCTCCGGCAACACACTATTAATGCTGTATTCGAACATTACGGGTTCGTTTTTTCTACTCATCTGCATGTACATTTTTGTACAGTTAGAGCTATCTGCCGTTCATCTTGTATCCTCCTACAGCAACTCAACGAAGACAACTTCCTGTAACCACAGCATCATCATCAAACACCTTGACTACCCTGCCCACCAGACGATTTATGTATATAGAAAGCAACAGCGGTCCTATCATGCTTCGCTGGGGCATTCCTGATGTGAAATCTGCCTTGTGTCCGACGAAAACTCGCCTTTGAGGACAATGTACCAGATCTATTACTTAAAAAGTCTTCGAGCCATTCACATATCTGAGAACTTATTCTGCATGCTCGTACCTTCGCTAACAGTCTCCAATTGGGCACTGTGTCAAATGCTCTCGGAAATCTAAGTACAAGGAATCAGCCTGTTGCCCTTCATCCATAGTTCGCAGGATATCATGTAAGAAAAGGGCAAGCTGAGTTTCGCACCAGCGATTCTTCCTTTCCCAACACCAGCTTGTACTCCCTCTCTAAAGGCATCATCGTCAACTAACATTAAACCCCAAATTTCCCCTCTTTTCATGCCATCTTCTTAGAGGTATTCTTGTCATTACTTTTCAAGTACCAATGTCTTTCATAAATGCGATGTTATAATAAATGCCGTTTCCCTTAGTAAGTATGGCTGTATAAACTAAGTTTTTTGCTAAGAGTGCATTCGTTAGTTTGAAATGGTAATTAGCGTTTACGTGGACTTAAAGTGTGTGCTTTCTTACCGTTTAGGTGAGGTGTCGACAGAGGCAGGGAAAAATATTTTCATGGTGAGTGTGTCGGAGCTGCGTGCCACGCCCTTGACAGTGAACAAGGCAAGCAGGCAGGACAAGCTGCCGTATTTGTCGCGTCCTCAGGCACAGTGAGTGACTGTTGAAGATTGGCGATAATAAGGAAGGCGCTGCCTGCCCCGTGTTTAGCAACACGCCTGTCGGGCGGGTTGCGTTCTGTTTACGGGAGGGGCCGGCCTTGCAGCGGCGCCTTAGCGAGCACCCAAGCCACCGCCAGGTTTGGCTGCCTGCATAGCGTGCCAAGTCCACGCCGGACCTCGCACCACAGGTCATCTTCCCTACAGCAGCCGCGGTCGTGCCCCGCCGCGTTTTCCGCGTTCACCAACTCTCGCCACTTGGGGTAATGCTACTCCGTCGTCCCTGCCTTACTTTTCTATTAGCGAACGCGTATGTTTGGGTTTGCACGTCGTGTTAGATGATTTGTACTAAACGCTGTGATGCCATAGTTTGAAAAAAATTTTCAAAGTTACACTCAGTTGATAAGTGAAATTGCCCGTTAGCTGTCGACGACTAGAGGATAGTTTCTACAAGAGATAGATGAAGGAAATTCGAAGACACTTGCGCAGGATATACTCAACCTAGAAAAAATAGTTCGACAATGTAAAGCGGTTTCAAATGCCCAGAAAACTAGATGTAAGGTATCGGAAAGACAATATGTAAAAGAACCAAGACTGAATAATAGAATGGGAGACCAAGAAGGACCTGCTGAAGAAAGGTGTATCGAAAAAGTTGTGGCGGAAATAAGATTCGCTGATAACGTTGCTATAGAGAGTGAAAGTGAGGAGGGAAATATAGGACTAGTTGAACACAATGAATAGTCTACTTACCACAGAATATGTATAGACAGTAAACCAAAGAAAGACGAAAGTAATGAAGAGCGGAAGAAATTGTTTTAGCAATATACTTCACATACAGTTGCGGATCACAAAATAAACCAAATGAAAGAATTCAGCTACTTTGGGAGCAAAAAAATTCACCGCGGACGCAGCAAGGAGAACATAAGGAACAGACTGGGAAAGATGAAGAAGTCTGCTAGTATCAAACATATGGCTTAACTTGAAAAAGAACTTTCTGAGAATGTCCACCTGGAACACAGCACTGTATTGAAGTGAATCACGCACTGTGGAAATACCGAAAAAAAAGAGAATCGACGTTTTGAGTTGTGATCTTACAGAAGGATGCTGGAAACTGAGTGGACTGACAGACTGAGGAATGTGGATGTCTTCCACACTGTCTGTAAGTTCAGGAATGTGTGTAAAAGACTGCCTCGAAAGACAGACTGGATGACAGGGTGTGTGTTAAGACATCAGGGAATAACTTCCAAAGTACTAGAAAAGAAAGGGGAAATGTGTAGGGGAAAACAGAGACTGGAACATATCCTACAAGGAATAGAGGACGCTGGGTGCAAGTGCTGCTCTGAAAACGGAAACCCACCATATGTTGCTCTCTGCCGCGGTAGAAACAACGCAGCGTGAGAGAAGGCTAAATATAAAAGTATACCTATTTTGGCTTAGGTGTCAGCACGCAATAGTTCCCGAGAAAATGACGGTTAAACTTTCCAGGTCACTCCATCAGTCTGCTCGTGGAGGGTAAGAACGAGTGATTTGGTGAGTGTTGTGGTTAAGAACTTGGTTTGGAATTTTTTATACTCGTGTTCAATTCCAGTCGGTGTTTTTTTTTTACTTTTTTTGTCTTAGGTTGCCGCGGAACTATGCTATATCAGTATTTTTTGTGACGACGTAAAATACAATAGTATTACTGACAAAAGAAGTAAGCATTTCAAATCTTATTAAAATAGATTTTTAACAATAATTGAAAATGAGAAGCGTACGAGTAAGTTTTCTTATTTCAATTTCCTTATATGGTGGCATGTTCGTCAATGAAATCGGAATACCGGCTTCTTCATTTAAGGCAATTCCACCAAAGTGTACGGCGTTCTCTCAACCCTGCAATGAATACTCTCACTTTTACCGACAGTTAAAGGATTACATTCACTGATTGCAGAAGTGGCCTATTCTCATTACACAGCAAAAGGAAATGGCAAGTAGAAGCGATGCAGTTAAAATAGTGCCTTGATTCTCAACAACTGCGGGCTCCAGCGTTCGAGAAAATGCTTTGATATACGTGGTTTACCGCGAAATTATCACCAGATCGCGAGCTACTTAGCAACTTTAACGAGCTTGCTTTTCCTCATGATATTCACGCTAAAAAATGTGACTGGCATATGTGACATCGTAGGTTGTTCGTGGTGCTCTGAATTTTTGTGCTTTGAATGCTCTTACGGTAGATACCGCCTGGGGAAATGCCCTGCTTCTCTTGAAGTATGAAAGCAAAACATCAAAGAAAAAATTGAAACAGAATGTGCATTTTTTGATTTTCAGTTACTGTTACTGATATTAGATAAGATAAAATTTGTGATGATAAAATCTGTTTTCAAAGATCTGAAATGCTTATTTCTTTCGTCAGTATTTCTATTGTACTGGGTGGTTATAATCAAACTTTTCCTATTTAACACATTGTAACAGGAAAACTAATTAACGCTCGAGTACCAAACTTGGTACATTGTTATGCAGAGTAAGGGGTGCATGATTTCCATGCGTCACAGCGCCACCATCCAGTTCCAACTATGGTCACCAGGTGCCACGATCAATCATCGTGATTTATAGTCTCACACACGTGACCAGTTGCAGTGTACTCGTTGACGTGTCAACATGAGCTTGGGCAAAAGGAGCAGGGCATTGTTGGTGAAGCTCCATCATCAAAGCAACAGCAACAATGCTGCAGCTGCACTTAGAGAATATCGCCGGCTGAAAGGGTTATGGAAGGGTCCTCATTCCCCACCTGCTCTGCGGAGCTTGATGAAGAAGTCAGAATCAACTGGAGAACTGGACGTAGCACCGGGAAGAGGCCGACGACCGGTTACACCATACATTGTTGATGAAATCGCTGTTGCTATAGCGGACCACGCAGCGCGCTATTCTCGATCTTCAGGTAGTGCGTGTGTGTGTCATGACAGTTGAACATCACGTGTTCAAGGATTGAAGTTGACGAGAGCTGACCCTGGACCATCCTATGGACGAACGAATCTCATTTTTCTCCGACGGGTGAGGTGAACACACAGAATTGCCGAATTTGGGGATTTTCACCTCCAGTCACCGTGAATGAAGTTTCTCTGTATGGTGAACGTGTCACCATATGGTGTGGCTTCACAGCTATTTCATCTTTTTTGAACAGGATGGCGCAGCGTGTCATACCCGCCCTACAGGAAAGAGGCGCATTGAACTCAACGGTTTTCATGCAAGATGGGGCCCCACCGCACATCGCTCGTGAAGTTCACTTGCTTCCCCGTAACACATTTCGAAAATATCGAATTATCAGCCGATCGTTTCCAAATGCTTGGTCGGCGCAATCAACTGATCTATCTCCCTGTGATTTCTAGTTATGGGGCTACAGGACAGGATTTACCAAGGGAACGTTCACCATGTGCTAATCTGAAGCGCAGCTTATCAAGAGAGGTAGGCAGCATACCTACGCACAGCTTCGTTCTGCTGTGCAGAATGCAATCATGCGCTCTCAGACTCTTCTGGACACCGATGGGCGTCATATAGAAACCGTTTTGTAGCAGTAGCGGTACCCGTATGTAATGATATGATGTACTGTAGCAGCACATTAAAAGTATTTCAATCGAACTGATTCTGCATTATTTCTCTTCCCCGTGTCCCTGACATTAATACTACCAAGTTTGGTACTGGTACGGTAATTAGTTTCCATATTATTACTTGTCAAATAGGGAAAGTTTATTTATAACCACCCGGTGTTTCACACAGAAAAAATATTGATGTCACGTTCTTCCTCAACAGCAAAATATGAAAGAAAAAGAAACGAAACATTGACTTGAACACTGGGTGCAAAAACTAGAAACGAGTCGCTACGCTACCATCGCAATACATTTGACACTGCGCGAGTGAACTCATGATGTGGCGTCGAAACTTGTGACCATCGTTGTCTGGGATACTGTTGGATTTTGGCACCTAAGCCAAAATGGGCGTCCCTTTTTCAGCCTACTTTCAACCGCGAAGTTTCGACTGCGACCTACGACGAGCTCCACTTGTAAGATGAAGAGGTTGGCACAGGAGAGCAATTTGTGGCAGGTCGCATCAAACCAACCAGAAAACAGGCGACATGAATAAAAGGTCTCGGCCGGCCGAAGTGGCCGAGCGGTTCTAGGGTGTACAGTCTGGAGCCGCGCGACCGCTACGGTCGCAGGTTCAAATCCTGCCTCGGGCATGGATGTGTGTGATGTCCTTAGGTTAGTTAGGTTTAAGTAGTTCTAAGTTATAAAAATGCCGTAAATGAAGCAGGCAAAAAGGAATACAAACGTCTCAAAAATGATATCGACAGGAAGTGCAAAATGGCTAAGCAGGGATGGCTAGAGGACAAATATAAGGATATAGAAGCTTATCTCACTAGGGGCAAGGTAGATACTGCCTACAGGAAAATTAAAGAAGCCTTTGGAGAAAGGAGAACCACTTGCATGAATACCAAGAGCTTTGATGGAAACCCAGTTCTAAGCAAAGAAGGGAAAGCAGAAAGGTGGAAGGAGTATATAGAGGGTATATACAAGGGCGATGTACTTGAGGACAATATTATGGAAATGGAAGAGGATGTAGATGATGATGGAATGGGAGGCTTGAAGAGTTTGACAGAGCACTGAAAGACCTAAGCCGAAACAAGGCCCCGGGAGTAGACAACATTCCATTGGAACTACTGACGGCCTTGGCAGGGCCAGTCCTGACCAAACTCTACCATCTGGTGAGCAAAATGTATGAGACAGGCGAAATTCCTTCAGACTTCAAGAAGAATATAATAATTCCAATACCAAAGAAAGCAGGTGTTGACAGATGTGAAAATTACCGAACTATCAGTTTAATAAGTCACAGCTGCAAAATACTAACGCGAATTCGTTACAAACGAATGGAAAAACTGGTAGAAGCCGACTTCGGGGAAGATCAGTGTGGATTCCGTAGAAATGTTGGAACACGTGAGGTAATACTGACCCTACGACTTATCTTAGAAGAAAGATTAAGGACAGGCAAACCTACATTTCTAGCATTTGTAGACTTAGAGAAAGCTTTTGACAATGTCGATTGGAATACTCTCTTTCAAATTCTGAAGGTGGCAGGGGTAAAATACAGGGAGCGAAAGACTATCTACGATTTGTATAGAAACCAGATGGTAGTGTTAAGAGTCGAGGGGCATGAAAGGGAAGCAGTGGTTGGGAAGGTAGTGAGACAGGGTCGTAGCCTCTCCCCGATGTTATTAAATCTGTATATTGAGCAAGCAGTAAAAGAAAAAAAGGAGTAGGTATTAAAATCCATGGAGAAGAAATAAATCTTTGAGGTTCGCCGATGACATTGTCATTCTGTCAGAGACAGCAAAGGACTTGGAAGAGCAGTTGAACGGAATGGACAGTATCTTGAAAGGAGGGTATAAGATGAACATCAACAAAAGCGAAACGAGGATAATGCAATGTAGTGGAATTAAGTCGGGTGATGCTGAGGGAATTAGATTAGGAAATGAGACACTTAAAGTAGTAAAGGAGTTTTGCTATTTGGGGAGCAAAATAACTGATGATGGTCGAAGTAGAGAGGATATAAAATGTAGACTGGCAATGGCAAGGAAAGCGTTTCTGAAGAAGAGAAATTTGTTGACATCGAGTATAGATTTAAGTATCCAGAAGTCGTTTCTGAAAGTATTCGTATGGAGTGTAGCCATGTATGGAAGTGAAACTTGGACGATTAATAGTTTAGACAAGAAGAGAATAGAAGCTTTCTAAATGTGGTGCTACAGAAGAATGCTGAAGATTAGGTGGGTAGATCACATAACTAATGAGGAGGTATTGAATAGAATTGGGGAGAAGAGGAGCTTGTGGGACGACTTGACTAGAAGAAGGGGTCGGTTGGTAGGACATGTTCTGAGACATCGAGGGATCACGAATTTAGTATTGGAGGGCAGCGCGGAGGGTAAAAATCGTAGAGGGAGACCAAGAGATGAATACACTAAGCAGATTCAGAAGGATGTAGGCTGCAGTAGGTACTGGGAGATGAAGAAGCTTGCACAGGATAGAGTAGCATGGAGAGCTGCATCAAACCAGTCTCAGGACTGAAGACCACAACAACAACAGTTCTAAGTTCTAGGGGACTGATGACCTCAGATGTTAAGTCTCTTAGTGCTCAGAGCCATTTAAGAGGTCTCGTAGGGGTTTCGTCTTCTGAGTGCAGTCCGCTGACTTTTGTGCGTGGTGAGTGCAGTTCCGGGTAGCAGCAGTGTGTCACGCGCCGTGACAAAGGAGCTCGCGGAGCGGGCGGTCCTGGGTCGTGGCTGCACGCGGCGTGGGCAGCGGCGGCCCTGAGTGTCGGAGGCGAGACGTTTTTGGCGAGGCGAGCCCCGCGGCTGCCAGAGCGGCCACGCCCCGCGAGCGACGCGCCCGCAGACCCGCCTCCCCGTAGGAGGAACAGGTTCCCGCCTTTACTCTGCCGAGAATACTCTGGCCGGTGTCCGAGGTCCCAGCACTCCTCCACAACGCCAGTAATTACATACACTGTTGAAATCGAGAGGGTAACAAAAATCGAATACAGGAGGGTGAAGAGTCGTCTACATCTTGTTGTAGAATCGTGGAATATATTTTATGTTCAGACATAATGACCTTTCTAGACTCTCAGAAGCTCATCTGCGGAAACCAGCCCGGTTTTGGGAAACAGCGGTCATGCGAGACACAGTTGGCCCTCTTTGTACATGATATACAACAGGCTCTAGATACCGGCTCCCAGGTTGATGCCATATTTCTCGACTTTCGAAAGGCGTTCGACTCAATTCCGCACTGTCGCTTGCTACAAAAAGTGCGCGCTTACGGTCTGTCCGATGATATATGCGGTTGGATAGGAAGTTTTCTAACACACAGGGAGCAGTATGTCGTCCTGAACGGGGTAACTTCGACAGAAACAAGAGTAACTTCAGGTGTGCCCCAGGGCTGCGTAATAGGTCCTCTGCTTCTTACGATTTGCATAAACGATCTGGTTGATGGTATTGATAGCGGCCTTAGACTGTTTGCCGATGATGCTGTAGTCTACAGGAAAGTAGTATCACACGAAAGTTGTGAACAAGTCAATGAGGAAACTTCCTGGCAGATTAAAACTGTGTGCCGGACCGAGACTCGAACTCTGGACCTTTGCCTTACGCGGGCAAGTGCTCCACCAACTGAGCTACCCAAGCACCACTCACGCCCCGTCCCAGGTCCCGAGTTCGAGTCTCGGTCAGGCACACAGTTTTAATCTGCCAGGAAGTTTCATATCAGCGCACACTCCGCTGCAGAGTGAAAATCTCATTCTGGAAACATCCCCCAGGCTGTGGCTAAGCCATGTCTCCGCAATATCCTTTCTTTCAGGAGTGCTAGTTCTGCAAGGTTCGCAGGACAGCTTCTGTAAAGTTTGGAAGGTAGGAGACGAGGTACTGGCAGAAGTAAGGCTGTGAGGACGGGGCGTGAGTCGTGCTTGGGTAGCTCAGTTGGTAGAGCACTTGCCCGCGGAAGGCAAACGTCCCGAGTTCGAGTCTCGGTCCGGCACACAGTTTTAATCTGCCTGGAAGTTTCATATCAGCGCACACTCCGCTGCAGAGTGAAAATCTCGTTCTGGAAATCAATGAGGATTTGTAGAAAATAAATGCGTGGTGTAATGACTGGCAGTTATCTCTCAATATTAGTAAGTGTAACCTACTGCGTATAACAAGGCGAAAATCCCATTAACGTATGAGTACAAAATAAATGATTAGTCTTTGGAAGCGGTAACATCAGTCAAGTATCTGGATGTGACTATTCGAAATTATCTCGAATGGAATGATCAGATTACGCAAGTAACGGGCAAGGCGAACTCTAGATTGCGGTGTATTGGTGGAATCCTGAAGCGATGCAGTCCTTCAACAAAGGAAATTGCTTACAATACGTTAGTTCGTCCAGACTTAGAGTATTGTTCGTGTGTATGGGACCCTTACCAGTTGGGTCTGATTCAAGAGATTGAGAAGCTTCAAAGAAGAACGGCAATATTCGTGACTGGTACATTTAGCCATCACGAGAGCGTTACAAATCTCTTAGAAAGTTTGAAGTGGGACACACTTGCAGATAGACGGCACGCTAAACGGAAGGGGCTGCTCACTAAATTCCGAAATCCGATCTTCACCGAGGATGTAGAGCATATATTATTATCACCAACTTTTAAATCGCCTAATGATCATCATTCAAAGATAAGGGAAATTAGAGCTCGTAATGAGGCGTTCAGACAGTCGTTTTTCCCTCGCGCGATCCGCGCGTGGAACAGAGGGCGGAAATATGACTTTGGCGCGAATTGTGCCCCCCGCCACACACCGCTTGGTGGCTAGCGGAGTATATATGTAGATGTAGACATCTCCAACAGAAAGCTGCCTGCAGTTCTAAAAGTCGAAAGACGCGACGAGGAAACTTTAGTTGAGGAAGCAGTGAGGCAGCGTTGCCTCCTGACCCCGAAGTTAATCGACCCCACACTGAGCAAGCTGTGAAGGGAATGGAGTAGAAAGTCACGAAAGATACAGTTCAGGCGGAAGAAATAGAAACTTTAGAGTTTGTATTGTACTTCATCAGAAACGGCAAATAACATGAAATATAAGTTGAACAGAAACGGAATGCATAGTGCCTGGAAAAGAAGTTGTAAGACTAACATCTACGAAAGCAAAACAACAGTAGTGGAGTGAAGTCGAATTAAATCGGGCTATGCTGAAGAGAGTAAGGCAACGGCCTTGCCGCAGTAGATACACCGGTTCCCGGGAGATCACCGCAGTTAAGCGCTGTCGGGCGTGGTCGGCACTTGGATGGGTGACCATCCAGTCCGCCATGCGCTGTTGCCATTTTTCGGGGTGCACTCAGCCTCGTGATACCAATTGAGGAGCTACTCGACCGAATAATAGCGGCTTCGGTCAAGAATACCGTCGGTGTGCTGACCCCACGCCGCTCCTATCCGCATACTCGACTGAGGATGACACGGCGGTCGGATGGTCCCGGTAGGCCACTCGTGGCCTGAAGACGGAGTGCTTTATGCTGAAGAGAGTATATTAGAAAATGAGATACTCATTATCGTAAGCGAGTTTCGCTATTTGGGCAGCAAAATAACTGACGTTGGCTGACCTAAAGAGGCTATTAAATGCAATTTTGCGATTTTAAGAAAAGCTGTTCTAAAAAAGAGAAATATGTCAGCATTACATTGTCACGCGACATTAGGACGTATGTACCTCCTGAGGTGACCGCTGGTTATTGAGTTAGGTTAGATTATAAAAGTCAGCGCATTTTATTAAAACTGATTACTGATGTCGGCTCGTCAGCCGTCATCAGATTTAAAAATTTAGCTATGCTGACTGTAGGCCTACGTGTCGCTACTAAATTTTTACGTCTGATGAAGGCTAATGAGCAGAAATAAATTTCTACTTGTCTGACGAGTAACCAAGGAGACGTTCATTTTGCAAAAATGCGAAATGATTCTTACGAATCAGGCTCAGTTTAAAATACTAGAGCCGGCTTAAGTGGCCGAGCGGTTCTAGGCGCTACAGTCTAGAACCGCGCGACCGCTACGGTCGCAGGTTCGAATCCTGCCTCGGGCATGGATGTGTGTGATGTCCTTAGGTTAGTTAGGTTTAATTAGTTCTAAGTTATAGGGGACTGATGACCGGAGAAGTTAAGTCCCATAGTACTCAGAGCCATTTGAACCATTTAAAATACTAGAACGTTCTAAGGAAAGCTGTTACAATAGCTCTTGCTTATTCAGTTCTGATCTGATACTAACCATGTTTGGAGTGAATTAAACAAGTGTTTTTTCGCTTAAAATATTTTATCTATCGTCATATTATTTTTTTCTGTAACTCGAATGCTCCAATAGCAGTATTCATTAAACAAAAGGGGAAAAATAGTTGTTTACTTTTGTGGTTTGGTAGGCAGATATGTATTATAATTTCAGTAACGTGCAAGATTTTAAGGTCTACTCTAATACGAGGTTAAGTGTGCAACCTCTGATTACCTGCGCTCACTTTCAATAAATACTGAAAAGAATGATGTAAACAAATCCTGCTTTGTAAACAAGACTCATTTCCCAATTAACAGTGATTTCAGTCCTTTTCCTTTAAATATGTTCTGTTTATTCCGCCGTAAATTACGTAATTACCTATCTTTTCCCGCCTTAACTATGTCAATAGCAAATTATACGAACAACTTACTTTTCATCAACCGAAGATATGAAACGTCTTTACTTTTCATTTTCTAATCCAGTTAATTACTTTACCTACAGGTTTTTCCACCTCTATCGAAATTATCTCATCAATAACGGTAACTGTAACTTTCCTAGGCAAAAGAGAAATTTAAAGACATCTTTTTCTTTCAGTAAAATTACGTTTACCTAGAACGTAGTATCAAAATATTTCGATCAGTGGCCAGAAACGTTACTATCTATTGAAATGAATACTTGACATAAATTCTTTATTTTAATTTACTCTTCTGCAATGCACGCAGCATTCTTTATTTGAACTTTAGATGTTTCAATACAGGTAAACGTAGCGTGTGTGCGAGTACCAGCAACAAAATACGATATCCCCCCCTCCCCACCCCCGTCCCCGACAAATGGTAATGAAACACAAGAAAATAAACAAAAATCCTACATGCCATCACCTCTTTAGTCCCTGAAACATACAAAGGTCTCCATCTTCAGGCGTTGGCGATTCGCGACCCACTATAGTTCCTAAAATGAAATTTGGCCACTCATCTTTATTAGTCAGTCAAGTCTCAATTTTGTTATGTGCTGTTCGCTCAGGATCAACACAAATTATTGTGTGCAAAGTCAGTATTAACAAGCCAAGTAATCCAGGTCGTAATGTGTTAGCGCCTACACATCCAACATACGCACTCGAGTCAGTACCTCGCTCGAGGCACCACAAAATCACCCAATTATCCACATAATAAAAGCAAGAAACCAATTACCTCTGCGAGTGCCTTCAGACAATTAGGAGGACGACACGGACAAAATTCGAATAACTTCCGATACAATCAATTGTACCAAACGAAGAGTTGCTCTAGTTTCTTCCACGTAAACAATCAATCATTACTTCCGCATCACAAAATACACAAAATATTATTAAAGAATAAAGATCTGCCTTGCCAATACTAAAGAATTTGTCGGAGCAAACACTACTAGCAGAACCCACTCGAACAAAGTCCGTGATATGTCGGTCTTGGGAGAAAGCATCTCGCAGCCACGCCGTTTAACGGCAGTCTGTTCACAACATTCGACTTACCGTGAGTGTGGCCCCACCAGACCACAAATCAAGACCTCAATCAAGACGGAATATGACCTAGCGTCTTTTGTTCAGCTGACTCCTACGAAGCCCATACGTGGACCGCCTATCCTTCTCAAGTAAAAGTCATTTGAAATCATCATTGCGAACAAACACGTAACACCACCTCGACTTTCGACAGTGACTTCATTGTTATCGTCGGCCTTCGGCGAGCTCGAGCCGTGCCCAGCTACTTCGCAGCGTCGTTACACCTCTGGTTTCTGCAACGACCAGTGGCTGCCTCAGCGCTACTTCGTGCGGTAATCTTCTTTTGGCCCCCAAAGAACCGAGTGTCTAGAACATTGTTGCAGCAAGAAGACACAATATATAATACACACATTTTTACATACAGAACCTGATTTCCAGCCCCATATGCACTCGGATGCCGAACAGGAGTAAAGGATAACTTACCCCGTGCCCATGACACAGCACAACGATTGTACCAGAAATAGCACAGTTCAAGAATAACTTCTGATTGTTGCTTTAATTATACACTATCTGACAAAGAGTATTCAGACCCCTTCTAGTGGACATTAACGTGGAGTGTATCCACCTTTTGCCTTTGTTACGGCTTGACGTTCGCTGGAGACAGTTTCAGGGAAGTGTATCTTGGAGGAATAGCAGCCCAGTTTTCCTCAAGAACCGAAACCAGGGAGGGTAGCGGTATTGGACGCTGGTGTCCCCAGTGTGAATCCAGCCCTTTGTGTCTGTCTTACGGACTTTCCAGGTTAGAGGTTTATTCTACTTACCAACGAAAACTATTTTAAAAAGAGGATTTTTGTGAATTCCTACTTCAAAAATATTAGCCTCAACGTAAAAACTACAGTTACCTCAAGTGCCCACCTTAGACTAAAAGTCAGGGGCTTCTCATAATCGACGCTATTGATCGTAACTCATTTTGATAAAAACTGATCTTTGATTAAGGTTAAAATTATTTTGTGCCTGCGGATGACAAATTCTGTTGTTCCTGTATTTTCAAATAATTATAACCTTTCACAATGTCTGTTGCAAATTTCGTCATGCAGGTGCTTTTTTTTCTTCTTCTTAGAGAAATATGTCGTCACGAAAATTTCCAGCCTGCGGCGCAAGTCTCTGACACATTCATCTGTACACATTGAGCTCGAACTGCCCCAGAGTTGTCGGCGTGACTTAACAGATCTCGGTACGACAAACAGGTTACCCCAGGCTTATTGACTGAAACAGTCTCGTCCGCAAAACTTGATGTAAGCCTCGGAAAAACAGTTGCTCTCGTCACCAGTGGTAAGCCTCGGAAAAACAGTTGCTCTCGTCACCAGTGTTAAACACTTTGGAAAACACGGACACAGCAAACTGGCTCACCTGGCGCCAGAAGGCGTTTGCCGCTCTCTCACAGCCGTTACCGTGCGTTGTATCACAGGTCTCTTTGTGGAATCTGCAACATTTATTATTTCTTTGTTTTTTGTTATCATATCTATAGTTCGCTACGTAGAGGCAAAAGAATGTCATATAACTGCTACTACAGTCATATAAAGGAGAAAAGAGAGGAAAAATTATATGAATTACATAACAAAATAGCCGGCCGAAGTGGTCGTGCGGTTCTAGGCGCTGCAGTCTGGAACCGCGTGACCGCTACGGTCGCAGGTTCGAATCCTGCCTCGGGCATGAATGTGTGTGATGTCCTTAGGTTAGTTAGGTTTAACTAGTTCTAAGTTCTAGGGGGCTAATGACCTCAGAAGTTGAGTCCCATAGTGCTCAGAGCCATTTGAACCATAACAAAATACATTACAGCAAGCCGGCCGCGGTGGTCTAGCGGTTCTGGCGCTGCAGTCCGGAACCGCGGGACTGCTACGGTCCCAGGTTCGAATCCTGCCTCGGGCATGGGTGTGTGTGATGTCCTTAGGTTAGTTAGGTTTAAGTAGTTCTAAGTTCTAGGGGACTTATGACCTCAGATGTTGAGTCCCATAGTGCTCAGAGCCATTTGAACCATTACAGCAATAAAACTGATTTTATACCGAAAGACTCGAATTAAATCTAATTCTAAATTAAATCTGTCCTCTAAATCCGAGTATTAGATCTGAAGCCGATTAGCAGCCCGTAGTATGTTAGATTTGCTGAAGCTTTGCGTCACGCTCTGGTTGCTGGTTATCAGGTGCGCTACCTGTCATGACATATTCACATATCTTCTTGCTGTATAAATAACTTTCTTTTGTTTACGTTTAGTGGAACGAAGTATATCACAATTCTTGTGTTTATTTATAGTCGGACGAAATATATCTCAACGGTTGTATTGCTCATTATGTGGACTACTGTCTCTATCCCCCATTCCCATCCCCCTGTCCTCGTCTAAGTACAATCACACCCACATTCAAGATGTCACAGATGTCTAGGATTTTAACATTAATAAAAATAAAAGGTATAAAATATTTCAATGTAATCGTACTAATTTGTTTACATCTGAGATTAGCACAGTGCTTTTGCTTCTTGGGGGGGGGGGGGGGAGGGGAGGCGTCGTGATCCCCACAATGAGCTTTCGCATCTGCGCCTGAACCTCATCGTATCAGGCCGCGCACCTGTCACAGGCTACTTCCAAAACACGATATCGCACCCATGTTTCCCGCTTAAGTCCGAAACGTGTCGGAAGCTCCACACTGCGCTGACCACCAATGGATTCGCCGTTTATCATCCGCATCTACACACGCTGCTTTTATTATTATGACACTTCTCTTATAAACAATTATTGCACATTATTATTATTATAAATTAATATATTACCTTGAATTGGAGATTTTTTGAGTGAAATATGCTCCAAGTTACCAACAATTTATAAGTGCCGTCGACTGAATTTGAGAATTATGCAGTCTGTATCATTCTTCGTTGTCTTACTTAATATTAATTTATCCATGTCTATGATGGTTAAGCTTCGTGGCTGTGGACTGAATTACTTGAAGAAATACAGCAAATGGTTCAAATAGCTCTGAGCACTAGCGGACTTAACATCTGAGGTCATCAGTCCCCTATAACTTAGGACGACTAAAACCTAACCAACCTAAGGACATCACACACATCCATGCCCGAGGCAGGATTCGAACCTGCGACCGTAGCGGTCGCGCGGTTCCAGACTGAAGCGCCTACACCCGCTCGGCCACAACGACCAGCAAATACAGCAACCATCCACTTTTTAAATACAATATTTTTTTCTTCTTCTTCTTCTTCTCCTTCTCGTCCTCCTCCTCCTCCTCCTCCTCCTCTTCTTCTTCGTCGGAGGGGCCAGCTAAGGACCACATGTCAGTTTCAATTTCTTATTCGTTGTTCTCTTCTTTTCTTACAGCACTCCTTCATGTGCTCACTATGTTTTTCCTTCATGTCTTCTGACAACTTCAGACTAGTGATTTTGACTTTTTTACCCTGGAATCCTTCCAGATTCAGTACTTTTGCCCTAAACAATTCTCTGTCACTTATCTTTTCAGTTTTTATATTCTTCTTCTCTAAATCCAATTTTTTCCATGGATGCAATTTCTGGCTTTCTACCCCAAAAATATTTGAAGATCTTTTTTGCTAATGTACCGTCTTGTATTCGATATAAATGTTCAAAAAATACCAGTCCATTTTTCTCAGTTCTCATAAGTATTCTATGTTAGATCAATTTCATAGTTACTACGTAATTTGCAACCATACATGGTTTTTCGTGTGTCTAATATTTCCATAACGATTCGACTTTCTCGTATTTCTAATTTATCTAAGTTTTAGTTTAACGCTGGACAAGCGCTTGCGTATAATCATTCTGGCTTCACTACTGCATTTTAAAGTCGTATTTTTGCACTTTAGACGTTCGTTTTTTGTTGTATAAGTCTTACGTTATAGCGTGCGCCCGTCCCATTTTATGTATCCTTTCCTCTACAGCAGCTTTTTCCAAACCATGTTCTTGGAGTATCTCCTCAACATACTTAAATTTTTTAATCTTTTCAGTTTGCGCGAATATCTGTTTTCAGAAATCTTTAAAAAAATTTTTTTTCTGTAGGAATTCCTAAGCCCATTCTACTAGCTATTTCCTATAAAAGATTAATTTATGTTACAGCAGATGTCGCATTTGCAGAAAGTATACCAAAGTCATCGGACAAATGCGAGACAGTTTTGTTCCCTCTTACCAAACTTAATGGTGAAATGTTATATTATTTCAGTTTTTCGTTCTAAATTGTATTTTTTATGGAAAAATATAGCTTTATTAATACCAAGTTGCATTTTGGTCATTCACCCATCTTAAATTGGCGTAATACATTTGTGTCTTCTCCCATCTTGTTGTACTGATTAGGATATAAATGAGCTACCCCAACTGAAGTGTGGTCCAAGCGCGAAACGCATCTTTGCTTAAATAGTGCTGCATTTTTAAAAGTGGCCAGTAGCTGTACTCGTTCAAGAAACCAATTCTTGATATGTTTCTGCTGCCACAAAGTGTATTTTATAAGTAACTTATTGAGATTTTAGATATTTCGCTCTTGCTGCTAGATCTGAAAAGCTGACAACTGCCCCCCCGTACCGCATCCGAATGACGTCATTGGCAGAGGATGTCACGGCGGCTAGTCGGTACCGAATGCGTAACAGGGCCAGCAAACGGGGCTTAAGGTTTTGTTCTTGCTGCTCCTCCTGGATGGCATCTAGGTCGTTCCCATGCAACACATGTGCTCTTCTTCCTATCCTAGACGCGTCTCGAATACGATAACTTAGTGGTCGCAGTCTAGAATTGGTATGTTTTCAGCAAGTTGTTTCATGACATTTAAAACAAAAGAGATTGACACGTGAGTGAACCAGAACAAACAAAAAGAAAATTCTAATTTAAATTTATTACAAAAGCTTATCGTTGTGTGACATTAGCTTTCATACAGTCGTTAAAATCCCAGAAAGCACTAGTTAATACTTTGCTTATTATTTGCCAACTTTGTATCCAGTCAGCCCAAAAAGTTTCGAGACTGGATTAGTAAAAAAGGGAGAAAAGTTAAGATTGTGGCTTTAATGCATCAGAGATTCTACAAGGTGTACAACTTTGCTTCCGCCGTTTGCCGCTAGGTGGCGACAAAGGTAAGAAGCGGTCGAAAGAAACAGATCGCAGACGTCAGGCAGTTAGCTTGGACCTCGGTCAACATAACCTCATTCAAACATTGGTCGATTTGTGTCTACATCATAAAGTTGTTCTTGATTGAAAATGTCAGTTTACGAGCCTAATTCTGGTCATTTGCGGGAAGTGTTACGGTTTTTTTTTTTTTTTTTTTTTTTTTTTTTCAATATGAAGGAAACGGCGGCTGAGTCTCATCGAATGCTCTCAAGTACCTTTGGTAAGGACGCTGTTAGTGAAAGAACGTGTCGTGAGTCGTTTCAACGCTTCAAGAACGGTGATTTTAACGTCATAAACCGGCATAGTGGTGGAAGAGAGAATGTTTTCGAAGATGAAGAATTGGAAACATTGCTGAGTGAAGGCTTGCGTCAAACTCAAGAAGAATTAACACGATTAGTGGGGGTGACACTGCAAGCCATTTCAAAACGCCTCATGGCTATGGGCATGATTCAGAAAGAAAGAACTTGGGTCCCGTGTGAGCTGAAAGCAAGAGACGTTGAACGGCGTTTGTGTGCTTGTGAACAGTTGCTTCAGAGGCAAAAACGGAAGGGATATCTGCATCGCATCGGGACCAGGGACGAAAAATGGGTTCATTATGATAACCCTAAACGCAAAAATCTTAGGAATATCCCGGCCATGCTTCCACGTCGACGGCCAAACCGAATATTCACGGCTGCAAGATCATGCTCTGCATTTGGTGGGACCAGCTCGACGTCGTGTACTATGAGGTGTTCAAAAACCAAGTGAAACAATCACAGGTGCTCGTTATCGAACGCAATTAATGCGTTTGAGCAGAGCATTAAAAGACAAACGGCCGCAATACAGCGAGAGGCATGATAAAGTGATTTTGCAGCACAACAACGCTCGACTCCACGTTGCAAAAGAGGTCAAAACGTACTTGAAAACGTTAAAATGGGAAGTTCTACCCCACCCGCCGTATTCTCCAGACCTTGCTCCCTCTATCACCTGTTTGGATCAACAGCGCATGGTCTGGCTGGCCAACTCTTCCGATCTCATAAAGAAGTCACAAAATTGGATCGATTCTTGGATCGCTTCAAAAGATGAGCAATTTATTCGACGCGGAATTAGTACACTGCCCGAAAGATAGGAGAAATTAGTGGCCAGCGATGGAAAATACTTTGAATGATACATGTGTGACCAGTTTGGTCCATTAAAGCCTCAAATGTTGGGGAAAAAACGGCGGAAGCAAAGTTGTACATACTGTACGTAGTCTCTCCCCACTTGAATACAATGCACAGAACGTTCATAAACCACGTGAAACTGCCAGAAAAGTCCTCCTTTGTGGCGTTATTCAACTTTCACTTCACATTGGCCTGGATGCAGATTACCTCGTCAAGGCGTTGCCCCTTCGTGTGAATTTCTGCACTTTGTTATTTTCGTCAGGTTCGTATTAATAACAAATGTCTTCACTTGTGATAATTTTTTTCCAGAGAACAATTTCCCGCGCTTTGCATTTCAATCAAGTCACGGCAAGTGTTCACACTTCGTTGTTTTCGTTCGGGAGTTAAGGCGTGCGAGACAAACTTTTCACACAACTTTTAGAAATGTTGCTCCATCACGATTTGCGATACAACGTTGACACACTATGACCGCACTTCCATTACTTAACACTGCCTGCTCTCAACTGAGTAGTCCAATACACGTCCGTTGTTTACAGTTGCCAGTTCGAGTTGCTGCCATAGTTATGCGCTGACGTCGCTTACACGCTAAGTATAAAATCAGTAAAGGAACTTTTTGGAGTGACGGTGTATGTATGTACTATAATCGCTTTTGCATGGAACGCATAAAATTTTGTGTCACCTTTGGGCCATTAACCGTGAATTATTTAAGAAATACTTCTTTCTGTTGCATCTTATTAGGTGCTTTGACAGATGCGTGTCGATTCAGGCCACAAATGCTCGATGGGTTGATGACTAGGGACTGTAGAAGTGTACTGATGGCATCCACAACGGTCACTTGTTGCCCGTGCTTAGGATCGCTGTCTTGCTGGAAACAGAAATCCACCACATACCCGCTGTGTTTTATGGCTTTTTGCAAGTGCTCTTGCAGTAACTTCACTTATAGGACGCACTGATCGATTCTACCTATGAAGGAAGTTACCATACGCCGTAGGCTAACTCTATGCTAACCACTACCTGTCTGTACACTGAATGTTTTTCTCGGCATACTCACTTTGTGGCGTCCATCATTCTTATAAATAAGATTAAATCTATTCTAATAAGTAAATAGAACCACATCAGGGAAAGACTGGCCGCAATGGAGATTGCAGTTGTGTATCACTGTTATCAATCTATACTTGTTGTTCCTTCTCGCTACGTTATTATTGTATGCTGAAAGTCCTTGTATTCTTTTGACAGCAGTGTTCATCACGTCTGACATTTACTAAAAAGAGCGCTTTTTGATTAAAATACGTGAAAAACATTGTCAAAGAACCTGTGAAAAATATCTGTACTGTAGTAAGCCATGCTGTTCAGCAGTGACATTATATTCCTACAGGCATCGAGAGGAAAGTGTGACTGTAAAAACATAATGCCTGTTACATCCTGTCTGCGTGAAAAAGACTGTAATGTAGTTGACGTATAGCTACTTTTTAATAAGTGTAAAAAAGATGTTAATGGAAGGTGGACAGTGTAGTTGTCCCCAACTCTTTTTCTGATGGTACCAAAAGAAATAGCGAAATAGTAACTCACTGGCTTCGAATTCCAAGGAAGAAGATTCAAATCATTATCGACTCATACTCCCCCTATAATGTTGTAGGCTTTTTCTGGCGCCACCTAGATTTCCTACTAGCTTGCTGGAAGCCACTGTGTAACACGATTGGTATATCGTAGGCTGCGAATCAGTACCCAAATAGAAAATGAGACGAAAAAAGAGTCATTTGCATGTTAGATCTTTGCTTTCAATGACGACAGGATTCGTTCTGTTGTTATGATGTCTAATCCGTATACTGTGTAGAGGGTGTCGATGTTAGCACTTAAAAATAGCCTTCAGCGGAGATGGAGAATGAAGCACTGTGCTACAATTGTCGTTGTTTCTCCAGTTAATTCGCATATGTGAATGTCACATTCTGGGTGCAGGCTTTATCGCTTTCCTGCTTTATGGGACAGTGCCCAGCGGTTTTCGAATTCGGCAGTAAATAACTCCGTGCGGACGGTATAGAGAAGTGTGTGTGTGTGTGTGTGTGTGTGTGTGTGTGTGTGTGTGTGTGAGAAAGAGAGAGAGAGAGAGAGAGAGAGAGAGAGAGAGAGTAATTCCACAAAAAGTACATTGCAATTGATGAGAAATTTATGATCCATCATTGATTTATGAAGCGTTCTTCTAAACCATCTTTGCAAAAAAAAGGCAGACCGCACACCCATGATTAAAAACAAAGTGCACTGAAAGAATGTGCCGATACATCAAAACCTGTGTGCACGCATATCCTGTCATCGTTGCTGGAACGTAAATTATAAGCGTAGAACAATCGTTTACGCCCGGTACGTGTGATATGATGAATGGTGCTTTGTCAGCGTTTCATCCCTACATACTGTACAGTCGGGTGCACGAATCCGAGGCGTCTTGCCTCCGGAGTCAGCGAACGGTGCTCGTTGAAAGAGTGCTACAGAGCGTTCTTCCGTAACCTTAGCCTGTGTACAAGCCGTAACTATCGATCGATAAAAATAAATGTATGTTACAAGCTACTAATTAGCATCTCTGCTCATTTTCTATCCCCCTCCCCACAACAACAAATTTGAAATATGAAAGTGGTGTGCCAAACTTGGAAATGTCGGAAGGTCACTTACGTGTGCCTCTACCGTTCGATTCTTTACCGCCCCATTTTTTCTTTTTATTTTTTAAATTTATTTTGAAAGGGGCCAAACTCGTCTTGTATTTCGTAGCGCAAATTGAACAGTACCCCACAAAGTTAAACTCTATGTGTTTATTTTACAACTTTTTTCTCCTTTTGGCCTCAGTCTCAAAGATTGAATCTTAAACTGAAAATACTTAAATGAAAATTCATTTGCCCGAATAATAAATATACTTAAAGATAATAATTTACATTATTTTACAAGGCTCGTTAATGAAGAGGGTGTTAACCAGGACGTATCAGTAGGAAAGATCCGGCCGTTCGCCTACGCTCAGCATGGCTTAGGAAAGCCTATGCAACGCTGAAATATGCCAGACCAACCCGAATCCTCTTCAAATAAATAATTTTCTTACTTCACTCACGTTAGCGAGTGACAGTCACTATAACACAACAAACGACCCTGCGCTAAGTGACCAGGATTTTCTACCTCTCCATTTACTTTAGTAAATAGCAACTACTGTTAACATAGCGAAGTATACACTAAAGTATTCCGCACGAGTGGAAGATTGTCGTACAGGAACCGTTCATCGTTAATTGGAAAAATCTGCTGCTGTCATTGAAAGCTTTAAATTTAGGAAAGTTATTAAAACTACGAATTGCTACACATCTCTTATAGTGTTCAAATAAACTCTCATAACGTATAATTTCTCTGCCTAGTGCTCACGTGATATATGCTGCTATTTCTGAAAGCAATATTTAATGTGTCGCAGGAAGAAACGAAAATGTGAAATTTACGCGAAAGCTTGCAGATGTTCTTTTATGCACGGTTCTGTACTCAAACTGGTGTTTATTTTGTTGTGTGTATTATGGACACCTTGCGTGATGTTAATAAATAAGCAAAAATGGTATTCTGAGACGCGACACACTGCTCAGAACAAGTGTTGATCTGTCAGTCTTTACTCATATTCTCAAGTAATCAGTACCTGACCTGCAGTTGGTATTGGCTACAGCTTCTGTAGGACCAGTGACGTAAATGCAATTGAAAGGTAGTTCCAGCATCCATGGCGTTTGTGATAAGCGTTGCAGTAACTTTTAGCACTGATTCAAGCACACCGTTAATGGGAGCGTACCGAACGGCAGAAGCAAAATGCACCATGACATGAAATATGCAGTGACTCTCACGTGAAGTTCTCATCGCAAACACAATTTGGGGCAGTATTCCCACAGTGAACCGTATCTCAGAAAACACGTTTCATCATAAACTCACCAGACAAAATGTTATAGGGGACACGCGGCAAACAGTGCAGCCGTTGTCTTAATGCGGAAACGGAGCGATTTATCTGACGTCCGGAAGGGCATCATTATTGGCTTTCGGGCCAAAGGTGGAAGCGTTTCCGAAACGGCTAATTCTGTAATCTGTTGACCGCTACGGTCGCAGGTTCGAATCCTGCCTCGGGCATGGATGTGTGTGATGTCCTTAGGTTAGTTAGGTTTAAGTAGTTCTAAGTTCTAGGGGACTGATGATCACAGCTGTTAAGTCCCATGGTGCTCGGAGCCATTTGAACCATTTTTTTTTGTAATCTGTTCGCGTGCCGCCGTGGTTAAAATATACTGTGCATTGCAAAATGGCGCTAATCAAAACCGTTGTTGAGGCAACTGTGGTGCAGCACGGGCCATAAATGACAGAAGTCAACGACATCTGTGGAGATGTGTATGGGCTAATGGGCGTGCAAAGCAACTGACCACCCAGGTGAACCAGGGGGGCTATCAAAAGTATCTCTTCAACGACCGTTCAGCGAAAGTTGCTGCATATGGGCCTCCGCAGCTGCCACATGGTTCAAGGATCCACGCTGACTGCTGTTCATGCACTGCGAAAGCTGGAATGTGCTGGACGTCCACTAAGTGGTGATAGGTGGCCTTCTCAGATAAATCACATTTTACGCTCCGTCGGGCAGTTGACTATTGGCGTGTACGGTTGAAACGTCTGAAAGCAAACAGGGAAACGCCTGACGAATGTTTTCGTGGCGTTCCATGGGCGATCTCAGCATTCTGATAGCACCGTCGATCAATCCAAGTATGCATCCCTCCTTGGGGACCATGTCCACCCTAACATTCAGTTAGTTTCTCCTCGGCACGATTGCGTCTACCAGCAGAACAAAGCGACATACCACACAACTCTCAGTACACGTGCGTGCTTGAAGGAGCGCCAGCATGAGTTTACCGTATTCCTCTGGCCACCAGACTCCCCGCATTTAAACCCAGCTGAGAATCTGTGGTGCCATCTCGATCGGGCTGTTCGCGCCATAGATACTCAACCGAGAACCCTGGCGCAGCTGTCACTGCACTGGGGTCGGGATGGCACGACATCCCTGTCTGTACCTGCCAGAACCTCACTGACACTCTTCCTGCACGTCTCGTAACACTCCGCGCGCCGAAAGGTGGTTATTCAGGCTTCTGACAGGTGGCCACGTTGATGTGACCGGACAGTACAGTTACGTATTTAAAAGAGCATTAAGGACGCCTAGAACGCTGTAGATGATGTAGGTGATCCTCCTCTGCTGACATCCAGAAGCTCATGATCATTGGTTTGCCGGCCAAAGGTGGAATTGGTGCGTAGGTTTGGACGCTCCCTTGACTACATCGTTAACAAAGGTTGCACAATTTATTGGTGGATCAACGCGTGCTGTCCAGCCTGTCTACAAGGAATTGTATATCGCAGATATGTAACATGTCATAAGAACAACAGCCGTAAAAAGATCCTAGCTGTCAGGGACCAAAGATAATAGGTTTCAAACCCAACAGGAACTGCTGCTATTGGTGAATGCAGATGCATCTCTGCATTTTCGAGAAAACATTGCGAAGGGAACTGCGTTCGGAGGACATTTTGAATCATGCGTCTTAAGGTACACCGAAGTTCCACGTCTTTAGTGGGCCAAACAGCACAGAAACCGCGCGGTACTTGACTAGGGGTGTAGTATGATCCGACGAGTCGCAACTTTGCCTCTTTTTCAGATGAAGCAAGGCGTCGAGTGCACGGACCGGCCAATGAGAAGTAATACCCCCAGTGTGTGGAGGATGTACGAGGGCGTGCTAAGAAGTAATGCTTCCGAACTTTTATTCTGTTCTCAATATTGGTTGAAGTATTATATGTCATGCATATTAGTCGATTGACTTTCTCGCTTCGCTGACGCAAGTTGCAACCATCTGCCGCTAGAGGGCTCGGAATTGTAGCGTGTGTAAGGTAAGGTAAAGTAAGGTAACTACGTCACTGCGTGAGAAACAGCGTGATGTAATCGAGTTTCGAATTCGAAGAGTTCGTCCACACATGGGGCACCCTTTCCTTCAGCATAACAGTGCCGGACCAAACGCGAGCGCTGCGACATCTGCAATAATCTATCGCCTTGGGTTCACTGTCGTCGATCATTCTCTATAAGTTCCCGACTTGGCTCCGATTTTCATCTGTTTCCAAACTTTAAAGAACACCTTCGAGGAATTCTCTTTGACAGTGATGAAGCGGTGCAAGATGAGGTTGTGGCTCCGTCAAACGAGTCAAACACCCTACATTGACGGCATCAACAAACCGCTCTCTCAGTGAGAGAACTGTGTTCGTCGCCAGGTTGACTATGTTGAGAAATAAGTAAGTAGACACGAAGAATAAAAATGTAGAATGTTGACGACGTTTGTTTTATTTAAGAAGCGTTAAGTCTTTTCGTAAAAAATTCGGAGGCATTACTTTTCAGCGAGCCTCGTAGTGCAAACAAGAGTTTGCTCTGTTTTTCGAGTGTTTTAAATAGCGACACTGTTTTCAAAGAGCTGCATGCATACGTTCCTGGTTTGACGCACACCCAGGCATCGTATCACATCTCGACTGGCCCACCAAATCACTCTGTCTTAGTCCGATACAAAATATCCGCAACTATTTAGAACAGGGATAAACGTAACATTCAGCAACCCCGCAGTTTGGCAGTTCTGTGGCTTAAAATTATCCTTGAGTGGCCTCAGCTGAAATGGCATATCTGACATGCCTGGACTCTCTTCCTTGCCGAACTGTGACCATTATCAATGCTAGAGGCTGTGTTATACAGCATTTGCGTCACGCGCCGGCCGCTGTGGCCAAGCGGTTAAAGGCGCTTCAGTCTGGATCCGCACGACCGCTACGGTCGCAGGTTCGAATCCTGCCTCGGGCATGGTTCAAATGGCTCTGAGCACTATGGGACTCAACTGCTGAGGTCATTAGTCCCCTAGAACTTAGAACTAGTGAAACCTAACTAACCTAAGGACATCACAAACATCCATGCCCGAGGCAGGATTCGAACCTGCGACCGTAGCGGTCTTGCGGTTCCAGACTGCAGCGCCTTTTAACCGCACGGTCACTTCGGCCGGCTCTGCCTCGGGCATGGATGTGTGTGATGTCCTTAGGTTAGTTAGGTTTAAGTAGTTCTAAGTTCTAGGGGATTGATGACCTCAGATGTTAAGTCGCATAGTGCTCAGAGCCATTTGAACCATTTGCGTCACGTCTCGTAGAGGTTGCTATTTTTTGTCCGGTGAGGTTCAAATGGCTCTGAGCACTATGCGACTTAACTTCTGAGGTCATCAGTCGTCTAGAACTCAGATCTAATTAAACCTAATTAACCTAAGACGGTCGCTCGGCTCCAGACTGTAGCGCCTAGAACCGCACGGCCACACCGGCCGGCTGTCCGGTGAGCTTAAAATGTGCCTCTTTCCAGTTCAGTTACTGAGCGACGACAGGAAAAGGTGAAGAACAGCATCAGACCAGTCGAAACACTGAAAACAAATCTTGGTAATTTTGCATTGCTCCATTGCGCCCGGGAATCATTCCTCCCACGCACTTCGTTAAACTGTGTGGTGCAGATGGATCTGGTTCAGCTTAATATCTTGCACAACGTGGCGCATCTCGACGTCTCTCTGCACCCACATGCAAGTGTTTTTAATTTTATCTTTTATACTCAGAACTCTTTAAACGCACGTTGCATTAAGTTGATAGTTTGAACACCAAGTGTAGAGAACTTGCTTTGTACAAGGATTTGTTGGGAGAGCGGTATCTAATACTTAGTGTGGTCGTTAAAGAAACAAAGCTCTTCATTTCCCAAATTGTATTTTCGAGGTACCTTAGTCTTGTCAGAGAGCTCTGCAGGAGCCTCTTTAGACGCAAATCAATGAAGCGAAAATATTATTTTATTCGTTTGCTTATCGTGTAATGACACGAGTAAAATTAGACAACCAGTTATAACAAAGGTCTACATTTCTACACAGATACATATAATCTCAAATTCGTAATGGATTCACAGCTCTAAGTCGAAGCTTGAAATCCGGTCAGAAACTTCTCCAGCTAAATTGTGGAGGTCTTCCATTGTCCCTTTGAGTGATCTGAGAGAATATTCAAATCTTACGTGATGTTCTGTTTTCTGCTCTTCACCGCAGTCAGATTCAGGGGAAGACTTCCATCCTCATTGGTGCAGCAATTCTCCACATCTGCACTGATGTGATTAGCTCTGATCCGGTTCAGTATGCACTACTGCCGTCGAGGTAGGAGAAAACCTGCTGCCGCTCCCTGGAAGTTTTCATTACTTGGAAGACTGCTACTGCTATTGATCGTTCCAGGCTCGTTACGTATTGAAGTTACTGTCCTGCAGGCTGATTGGTGTGCGCCACGATGGTTTTCTAGTCCTCAGTCTCTGGGGTTCTGATGATGAAATTTCCGAATGAATTGGTAGACTGCGTTGTTTCTTGTTCTTGTCAACACGTTCGACCATGAGTGTATTCTTCTTATGGGTGTTGGTGGAATATTACGGAGGACAGCAAAAAAAAAAAAATACATACAACAGATGAACTATTTGTCTCGTTACTTGGTCCTCTGTCGCAGCTGTTCCGGTTGTTCCCAGTGACACTGGTAGTTTCAGGAATAAGAGAAATATCGAGGCCCTTCTGGTTAGGAGCTCCACACGTTGCCTCACTCGGAATGTTACCATATGCGTCAGCGTTGTATTGGTACGTCGTGAGGAGCGCTGACATCAGCGGCGGCTCGCCTGCTGAGCAGAATTAGGAGATGGGCAGGTGCCTGTGTAAACGAAGGGCCTGGCGAAGGCCGCTGCGCCCGCGGCAGCTGTAAACCCAGCCTCCCGTCTCTCGTCCGGGAGCTGACAAAATATTGCAAACAGCACACAGCCCGCCAGATTCGTTTTCATCCACCGTCACGACAACTCCCGCCCTCGATACGCGTCCACGAACGTTCTGGAACGCGCCGTACACGCCGCGGTTAGAGACGTGAAACGCGTACCTACTTTCGCCCTGGATGTAGCGTGGTTTGGCCGCCGATGTGTTAAGGTGGGTTTTGGGATCGGGAGTCCTCTCCTTCGAATTACAGTGTGGCGGACATTTTAAAAAAGTTTTACAGTCTGTATAACTGTGGCACAGTACGCAACAAAGTTTTTGGAGGTCTGAATTCTTCGAAACTCGACATTAATTTGATTGTGACTCAAGTGGCTTTAGCGCTTTCGTGCAACCATCAATGATTCGTTATTTTTTTCCTTACTTATAATTTAGCGAACAGCAGATGCATATTTCACAAGCAAAGAAGGCAATTACCTGTGCAGGCGCTTTCACTTGCTACTTTACAGTACGCATCTTATGCTTGGGATGTAAATTTGGTTCTATGGGTATTAGAACAGTTTGTCACGAACAAAACAAAGAAACTGGAAATTTTCAGCTTATTTAGCCATAAATTTTCCTTTATGGTGGTAAAAATGTGATGTACTTACATTACACTGACGTTCCAAACTTTCTGCAATGTTTTTATTGTAAAACCGCTCTCTCTCACCTGTTCTTATTGGATACGATAATAATATTCCTGTAAAACACAATTGATATGATTACAGTTTACAGCTGTTACAATGTAAATTTGTTTCATAGTGTTTTAATTTGCTAAGTAAGTAAGTAAGTAAGTAATGTTCTGCTGGTAGAATTTCGTGAATTCTTTTTACAACTACACGGTCTATATGATAGTTAATATGTTATATGGATGTATTTGGATATTATCGGCAACACAACAGTTGAAATTCAGGTAAAGCTGTACTTATTTCCCTAACCCTTAAGGCGATGCCTATGTGGTGCCTTCCTTTCTCGTAAAGCTTCCCGGGTTCTATAGAATTCACGACAACGTCCGAACTCATCAGTCGCCTAGACTTAGAACTACTTAAACCTAACTAACCTAAGGACATCACACACATCCATGCCCGAGGCAGGATTCGAACAAGCGACCGTAGCAGCAGCGCGGTTCCGGACTGAAGCGCCTAGAACCGCTCGGCCACAACGGCCGGCAATGCTGTGGCATTTCGTTCTGTACCAGTTAGCACTTTTTTAAATTTTAGAGCAGAAGCCTATTGGAATCATTTTTCTGATGTGACTTACAAAACTGGGGGGAATATCAAAGAGGATGAGTTGAATGTGCTGACTGCTGCAACAGATTACAATTTTTTTTAGGAGAATCATAGTCTATCATAATTTCACTTTGGCTTGTAAAAAATTACGTCACAGTTTTCGATTTCTGAGCCGATGAACATCTTTCACTCATGAGCGCGTCGCGTGACTTTAGTGTATCTCATTCGAAAAACAGTTTGAGATTTGCATAACGAACGCTATGAAGATTCGTTCAGTTTAGACTTCTCAGCATTTCTGTAATACTCATCATCATGGGCAAAAGCAGTACTTCAAGCTCAGTGTTTTTGGGATAAATTCATGACGTTCAAGCACAGGTTCTGATGGCTGTCCGCGTTTCTGATGTTATGCAGAGTATGATTCAACGTCATGAATTGAAACGTTCCTTTCGTCCGTCTCCGGAGCTTCGGTAGCATAGCGCGAAGTTCCACTGTTGACCGCGTTAAGAATGCACTCATTATTAGTGATTGCGGTGCGCGACACAAATTACTCATATATACTCTGAAACGTTTGTTGTCTGTCCGGAACTAATTCTCTGCACCGATATACTTGCAAAGGCAGCATAATAGCGGTTACGAGCCTCGCTTTGGTTCCCGAGACAGGGTTAGACTTCTCGCTACTCCAGAACCAATCGAAAAGGACCTGTAGATATTGAATTTGAATCTGAATTACCTGGACACATGTAACAGGTTTAGGTGAGCTCAAGTAAATTATAGGGTGCTTTCACCGGCCATCCGATTCCGCGTGACAGTTTTAGAATCACTCAACGAAAATTTGCGCTCAGCAGCGCGGAAATATCCATACCATGCAATATTAGTTGGAGGTGACCTTAACCTACCAGGTATAGACTGGGACGTCTATGGATTTATTGCAGGTGGTACAGTCAATCAGTCTTGGTAAGCACTTTTGAAAACTGTTTTGAGCAGCTAGTTCGACAGCCCGCAAGCAACGGAAATATTTTAGACCTTGTAGCTTCAAACAGCGCTGACCATATTGATGGTGTCAGTATCCAGATAGGGGTTATGACCTTGACGTCATTATAGCAACAATGGTTGCTAAAGTTAATAGATCCATCAAGAAGACTACGGGAGTATTTTCGTTAGAAAGAGCGGATAAACAGTTAATCCCACTTAAGACAGTGAATGGACATCACTTAGTTCCAGTATGATGGACATAGAGAAATTATGGCTGAAGTTAAAACGGATTGTAAATCGCGCCCTAGAGAAAAGGGTTAAGGACGGGAAAGATCCACCGTCGTTTGATAACAAAATTTAGAAGTTGCTGAGGAAGCAGATACTGTTGCAGACACGGTTAAAAAGAAGCGCAAATTCTTGATTAATAGAAACCAGTACATTGTCTTCAATGGCGAGTGTTTATCGGAGACGAGGATATCATCAGAGTGCACCAGGAAGAGTGATAGGGCCGCTCTTATTCTCTGTATACGGAAATGACCTGACAGAAAGGGGAGCTGCAATCTGCGGCTCTTTGCTTACAAGACTGTTAGTGTGCGGAAAGGTGTCGGCGTTGAGTGACTTTAGAAAAAATTTCTAGCTGGTGTGATGAATGGCAACTAGCTCTAAATGTAGAAAATGTAGCCGCGCGGGATTAGCCGAGTGGTCTTACGCGCTGCAGTCATGGACTGTGCGGCTGGTCCCGGCGGAGGTTCAAGTCCTCCCTCGGGCGTGGGTGTGTGTGTTTGTCCTTAGGATAATTTAGGTTAAGTAGTGTGTAAGCTTAGGGACTGATGACCTTAGCAGTTAAGTCCCATAAGATTTCACACACATTTGAACATTTTTTAGAGAATGTAAGTTAACGCAGACGAATAGGAGAAACAAACCCGTAATGGTCGAATACAGTATTGGCTGTGTGCTGCTTCACACAGTCACATCGATTAAATATCTAGGCGTAACGCTGAAAACGATATAAAATGGAACGAGCAGTTAAGGTCGGTAGTAAGGAAGATGAGTGGACGGCTTCGGTTTTTTGGGAGAATTTTGGGAAAGTGTGGTTCATTTGTAAACGAAACAGCGTATAGGACACTACTGCGACCCATTCTCGAATACTGTTCATCTGTTTGGGATCCGCATTAGGTAGGATTAAAGAAAGACATTCGAGCATTTCAGAGGCGGGCTGCTAGATTTGTTACCGATAGGTTTGAACAACATGTGATTATTACGGAGATGCTTCGTGAACTAATAATAATAATGTCGTGTGACGAGGGCCTCCCGTCGGGTAGACCGCTCGCCTGGTGCAAGTCTTTCGATTTGACGCCACTTCGGCGACTTGCGCGTCGATGAGGATAAAATGATGATGATGAGGACAACACAAAACCCAGTCCGTCAGTAGAGAAAATCCCCGACCCAGCCGGGAATCGAACACGGGCCCTTAGGATTGACAGTCTGTCGCGCTGACCACTCAGCTACCAGGAGCGGACCTTCGTGAACTCAAGTACGAATTCCTACAGGGAGGACATTCTTCTCGCGAAAACTATTGAGAAAAATCAATGTACCGGCATTTGAAGCTGACTGCAGAATTATTCTACTGCCGCCAACGTACGTTTCGCGTAAGGACCACGAAGATGAGATAAATTATGGCTCGTACGGGGGCATATCCCTAAATTTGCAAGTGAAACAAGAGAGGAAATGTTTAGCAGTAGTACAAGATACCCTCCGCCATGCACCGTATGGTGGCTTGCGGAGTATGTGCTTAGATGAAGACCTACTCTCAGAAAGATTCCGACATCTGACCACTGGACTGGAATACGTGCACCGCTAACAGGTCCAACGCCGTCCGCCAATTATCTCCTGAAAAATAAAACAGGACAACTGTTTAAGGTCAATAGGGAAAAAGTCACAAGAAAGCAGCACATTTACATTTCGACGGAGACAATTGGCTTCAATTAAATCTCGCAAAAAAAGAAAGAAATTGGGGAACCAGTTGCCTCAATCGTCAGTCTGACTTCCTCACCAAAAATTTTGGCGTACGAACATATTCGCGTACTGTTAACACAAAACGTTCTACATCATTTTTACCGAGTCTCTGTTCGTAGTAAGGGCTTCATACTTAGGATTTCCTTCTTACTGCCACTGTCTACATATATCTCTCTCCAACTGTCTCGTTTCCATCCCACTGGGACTTTCTCCTGTCTGTCTCTCCCACTGTCATTGTCTTCATCCCTTTCTCTCTCTTCCTTACCACTTTCTCCATCCCTGCCACAGTCACTGTTGCTCTGTCCCACCGACTTTGTCTTTTCCCTAATCTTTTCCTCTCTCTTTGCCACCGTCTCTCTATTTCTCGCTTACAGTCTTTTTCTGTAACCACCACTCTCTCCTTTCCACACGTGCTCCTGGGGATGGTTTACCCGGTGTTTTGACCCCTAAACCAGGAAACTTGAACATGGGGGTATAGGGGATGGGGGAAAGAGGACCCAGGGGGACGGGAAGGGAGCACATGTCCTACCCCTCCCCCCTCTCCTCTCTAGGTATTGGCCTCAACTTTTATTTCCATTATCTCCTCTTTCTCTGCCACAATCATTGTCTCCTCTCTCTCTCTCTCTCTCTCTCTCTCTCTCTCTCTCTCTCTCTCTCTCTCTCCTTCCACCGACAGTGCCTCTCTGCTACATTCTTTCAGCACAAAAAGCGCGAATATGTTCGCATGACAAAATTTTTGGTGAGGAAGGCGCGATGAGGATTGAGGGAGCTGGTCACCCTCGTTTCTGTCAGAGCGTTTCAAACAGAGCGTATTCGCCTTTCCTCTGCTATGACAGGAGCATATTTCAGCTGGTTCCCGTCTTTTCCCTGTTACACCAAGGTTTCCTACATATATAAAACGAGTTCTGTAGGTCAGGAATGTTTTGACAGTTTATTTATGTACTCCTCCCCGATTTATGCTTTGATACATATAAACAACAAATAAATACGCATTATATGAGGTTAACACAAAATCGCCTCCATCCAGTGCAAGTTCACTTTACACTACTTTACTTAAAAATACGAATTATTTTTAGGCTACGACTACAGTATACCGAAAAGTGCGTTTTGCTTTGCAAGTAAATGGAATTTCAAGGCGCTTACGCTGCCAGGTGACACCATCGAATAATTTCCAGGTTGAGACACCCCGATATAGGCGTGAAATGGTCATTATTCAGAAGCAGCCTGTCGTAAAGGTTTATGGTGGGAAAAAAATGGAGATTGAAATCGTAATTTGATGTCTTCACAACCCTTGTCATGTGTTCACTACGTTAGTTAAAACTACATTTAGCCTCAGCCCGGATATTGCGTGCATATTATAGTCCGTACATACAGTGACTTTGAACTGCTGGATCTCGACAGCAGATAATGATATCGAAAAAGGTTCAAAGGTTCTCCGAGAACATCATCTTAACATATGGTATAAATTTCGACGTCTTGCCACGAACAGAAATTGTGGAAGTGACCATACCCATATTTAATACATTTATTAGTCGCCTCTGACACATCTAGACCACACCTAAAGCAAAAGAACCAAGCATGCCTGGGCTGAAGGAAGTGTGTAACGTTTAAATTTGGTTCAAAATGGTTCAAATGGCTCTGAGCACTATGGGACTTAACATCTGAGGTCACCAGTCCCCTAGACTTCGAACTGCTTAAACCTAACTAACCTAAGGACATCACACACATCCATGCCCGAGGCAGGATTCGAACCTACGACCGTAGCAGCAGCGCGGTTCCGGACTGAAGCGCCTAGAACCGCTCGGCCACAGCGGCCGGCGTTTAAATTTGGATCCTGTACTGTAGAATAGCTACAGTACGGGCGTTCTTCCGACAGGTATACAAATCGTAGCTATCTGAAACACTTGACCGCTTATTCTTGTGATCAACAGAACCGAGGTATGACGCAATGAAAACTCGCATTTTGGCGCGCAGCTTTTTGGAACGTATTAGTACCGTGTATTGTCGTGCACGAGCCGATTAGTTTTAGGCCCTATTGAAAAATCCTATGTACGTACCTACGTATAGGCTGTTTGGTTTTGCAACAATTATTACAGATTTGTTATCGTTGAGACATTATCTGTATGTTGGAATATTATACTGGTCACACACATATATGAAATGAAAATTGGTTCAGTTTGACATAATTAAGATTTCATCAATTAAAAAAGTGAATATAGTGATGTAGTCTGTTGTAAAGTATGATACGTTTGCTGTATATAGGAAGCTGAAGATGGTGGACTGTATTATCGAAACGTGGTGCAAATAAATAAAAAAAATGCATACGACTTCAGGTATTCTCATTGCATATCATCTGAGGCTGTTCGGCCGCCTGGTGCAAGTCTGTCTGTTTGGCGCCGTGTGTGATAAAAATGCGATGAAATGATTAGGACAACACAAACACCCAGTCCCCGAGCGAAGAAAATCTGCGACTCGCCCGGGAATCGAATCCGGGACCCCGCAATCTAGAGGCAGCGACGCTAACCACTTTTAACAATAAATCTGTTTCGTCATCATTTTTCTTCAGCAGTTCTGTGCGGATGTCGCGTGCCACTTCTCAAATACCGTCAACGAAACTACACTCAATTCTTTAAATGATTATTTTATTTTATATTTTTATTGCAGAGGGTGGCCAGTTCCATAGCGAACACGCGGAGCTACTGTGCCGGCAGCCTAGCATGAGCTGCAGACAGTGGTTTACGATAATCGAAGCTGACAACAGTAGCAAAGGTTTTTTATAGCAGCAATGACTATGATGAAGATGGGGACTGCCTCTATTTCGTAGCGGTTATCCTGTCATATGTGGCCCACTGTTTTAATGGTGTGCCAAACTTACGTGTGGCCCGATGCCCATCGTATAGCCACTCTCGTCAGGTAACGCAGGACTGGGAAGTCGTGCGCGGCATCTGTCTCTCAACCTATAAGTTCGTTCTCTGTGCTATAACATTTTTAATACGAGTTATTTGTGGGTCGCATTTCCTGAGTTGGATGTTGGGGATCAGCCCAAAATTTGCCTAAACCGCCTAAAAACCACCCTCTGGCTGGAAAACCACAATAAGGCAGATCAGCGGTCGTCCTTGTCTCTTACTTGCCGGTCTCTCAAGCTAGCGCTTTAAGCTATACGAGCTACAGAAAGAGCAATTTACTTCGTAGACGGACTGCATCCTCTCACTAGTCTACCAATGAATCGAAGCGTATCATTTGCTTTAGCAATGGCGGAATGTATGCGATCGTCCCACTTCACGTTCGCTATCTTTGTTACGTCAGCGTTACCTGCGAGGAGTGTGAGATTGCCGGCAACATTATCCGTTGAGTCACCATTGAAGGAGTGGTGAGTGTTGCGTGTTGCGAAGTACAGACAGGGTTACCTACAGGCCTGAGGGCAGGAAGCGAACACTGAGTGATCACGGAGCGGCCGCAGCGTTACGCCACGACACGTCAGCCCGTGCGCACCCGTCCTTGAAAGGAGACCAGCGACCAGAAACCAGCGCCAGCGCCAGCTCAGGCCTCGCCTCACAGGACAGCGAGTTGGGAGCCGCTGCCGCTGCCGGCCATAATAGTCGCGCGCCACAGCGGTCCCAGCCGGCGCTGCCTGCCTGCCCCCCCTTGTACGTCCTAGCCTGTGTGTGTGTGTGTGTGTGTGTGTGTGTGTGTGTGGCAAGCGCCAGCGTGCTACCTGGCTTCCAGCGTCCAGTCAAATCGGGCCATTGCATTCGCTGCATTGCCACACAAACAAAGCTTTTGAAATCTTGTTAGGTTGCGGTCACTGTGGCACCGACAACGAGGAATTCCGCCGACGACTGATATCGGCCGAAGACCACCGAGCTTTTCAAATCAGTAAGCCAGTACGTGCTCCGTCTCGGTGCAACATATCTCAACGCCGAAACGTACAGATTTCGGACGACGATTAGTGGAATTGAAATAATTTTGTTTTCTTCTTTAGAATCGAGGTTTCCAAACGCGAGACTTGGATTGTGAGGAATTTTTTTAGTTTAGCCCGAGAAAGAAGAGTTTGTGGCATTCCGAGGATGAGATATATAACAACAAGGATATGCCTTGGAATGAATGGTCTGGAGTCGCTTCTTTATTGGAAACCACGAGTTTCGAACAACTTAAAAATTATCGTAGTTGTAATTCATTAAACGTTACCTTATGTTACATTTTGCATATTCGATGGCTGTCTAAACATTTCGGCTTCAGTTCTATTCTTAATATAGTAAGTTAGATAGTTACATGTTCGATGGACCATGTGAACGATTCTTCCATCGAAATGATGCGGGACACGTCAGTTTACAGGATATGCATACATGTATAGAGTTAACATTACTGAACGCATTTTTTTAGTTCTATTCACGTAACTACACTTAACAACAAGTTTTTCTTTTACTGGTTACCAGGGTTTAAATAGAAATTCGCCAGTGAATTAGAAAAAGTTGTCTAGGAGAAATTATTTTAAGTTAGGTTGAAAATTCGCTTTGCTGCCTGTCAAGAATTTGATGTTACTGGGCAAATTATCAAAGATTTTTGTTGCTACATATCGAATTCCTTTCTGAGCCAATGGCAGCTTTAATAATGGGTGATAAAGGTCATTTTTCTCTCTAGTATTGTAAGTATGGAAATCACTATTTTTCTCAAACTGTGATGGGTTATTTATGACGAATATCATTAGTGAATATATGTATTGTGACGGCGCAGTTAAAATTCCTAGCTCCTTGAAGAGGAGCAACACAGGCAAAATTTATATAGGAAGTTTTAGGCCAGTTTATATCCCCGAAAGATTATGTGCTCAAGTGAGGAAGATGGCGTATGTCAATTTTGATGTTAAAAGCTTCTGTGGTGGATCTGTTTTGGGATGTGGTAAGTGGGCATTAACTGTCTACAAATCATTATTACTTCTTACAGGTCTTCTTATGTCAGCAGGGTGGTAATTCTGTTAGATGAGATCGTTTAAAAATGTGTGTTTCCCTTTTCAGTGTCTTAGTTGTTCAGAGTTTTTCATTCTAAAGCTTATCTCTCACACGTATGCTCAGTGACAATCATTGCAGGTTAAGTGACATATGTATGTTTTGCTGAATTTATTTCAAGCTGTGGAAAGTGTTTGTAAATAATAATAATAATTATTATTATTACCGAATAAATGGAAAACTTTTTAACAAATAACTCAGTCACCTTTTCTTTAGGTTCTTCTGGTTGTTCCAATAGGCATTCATTCCTTCCTAGAACGCTTGTTCACGATCTTCAGACGACATCGATCTGCACTGTTTTTGGTTACTCCGGGGCAACTTCCCATTTGTCTACTTTGTGTCTGAAGATGTGTGTGTCTAAAATATCGGTTCGTCTTACGTTTGCGTTTTTGAGATTCTTTCGAATTTCGTTCAGCCAAGGTGCTGAGTTCGTACGTGATAATCTGTTATCCATTTTGTTAATCGCAAATATCATTCGCCTTTTCTTACTTTCAGTTTCGATGTTTTGATAGATTGTAGCCTGTAACCGTCTTGGGTATGTCTTGCTCCTAAAATTTTCCTAATGATCTTTCTCTCTTTTTTATTTCTTCAACTTCGTGTTTTCTGTTAAGCGTAAGTGCAAGCGAATAGTACTGTTTGTTTTATGACTGGTTACAGCCCCGAATTTTTGTCTGTCAAGGTTTTGAGCCAACCCTGATGCTTTTTCTACTTTTTGGAGGCGATTTTGATGTGAGATCTTGTCAAGGCCTGTCGGATCGATGGATTCTCCGAGGCATTTAAAGTTCAGGACCCTGTTAATATTACTGTACTTTGTTTTTAGGCTCGCTATTTCTATCTTTGAATATAAGAATTCAATTTTCTCGAATGAGATGTGATCCATACTTTTTCTGCACGTTCTTTAAGTATATCCAGTCGTTTGAAGGCAACGTCTTCTTTCACTGTAAGTATCGCCAAATCGTCTGCAAACGCATGTAGAGGTTGTTTTTGGGAAACCCAGTAGGACTGGTTTCCAAAACCCACGTTTCCTTAGTTACTTCTCCCATTGTTCCACAAAGTGCCCATACAGCCATCTCAATAGTGGAAAGACGATGCGTCAGTGTGCTTTGACAATTCAGAATATTCATTAGGGTCAAGCAGAACCCTGATACGAAGTTTCATAGGTTTAGACATGTCATGTGACGCCATATATGGGATTTTCGTGTCAGTTATGCCGATACATAAATAAGGACAACACAACACCCGGATTCCGAGCGCAGAGATGTTTGGAATCTTGCTTTTCAGCGTCACCACGAATCATCTCGAGCATGTAGTAGAACGTGTCTGTCTTCATCTTTTATCTTCTAAAACTTGTCTTGGTATTCCAGTAATTGAGGAAAGAGTGTACGGCACTTGTCACGTCTTTCGAGACAGATAAAACTACATGCACTCGTCGTAGTCTTATAGCAAAAGCTGCAGTGGAGCGCTCGTCTGCAATCACACATGCGTCGTGGCAGCTATACAGCCCAAGGAGGTTAGAATAGATTCTAATCTCCTTGATAGAATAGATGTTAACCTTGACCTCCCCAAAAACTGACGAAGAAGATTGAACACACTGCGACCCAGCTGTCGGCCGATGTTATCGGGGGACCTCTGCCGACCGTTGTCGGTGCCACACAGGCCGCAGCCTTCTGCTCATCGCTTGCTGAGACAAAGCGCATGCAACTCAACAATGATTCAAATACAAGGACGCTTGAATAAAAAAAAAGTTGACCATGTCCATATTCATTTTCGAGAAAAAAGCACAAATCTTCTTTCTTTTATATTTTGTAAATAATACAAGTACAATACCTGTAAACGTAATCAAGTAGAGAAATTTTGTTAAATGGATACTGCGAGCACTTACTGAAAATTAATTTAGTAATACGAAAAGAAATAAAAGATTTGCAAACCTGGAATCGTTTTTCGCGACTACTAGCCACATACCATACGTCTTTTAATCACTTGTTTGAAACTTAGCCGAAATGTCTCATCCTGCACACTCACCAAGACCCCATATTTTTAGGCTCTCTGTGGCCGAGCTGTTCTAGGCGCTATAGTCTGGAACCGCGCGACCGCTACGGTCGCAGGTTCGAATCCTGCCTCGGGCATGGGTGTGTGTGATGTCCTTAGGTTAGTTAGGTTTAAGTAGTTCTAAGTTCTAGGGGACTGATGACCTCAGATGTTAAGTCCCATAGTGCTCACAGCCACTTGATCCATTTTTTAGGCCCTCTGATTACCGTTTACTCTGGTCATCCCAAGTTCCTGTTAACTGAAGAACCCCCATAGATGTCTAAAGGTACGTGGACAGGTTTTGTAGTCTACAAGACACAGGCGTTTTTCGACATCAGCGTACTAAAATCGGTAGAAGACAGAATATGTAACAAATACAGGGATTAAACCAATGAAAACGAGACGTATGGAAAGAAGTAAGTATATGCCTGTGAGATAGGACGATCATTGTCTTCGTGGAAAAATTTTTCCGGTTGCCTAAGGAACCATGGTTGTACCAGTGTGAACACCTCGACGGCTACGATTGTCTTTCTTCATGACGGACCCACAAGATGCCAAGTTTATTTCGACTACTCTGCAGAAGTTTCGCTGGGAAGCCCTTACACATGCTCCACACAGTCCCGATCTCTCCCCATGCGTGTCCGTATTTCTGGACCTCTGAAGAAAGACATTCATGGCTGTCGAATTGCTTCGGACGAAGAGGTGCACACCGGATACAATCATTGTTCCACCAACCGCAAACATTTTTCCATGAAAGCATTTGAGAGCCTCGTCACACCGTGGGATAATGTACGTATTAACAGCTTTGGCGACTACTTTTCAGCTAATAATCAGTTTACTTACTTTTTCCATGTCTCGTTACCATTTGACTGTCGCTTATACAGACAGTTTACCTTAACTATTGTTCGGAGCAATGGATTAAGTAGCCAGATCAGGTGATGGTTATCGTGTCTATAGGTCACAGTTTGGCGTTCCCAAGTTGTCAGCATCTGGTCGTCTGTACAGTGATCGGTGATGATAACAGTAACTCTGATATATAATATAAAATTAATAACTTAACGGTGTTGAAGGCAGTAGTAGATTGAAACGAAATTCTTCACACTCTGTTACCGCTGTACTATGTTCAGAAAAAAATTTCAGCGGTGAAGTAATCGATCCCGTGCACCCAAAAATCTTTGAGTACTCAGTGCATACTTATATTTATCGTCACACTTGAATCGTTATCGACTTGTTTGGTGCCTCGAATGTCTCCTGGGTATTCTTCTTTAATTTCCCTTCTGTAATTATTTGATGTTATGAATAGTTATTAAATACATGTAAGCCGGCCGGAGTGGCCGTGCGGTTCTAGGCGCTACAGTCTGGAGCCGAGCGACCGCTACGGTCGCAGGTTCGAATCGTGCCTCGGGCATGGATGTGTGTGATGTCCTTAGGTTAGTTAGGTTTAATTAGTTCTAAGTTCTAGGCGACTGATGACCTCAGAAGTTAAGTCGCATAGTACTCAGAGCCATTTGAACCATTTTGAACCAAATACGTGTAAACAGCTCTGTAGAATTTACTTTTCACTCTCTTCAGATTTATTACCAATAAATTCAGTTTAGATGATCAATTTGATTGTTAACATTAGTTTCTTAACACAGACGAGTAAACTGCATGGATTATGTGTGATCTCTCAAATTCACGAGTGGCAAAGATTAACTGACTGACGTACAAGTTTGCTTAACCAGTGACGGAAAATTGAAAACTGCATGATGCGAACCAAATACTAAACGTAGTAAGTGTACTTGTTGATGACTACTTAGTTCTTACCGACTGCTCAAGAGTTTCTGCGCAACACCCATAGACGCGTAGCATAAATATGACTAAATAGTAAAATGCTAGGCTATTACATTTTACGTATTAACACGAAAGAAAGAAAAAAATCAAACACACGAAAATAAAATAGAATAGAAATAGTTAAATATAAGCTATATAATCAGAAAATAGCAAAAAGATAAGTACGTACTGTTCTGTGAGGTTGTTGATGTTGTTGTGGTCTTCAGTCCTGAGACTGGTTTGATGCAGCTCTCCATGCTACTCTATCCTGTGCAAGCTTCTTCATCTCCCAGTACTTACTGCAACCTACATCTCTTGGTCTCCCTCTACGATTTTTACCCTCCACGCTGCCCTCCAATGCTAAATTTGTGATCCCTTGATGCCTCAGAACATGTCCTACCAACCGGTCCCTTCTTCTTGTTAAGTTGTAGACAGTTTAATCTGCGATGGGATTTCCAAAGCCCGACAAGAAATTTCTGAAAAGTTATGTCTTATAATTTCTATAATTAACGAATTAAAGCGTTATTTTAACAAAAGTACACATTATTGGAAACAGAAAAATTGGGACTGCAAAAATATAACACTGAATTTTGGAAAACGTTGTATTTTAATACCAGAACGTTCTTGAATACAAAAGTTATGAATACGAATAACTTTTGAAATGTTAAGTTTTCAGAAAAAGTTAAAAGTATGCTTCAAAGAGGAGAATGAAGTCTTTCAAATAAGCTATGTCAATCTTGAAACTAGTAGTTATTATCAAGGTTGAAGTTTCGCCAGCAGATGTTTTGCAGTTACCGTAAATTGAGAATATTGATTTAAATAAAAATCTGTATAGTAACTGTTTCTATTATTATTATTGTTATTATTCTCAGTGACTAATAAAATTTAGCGAAATACTACCTGAATAAGAATTTGGCAATTTTGTGTACGTCATAGACATTACTTGTAGAATACAAAGCAGAACAAAAATATTTATTTAAGGAATAGAATTTTGACAATGGAGCTATTCCACCTTGCTACGTGTCACACTACACATTCATTGCGCACAACGATCTGTGTGCCATTCAGACACTGCTCGCTTGTCGGCAGTAACGGGCTCCAAATCGTTAATTAGATTTTGCCGAGTCTCTTGAGGCGGATGGGGGGTCGATTCTTGTGACAAGGCCACCGCTAATTTCTTTCCTCATTGCCAGAGCTAGTGCTCCGGCTACAATGGCCTCGGGCTCGACAGGACGTTGATCTACAGGTCAACTCTCTCTCCCTCTCCTTCTCCCTCCCCCTCCCTCCCCCCGCCCTGCCTCGTACGTTCTGATTGACGATTGCTTTCAGTGGTATTTGGTACCCAACTGCAATTCAGTAGTCGGTATTAACACGTTTCCGTAAAATTATCAGACGTTCTAATTACATTTTCTTACCGTCCCATCCACATGCAAACGCTGCCGGAAGCACTTTGAACGTCGTCCGTTGCGGGTGCCTCATTGTTCTGTTGACTGTCTGCAGTTGCCGTGAAACAAAGGAAAGAATAGCAGATAATTTATCGTTTAATTCTGCCATAAACTCTCACTCCTCGACTGCGCAGCAGGCCTCCCCTGTGAATAACAAAGGGATTTTTTTTCAAGGGCATAACGCCGTTAAAAAGCCGCAGTATGAGGCCTTAGCGGACAAGTAAATCAAAACCTTGTGACTAAGGATTTTCCAAGTCCAAAGCCTGTTGTGGTGCATTCGTACCCAAAATATTGAGAACATATGTCTGGTTGTTAATAATCAAGTGGAATTTTTTATTTGTTGTAGCAGTATTGTTAAATGCAATTTGGGATTTGGTCTGTCAATGCGATTCAAGTCAGTTGTTATTAAATATTACTGTTTCTAATCTGATCTTTAATTTTTGGCGGAAATATGAATGTCCTTTTACTACACTCTCCTAACACCTTTCAAGGGCAGCTTTACAACGTGAGGCACCCTGAATACAAAAACAGATTAAGAAGGCTGGAGAGCTACAAACAAATTGCGGACGTTATTAGCCGCGAGATACGGCCCGGGTGCACGGCTGACGACACAAAAAAGAAAATTAATGGCCTCGGCTCAAGCTACTCTCACGAGAAAGCAAAAGTACGTATCGACATACTTGTTCCAGTTTATTTTCTGAGCTCTCCATTTTTCTTAATCTATTTTTGTACTCAGGATGCCTCACATTGTAAAGCGCCTCATCAGCTTCTTACATTTTTATTAATTTTGTAGTTGTGGGACACGAAATTTAATTATTACTTTGATCTACAATAAAAATACACTCCTGGAAACGGAAAAAAGAACACATTGACACCGGTGTGTCAGACCCACCATACTTGCTCCGGACACTGCGAGAGGGCTGTACAAGCAATGATCACACGCACGGCACAGCGGACACACCAGGAACCGCGGTGTTGGCCGTCGAATGGCGCTAGCTGCGCAGCATTTGTGCACCGCCGCCGTCAGTGTCAGCCAGTTTGCCGTGGCATACGGAGCTCCATCGCAGTCTTTAACACTGGTAGCATGCCGCGACAGCGTGGACGTGAACCGTATGTGCAGTTGACGGACTTTGAGCGAGGGCGTATAGTGGGCATGCGGGAGGCCGGGTGGACGTACCGCCGAATTGCTCAACACGTGGGGCGTGAGGTCTCCACAGTACATCGATGTTGTCGCCAGTGGTCGGCGGAAGGTGCACGTGCCCGTCGACCTGGGACCGGACCGCAGCGACGCACGGATGCACGCCAAGACCGTAGGATCCTACGCAGTGCCGTAGGGGACCGCACCGCCACTTCCCAGAAAATTAGGGACACTGTTGCTCCTGGGGTATCGGCGAGGACCATTCGCAACCGTCTCCATGAAGCTGGGCTACGGTCCCGCACACCGTTAGACCGTCTTCCGCTCACGCCCCAACATCGTGCAGCCCGCCTCCAGTGGTGTCGCGACAGGCGTGAATGGAGGGAGGAATGGAGACGTGTCGTCTTCAGCGATGAGAGTCGCTTCTGCCTTGGTGCCAATGATGGTCGTATGCGTGTTTGGCGCCGTGCAGGTGAGCGCCACAATCAGGACTGCATACGACCGAGGCACACAGGGCCAACACCCGGCATCATGGTGTGGGGAGCGATCTCCTACACTGGCCGTACACCACTGGTGATCGTCGAGGGGACACTGAATAGTGCACGGTACATCCAAACCGTCATCGAACCCATCGTTCTACCATTCCTAGACCGGCAAGGGAACTTGCTGTTCCAACAGGACAATGCACGTCCGCATGTATCCCGTGCCACCCAACGTGCTCTAGAAGGTGTAAGTCAACTACCCTGGCCAGCAAGATCTCCGGATCTGTCCCCCATTGAGCATGTTTGGGACTGGATGAAGCGTCGTCTCACGCGGTCTGCACGTCCAGCACGAACGCTGGTCCAACTGAGGCGCCAGGTGGAAATGGCATGGCAAGCCGTTCCACAGGACTACATCCAGCATCTCTACGATCGTCTCCATGGGAGAATAGCAGCCTGCATTGCTGCGAAAGGTGGATATACACTGTACTAGAGCCGACATTGTGCATGCTCTGTTGCCTGTGTCTATGTGCCTGTGGTTCTGTCAGTGTGATCATGTGATGTATCTGACCCCAGGAATGTGTCAATAAAGTTTCCCCTTCCTGGGACAATGAATTCACGGTGGTCTTATTTCAATTTCCAGGAGTGTAGTTCTTCATGCACATAAGGTGTATTGAACATCTATTTACTTTCAGATATTGGTCCCTTATTGCTTTATAAATTGCTTCACACGCTCGTTATTTTTATTTATTTGTTAATTTGCATTGTGGTATTCTAGTGCTGTATTGTAAGGTACAGTAACTCTCCCCTGTAGCAAGAAATCGCAGCTATAGCAGTTCTTAAGTGAGTATTGTGCGTTGTGATTTTAGGAGACACTTCGCTTAGCAAATACTGAAATGTATGCTCATCCATTCTTAAGTAATTTATGTACGACTTGGCGTCCTCCGTTAGAAGCTCACGCAACAAATTTTGTTGAATGCTTTTATCGTCTCGTTGCGAAACCCACGGCTTCAGCCAGGTACGTTTCTTTTTCTTTTTTTTCCACTGCTCTTCCAAATGTGCACAACGTGCAATTGTGGTACATGCAACTGCTTCGCATAATAAGTTGTTGTCAGCCATCTTGAACTTTGACGAAAAATATGACGACAGTGTAATACCCCTCTTTATCGCCACGTCAAATATCTTTGTCAAACAAATCTGACGAATATTTGATCAAATGTTTGTCAAAGGAATATGATAGTGTAATACCGGCCTTTGATGTGGAGGCGCTAACCGCAAAATGGTGTCGATTGTGGAACAGCTTCGACACCACACGCGTCTTTCGACATTTCGTAAAGACTGAAGTTAGACAATAGTAAGACCCACACTAGTGTTCACTGCAAACTGGCACCATTTTTTGTAGGTGACTGTCAACCCGTCCTGCTGCGTTTAACTCCTCACCGAGTCGCCTGCCGTAACGCCTCGTTTCGTACGTTATGTATAGACAGGTCAGCGCGGTTGGCGTCCAGGTTCCTGGTAGCGGCAGCGCTGCAACTGCCGGGCTGGCTTTGTGCGCCTGTCAGGACAGCGGCAGGCATTGAACGGAGACCAGCTGCAGCGAGAACCGTTACAGCCGCAGGCAAGCCGCTCTCTGGAAAAGCGAAGCGGGCTGGCACCGGCTTCAAATTTGGACCGAAAGAAGGGTAGGGGTGATACTCAAGCCCATTTTTATGTCGGGTGTGATGATGATGATATTTGGTTTGTGGGGCGCTCAACTGCGTGGTTATCAGCGCCCGTACAATTTCCCAACCTTTGCTCAGTCCAATTTCGCCACTTTCCTGGATGATGATGAAATGATGAGGACAACACAAACACCCAGTCATCTCGAGGCAGGTGAAAATCCCTGACCCCGCCGGGAATCGAACCCGGGACCCCGTGCTCGGGAAGCGAGAACGCTACCGCGAGACCACGAGCGGCGGACGAATATTATGTCGGGTGTGACAGGTATTCGTACTCATAAACTGGGAAAACGAATACGGAACACCTACATACATACTCAGCAAACCACTGTCAAGTGTGTGGTAGAGAGCACTTGTCATTGTAAAACACAAATACGTATGTTTCCGTGGCCGGTGTCAATACTGACATAATCTTCGTTTCGGCCGTGTTGCATCAGCCTTTCTCAGGGCACATACTTGAAGGATCTTAACAAGAAGCCTGCGACCATTCGTGCCATCCTTCTTTGCATACTCGTACTTTCGATTTCCCCTGTTCGTTCTGTTCGGTATGAATCCCACACTTATATTAGCAGTATTCTAAAGGTGGGTACATTCTTGGCAAACGAAGACCAGCGTACAACAACCAACCACTTCGTTGGTCGTAATGTACTAGTGTGTACGAGCGGCAAATCGGAGCCAACGAAGCGGTTGGCCTTGGTTGCGTTTCGGTGATATCAAAGCGTTGGCGGTGAGTTGGGGCTACGGACGCGCCTCCTAGTGTGGACGTCGCGTGGAATGTTCCTTGGTTCATTAGCGATTAGCTGTATCTATTGACCAGGTATGTATTTCTTGTGTCTAGAAATATTGGAGTATTGAATGGAATACGGAGACCGCATTAAAGCCGACAGTGCATCGTGAATGCGAATATTTACGGGACCCTACAAACTGTGATTGTAAATACGAACTGTAAACATTAGGCGCTTGGAGGGAAATATGTGAGCTGCTAGAAAATAAAGTATACAGTGTAAAATAGAAAATGGAATCTTCAAAGCCGGCCGGAGTGGCCAAGCGGTTCTAGGCGCTTCAGTCTGGAACCGCGCTACCGCTAAGGTCGCAGGTTCGAATCCTGCCTCGGCCATGGATGTGTGTGATGTCCTTAGTTAGTTAGGTTTAAGTAGTTCTAAGTTCTAGGGGACTGATGACCTCAGATGTTAAGTCCCATAGTGCTCAGAGCCATTTTTTTTTAAATCTTCAAGGATATCTTTTTACCGCGGGTACAGCTGTCCTAAAAGAGGTGTCGGCTTCGATAATTTTAGGGCCCACACAATTCAACAACAATTCGAAATCCGTAGTTCTAATTCGAAAAAAAAATGAAACAGCTCATATTCCATTTCAGCTTTGTCAATATTAATTTTGTCCCATCACACTGCTCCCTACGTTTTTAAAAGAGAGGTCGTCCGCCTGCGTTGTTTCTTCTTCTACTTCTTCTTCTGATTATCAACTTCTTGCAATAAAATAAAACGCCGCACATACGACGACTGCGAAATCCTCTTCCTCCTACATAATATCGGCCGAAGAAACAGTTGTTAAAACGCTATTTTGTAACAACAACAAAATGGCAGCAACCTCGGCAGATTATCAGAGCCAACTACGATTCTACATAGCCGAATCCCTTGGTCCCAACACCTTGGTTTCTTGAGGATGACAGCAGAACGCCAATCCGTCGGCGATCAACGTCTGGCCGAATCCATTGACTGTCGTTCGCTTGCCTTGTTGGGCAAGTGTGTACACGCCTTAATATGGGACGCACCAGTGATTTGAAAGCGGTTTCCTTTCTAGACTGGCTGCATTTTCGCAGTTTCTTGCCAGTATCCGAAGTCTGCCAACCGCCTTATGTACGTCTGAACCTAAGTCGTCATTCCATTTCAAATCCATATAAATTCTTTCTGCCAGGTATTTGTATGAGTTGATTGCTATGCTGATTTGCTGGGTTTGTAAAGTGCACAGTATTACATTTCTGTCAGTTAAAGCAAGTTTCCAACTTTTGGACCACTCTGAAATCTTATTCACATCTGCGTTAATATTTGTGCAGCTTTGTTTTGCTAGTATTTCTGTGTAGATAATTTCTTTACCAGTAAGAAGTCTGAAGTTAATATAAATATGGTCTGCCAAACCATTAATATGCAGCACAGACAACAAGGTTCAAAAATGGTTCAAATGGCTCTGATCACTATGGGACTTAACATCTGAGGTCATCAGTCCCATAGAACTCAGATAGATATTGGTTGGTTTTGGGAAAGGAGACCAGACAGCGTGGTCATCGGTCTCATCGGATTGGGGAAGGATTGGAAAGGAAGTCGGCCGTGCCCTTTCAGAGGAACCATCCCGGCATTTGCCTGGAGTGATTTAGGGAAATCACGGAAAACCTAAATCAGGATGGCCGGACGCGGGATTGAACCGTCGTCCTCCCGAATGCGAGTCCAGTGCAGATAGATATTCAGCGATCACAGGCCCTGGAGACCACGCGCTGCTTCCACAAACTGTCTCCATCCCTTCCTGTTTTGTGCCTGGTTCCTCAAGGTGTCTTCAATTCCAAGGGCTTCTAGGTCCTTCGCCAGGTCGTCCATCCAGCGCTGCCTTGGTCGTCCAATGGGGCGTTTGGTTTTTGGTTTCCCGCTAGTGCCATCTTCGCCTGTCTTCCATCTGGCATATGGGCTACATGGCCCAACCATTGTATTCTTTTGCTCTTTATCTTCTGTAGGATATTTGGTTGTCGCATCAGAAGGTAAATTTCCTCGTTTTTCCTCCTCCTCCATTCTCCGTTATCTAAAACTGGTCCCCATATATTCCTCATTACTCTCCTTTCAAATATTGATAGTTTTTCCCTTCCTCGATTAGTCATGCTCCACGTTTTTGAACCGTACATTACTGCTGGGCATATCACTATGTTGTAAATTTTCATCTTAGTGTTCGCTGAGATCGATTTAGAGCCAAGCGTCTCTCTGAGGGAATGCATGCATTTCGTTACCACTGCTATTCTTTCCTTTATGCCCATTTTTATGTTGTTGTCCGTGGTAAACCAAGATCCCAAGTATTTGAACTGGTCTTCTAACTTGAACCTCTTACCATCTATCTCAAGAAATTCTACCTGCTCTTGTCTTCTTCCTAATTGCATGAAATCTGTTTTGTCACGATTCACTTTGAGCCCTACCTTCTGTGCATAATTGTCCATTTTATGATCCATTTCTTTCAACTCGTGCTTTGATTCACTTAGTAGTACTATGTCATATGCATATGCGAGACAATTGAAGTTACTGTCCATCTCTATTCCAGCCCACTCCTGTTGCCTACACTCTTTTATTACTTTCTCTAAGATGACATTAAGCAGAACACATGAGAGAGCACCCCCTTGTCTGAGGCCTGTCTCAATCTCGAATGTTTCTGATGTTGCTCCTCGGAAACGTACTGCTGCCTTTGACCCTTCCATACAAGCTTGCACCATTATCACTAGCTTCTCAGGGATTCTGAAGTCCCGCATTGCATTGTATGGGCTATTTCTGTGGATGCTGTCATATGCACTTCGAAAATCGACGAACAGGCCGTAGATATCTGTATCATATTCCCAGTGTTTTTTACACAATTGTCTTAGTGTGAAAATGTGATCTATTGTCAGTCGGTTTCGTCGAAAGCCAGCTTGGTACTCCTGTATGTTGTTCTCTATGAATGGTTGCAATTTTCTGAGGATAATGGTGGATAGCACCTTATACGTTACATTCAACAAGCTGCTTCCTCTGTAGTTGCTTCCCTTCTTGCATATTGGGAATATGGTAGCCAATTTCCATTCTTCTGGCAGTGTCTCCTTCTCCCATATCAACTGGATCAGTTTATATATCTCTAAGTGTAAGCTCTCACCTCCCTCCTTGATTAATTCTGATGTTATTCCGTCCTCCCCTGGGGCTTTGTTGCTTCTGAGTCCTTTGATTGCGATTTTCACATCTTCACTAACTTCCCATTCTTCTTTATCTTTCCTTTCCTCCGTAGTATTTGCAGGTAATAACCCATCTTGCTCTGGGCGATTCAGCAGTTCTGAGAAGTATTCTTCCCATCTTTCTACAATTCTTTCCTTGTCATTTATCAAGTTGCCGTTCTTATCTCTAATGAAAAAAAGTTGGGCTCTAAAATCCACGTTTATGATTTTGTATGTCTTGGAAGAATTGCCTTGAGTTCTTGTTGTGGTTCTCTGCCTCAACTCGTTCTAGCAAACTGGTTAGGTATATTCTCTTCTCTGCTCTTAGGATTCGCTTTGTCTCCCTTCTGATGTTGATAAAATGTTACCTTTTCTGCTCATTCTCGCTGTCTGCTACCCACTTCTCTCTCATCTTCTTTCTCTTTTCTGTAGCCTTCTAGCATGTCTCGTTGAACCATTTCCTCTTCTTCATTATCTTCTTTCTTCACAATATATCCTCCTGTACACTTAGTACCGTGGACTGTATTTCTTTCCACCTTTCCTCCACGTTCTCTCTTGGTTCTAGGGTCTCTAGGGCCTCAAAAAGGTTTTTTATTTCTATGGCTTATTGTTATTTAATGGCACTCTCTCGTAGTTTCTCAACATTCAAAGCTGGTTATAGTGTCCCCTTCTTATGCATGTTGGTGAACATGTGTTTAAGCCTGCACACAATGAGGAAGTGGTCTGACGCACAGTCGACTCCTCTGTACTAACTGACGTCCATGGCTCTATGGCTATAGCGCTGGTCCATCAAGATGTGATCTATCTGGTTGATGGTTCTTCCATCCGGTGAACAGGTTCCCTTATGTATTCTCTTGTGTTCGAAGTAAGTCGAACTTACTCTCAGGTTTTTTGAGATAGCTAAGTTGATCATCCTCTGACCATTCTCATTGGTCTCATCATGAAAACTGGCCTTCCTGTAGTTGGTATGTAGAATTCTTCTTTGCCTGCTTTTCCATTAAAATCTCCCATCACTATCCTGATATTTCTAGTTGGTGTGCTCTCAGTTGTTTGTTCTAGTTGGTCATAGAACTCTTCCTTTTCCTCATCTGTTTTACCCTCAGTTGGGGCATGAACATTGATGAATGTAATGTCTGACACTTGGTTTCCAAGTACTATGTAGGATATTCTCTTGTTAACAGCTTTGAACTCCTTCACCGAATTTGCTACTTTGTTGTGTATTACAAAACCAGTGCCGAATTCGTGTTTATCTACACATCCGCCGTAGAATAGTGTGTATCCATCCTCTTTGCGAGTTCCTTCTCCTAGCCATCTTGTCTCTTGTACCGCCACCAGGTTCAGCTTATAGCGGTTAATTTTTGAGACCATAGCCTGGATGGTTCCTGGTCTATACAGGCTCTTAACATTCCAAGATCCATATTAAAGTTTCTAAATCGTGTGCCGTTTGTCCTTTGCAGTTTTCGTATTCCATTGTATCCATCCACGTCCGAGGCAAGTTTGTTTTTCATAACAAAGAGTTTTTTTGCAGGATTGGGTTGTTAGCCCAATGCCCAACCCTCCTCCTTTATCCGGGCTGTTGTAAGGCAACTGACCCCAGGCGGACTCCCCCCCCCCCCCCCCCCTCAGAACTTGGAACTACTTAAACCTAACTAACCTAAGGACATTAGACACATCCATACCCGAGGCAGGATTCGAACCTGCGACCGTAGCAGTCGCGCGGTCTCGGGCTGAAGCACCTAGAGCCACTCAGCCACAGCGGCCGGCAGACAACAAGGACATGCCTGGAGATACTCCTACTTCTGTCGATGACTCTCCAACTAAACAAATCCTCAACCCAGTCAGAAAATTCATTTGACACGCCACATGGCCGTACTTTTATTAATAAACGTTGGTATGGTACTGAGTCAAGAAATTCTGCACCTACATGATTACCTACGACTACGTCTATCAGTATGTCATGCGAGAAAACCGCAGTTTCGGTTTCACATGATCGATGTTTTCGAAATCCGGGCTGGTGGGCATGGTGGACATCATTCTGTTCGAGATACTTCATTATGCTTGAGATCTGAATATATTCTAGGATTCTACAAGCTATGGACGTCACTGAGACCGGACGGTAGTTTCGTGGATCACTGCCGCTATCCGTCGTGTAGACAGGTGTGATTTCTGCTTTCTTCCAATCACTGGGCACAGTGCTCGAATTACCTTCGTTTTGAGGATTCTTTGTACTGATTGGCTCTAGTGCAGATAAACGGATGATTAGAAACTGCCTAGCGTGGTTCTGGTAAACAAAAAGTTCAAAACTAAGTTTCCATTCTATCTAAAAACTCAGCATACATTGCTATAACCAGAACCAGTCTCGATCTCTGTGATGTCGACATGGAATTATGAAACAAAAAACGGTCAAAACCTAAGGGATACTCTTCGAACAATAGAAATATGAAAGTTGAGAATTACTGGGAGAGAAACAAACAAATGGATTACGAAGCGAATTGGAGTGGAAGATGTGTTTGTGAAAGTATGAGAATGAACTGGAGGCAGAGACGTGAATCGATTTTAGATGTAGTCGAAAAGTATTTACTGGTTCTGCAATTCTAGCTCACCACGCAGTTCCCTGCTTTTGGAGCTCCCTTGGTGCGTTGTTTTGGTACCTGAAGGGTTCGCGAGCGCGAAATTCAGTACCGCTTGACTTTTGCAGCTGTCGTTCTTATGTTTTTCGCTACAATCCTCTTGAATGACCATTCGTCACGAGCACTCACCACACGCTTTTGTCCTCGTTGTGACTTTGCGGATGATGATGGTATGGTACCTCTTGAAACACCAAACATTTCCGCTACCTTGGTTACGGCAGCAACCGCCGTACGAGCGCCAACAGTTTGCCCACATTCGAATGCACTGAGCTCCGACATAACGCAGGTTGTGCTCCTTCTCGGACACTAGCACAGTATCTTAACCACAACTCTACCGTGCTCAGTTCGCGCGCGCGCACACACACACACACACACACACACACACACACACACACACACACACACGAAACAAAAGGAAATGTGGATAGTCTCGACAGGGCCCAAGGCGCTAGCTGTAGTTGAGTGGGCATGCGCCATGGCTTGTATGTAACATCGCCCCACTCTTTGGTGTCGTCAACGTTACCTTTCACCGTATCGGATGATATCTTTCGGCGAACACTTATAATAGTTTTCACAGCGAAACTTTTTCCCGAAACCTGACAGAAAATCGAAAGAGATTCTGGTCGTATGTAAAGTACGCTAGCGGCAAGACACAGTCAATGAATTCACTGCGCGACAGCAATGGAAATACACTGAAGAGCCAAAGAAACTGGTACGCCTGCCTAATATCGTGTAGGGCCCCCGCGATTCTGTAGAAGTGCCGCAACACGACGTGGCGTGGACTCGACTAATGTCTGAAGTAGTGCTGGAGGGAATTGACACCACGAATCCTGCAGTGCTGTCCATAAATCCGTAGAGTACGGGGGGGAGTTTGGTGGCCAACGGAAGTATTTATCTCGGAAGAGTGTTCCTGGAGCCACTCTATAGCAATTCTGGACGTGTGGGTTGTCGCATTGTCCTGCTGGAATTGCCCAAGTCCGTCGGAATGCACAATGAACATGAATGGATGCAGGTGATCGGACGGGATACTTACGTACGCGTCACCTGTCAGAATGGTATCTACACGTATCAGGGGTCCCATATCACTGCAACTGCACAGGCCCCACACCATTACAGAGCCCCCACCATCTTGAACAGTCCCCTACTGACATGAAGGGTCCATGGATTCATGAGGTTGTCTCCATACCCGTACACGTCCATCCACTCGATACAATTTGAAACGAGACTAGTCCGACCAGGCAACAAGTTTCAGCCATGAACAGTTCAATGTCGGCGTTGACGGCCCCAGGCGAGGCGTAAAGCTTTGTGTCATGCAGTCATCAAGGGTACACGAGTGGGCCTTCGGCTCCGAAAGCCCGTATCGATGATGTTTTGTTGAATGGTTCGTACGCTGACACTTGCTGACGGCCCAGCATTGAATTTTGCAGCAATTTGCGGAAGTGTTGCACGTCCATCTCGTTGAACGATTCTCTTCATTCTTCGTTGGTCCCGATCTTACAGGATCCTTTTCGGCTGCAGCGATGTCGAAGATTTGATGTCTTACCAGATCCCAGATCTCGCTTGTGGAATAGTCGTACGGGAAAATCCCCACTTCATCGCTACCTCGGAGATACTGTGTCCCACCGCACGTGCGCTACTATAACACCACCTTGAAATTCACTTAAATCTTGATAACCTGCCATTGTAGCAGCAGAAACCGATCTAACAGCAGCGCCGGACACTTTTCGTCTTATATAGGAGTTGCCGACCGCAGCGCCGTATTCTGCCTGTTTACATAACTCTGTATTTAAATACGCATGAGTATACCAGTTTCTTTGGGGCTTCAGTGTACTACCTACGACAGTGTGCGAAAGCGGAGTCATTAAACACAGCCTTTCGAAATTCCTTCACCAAAGAAGACGAAGTAAATATTCAAGCTGCCTACATGAGTAACGTAGAAGTAGATATCCTCGGAGTAGTGAAGAAACTTAAATCACCTAATAAAAGCAAGTCTTCCTGTCCAGATTGTATACTAATTAGGTCCTTTCAGAGTATGGTGATGCAGTAGTTCCATACTTAACAATCATATTCAACCGCTCGTTCGACGAAAGAACTATACCCAAAGACTGGAAAGCTGCACAGGTCACATCAATATTCAAGAAAGACAATAGGAGTCATCCACTAAATTACAGGCCCGTATCCTTAACGCCGATAAGCAGTTGGAATTTGGAACGTGTATTGTGTTCGAACATTATGAATCGCCTCGAAGAGAACGGTCCATTGACACACAGTCAACATGGAGTTAGAAAACATTGCTCTTGTGACACACAATTAGCTCTTAACACACAAGAAGTGTTGAGTGCTATTGACAAGGGATTTCAAATTTATTCAGTATTTCTACATTTCCAAAAGGCTTTTGAGACTGCACCACACAAGCGGCTTGTACTAAAATTGCGTGTTTACGGAATATCGTATCAGTAATGTGACCGGATTCGTGATTTCCTGTCAGAGAAGTCACAGTTCGTAATAACTGACGGAAAGTCATCGAGTAAAACAGAAGAGATTTCTGGCGTTCCCCAGTGTAGTGTTATAGGTCCTTTGCTAATCCTTATCTATATAAATGATGTAAGAGAATCTGAGCAGCCTTCTTACGCTGTTTTCAGGTGATGCTGTCGTATATTGTCTACTAAAGTCTTCAAAAGAGCAAAACAAATTGCAAAAGGATTTAGAAAACACATCTGTATGGTGCCAAAATTGGCAATTGACACTAACTAATGAAAGTGTGAGGTCATTCACATGAGTGCTAAAAGAAATCCGTTAAACTTCGGTTACACAATAAATCAGTCAAATCTAAAGCCATTAAATTCAACTAAATACCTAGGAATTACAATTACGAACAATTTAAGTCGGAAAGAGTAAATAGAAAATGTTGTGGGGAAGGCAAACCAAAAACTGCGTTTTATTGACGGAGCACTTAGGAAATGTAATAGATCTACTAAAGAGACTGCCTACACTACGCTTGTCCGTTCTCTTTTGAAGTACTGCTGCGTGATCTGGGATCCTTACCAGATAGGATTGACGGAGTACATCGAGAAAGTTCAAACAAGAGCAGCACGTTTTGTGTCATCGCGAAATAGAGGAGAGAGTGTCACTGACATGATAAAAGATTTGGGGTGGACAGCATTAAAACAAAGGCGTTTTTTCGTTGGGTCAGAACCTTCTCACGAAATTTCAATCACCAACTTTCTCCTCCGAATGCGAAAATATTTTGTTGTCGCCAACCTACGTAGGGAGAAACGATCATCATAATAAAATAAGGGTTATCAGAGCTCGCACGGAAAGATATAGGTGTTTGTCTTCTCCGCACGCTGACCGATTGAAATAATAGAGAATTATTGTGATGGTGGTTCGATAAACCCTATGACAGGCACTTAAATGTGATTTTCAGAGTATCCATTTAAATGTAGGTGTAGATATAGAAACACAGTCCTCTGATGTTAGTCATACTCCAAAAAAGCTTCGTCTAATACTGGAAGCTTCCCCAGCAGAGAGTATGGCCTTATTCTGTCTGTCGGTGTGTATCAGACATGTAGCCTTGGATTTTACATTTTGACTAAGCCTTATGGCTATGCGATAGAATCCTTATGGCTCATTTTACCGTTGACGACCTTATGACTTCGTTTTTCTTGTCGTATAACATGTAAAATGTGTTATTACTTCTCCTGAGAAGACAGGTATATGTCTGTCGAAACCTAGGTAAAGGTTTGAATAAACTTTTGACGTGCAACTGGTTGGCTGTATGGTTGCCATTGTATCCGTAATTCTACAGTTGCTGACAGTTTCATCCCAGAGTTTTCTGTCGTTTTCGCTTATCAATTGTGTTCTTTTATTCGTTACCGTAGATCGTACTCCATAAGCAGTCGAAATCTTAATTGTTGAGAAAGAAAATTAGACTAGGAAGAGAAATTTTGTATCAGATATCTCGAAAACCAGACAGTGAACGTATTTACTTATTCGGTTTGTTTCTTCGCAACTCCTTCTGTTTATCTTCGAACACAGAGTCCAGAACGTGCACTAACTGACAGGAAGCAAGTTGTTTAGCCCCACGACATGTTGCGGAAACGGACATGGCCCGTTCGGAGAGGGCTGAGACGCCTAGGGCAACCCTAACGCCAGTGGGACGTTAACGACAGCTTGCTACTCCGCTTCCATCGTCCGCTCCTAATATAACCAATTCGAAGGCGGGCGCAGGAAACCTGTTCAGGCAATTATGTAAATAATCCGTGATTGCCCCCGGCGTTTACGTGAGAGCAGACACGTCCTAACAACCTGAGTTTCTTACATGGATGGAGGGAATTTCCAGGCGTCCAAGAATATGCGTTTCAAAATCCACTCAACGTATTTACGTTTTTGAAACAAAATATCTCCTTGTTTTTATTTCCTCATTTTTTCTGGGTGTTGTCGCAGCACAAGCTGTGATGAAAGAATCTCCGGTATTGCATTTTCGAGAGCAAAGGTTGATTGAAAACCGTAGCAGTAATTGACGACATCCCTTTATATTTTTTAACCTTTTTTACAAAATCCTGTTGACACTAAACTCATTAGAGACACAACACTGGCTCAGGAAGGAACCATCGGTCGTGACCTTCTCAACGGAGTACTCAAGCTATTCACGTAGTTATATACGAAAATCTAAGTAGGGATAACTTGACGGCTGAGCACGGTAGCGCTCCGTATAAAATCGCTTCAGATGAACGCACGAATTCCATTATAGTAGGGAAGAAAGTTTATTGTTTCGTCGGCGTTAGGACAGAGCCCAACCGCAGTTGTAGTATTGGGTGGAAGGAGGTATGAGAGAAAGAGAAGAGGCCTTCTCCTGTTTAAACAAGCATTCCGGCAATCACATGCATTGATTTAGGGAAACTATGAAAATAACTTTTTCTAAAACTGTAAAAATGGAAAAAAAGTTTCTTCGGCGTGGAATCTAACCCATCCACTCCATAATAAGCCTTCCGTGACTAGCTTCTTTGTCAACATAATAGGCAATCATCTACGCTTTAGTTCACACAGCTGATAGACTCAAATTCTCCTCTGTGTTCTTTGTGTTTAGAACTGCTTCAGATTTGACTACCGTGTTTGGACGTGCCCATGACCACCTCTGAATTCTACGTGTAACAACTTAAGTGTCCAGTGTGTCGAAAAGCAATGATGTACCACTCGCAACGATGTAACACGGCGTAAGAACAGTAGTGGTAAACACATGATAACCGAAAGGAAACCGGAGAAGAGTGTCATGCCTTGTCAGTTATCGTCTGTTTCAAACCCCACAGGAAATACTGCTGTCAGCGAGTACAGAGCCAAACAACCAGTTTCCGAGCGATCGTTGCGGTGTGAAGTGGATTCTTTTTCATTTGTGCCTGAGGTATACTATGTTGGTATACAATGTTGGTGAGATCATTTACATTCATAATGCACCTTCCATATCTGATTGATTACATATTGATTTTTTAGGTAGAAGTTGTGTTTAAAATCTGTATGTTCGTTTAAGATTTCTTGTGGATAGTTTCTCATGTACATACAAATGTATAAGTCTCCAAGAAAATTCATAGTGGGACCTTTGGATATTCTATGCAATATTTGCAGTGCATTTTGAATTTTATCCATTGTTTGGTGTTGATTTTTCACATGGAGAAAGTAGCTCGATTGGTTACTGCCGCTAATATTAAACGAACATACAGAATTTAAACGCAAATTCTATCTGAAAAAAAACTTATTGAAATACTGGAATACGAAAAGGGATAAAATTAGAAACAAATAATACACTACAGCCAAAGACAGTCTACGTCAAAACGCAACTAGTGGGGAATATCATCACTGATCAGCTTGCGTACACTTTGTAAGCATATAGCATCGTAGAAAGAAATTGTAACATTACTGTCTAAACTTATTTGGATATAGAGAGAGAAATGATCGATGCGATTCGTCATCTTTGACCAGTGACATAGGAAACATTCGATAACGCCGTAAACAATATGGCGACTATAACGTGATGTTATTGGCGTTTTTTTCAAACGGGCTAAGTTATAGATCAACCTCTCACCACAATCAGCTTTTTTTAATCTCACGTGCGTTGACTTCGCCAACTCACAACCGAACTACCAGCTTCCAAGCTAACCTAGGCCTCGGGCAAAGCTACAAATCATTCTGTCACGACAACAAGTTTTTTAAATTTTTTATTATCGCATTCGTTGGATTCGCCAACTCAGAACCGAACTGTTACCTTCTACCTATCCTATATCTCGGGCTAAGCTACAGATCAGTGTGCCACCATAACCAGTTTTATTTATTTAGTGCTTCCAAATACGTTGGCTTCGCGAGCTAACAGCAAAAATATGAATATACGCCTAAAAGGCGACGTGACAGCAGCCATTAACATTACGTTACTGGCCAAATCCGACGACTCGTATGGAACATTCCTCTTGACCCACATATTCCACGTATAAGAAATATTACAGTTACGCAATTTTAACAACTACAGAGCTTTGAAAGTTACTTGACAGTTTACTATCGATGTAATATGGACGTCAAGTTCACCTATACGTAAGTGCCAATATGTAATCAATCAAGAATGCTAAGCGCATCTGAAATAGATCTGTCATGAAATAAAGACTGACACTTTCCTGGTAACTGTTCAGGGTCTTCTTTATAATAATGGAAATGGATACAATGACGATTTGGAATCTGGTACCTCAGAAAGAAGGGCATCGTTGTGGAAAATAAAGGTGCACCTTTTTAGTGGGCCAAACAGCACAAAAACTAGACAGTAAGCAGACTGGAGCGTGTAGTGCGGTCCGACAAGTAGCGACTTTGCCTCCTGCTAGATGGGGCGAGGCGTCGCTTGCGCTGATAGTCCAATCAGGCGTTCAACCTGCAATGTGTGGAGGATATAGCTCAGATCGGAATTGGTTCTGTGAGGTTTCAAGTGTGTTTTTCCGTACTCAGTCAGGTTACCATGAATGTCAACCAGAACGTTTATTTTCACATTATCACTGACCTAGTGTTGCGCTTCCTTCTACATCTTTATGATGAGTTTTCTGTGGGCACTCCCTCTGCGACGTTCAGTTTACCTGTTGTTTTGTTGCACTTGCTTTTGAAGAATCTTCTTGAAGTCTCACATCTCTCCGGACTGGAATAACATACTGAGAAATGTCAGGTTGGAGAGATTCAAAGGACATTAATTGGATACAAAATGAGTTTTAACGGTGGTTAATCCCAATACATTTTCACTGTGTTACAGTTGGTGGCCAGTTCCTTTATGTACAGGTAAGGGAAAGCGCATCATCCTAGAAATCCCGTAAGAAAGGAAAATCACGAATCACCGTACTACACACATCAAAACAGGTTTTGCGTCACCTCGCTTCCAAGAGTTCCGGAACCTGAGCAGAAGATTGGAATAGAGCTCAGCAAAACATCATTTCCGCCCTTTTTGTTGCTCATGAAAACCACACATTGCATACTGTACCACCATACAGCGAGACTTTCAGAGGTAGTGGTCCAGACTGCTGTACACACCGCTATCTCTAATACTCAGTAGCACGTCCTCTTTCATTGATGCATGCCTGTATTCATCGTGGCATACTATCCACAAGTTCATCAAGGCACTGTTGGTCCAGATTGTCCCACTCCTCAACGGCGATTCGGCGTAGATCCTTCAGAGTGGTTGGTGGTTCACGTTGTCCATAAACAGCCCTTTTCAATCTACCCCAGGCGTATTCGATAGCGTTTATGTTTGGGTAACATGTTCACCACTCTAGTCGAGCGATGTCATTATCCTGAAGGAAGTCAATCACAAGATGTGCACGTTGGGGACGCGAATTGTCGTCCATGAAGACGAATGCCTCGCCAATATGCTGCCTATATGGTTGCACTATCGATCGGAGGAAGGCATTCATGTGTCGTACAGCCATTACGTCGCCTTCCATGACCACCAGCGGCGTACGTCGGCCCCACATAATGTCACCCCAAAAACAGCAGGGAACCACCACCTTGCTGCACTCGATCGACAGTATGTCTAAGGCGTTCAGCCTGACCGGGTTGCCTCCAAACACGTCTCCGACGATTGTATGCTTGAAGGCAAACGCGACATTCACCGGTGAAGAGAAGGTGATGCCAATCCTGAGCGGTCCATTTGGCATGTTGTTCGGCCCATCTGTACCGCGCTGCATGGCGTCGTGGTTGCAAAGATGGATGTCGCCATGGACGTCGGGAGTGAAGTTGCGCATCATGCAGCATATTGCGCACAGTTTGAGTCGTAACACGACGTCCCGTGGCTGCACGAAAAGTATTATGCAACATGGTGGCGTTGCTGTCAGAGTTCCTCCGAGCCATAATTCATAGGTAGCGGTCATCCACTGCAGTAGTAACCCTTGGGCGGCCTGAGCGAAGCTTTTCATCGACAGTTCCTGTCTCTCTGTATCTCCTCCATGTCCAGACAACATCGCTATGGTTCACTCCGATACGCCTGGACATTTCCCTTGTCAAGAGCCCTCTACCTTTCACAAAGTAACAATGCGGACGCGATCGAACCGCGGTATTGACTGTCTAGGCATGGTTGAACTACAGACAATACGAGCTGTGCACCTCCTTCCTGGTGGAATGACTGGAACTGATCAGTTGTCGGACCCCCTCCGTCTAATAGGCGCTGCTCATTCATGGTTGTTTACATCTTTGGGCGGGTTAAGTGACCTCTCTGAACAGCCAAAGGGACTGTGTCTGTGATACAATATCTACAGTCAACGTATATCATCAGGAGTTCTAGGAACCGGGGTGATGCAAAACATTTTTCATGTGTTTGTTAAACAATGTCACAGATTTGGTTATGGATATGGCTATAGGAATACGACCGTCCCATAGTGCTCAGAGCCAATACGACCGTCACAGTGAACACGAAATAGTTAGGACGATGACCACGTAATTAATATCAGTTCTCCGTAAATATTGTTAGCGGAACGCTACCAATCTGAAACTAAAAGTTTACGGTTTCACGCGAGATGTTCAGGAGAAATGTTATTTCACAGTTTAATACTCTTTACAAATGCCTTTATTTAGCGCATTATGTTGAAGCGCAGAATGTCACTTTAACCAGAACAGAAATGTGAGATTCAGGTTAGTGATATGCACATTTTCACACATCACGACATATTGATGCTATCTGAGTAGGCGTCAGCCACAAACTCTTAACGCCAACTGCCACAGAGATGTTAACTGTGTATGACTTGGACGAGGGCTGTCGCGCGATTCGGCATAGAGATGTTAACTGTACATTGGCTGACCGCCAACTGGCGATTTACATGTTGTGAATTCTGAAATTACATAATGCTTTGAGATTATGTTAGGTTAGATACTTCTATGTACTCGATAATACTTTATTACTGTTGGTTTTATGACAAAACTACATGGGACGTTATTATTACGCGGTTGTTGGAATCCCATATTTACGAGTATGGCATCTGTTTTGAAATAAATCTTTGTGGTTCTAGATTATTCGAAATTTTAATTACCGATTGAATTAAGTAGTGAGTGGCGTTGTTTGATGCATAAAAATACAGCAATAAAATTATGTTGTCAAGCATCTCACAATCATTAAAGCGAAATAATTTATTCAAATACGGAGGGCCTGAATTTTTTATGTCAGTTATTTCATAAGTTAATTATTGCTATGGAATTTCAAATATGTTCTTGGGAAGTTGGGAATGCCTACTTACAAGTGATTGTTAATAGTAACTCCCCTGCAGCTTCTGAACTCACAAGGCTTTTTCCTTATATGATGTTACCGTAACTTGAGTTAACTCTGACTTTTAACTGCCAGATCTTTCAGTAACACTAATTACATTATTGTAATCAGGAACATAATTATAACGAACCGAGCTATAAGTTTAAATGAGATTTTGCATAATTAACAGTTTCACGTATTCCTTTAGTTACGGTTCAAATGGTTTAAGGTGAGCCGGAGGTGCCTATGCTGCCCATGTTAAAATCACTAAGTTTGAGGAACATTTATGAATAAACTACCAAATAGAAAAATTTGAATTTTTTTTACATATAGAGTGGTTTAGTATTGCAGTTATGACAGAGGGATTTTGGAGTATCTTTTTTAGTTTCCTTCCAATTATTTTTTTTTATTAATGGCCCAAATTTTTTTTACAAATAATTGCTTTATAATTAAACTGAAATGAAACTGCTGAACATATTGCCAAATGGCTGTGTTACAATGTAAGTTTGACCACTAGGAGCGCTGTATAAAAATTTCATCTCTCTAGCTTGAGTGGATTTTGAGAAAATGTCTCTTATATTCGAAAAATTCTAATTTACGGGAAATGGCTATCAAAGTTTCTCAACACATTCCTGCACTATAGGATCTTCTTCTTCATCCTCCAAAAGCTTCCTCTTCTGTCTTCTTTTCTGGCCTGTTGTTCCATCATACTTCATATGCCGTTCTCTTCTTTCTGCACCTCTTATTCTTTCTATGTCAATATTTCTTAGTGCTCATACAGTGTTCACCCCAGTCGTAAATCCTAATGCCTTCAGAACTTGACACTGTTCCCGTGGTTGTAGGTTGCTATTGCATCATAAATGCCAAAGTGCAGTGTTTTTATGCTTACAAACACCCTTTTAGGAATCACTTTCCAAAACAAATTGTTTACGCTCTCATTAGGATTCTGCTTCTTTCCGTGTAGACATTTGTGTAACAATTCTGGCTGTGCTAAGTCATGAAAAATTGGTTTTATTGCATTTATCACAGCTGCTGGCAAACCATGTTTCTGATCATAGTCCTTTTTTGCATTATATTTGCACCAGGAATCTTTTGGGCACAGGCTGTGTTGAGGGTATTCATTGGAAGAGGCAGTATGAAGGAACAATGCCTACACTGCTTTTCGCATGTCACTAACATTACTAGTATTTTGCCTTATAGCATACCCGTAGTATCTCTGTAGACGTTCAATCACCTCATCAGTAAGCCTGCCTCTCCCTCCTTATTGTCTTTCCATCACTGAGTTTACTTGAACCCAAAATTTGTTTGAGCCTTCGAAGCCGTGCACCCATACGCTTTTGCACATGCCCAATGCATTCCAACTTTTCAACTACAAATTCATTTCCATATAGTTTCAGTTCCTCTATAGTCTTGAAACCTTTGGAGTCACCATCCCCAAGGTAGTATTTGTACCTAACGTTGTATCTGGGAACTGAACGTTCAAAAATTTGTTTCACTCCATCCACTTCCATTGCTCCACTTGATCCACTAAAATTTGCCTCACAGGTTCCACTGTGCTCTCCTTTGATTTTATTTTTGCACCTACAATGTTTTGATAATATTGCAACATCTATCACTTTTGCACTATCACCGCAAGTAGCAGTTACAACCCCATTCAGGGATTTATGACCCCTCTTTTGCCAGGAACCATCTAATGCCACTACCAAATCCCTAGAACCACCGTTCATTTCTACAGATTCCTCCACTGCTTCCTTAATGGTTTTCAAAGCCACATCTTCAACAGAGGATCCTACCAGTTCACAGTAGTACCCAAATTTGCTTGGAGGCGATGGCAAGTTCATAATACCAGAACACATTTTGCACAGAACACTTTCTTTCAGCACAGTAGATAATAATCCAATATTCAGTACTTCGTTAATATCATCACTGTCACTAACATATTCACGAAATCTGTCACTTCCACCAGTCAGCTTCTTGCTAGAAGATGTCACAGGGCTATGGCCGGCCATGTGTTGCTTAGCAGAAGAACGCACTGTTTCAGTAATTGTAATATCGCAACTTGGTATTAGTGTTAATTTTCTTTTCCCTACATTCTTCCTCTTCTTATAGACACGGTTACTAAAACGTGGCATCGTAACCAGAACAACGCTTTATACACGAAGTATAATACTACCAACAACAGGCGCAACACTGAACTAATTCGAAAGTTCGAAACGGTAAACAGCAAAGAGACGATGTTCCGTGCTCATAGCGCTTCATTTGCCACAAAAAACAATGTAGCCAACCCTTGCACACTCGCTGTATGCGTAACATAAGGCGCTGTATGCGTAACAGGCCGAGAAAATCCCAAGCAGTTCGCCAGGAAGTCACGAGAGGGTGTTAGATGCATTCAGCGGCCGCCCATTTCCTCTGCAGGCGTGGGGGAAAATGGTAATAACTCCACTTCTAGGGCGAGTAGAACAATAATTCAAAGTTTACATTAAAGAGGAATGTTCCAATTAATTTTCGGTAGCAAAACAAAAAAAAATCGTAATTTTTTGGATTTGACCACCTCCGGCTCCCCTTAAATGACTCCGAGCACTATGGGACTTAACATCTGAGGTCATCAGTCCCATAGAACTTAGAACTACTTAAACCTAACTAACCTAAGAACATCACACACATTCATGCCCTAGGCAGGATTCGAACCAGCGACCGTAGAGGCCGCGCGGTTCCAGGCTGAAGCGCCTAGAACCGCTCGGCCACTCCTGCCGGCCTTCACTTACGGTATATTGTGTGTGCACTGCATTAGATATAGAATGTAGAATGAAAAAAAAAATAGTTGTTCTTGCAAGGAGGAAACATAAAATGGGTTAAACCGCAGCTTACTACATCTCACCTGTTTCAAGTTGACAAGACCCGTGTCACAGGATTGTGCGCATAGTTCCTCGACTGACGAAGTCTCATGCACGCTGTTGCAACCCGACTAACCCCAAAGAAAATGTCCGGACTATTTGTAACAATGGGTGAAGCGTAGCAGTCAGAATCCCCGCAGCTTCATATCTCTACGGCATCTAATCATTCATGAATGGCTTCACTTGGATAGGGCATACGTGAAGCAACTTCCTAACCGAATCGAGATCATTAGCAAAGCTAGATGTGGTGTTACACGGTATTAGCTTCATGTCTCATGAGGTTGATTAATTTGGTATATGGCGTGCCTTATATTCATGTTGCGGCCATTTTTTGTATCCAAACGGTCTCCTGTTCAGGTACCGGCAACCGCCCAGAAATACTAGTACTTCTGTACAAGTGATAAAAGTTGACGAATAAGGAAGAAGGAGTTGTGTGACGTAAACGAAAGTTGGGAGGCGTGTTTCTAAATCTGAAAGACAATGTCAATTCAAATCTCTCGTTAGTGTGTCGGCAGTAGCGCCGCTATGAGGATACAAGTCAGGTTTGCTTTAAATACAGGCTGTAACGGTTGTGAGCGTTTTAATTACCTTTGAGGTTGGACATGATGAGTTAATGTTAGTCAAGAATGACTGTAAGGCGACAAAGAGGCAATTAATCACACCTCACTGAGTTTGAACTAGGTCCTGTTATAGGGCTACGAGTAGCTGGATGTTCCTACTGCGACACTGCAAAAAGATTTGGGAGGTATATAACCGCTGTACATGAGTACTGGCAGCCGTGGCCACGAGAATGTACGGTCTCAAGAAAACCGAGCTCCGTACGGTCACGTGGCACTACGGTGAGGGAAGACCATTGTGTTCGGCATACAGCTGTGTCACATCGTACTGCATCTGCAGCAGCAAACTGAGCAGCAGTTGGCACCACAATAATATAACGAACTGTTGCAAATCGGTTACTTCAAGGGCAGCGCCGAGCTAGACGTCCTGTAGCGTTCATTGCACTGACCCCAAACCACCACCATGTGCAACTTCAGAGCTCATTAGAGGGCAGTGTTTTCTGGTGAAAGCTTGTTCTGCCTCGGTGTTTTCTGATGAAAGCTGGTTCTGCCTCGGTGCCAGTGATGACCGTGTGTGGGAGCCAGTTGAGGACTTGCGCCCAACCTGTCTGTGTGCTAGACACACTAGACCTACTCCTGGAATCATGATCTGGTATACGATTTCGTATGACTGCAGGAACATTCTCGTGGTTATCCCACGTATCCTGACTGCAAAGTTGTACGTCTGTCTGTTGATGCTACCATTCATGAACAGTAATCCAGGGGATGTTTTCCAACAGGATAACGCTCGCCCAGGTACCGCTGTTGTAGCCCAACATGCTTAAAGTCTTTCGACATGTTGCCTTATCCTGTACGATCACCAGATCAGTTTCTAGTCGAGCACATATGGATATTATCGGATGACAACTCCAGGGCCCTCATCCACAACTAACATTATCCGCCCCTGTATTGACTGACCGAGTGAAACAGGCATAGAACTACATCCCACAAACTAACATCTGGCACCAGTGTTACACAATTCATCCACGTTTGCATTCTTGTATTCAATATTCTGGCCGTTACACCGGTTGTTAATGTATCAGCATTTCACAGTTGCAATGGCTTGACAAATAAACGAGTAAGTCACATCTCGAAGAGAGAAGGTGCTGGTAGTGAGAATGTTGACGTTCAAATAGTATAGTATTTTGACAGAAGTCAATGCACGATTGGCGTGGAATTTCAAAGTAGCCAATATCTTCTCGAAGGAAGTTATTGCTTTTTACATCACAGTTAATTCATAAATTTCTGTTCCACTAGGTCCACTAGAAAACGGTAATTATCGTCGCTCGTCGTCAAATAATTACGGAACGAATATTCATTCTCCAAAAGAAGTTGTTTTCTTCCGAACAACTGTTAGGCTTACCCTTTCCTCTCATTTGTTCATTCATCCACCTTTTCGGTTTCCGTACTTCAATCGGTAAATACGGAATCCTTATACGATCACTTTGTTGGCCGTCTGTCTATATGTCTATCTGATGGTTAAGACCCCTTTTCCTCAGGGAGGGGTAGACGTATCAAGTTCAAACTTGAGTTACGTACTGAGGTCTGTGGTCCCACGGTGGCGTATAAAATTTAAGCTTCTAAGTCAGTGTACTCAAAAGATGCGGATTTATGTCACATCTTTTGCTACTGGCGAACACATTCATCAAAACCCATAAGGTACTTCCCGTTGACCTAAAATAATGAAATTTGCCAAGCGACAAGGTTTCACAGCACAAATGAAGAAAAACTACGAAAATTGTTAATTTGTAATTATGTCACATGCAATATATATAATTTGTTATACGACTGTCGGTCTGTCCCTCTGTCAAGACTCCTTTTTCTCGGAAATAACAGTAGTAAATGCGAAATCACGCAAAAATTTAAACTTAAAATTAAAACATTCCTGGCAGTCATTAAATTCGTGGGACCGATATCTTGCTAGTATCAATTTCGATAATGAGCAAACATAGTCGAGAGTTTCAATTCCAAGGACTGATGAACAGTCTATATACATAATTAAGTTTATCCGTAACTCTCAAAACGCTAGTCCTACACGCACTTGCCGGACGGGGTGGCCGAGCGGTTCCAGGCGCTACAGTCTGGAACTGCGCGACCGCTCCGGTCGCAGGTTCGAATCCTGCCTCGGGCATGGATGTGTGTGATGTCTTTAGGTTAGTTAGGTTTAAGTAGTTCTAAGTTCTAGGTGACTGATGGCCTTAGAAGTTAAGTCCCATAGTGCTCAGAGCCATTTGAACCTACACGTACTTGACAATAGTTTTGATCCATAATGAGTGTCTTCTTATTTTCTTGTTACTCACTGCCACAGCATGTAATGCAGCGGCCGCAGAAAAAGCGACAAATGCCGATTTCGTTGTAGCACTCGACGCCATGATAGCGTGGGCGTCCACAGAAATTTATTCAAGAGGCGGCAAAAAGTTGCCATTTTTTGTATATGAATGGTTGTGTGAGTGTAGGAATGTATAGTGTCCCAAAAACTATGTTTGGCAGGAACTGCAAAAAACCTATGGTATCTTAAACAATAGTATTCACTCAGTGCTTATAGGTAAACCGAAATGGTAAGCATATTTCATTAGTACATATTTTTATAGCATTAATATGAATATGAATGACACTATTTTTATTCTACAATTTGAAATTAATCTTCGGTATTATTATGTTCAGGATGTTCAATGCGCTTTTCAGTAGAATTGTTTTACTCTGCTTATTGAAAATATTTTAGTTTTCAATGAAAATTAAAATTTTGAAATAGAAAAATGCCAGAAGGTCTGAGAAAATCTTGTTGAGTAGCAATAGGGTAATTTACAAGAATGATTGCCTATCGAAGTCGCGGGGTCCAAAACTGTAAATCGATCATGCGGCTGTGGTGGCGGGCGTTATTATCAGTTATTTGTGATCGTCATTTTAATCTGTTTTCCGTCGTTCCCTTAGTTGCTGTAAGCTTCATACCTCCACGAATTAATGGCAAAAAGGGAATTGTTCCCGTAGCGTACACATGACATTGACTTCCACATGACAACACCGACGACGAGTAATGTAAGTCATTTCCTTTGTAGTTACAAGTATTTTTGTAACGGTCTTCTTTTGTCACTGCTGTGGTGACCACCGGAAACATACTCATAACGCCCGCCACCAGAGTCGCGTGATCGATTTAGTATCGGAAGTTCGATATTTATCGTTTGGACCCCGCGACTTCGATAGGCAATTATTCTTGGAAATTACCAGCAATGGAACCAATAATGCAAAATGCCAAATTAATACTGCTCAGAGTACAGAAACAGAAATAAACCATAAAAAATTCACATTATAATCTGCTATTTAGTATGTGCGTTTCGTACTGTTGTATGCTTTGTGGCGTGTCTAACCACGTGACTCTTCCCGTGCACTTTAGCGCGCGCTTTAAGGAACGCGTAAATGGCTGCTAAGTCCGACCGTCATTGGCGCGGAGACGCTTGTTTTTAGTTTTCCATTAGTTTTTGAGCCACTTTTGTTACGCCAAGTGAGTCAGTGCAATGGAAATGTAAAAGGTATTTTGTTTAGTTTGTTGTTTGTTAATTGGTTTACATTGATCTTTAAAGATATAATAAAAAAGAACAGCCTATTCCTCCAAGCAATGTGATTTGAGATTGTGTATAGTTCCTTGTCTTGCACTGTAGCATACATAAAAATGTTCTTGATTTGTATACCTTTTAGTTCATTGCAAAGCTGTCTTAATATCAATAAACTAATACATGTGCGAAGCTGTGTTCTAAGAAAAAAGTGAGCTGGTGTCGAGAGGGGCCGGCGGATCGCAAAGTCGAAGTTTTCCGTGCATACTAGTTAGTCTAGTTATGCTAGTGCATTAACCTTACTTTCGTACAAGGCACGGATTACTTCTCCATAAACATCATCTAAAAAATATTGAGAACGCTGGTTAGCACGTAGTGCTTAGAATTATTGTCGAGTACTCTGTGTGATTAGTGGCTACGTGAGTGGAAAAGATAGAAAGTGGAAGTCTGAGCGGAATTACATACTATGACATGAAATGATACCACGCAGAGCGTTCAGATATGCAGCTAGCAGAGGGTAGATTCATGACCGAATGCTGTTCGTTCGCGCCCGCCTCCTTTCAACACAGCTGTTGCGGTGTCATCGGAATGGAACAGAACGACAGGCGGTAAGCACCAAATGATGGAGGGTTCAAACGTGATTAAAAGAAATAGTCCGAATTAGTATCAGAATTAAAGAATTGACAGTCCGCAGCTCGTGGTCGTGCGGTAGCGTTCTCGCTCCCCACGCCCGGGTTCCCGGGTTCGATTCCCGGCGGGGTCAGCGATTTTCTCTGCCTCGTGATGACTGGGTGTTGTGTGCTGTCCTTAGGTTAGTTAGGTTTAAGTAGTTCTAAGTTCTAGGGGACTGATGACCACAGATAAGTCCCATAGTGCTCAGAGCCATTTTGAGCCAAAGAATTGACAATGATATTTAATAATGGCCAAAGCATACTTCATTATGGATGTTGAAGATCAGGTTTGCATGGTAAACTGCTGAGAAATAAAAGAATAGAGAAAGTGCTATCAAAGCATTTCAAAACTTCAAAATTTGATTGCTAGTGAAAAGATACACAGGTTTCCCCTGGAAGACAGGAACGACATTTAAAAGAAAAAGAAGGGAAAAAAGAAGTGTGTTAACCACGGGATCTAAAACGTATGCCTTAAGTTAAGCCATGAGCACTTGTTCAGTAGAAGAGATGTGTTTCACAGAATCAAAAATGTACATTAGCTCATAGTTCTTAAAGTATGCACTTTAGAGCCCATGTTTAATGGACTTTTTGTTTCTTATTTTGGTCCGTAGTACAACGTCTCAAAATATGGCAAGCAAAGAGCTTGCAGTAGAAGAGATTTTTTTCGCAGTATCGAAGATGAAGGGCTTCTCATAGCACCTAAGGTGTGCATTTTAGAGCCCATGTTTACTAGACTTTTTTTCTGCGAATTATCATTCCTGAATACTAAGCATTCCTGCTGGGACGATGTATATACTAAAACATCAAACAATGTCTGTAAGGGAATTCACAGAGCACTTTTACCGTATGCATTGGTTTTTTTCCTCCAGTACCATATTACGCCAACTACAATAGAAATGACTTTTTCACTGCTAAAAGTAGTTGTTTAACGAAGATTGTTCCCCCAGTTTATGTTTTCATTTATGCACAGATAGGCTTTTTCTCCATCTAAGTATTGTAAAACGTAAGTGATTTCTTGCTTTCAGGTATCTGTTATCTCTTATTGAAAAACAGTCGTGGAAAAATAGCCAAGTCTTCATGCAATGATTCGCGAAAACAAAGGAAAATAATAAAATGACGACTAAGAAAACGCAAAAGCGCATAGTCCACTACTACTACGTTTTTGAGAGCATAACAAGTACATCAACTTTCCATGTTAGATGCCCCCACCAACGTCCCGTTCCGTTGACGCCATGTACATGCTGCTATTTGAAGTGCATTGTGGAGTATTTCGACGTTCCTTTCTCTCTCGCGTGAATGGGCCTTGAAACAGGCGTACACTATCTGGAGTCCAGGCAGAACGACGGGTCACGAGATTTTCTAGTCACCCAGTAAGTTTGTCTTATCGAGCATGCGGGGAATCTACACATATGCAAAAGAAAGTCGTGTTAGTTACACTATTTATAACTCAAGAACGACTGGACCGATTTGGCTGAAAATTGGTGGAGAGGTAGCTTAGAACCAGGAGACGGACATAGGATACTTTTTTATCCCGTTCGACCTCTATAAAACGTGGTATAATATAAACGCATCTGGCAGGGAATAACAAAACGCAAATATCAGCTAAACGTCACTATAAAACGTGGTATAACAAAAACGCATGTGACATGGAATAACAAAACGCAAATGACAGCTAAACGTCTATGGTTACGTATCAGTATGTATCATTAATTAAAAATTTAAAGAAATAATTTGTATTTTCTCTGAATCATCATTAACAATGCCGCGACCAAGACGATCGAATATTTCTCGACAATGCCGTAATTCAAGAAGGATACAAAACATTGCGAATGAAAGGACTGAAGAAGAAGAACAAATTGCCCGTGAAGAGCGCCGCGTTAGTATGGCTCGTCTTCGTGCTTCTCAATCACGGGTCGGGAGACCATCTGCGTTGTTTGTTCTTGCGCCTGATAATAAAACAAAAAATGTCGTGTATCACAAGATACTTAATTGAAGAGTGGAAGCTATGCACCAAAAAACATAAAGAATAAAGAATCATTAAAATACTTAATTTTTTTATTTGTATTTCCTAATAGGAAATTGAACTTAACATCCAAAATCTGATTATTTATTGGCCTTAAGGCGGAACAGAATTCGCCGGGTCAGCTAGTGGTTCATAAACTGAGCGGCCCTCCTCCCTTTTTCGTCCGGTGAAGCAGCGGCGCGTCGCCGTGGCAGGGGCCCTCGCCACGGCTAGTGGGTCGCCGTGTTCCGCTCGGGCGCGCCCCGGGTCAGCCGCGGCGCCCGCTCCTCCGGTGCTCTGCTCGCAACACGTGCGCCCTTAACGGCACTTCGGTCCGCATCACCATCACACGGCACGCCGCCCGCGACGGGCGTGTCTGGTTTCTTACACTCCTCACACGGGCGGATCAGATGCCAACGCTCCTTATGAGGGCACGTGAAAATATCCTGTCGATATACCAACACCGACGCGTATATGGAAACCGGCCTATGATCACCAACACCGAAAAAACATGCACTGTTGTTATTTTCTACATTCGTGGCACAGTTCAAGCCGGACATTCGTGCTCTCCCCTTGTTCCTTTCTCATTAAAGCTCTCCACCACCATTTCGTGGCTGTACTGCACTGAAGAGCCAAAGAAACTAGTACACTTGCCTAATATCGTGTAGGGCCTCCGCGAGCACGCAGAAGTGCCGCAACACGATGTGGCGTGGGCTCGACTAATGTCTGAAGTAGTGCTGGAGGTAATTGACACCATGACTCCTGCAGAGCTGTCCATAAATCCGTAAGAGTACGAGGGGGTGGAGGTCTCTTCTGAACAGCACGTTGCAAGGCATGCCAGATTTGCTCAATAATGTTCACGTCTGGGGAGTTTGGTGGCCAAGGGAATGTGTTTAACTCGGAAGAGTGTTCCTGGAGCCACTCTATAGCAATTCTGGACGTCTGGGATGTCGCGTTGTCCTGCTGGAATTGCCCAAGTCCGTCGGAATGCACAACGCATGCAGGTGATCAGACAGGACGCTTATGTACGCGTCACCTGTCAGAATTGTATCTAGGCATATCAGGGGTCCCATATCACTCCAACTGCACACGCTCCACACCATTACAGAGCGTCCATCAGCTTGAACAGTGCCGTGCTGACAAGCAGAGTCCACGGATTCATGAGGTTGTCTCCATTCCCGTACACGTCCATCCGCTCGTTACAATTTGAAACGAGACTCGCCCCACGAGGCAACCTGTTTCCAGCCTTCAATAGTCCAATGTCGGTGTTGACGGCCCCACGCGAGGAGTAAAGCTTTGTGTCGTGCAGCCATCAAGGGTACACGACTGGGCCGTCGGCTCCGAAACCCCGTATCGATGATGTTTCGTTGTATGGTACGTACGCCGACACTTCATGGCCCAGTATTGAAATCTGCAGTAATTTGCGGAAGGCTTACACTTCTGTCACGTTGAACGATTCTCTTCATTCTTTGTTGGTCCCGATCTTGCAGGATCTTATTCGGCCGCAGCGATGTCACAGAGTTGATGTTTTACCGGATTCCTAATATTCACGGTACACTCGTGAAATGATCGGCTCTGAGCACTATGGGACTTAACTTCTAAGGTCATCAGTCCCTTAGAACTACTTCAACCTAACTAACCTAAGGTCAGTACACACATCTGTGCCCGAGGCAGGATTCGAACCTGCGACAGTAGCGGTCGCGCGGTTCCAGACTGTAGCGCCTAGAACGGCTCGGCCACCTCGGCCGGCTGAAATAATCGTACTGGAAATCCTCATTTCTTCGCTTGCTCGGACACGCTGTGTCCCATCGCTCGCGCGCCGACTATAACACCACGTTCAAACTCACTTAAATCTTGATAACCTGCCATTGTAGTAGCAGTAATCGATCTAACAACGCCAAATACTTGTATTATATAGGTGTTGCCTACCGCAGCGCCGTATTCTGCCTGTTTACATATCTCTGTATTCGAATACGCATGCCTGTACCAGTTTCTTTGGTTGTTCAGTGTATATCCCTTTTGCTGTGGAATCGATTTATTTTATTTTTATTACTTAATTAATTAGTTTATTTATTTAATATGATCTGATGCGGCCCATAAGGCCCCCTCTTACATCGGACCACGATTTCACACATACAGTGTATTTTTTACATGATAATTAACTAAGAAATGAGAAATTTCAATATGACAAATAGTTTACATTGATTTGACTGTCTATAGTGAAAATGGGAGTATATAATACTAATGAAGGGATGAAATTAACACTGGCAGTACTACTACTACTGCAGCTGTTGCCACTAATACTGGTAATAGTAATATTCTCTGTATACAGGTTGATTCACGAAGATATGCAAATATTTTAATATACTATTCTAAAAGTAAAACGTAGGTCCGCAAATGTTTAGTTACGGAGTTGGGCCTAATAAAAGATTTCACCTGAATTTTAGCAACTTCGCTGATATGAAGCCATCGCAAAACTCCACGAGGTTAAAGTAAAGCACGATTTCCATTTATTTTGTTGTTATTGAACTGGTAAATCTAATGAAACATGTCCCAGACGTGTATCTGCAATAGTTTTCAGAACATCCAGAGAAGCAATGACGTAATTCGTAAAATTTTTAATTTAGTAACTAAAAACATAGGTCAGTGTTAAGGAAGTTGTACAGTGTACATACAATTGCACAATAAATGTTCAAAAATGTGTCCACCGAGTTCAATGCATTTAGCTGCACTTGTATGAACAGATTTTGTTGGTCGTTTTAGTTCCACAGGGTTGTTCTTAATTTCGTGTATTGCATTCATAATGAGAGGAAGTAATGCCAGCGAGGAAGTAATGCCTCACATGTTTTTACTTTGTCCTCAATCGGGCCATCTGGGTGGCCACAGACATGTAGTACCACGACCAATCCATTTACGGAGAAAATGTTCATTTAAATTTGTAGTGACGGCGTTGGTGAAATGTGGAAAAGCGCCGTCATGTTGAAAATACATTTGCAATCACGTAGAAAGCGGAACATCTTCGAGCAAGCGGGTAATTTCTTCGTGAAGGAATTGTAAGTACCTCTTTCCAGTTAGACGTCGTGGGAAAATGAATGGTCCAATAAAGTTTGTGTTGATTATGTCACACCACACATTTATGCTAAATCGCTGCTGGAAATTGGGTTGCAGTGTTGCATGTGGGTTTGCTTCAGACCATAATCGTTATGTAAACTATGCCTCATCAGTAAATAAAATGTATTTGTATAACCGCCGATTAGTATTTAACCAGTGGCACAACTCCAAGCAAAGGGCAGGATCTCCCGGATGTAAATGATGCACTTTTTGTTTATGATAAGGATACAGATTATTGTATTTCAGTGTACGTCATACCTTAGATTGTGAAATGCCTAATCATTGAGAGACACGTCGTGTACTGGTACCTAGGCTACGTTGAACATCAGCCATAATATCGTCATCATCGTCTTCACCTATCGAGCGCTCGTACTGATATATGAACGCTAGGTAGAGAACCAGCCTCCCGTAACATTTGAAATACTCCACTAATGGTTCGTGCATTCGGAATCTTCCGAGTTGGATAACGTACGCGATATTCGTTAACTGCAGCCGTAGCATTACCATCACATTTTCCATAAATAAAAACCATATCGGCGTATTCCTCTGTCGTAAATTTGAAAGGCATCCCTATTTCATAAATAATCTACAAACTACAACAGTTGCTATGTGGTTTCACTTAAACACACCGTTGTTATTATGTTCGAAAACAATACAGAAAACTAACTCGTTTCAGTGTTAGGAGACTGAAGCAACTCACTAACGGTTGCTAACAATAACATAAACGTTTCAACATTCTTAACGGAAAGTAAACAAATTTACTTGTACAATAATCTTTTCTTCGCTGGATGTTCTGGAAAACTACTGCAGATACACGTCTGGGACATGTTTCATTAGAATCACCAGACCAATAACAACAACGTAAATGGAAATCACGCTTACCTTAACCTCGTACAGCTTCATATTAGCGAATTACCTAAATTTCAGGCAAAATCTTTTATTAGTCGTAACTCCGTAGCTAAACATTTGCGGGCCTATGTTTATATGAACTTTTTTCTTTAGTTTTATTCGTACAATAACATTAAAATATTTGTATATCTTTGTGAAACTTAAAGTAGTAAAGGAGTTTTGCTATTTGGGGAGCAAACTAACTGATGATGGTCGAAGTAGAGAGGATATAAAATGTAGACTGGCAATGGCAAGGAAAGCGTTTCTGAAGAAGAGAAATTTGTTAACATTGAGTATAGGTTTAAGTGTCAGGAAGTCGTTTCTGAAAGTATTTGTATGGAGTGTAGCCATGTATGGAAGTGAAACATGGACGATAAATAGTTTGGGCAAGAAGAGAATAGAAGCTTTCGAGATGTGGTGCTACAGAAGAATGCTGAATATTAGATTGGTAGATCACATAACTAATGAGGAAGTATTGAATAGGATTGGGGAGAAGAGGAGTTTGTGGCACAACTTGACTAGAAGAAGAGACCGGTTGGTAGGACATGTTCTGAGGCATCAAGGGATCACAAATTTAGCATTGGAGAGCAGCGTGGAGGGTAAAAATCGTAGAGGTAGACCAAGAGATGAATACACTAAGCAGATTCAGAAGTATGTAGGTTGCAGTAGGTACTGGGAGATGAAGATTTTGCACAGGATAGAGTAGCGTGGAGAGCTCCATCAAACCAGTCTCAGGACTGAATACCACAACAACAACAACAACATCTTTGTGAATCACCCTGTATAAAAGGCAATGTCGCGACTGACTCGACTCACCACAGCCCAAACCACTAAGGACAGAAACTTGAAATTTACGGACGGTATTGATCTTATACCATAGGCGTCGTTTAAGGAGGATTTTTCTCGAAATTCCACCGCTAATGGGGTGAAATATGGGATGAAAGGTTTTTTAGAAAATATGTCGCTATTAAGGCAATTTTGAAGCTAGATGTACAAAAATTATTTGGTTTCTCGGACAGAAATGAAGATTGTGTGGTTCACCATTTTTGGAAATTTAACCTCTATGCGGGTGAAATATTGGGTCAAAGTCTTTTTATTTTCTTTTATTTTATTAACGTACTACAGCATTTTTAAGCTGCATCTGCGAAAATTGCTATTTGACTTCTCGGTTAGAAATAAAAACTGCGTGTTTTACTGTTTTTGGAAATTTAGGCCCTATGGGGGTGAAATAAGGGATGAAAACTTTCAAGAAAATATTTCTTTATATAAAAAAATTCTTTAAACTGAATATATGAAGCTTGTTATTTTACGTCTCGGTTACATGTAAAGGAATATGTGTTAGCGGACGAAAGTTTCTATGGAAATATCAGCACAAGAACGCAGAAGGAATGATTAACGAAAACCTTGATTCCAGCTACCAGAATAGCTTATTGGTCAGGTGCGCATTCGAAAAACACGATGATTCTGTGGCTTTAATTGGCGTGAAAAGTTAAAAAGCTTGTGAAATTTGTGAACAACATAAAGATTCGATTAAGAGGAAAAAAAAAAAAAATCTGTGCAGACCGTACAGTCTACGTGAGCGAAGCAGCGGGCGTTAAGCTACTACTACTACTACGACCACTAATAATAATAATAATAATAATAATAATAATAATAGCTGAAGATGTTATTCACTCCCCTAATATAAAGCGTGTGGTTATTCCAGAATCGGGTTCCTGCTACTGAGAAGGACTTCGAGAAGGTGGCTGAACGATAGATTGGCACAGAAAGGATACTGCTCTAACGGGAACGTGTGTTCCTGCCATGTTGTTCAGTCAAGTGCGTTAAGGTTGAGGGGATATATGGGGGCAGTGTACTTTGGTAAGGCAGTAGAGAAGACAGAGTATGGAAATCTATGCGCTTGTCTGCACGCAGCCAGGATAGCTGTGTGAAATGAAATCACAGAGTGGAACACTACAGATAAAACGAACACAGGCATTCATAACCTGCTCCAGCCGCCACTAACGTTCGTGAGAGAGACCTTCAAGGATAACGTTGCTGTAATCCATAATTGAAAGTATAAGTGTTTTGTACAAGTTTCTTTTTCAGGTCAAGAAATTTTCTATTCTCGGCACACTCTTGACACTGTGGATCTCGAAATGTTGTATTCCCTAACTATTCCCGAAATGGAATGTCCCATGCAAGTCCAACTATTGTTCCGCGTACAAAGTCTGTTAGTTCCCGTCGTGCGACCAAAACCACGTCGGAAACCGTTTTACATAAATCACGTGAGTACCAGTGACGGCTGCGCCAATACACCGCCCTGTTATACCGTTTGTACGCGATATTATCGCCATTTGCGTATGTGGATATCGTTATCCCACGATTTTCGTCACCTCAATGTATATAGAATGTACTTGCTTTGTGCGTACGCTGAATGATAATCATTTGCTGGAAAAAAGCGCAGGTCATTCTCGTTTCCAAGTTAGAAGTATCGACGTAAAGACGCACAAAACTATAGACTTACATGTCTTACGTCGGTCTGTTGTAGAATTCTGGAACGTACTTCACGCTCGCGTATTACATTTCTCGAGATGGAAAATCTCCTCCGTAGGACCTAACATGGGTTCCGAAATAAACGATTATGTGAAATTCAGCTTGCTGTGTTCTTCCAGGTTACACAGAAATCGGCAAACACATCACGTCATTCTTAATTGAGACATATATTCAGATATAAAGGCTACTCCGGCGTACCCAAGGCACTGTTATTAGTCGATTGCTAATCACAGTACATATAAATGAACTAGTAGATAACGTCGTAAGTACCATAAGACTTTTCGCGGATGGTGCTGTTGTACACAGAAAAGTCACAATGCTAGAAGAACGTAGCAAGAACTGCAGACGATCGACGCTTGGTGCAAGGACTGAAAGATGAGCCTCAGCATAAGCAGATGTAACATGTTGCGCATAAATACACAGCAAGACCCTTTGCTGTAGGATTACACAATTGTAGCACAATCACTGGAAGCAGTCACAGCCATGAAATCTCCAGGAGCACGCGCACGGAACTATTTAAAGTGTAACGACCCCACAATTCATTGGACTGAGCCTTAGGATGTGTAGTCCACCCGCAAAGGAGGTAGCTTACAATATCGTCGTTCGACCAATAATTGAATATTGCTCGTCAGTCCGCGGCTTGTGCCAGATCAGATTGATAGGGAGAATTGAGAACGTCCAAAGAGGACAACTGCGTTTGGTTACTAGCACGAAAACGTCTAGAAAATTCACAGCCACCTCCGGTGGCAGACACTGTAAGACTGGTGTTCTGTACCACGGTGTGGTTTGCTGTTAAAATTTCGAGTAAGTACTTTCCTAGAAGAGCCAAAAATGCATTGGCTCCTCGTACGTATATCTCGAGAAAAGACCATAAACGAATTCTACCTCACCCGGAGTCTTACCAGCAATCGTTCTTCCTGGCGCCATCGCTGCTGAATTGAAAAGGGGCGAAGTGAGAGTACCATCCGCCACACACACACACACACACACACACACACACACACTAATGTGACTTGCGGAATATAGACTTAGAGTGTAATTGATTTTGATTAGGGTTTTTCGTAGTTTCCTTAATGATCTGTCGTGAACACGGAGATGGTCCATTGGACACAGTAAGATCGGTTCTGCCAATTTTTATCACAGGTCAGCTGTCCATTTGAGGATGACGCTGCTAACGGCGCGAATAAGAACACAAGTGGCAGCTTGTCACTAGTTTCGGAAAAAGATTTCGACATCCCGTTTCGCCTCCGTAATTTCTTTTAACCACTCTGAACCAATGCCGTGGTTCTTCCCCTGGAAAGTTCACAGTTACACTCCATCCTCCTTTTCCTACAAATTTGTACATATGATTTTGTGATCAACAGCTCACGTATTACTTACGGAATAATAATTGTAATAGCTTCCTTATGTGCAGAGGCGTTTTACCACTGTGTGATTAAATATCATCATACAAAGGGTTCGGAGGCAATAGAGCTTCACTTAAATGGTTCAAATGGCTCTGAGCACTATGGGACTTAACTTCTGAGGTCATCAGTCCCCTAGAACTTAGAACTACTTAAACCTAACTAACCTAAGGACATCACACACATCCATGCCCGAGGCAGGATTCGAAACTGCGACCGTAGCAGCAGCGTGGTTCCGGACCGAAGCCCCTAGAACCGCTCGGCCACAGCGGCCGGAAATGCTGTGGCATTTCGTTCCGTAACAGTTAGGACTTTTTTAAATTTTAGCGCAGAAGCCTATTGAATTCGTTTTTCTGACGTGACTTACAAAACTGGGGGAATATCAATGAGGATGAGTGTTATAGAAACCCTGAGAAGTCTAAACTGAACGACCATAGCGTACGTTATGAAAATCTCAAATTGTTTTTCGAACGAGATAATACATTAAAGTCACGCGACGCGCTCATGAGTGAAATATGTTCATCGGATCAGAAAATCGAAAACCGTGACGTAAGTTTTTACAAGCCAAAGTGAAATTACGATAGACTATGATCCTCCTAAAAAAATTGTAATTTTTTTCCTGCAGTCAGTACATTAAACTCAACCTCATTGATGTTCCCCTGTTTTTGTAAGTCACATCAGAAAAATGAATTCAATAGGCTTCTGCGCTAAAATTTAAAAAAATCCTAACAGTTACAGAACGAAATGCACAGCATTTCCGGCCGCTGTGGCCGAGCGGTTCTAGGCGCTTCGGTCCGGAACCACGCTGCTGCTACGGTCGCAGTTTCGAATCCTGCCTCGGGCATGGATGTGTGTGATGTCCTTAGGTTAGTTAGGTTTAAGTAGTTCTAAGTTCTAGGGGACTGATGACCTCAGAAGTTAAGTCCCATAGTGCTCAGAGCCATCTGAACCATTTCTTTGTAGCGCCTAGAACCGCTTGGCCACTCCGGCCGGCCCAGACGTATTACAGCATATGGCTTCTTGCTAGAGATGAACCTTTCTTTCTGTTTGTTTGGACCATTAATGTCAGAACCGTTATAACAGAAACGTGGAGGTAATGGACTTGTGCCACTGTTGAAATAAGCCCTTCATATACAGACAAACAATTGATTACAATTTCAGAAGAATTGGATGATTTATTCAAGAGAAAGAGCTTCACAAATCCAGCAAGTCAGTAACGCGTTAGTCCCCCACTGGCCCAAGCAATTATTCGGCTTGGCGCTGAATGACGCAGTTTTCGAGTCGTCCTGAGGGATATTGTGCCACATCCTATCCAACTGGAGCATCAGATCGTCAAAATCCCGAGACGGCTGTGTGGTCCTGCCCACACTGCTTCAAACGTTCTCAGTTGGGGAGAGATCCGGCAACCGTGCTGGTCAAGATAGGGTCTTGCAAGTATGAAAACAAACAGTATTCGAGCCCTGTGCGGGCGGTCATTATCTTGCTGAAACGTGAGCCCAGGATGGCTTGCTGTGAAATGTAACGAAACGGGGCATAGAATATCGTCGATGTATCGCTGTGCTGTAAGGGTACCGAGAATTACAACGGAAGAGGTCCTGCCATAGAATGAAATGGCAGCCCACGCAATCACTCTTGGATGTCAAATCATATGGTGGGCGACAGTCAGATTGGTAACCTACAGTTTTCCGGGGCGTCTCCAGACATGTCTTTGCTTGTAATCGGGGCTCAGTTCAAAGCGGGACTTATCACTGGAGACAATTCGACTCCGGTCAATGGGATTCCGGGCGGAAGACCTGTCTGAAGAAGTAGCTTGGTTGGTTGATTTGGGGGAAGGGACCAGACAACGATGTCATCGGTCTCATCAGATTAGGGAAGGGTGGGGAAGGAAGTCGGTCGTGCCCTTTCGAGGGAAACATCCCGGCATTTGTCTGAAGCTATTTAGGTAAATCACGGAAAACCTAAATCAGGACGGCTGTAGCCGGGTTGTTCAACCGTCGTCCTTCCGGATGCGAGCCCAGTGTGCTAACCACTGCGCCACCTCGCTCGGTGTTTGAAGAAGTCTCGACAGCAGTGCGATGCAAACCCGGCTGTCGTTAACTATACGGTCTGAGAAATGAAAGTGATGATCTAAGGCGTCATCTCACTTCACAGTAGGACTCCTTCGGTTGTCATTTGTGGCATCCTTACAGCACAGCGATACGTCGACGACGCCCGTCGCGATGCGAGTGCTGACTGCGAGCGCGAAAGCGGCCGCCAGGGAAAGACGCCGGATGATGCAGGCGGCGGTGGTGGGGCAGGCTCCTCGCTGAGGTAATAGCGCGCGCACGCCGGCGCTCGCTGCACAACGGACGCAGCCGCCGTCGCCCTCGCTGTCGCCGCTGCCGCTGCCACCGCCACCGCCGCTGCCGCCTTCTTCCTTCGATACTGCATAGGCCGCAGACATGCCTGTTGCAAGCCAAGGTACGCCGCCGAGTCGTCAGCTGATCGCCTCAACGCCGACGGGAGTGACACTTTGTGAAGTCTTACTGTTGAAATATTGTTGGTAGCAACCATTGTTGTGATTCTTTGAATCTAGCGCCGGCCGGTGTGGCCGAGCGGTTCTAGGCGCTACAGTCTGGAACCGCGCGACCGCCACGGTCGCAGGTTCGAATCCTGCTTCGGGCATGAATGTGTGTGATGTCCTTAGGTTAGTTAGGTTTAAGTAGTTCTAAGTTCTAGGGGACTGATGACCGCAGAAGTTAAATCCCATAGTGCTGAGAGCCATTTGAACCATTTTGAATCTAGCATGTGGAACAGAGGAGACCCGTGCGGTAGGCGTTTCGTATCTCTACTCACATTTCTTTTGTCTATTGTATTATGGTATCTGCCACATTATTTGATCAGTATGTGGTTTACTTCTTTTCCTGAAATTTTTGCGTTTAGACATGACTCAACAGTAATCTCCGTAGCATTGAGTCATTCGGAAAATCACTCACTCATTGCTATACTATCGCTGTGATTGTGATCGATATTTATTAATTTTTACTTGTTATTTGTAAATTGGCTACAGGGAGCTACTTTGCTAAAAAGAAGGTGATTTACGGTTGATTGGACTTACGTATCGCCGAGGACGACAGATGTGTTTTAATGTCACAAGCTGCCCACAACGCGGTTTGTTTGAACATTGCAGTGCATTACTTGCAACGGTCCTATTGGAGATGGTACATATTCGACTTCCTCCGAACTTTAACCTGACATATAAAGCGATTATATCGGAACATAGCGTTTATGGTAGGCTCAAAACCGCTGACAACTTGGCTTTCTTACATTAACAAATCATTGCTGGCGGTGAAAGAAGCAAGTGAGAGGATGAGATACCATTCATAGTCATTTCTCCAACTTTATTAATCTTCCTTTTTTTTCACCGTATACACTCTGAAAAATAATCTAAAAATATTTCTGCTCATTCACAACACAGACGTGCAACATTCACATCGACAATTCAACCTGTGATTGTTCGTCAGTCTGCCAGAGCGCAAATCTGTTATGTGACGGTATCCAAACGTATTCCGGTATTTCACATCCTTTCCCGTATTATAATTGCGATTGTCTGCAAAAGACGTGTGCACATGTAAGACGTAAACCTGATGAGCACTTCTGCATTACCAGATCTCTCGAGGTTGTTAAACTACCATATTGAATGGAGTTCTACAAACTGCGAAATAGTTGCGAATAAAGACAGAGATCCAGGAAGTACAGAATTTGTTTCTTTAATTGCAGTCGAGGATCGCGAAAGATTGTCGCCAGACGATGGATTTTGGTCCATAAAGACCATCTTCACGTCTTTATGAAATAGAAGAAGCCTTATATTATACTAGTGTGGTTAAGCCAATGTGACATCCTCAAAAGATATAAACAAAATGATTAGAGTATCTGTACATCAGAAAGTCGAGTATTGTCGACAGACCACTTGCGTGCCATCGCCTACTGAAAATCTTGTTTTATGTTTTGAACTGTAGATGAAGTATTGCATCCGTCAATTTTGAGTGTACGTCCATAGTCAGGCGTTTTTATAAGATTTTTGCAGTACTGTCACTCAATACAGTAGGCCTATACGATATGATAGTTGATTTTTTTCCTCTTCTATTGCGTTTATGACTACCAATATTTTTTTTTAAAACTAGAATGCATTGTTAATAACGAATGTCCTAATATCTATAAATATACAATATTTGTTGCAGCAGCTCTAATCGCGGAAATAGCTACTGACTTGCTGAACATTTAATTTACGTATGAACTCTGCAAACCTGTGAAGTGCACAGCAGGCGGCACTTAGTATCGTACCACAAGTTTGGGTACGGAGCGCGGGCAGAATGACTGCTTAAATGCATTTGTGCGCGCTTCAAGTAAACGTCGAGGTCAGTAATGGGAGCAATACATTGGGTGTTGTGGTGTATTCCTAGAGTTCTCACTTACTGCTGGTCTTGAAACTTGTGAACTAGGCTTTTGCGGCATAGTTGGCGTATATGTTCAATCGTCTGCCTGTTCAGGTTCTTTCAGCTTCTCAGTGACGCTTTCCTATGTATCACACAAACTTGTGACCATACGTTTGTTGTTGTTGTTGTGGTCTTCAGTCCTGAGACTGGTTTGATGCAGCTGTCCATGCTACTCTATCCTGTGCAAGCTTCTTCATCTCCCAGTACCTACTGCAGCCTACATCCTTCTGAATCTGCTTAGTGTATTCATCTCTTGGTCTCCCTCTACGATTTTTACCCCCAAGTTGTGCCACAAACTCCTCTTCTCCCCAATCCTATTCAGTACCTCTTCATTAGTTATGTGATCTACCCATCTAATCTTCAGCATTCTTCTGTAGCACCACATTTCAAAAGTTTCTATTTTCTTCTTGTCTAAACTATTTATCGTCCATATTTCACTTCCATACATGGCTACACTCCATACAAATACTTTCAGAAACGACTTCCTGACACTTAAATCTATACTCAATGTTAACAAATTTCTGTTCTTCAGAAACGCTTTCCTTGCCATTGCCAGTCTACATTTTATATCCTCTCTACTTCGACCATCATCAGTTATTTTGTTCCCCAAATAGCAAAACTCCTTTACTACTTTAAGTGTCTCATTTCCTAATCTAATACCCTCAGCATCACCCGACTTAATTCGACTACATTCCATTATCCTTGTTTTGCTTTTGTTGATGTTCATCTTATATCCTCCTTGCAAGACACTGCCCATTCCGTTCAACTGCTCTTCCAAGTCCTTTGCTGTATCTGACAGAATTACAATGTCATCGGCGAACCTCAAAGTTTTTATTTCTTCTCCATGGATTTTAATACCTACTCCGAACTTTGCTTTTGTTTCCTTTACTGCTTTCTCAATATACAGATGAAATACGTTTGTTACCCTTCTTTAAATAGGGTCAATGTCTCGCTCTTAGTCTTGTTTTGTATGGGTCCCACACAGTAGAGCATTTCTTTAGAATGGCTCGCACGAGTGTTTTGTAAGCGATTGCATTTGTATACTGATAGCATTTGCCAGTATCCTACCAAAGTATCTAAGTCTGCCCCATGCTCTTCCTAAAACTGTGCTTACATGATCATTTCATTTCATAATTCATATCCTTAGAAGTTGTTAGACCCAAGCACTTATAATGAATGGACGGTGACGCATTGATATTGCAGTCATAGAACACAACACTTTTTTTGTTGAAGTTGTGTGCGTCAGCAAAATTACCACTACAGCTTACTCGTGTGTACAGTGCTGGAAGAAAGGGCCCGTTGTCGGCTCGTAGATAGCGGAGAGAATGACATCACGGCGTCGCGTGGCTTCCCCAGCACGGGACTGTCCGTGTGTCCCTGCTGGCCTTGGCGCACCCGGAAGAACGGCCTGCGATGCCTGTCTGACCTCTTCCGCCACTCTGGTTTATCCGCAGACCCGTTACCGGCTGGCTCGTTGCTCTGTTACTCTTCAGCGAGACAGCAACTCGAGGTACAAAGTCCAGGTCGGGCTGTGAAGAACTGCACCGTACTTACGTTTCGACGTGGTTCCCCTTAGGTCAGTGCACTTTGTTCAACGTTCAGCGTTCTCCACTAAGTATATTCCGTCCTTGATGCGCGAGGCAAAAGTAATCGCCATAGCTGTTAATACGTTTATTCCACTGTGAGACAAGACTGCCAATGCCTCCATGGAAAAATGTTTGTGGGCCCGCCCACATGTTGCCGGGGTTGTTTCGAGTACGCTGCAGAAGTTTCGCTGGGAAGCCCTTACACATCCTCCTACCAGTGGTGGTCAAACTTTTTTGCTTAAGAGCCAATGCTGACATTGTAGAGCGACAGCTTGGTCCGCATTGGAAGGGGGGGGGGGGGGGGGGGCGTTACATAGTCACTCAAAAAGAAATTCAGTTTTCACCAAGCCGTGGTTTCTGATAAAAGCTTACCACTTCCACATTTTGAGTCTACATATTACAAGGTGCCACACCGAATGTTTTGAAGTGTAAAAGAAAATAATGTATTGCCACTGCATGCTTTTTTCTGAAGGCTTGCATAGTGACCAGTTTTCCGTACCTAAGCGGGTACTGCGACCAGGATCCTATGTTTGTTTTCCTGATTCACGGAGATATTTTCAAGGCATCTTTACGCACTACTATCTGGAAGAACACCAAACGACTGCAGCAGACAGTTTTCAATCGGACTCTTGCATCAGGCCAAAATAACAGAACATAAGGCGATTTTAAGTAGTACAACTTAATTAATTCAAAAATGCCACAAAGGGGTAGAATGGCGGGTGATAGCTTTCGGTATAAAAGTGTTTAGAAGTCAATATTATCTGTTGTATTATGAGTGTCTTTTGGAAGCAATTCTTTCTGGGGTGAACACTCGGGCCACTTTTCCCGACGAGTAGTGTGCCCATTTCTCGCGATCGGACGCTATGCGGGCATTAGTGATCCACAGAAGAAAGTGTCAAACTGAAATAAATAACAAGCAACTACATTTGTACGCCAAAAGAAGTAGTAGTCTGACCACTTCTCGGCAGGCAGCACCGCCGTTTTGGGCAAAAAGTATGCAATGGCCACTTTTCCCGTCCTGGCCACTTTCTCACACCTTCGCCTACGGACTTTCTATTAATTGGTAACCTACATAAATTAGCATGTTGTACTAATTAATAACAGCAATTGGAGAATGAGACCCGAATCACAGATCTTTACTTAATGTCTTGAACACATTTTTCTTTAACCCATTGCATCGTATTGCAACAGCCTCAGTTTGATTTCGCATCACGTGCTACGAAAATTTACCACTTTTGAAGATGACCTTCTCTATAATGTGCATCCATGTTGCTTCCGTTTCCCATTTATGCCATAGCAACCGATCGATGCCAGCTGCACACGCTCGTGAGTTGTCAGCATTGGACGACAGACAATAAAATATCCCCCTCTCACTTCTATTAAACCGCAGTGGCCGCGCTACATACCGCCCTGCCCCTGACGTAACCGGAAAACTGTAATTAGCTGACGGCCGAATACACCAACGCCAGTTAAAATTAAGCAAATTTCAAAATATTTGCGTCTCCATAAGTATTTTTGTTCGTTACTCAACAAGAAACATACAGTCTTAAGAAGCTCTTAACGTTAGTTGACGTTTTTGCTCTCTGCTGTTAGTTGCTAGGAGCGTGTTATTATAAAAAAAGGGCTGAGAACCGTGGGCTGCACTAACTCTACATTCGGGCCGCAGTTTGATGACGACTGCTCCATAAAGTCCCTACCTCTCCCATGCAATTGCCATAGTTTTGGAGCCCTAAAGAAGGACATTCCTGGCCGTCGATCTGCTTCGGACGAAGAGATGCACGCCTGGGTACAGTCATGGTTCCGAAGCCAACTGCAAATATTTTCCGATGAAGCCGTTGACCGTCTTGTCTCTCAGTGTTATAAATGTATTAACAGTAATGGCGATTACTTTTGAAATAATAAACAGTTTACTTACTTTTTTCCGTATTTCTCACTTTCATTTAACTACCTCTCAGAGGTATGTAAAATGTGCATCTACTACTGCCATAATGTATTCATTAGACTCCTAAAGTTTTCCAACCACGACTTTTTTTTATGTACGAGTATGCGGAAGGTAGAGCATGATAAACCTGGTGAATATTTTTTATTCACTGATTTAGTTACTGAAAGCTGGCTGAAACCGGAGGTGAGTTCAGCCGAAATTTTTACAGAGGGACCTTGAGGTGTTTGGAAAAGATGGATTAAATACACTTATTGGTGGAGTATTTTTTGCTGCTAGAAGCCGTATATCGTGTAGTGAAATTGAAGCGAGCTAGTGTGTGTAGAGGTTGTACTTGACCACCGGGATAAACTAATAATTGGTTTCTTTTACTGACCCCCGACTCATACAATACAGTTGCTGAATAGTCCAAAGAAAACGTGAGTCTCGTTTCAAGTAGGTACCGCGCTCATACAATTACAGGGGGTGGTGATTTCAGTCTACCCTCGATATGTTAGCGAAAATATATGTTTAAATTCGGTGGTAGGCGTAAAACATCGTCCGAAATCGTACTAAATTCTTTCTCCGAAGATTGTTTTTAGCAATTAGTTCAGGAAGCCACTCGAAGTGTAAATACTTGCGGAAACATACTTGACCTCGTAGCGATAAATAATCCTGAGCAGGTAGGGAGCATCTTGGCGGATACAGAGATTAGTGGCCGCAAGATCACGATCTACTGAATACCGGTACCAAAAATAAAGGCAAAAAATATATATTTAAAAAAGCAGATAAAACTTCTTGTGAGTCTTCCTAAGGAACAGTCTCCACTCCTTCCAAATTAAATATGTAAGCGTAGACCAGCTTGTGGCTTAGATTCAAAGAAAATGTATCGACGACATTTGAGAAATTTATACCAAATAAATTAATAAGAGTTGGTACTGATCCCACATAGTACGCAAAACAGCCGAGAACACTGTTGCAGAAGCAACGAAAAAAAAATGCCAAATTCAAAATAATGCAAAATAATGCAAAATCTGCAAAACTGACGATATTCTACCGAAGCTCGAAACTTAGCGCAAACTTCAACGCGAGGTTCTTTTGACAGTTTGTGCAAATAAAATCTTTCTCGAAATCTGGGAGAAAACCCAAAGAGATTCTGGTCTATGTAAAGTGCATCAGCGGCAAGACACAATCAAAACCTTCACTGCACGATAGCAATGGTAATGTTATCGATGACATTGTTACTGAAGCGTACTTATAAACATGGTTTTACGAAATTCCCTCGCCAAAGAAGACGAAGTAAATATTCCAGGATTCGAATCAAGAACACCTGCCAACATGAGCAACTTGAAAGCAGATATCCTCGGTATAGCGAAGGATCTTAAAGCACTTAATAAAGGCAAATCTTCCGGTCCAGATGGCATATCCATAATGTTCCTTTCAAAGTATGCTGAGACAACAGCTCCATATTTGGCAGTCATATACAGCCACTCCCTCGACGGAAGATCCGTATCTAAGAGTGGAAAGTTGCACAGGTCAACTAATATTCAAGTAAGGAAGTAGTAGTAATCCGCTGAATTTCAAACCCATATCACTGACGTCGATTTGCAGTAGGATTTTGGGACATATACTATGTTCGAACTTTATGAAAGACCTCGAAGAAAAGACTGTATTGACGTATAGTTAGCACGGGTTCAGAAAATATCGTTCTTGTGAAAAACAACTATTAATAGCTCTTTATTCACACAAAGTATTGAGTCCTGTCGACGGGGTATCTGAAATTGATTTCACATTTCTAGATTTCCAGAAGGCTTTTGACACCGTTCCTCACAAGTGATTTCTAATGAAATTGCGTGCCTATGGAGAATCGTGCCAGTTGTGTGACTAAATTCGTTATTTTCTGTCAGAGGGGTCACAGTTCGTAGCAACTGACAGGAAGTCATAGAGTGAAACAGATCTAATATTTGGCGTTCCCCAAGGAAGTGTTATAGGCCCTCTGCTGTTCCTAAAAAACGAATTACTAGACAATCTAAGGAGCCCTCTTAGATTGTTCGCAGATGATACTGACATTTGCCGTGTAGTAAAATCATTAGAAGATTAAAACCAAATGGAAAATGATTGGCCGGCCGAGGTGGCCGAGCGGTTATAGGCGCTACAGTCTGGAACCGCGCGGCCGCTACGATCGCAGGTTCGAATCCTGCCTCGGGCATGGATGTGTATGATGTCCTTAGGTTAGTTAGGTTTAAGTAGTTCTAAGTTCTAGGGGACTGATGACCTCAGAAGTTAAATCCCATAGTGCTGAGAGCCATTTGAACCATTTGGAAAATGATTTCGACAAGGTATCCATATGGTGCGAGAAGTGACAATGGACTCTAAATAATGAAAAGTGTTAAGTCTCAATATGAGTACTAAATGGAATCCGTTAAATTTCTGTTACACGATAAATCACACAAATCTATAGGCTGTAAATTCCTCTAAATACCTAGGGAGCACAATTACAAACATCTTAAATTGGAACGATGATATAGGAAATTTTATGGGGAAGGGGAATCAAAGACTGCATTTTATTGACAGAACACTTAGAAGATGCAAGAGGTCTGCTAAGGAGACGGCCTACACTATACTTGTCCGTCCTCTTCTGAGTATTGTTGCGCAGTATGGGATCTGTGGCTCAGAGCACTATGGGACTTAAAATCTATGGTCATCAGTCCCCTAGAACTTAGAACTACTTAAACCTAACTAACCTAAGGACAGCACACAACACCCAGTCATCACGATGGGATCTGTATCAGATAGGATTGACGGAGAACATCGAAAAAGTTCAAGAACGGCAGCTCCTTTTTTTTTTTTTTCTATCGCGAAATGGGGAAAGACTGTCGTGGATGTGATAAGAGAGTAGGGGTGGGGGAAGTTTTTATCACCGACCTTCTCCTCCGAATGCGAAAATAGTTTGTTGATGGCAACCTACATAGTGAGAAATAATCATCGTAATAAAATAAGAGATATCAGAGCTCGCAAGGAGAGATTTAAGTGTTGTTTTTTTACCGCGCGCTGTTCGGAGTGGAGCGGTAGGAAATAATCTAAATGTGGTTCGACGAATCTTGTGCGAGGCACTTAATGTGAATTCACAATTCAAGCATCTTTTCACGTATTTCTTTTTCATCCATGTGCCCAGAAGACCTGTGTAGTATTCGTCGCATGTTAGACAACCCTTTGAAAGCTAATAAATGAGGAGAATCTCTTTTGTATCACACAAAACGGGCCGGAACATTTCCGGCAGATGAAGTATGATTTCCACTTTATAGGCCCGTGAACCAAAGATCACCACCCAGTGCTTCGTTCTCGGCATGAATTGTTTGATACACATTTTAAAACGGTCCAAACGTTTCTCAGCAAAGTCCGTTTTTACGTTTGCTTTCAATCAGCGTTCATTATGTTCATGGCGTCAGATCGTTCATACATCTTTAATCACTAATAGTCCGATATCATACCGTGTGCTAATCTTTAGCAGCAGTTTTAATACCACGTTGGTTATCAGATGGATAATTATGATCACGATGAATCTCAGGCGCTCTTTTCCTAATAGTGAAAATCAAAGGAATCGTTTACTTGTAAATCGAATTAACTTTGGATAAGATTCCGTAGGCGGCAACATACCCCAAACAAAGAATTTTATGGTGGCTCAATGTTCCAGTTTACCAATTTGAATGAAACACACACATCACGTTTACCTTACAATGCCACATGAACAGAATTTAGCGCAATCAAGCTGATACCTGACTTTCGTTATAGCGTAGCATACAATGCGGTGATAAAACTCGTGCGATACATCTAGGATGGTGGGAGCTGATCGTGGTGGAAGGTTAATGTCTGAAATTTGGTGATCTCACGCTAAAGCAATCACAGCGCTGGAAAACCGTTTGTTGCGATGCTTTAAATACATGGAATTTCGGCCCTGCTGCTGGATTTAGTTAATTTCTTCCATTACTATCTCGGTTACGAAATTTAAAACCAAGTTTCTACAGAGTAAAGCTGTCATCATCCCGTAGGTTGGTACGTATACAGAGTGCTTTTTTTACAGGTGGAATGCCGTATCCAGTGAAACAGAATTGTCACTGCGTTCGATATAAGCCTTTTTATTGTTTCGTAAGCGAGAAAACGCATACTTCCCACTTTTAAAAGTTAACAGTCTGAGTCGTAAGAAGTGTCACTGTTTTGAAGGCCTCCTTAAAACAAAATGATCCTCTTTCACAGAAGCTAGCTGAACTGCAACCTTCATCGAAGAGCGGAAAATGACTTTTATGTTTTTGTTTAAGGATTCTGTCTGATTTCAAGGAAAACTTGGAAATTCGCAATTTGCGCTATCGAAACGAGAATATTATGATATAACATAAAATATACTGCGCAGCCTGTGCTCTAACTAGAGAGCTATTTTCAAACCAAATGTGGTTTTGAAGCTATATCAATGTAGGGTTCAAGATTTCGAGAAAATATATGTGGAAGTAATAACAGGCAAAGAAGTATGTATTTTTCTGTACATTTATAAGCAGGAATAATTTTAATGACCAAGGTGTTGAAACAAAATATATTTTGGAAGCGGGATTATGCTTTTTTATGTACGTTATTACATCATTCGGTGGCTTGCAACGACATGAGTACGCATGTATAATGCAGGTCACTGTTCGTAATCAAGCACTCTTCTCAAATAGGCCGCTTGCGCGTGAAACATTATAAATTTCACGCCGAAGTATGCCGAAACAGGGTACATGTGTACTCATGTTGTTGCAAGCCACTGAATGATGTAATAACATACACAAAAAAGCATAATCCCGCTTACAAAGTATATTTTGTTTCAACACCTTGGTCATTAAAATTATTCCTGCTTTAAATGTACAGAAAAATACTTACTTCTTTGCCTGTTATTACTTCCCACATATATTTTCTCGGTGGAACAATAAAGTATGTATTCTCGTATACTGAAAATCGCAGTTTGTTGTCTAGAATAATTTTTTAATTACTAAAGATGTTCACTGAACGTCCATCAATAGGCTACTGAATGGAAGAAAGTGTAATCATTAGAATTTGGGCGGCAGAGTTTCGAGGGGTGTCGCTCCATATCTGATCACCAAAATCCTGCGCTAATTTCTAAATCCCTCCTGTGTGTCATTGTGTGAAGGGGTGCAACATTGTTTATAATGTCCTGTGAGTGGAATAAGTACGTGCAGCTCGGGGGTTCTTTTCAGGTATTCATTCACAATGGCAAACATATAGAGTCACCAGTTGGAAAAAATTTAAAGTACGACCTAAAAGACATGAGAAATATTTAATACAAGCAGACATTTTGCAGGTGAAGAATTTACACCATTTTTATATAAATTCAATGAAAGTAACAAAAATCAGTTAACACATTTTAAGTATAGTATTAAATTTATATACTGTAGTATAAAACTGCTGGACATTTTGCGAAATTTAAAAATGCTCGCCGGGCACAATCAAAACACGAAGAAAAAGTACATGCCCTTCTGACTGACGGATTGTAAGCCTAAGACAATAGAAGAAACAGATTTGATGCTTGATTAACTAGTAGAACAAAGGCAGTGGAACACCTTGTGCGGGTAACAATGCGGGACTCCCATTTTGAGACCAACGCTCATTGATAAACGTGGCGCAGTAAGCAGTGAGATTTTACCAAATAAATAAAAATAGTTACAAAAAAATTCAAACGCTAGTAGTCGGCATCAAAATACGTAGTTTCTTATTGACGTTCAGCGTAATTAAATAATAGGCAGGTTCTAAATACTTACATGGAAGACAACTCTACAACTTTCTGCAATGTAGCGTTTGGTCGTTTGTGAAGTATGAATGTAGATATAGATTTAGGCCTAGCAAAGAACACTAGGCATGTTTTCTATTCTCTTGAAATATTTGTCCACCAGTATCGGCAGCTTTACTGTCCGATAGGGAAAATTACTAGAGACTACACCGCAAACAACATGCAACTCGTTGCTGAAATTCAATTCGCTGTCTTGCAAAACAGACGTACGTACCTAATATGAAAAGAACTGCCGGCCGCGGTGGTCTAGCGGTTCTGGCGCTGCAGTCCGGAACCGCGGGACTGCTACGGTCGCAGGTTCGAATCCTGCCTCGGGCGTGGGTGTGTGTGATGTCCTTAGGTTAGTTAGGTTTAAGTAGTTCTAAGTTCTAGGGGACTTATGACCTAAGATGTTGAGTCCCATAGTGCTCAGAGCCGTTTGAGCTACGGTCGCAGGTTCGAATCCTGCCTCGGGCATGGATGTGTGTGATGTCCTTAGGTTAGTTAGGTTTAAGTAGTTCTAAGTTCTAGGGGCTGGTGACATCAGATGTTGAGTTCCATAGTGCTCAGAGCCATTTGAACCATTTTTTTGAAAAGAACTATTGATACACACACACCCTTCCCGGCGGGGTCAGGGATTTTCTCTGCCTCGTGATGACTGGGTGTTGTGTGATGTCCTTAGGTGAGTTAGGTTTAAGTAGTTCTAAGTTCTAGGGGACTGATGGCCATACTAGATGTTAAGTCCCATAGTGCTGAGAGCCATTTGAACACTCACACCTCAGGCGTAGCAGCGTCCGGAAGTCACAAAAAAATTCTAGTTTCTTTGATTTTCGAGATGGTCTGCAAGTTCCTTAGGCTGTAATTTACTTTCATTGATGATGAAACTGGTGGAGTTTGAAAGATAGCTATCGGGCAAGTAAATATTTCAGAAACGAAATAATCATGGATTGCCATTTCTTCTAGAATTATCAATACTACACCACAATCGTGGCGTCTATGAACTGCTACTATGAATAGGGAAATAAACATTAACTCATGTCTTTTAAAGCTATCTTCATTAAAATACGGAAGTTAAAAAAAGCTCAATGTCCTTAGCCAAATTGTCCTACCTCTAAACACATCACTGAGAACAGACACATGTCAAAAAAATAAAGCTTTCCGAGTACAATCCTCAATAAAGACGCAGTCTGAGATGCTATACGCTGTTCGTGTTCACGACCTTTTCGACTGAACAATTCGGATTTGTCGTCATGAGTCATTCACGTTCACCTTTCAAGATCCGCTTTTGCGACCTTCGTAGCTTCGCGGGAGAGCAACGGCAGAGGGGAGGAGGTCGGCGCGTCTTGACCTACTGAAAGATCATAGGCAGTATAATAGTAACACAGACCATGAGCTGGAAGAACTTAGGTTGTACGACTGCCCACTAGCTTTGAGCTCCAAAATACATACCTGGCCTTGCCGTGGATTAAAGTGGAGAAAAATAGTGTTGGAGTTAACTGCCATACATGTGTCATTGTGCAGTATGTCAATTTGGAATTGGCATAGGATTCACAAAATGATGCTTACAGTTATGTTTCACTCAGGTGTTTAAACATACAGTTGATTTGTGTAGATTACTTTTATTTACTGTCATTAACCGTATTAACAAACAATTAGCCTGTGTGGAAATACATCATTTGTAATAATATCACCATATTATAATGTCTAATAAAATCTCATTTCATCTGTTTATCATGTATAAATTACTGTTTAGGAACACAAGTCCTTAGTTAAACATAATTTTACCTACATTACAAAGATATGGGGTGGAGGAACTTGAAAAATTCTTTCAGCTTTGAGTGAGGGGGTAAAGGGCACTGAAATCAGCCCAAGGTTCCCTCCAGAAGGTGTTGATGTAGTGCTTGTTAAATGCTCTTCACTAGCTAATGTCAGTGCAGTGGCGCTCTGACATGTTGTCTGTGAGATACATGTATGGCTGCCATCTTATTCTCCTCTATTTGACTTGCAGCAGGAATATAATTAAATATGTAAATAATAACTGCACAAATTTTAAAAAAAGGACTGTCTTTTTTAATCCATGCATAGCCACTGTGAAGAACAATGATAACCGAATTCTTACCACAAATCTACAGCTCTACCAGTTGCTACAAATTAGTGGCTACATAAAGAACATCACCGAAATGGATGATCTGCAATTAACAAAGTGCAACTTTTTTCTGTCATAATGTTACACATCTTCAAAAGCCACAATGAGGCTGTGCTTGGATATGAAATAGTGTTTGAAGTAATGTCTCCACCACTAAATAACAGGTTTCTGTGAAAAACTTGTGTCAAATTGAATGATAATTCTCATCACCAAATTACTTAGTATCTTATGAATATAATGTCAGTGAGTCACAGTTGGAACCTGTAAACTCACACAATTACGTGGGTGTAACACTTAGTAGGGACATGAAATGGAACAAGCACATAGGCTCATTTGTGGGTAGAGCAGATAGCAGAGTTTGGTTTATTGCTAGGATACTAGGAAAATGCACTCAGTTTACAAAGGAGATTGCTCCCAAACCATTTTTGTAATTCTTCCTAGAATATTACTCAAGTGTGTGGGACTCTTACGAAATGGAACTAGCAAGAGATTTTGAATGTATACGGAGAAGGGCAGTGTGAATGGTCACATGTTTGTTTGATCTTCAGGAGAGTGTCATAGAGATGATGGAAGAACTGAACTGGCAGACTCTTGAAGACAGACAGCAACTATCGCAAGAAACTCTGCTAACAAAGTTCCAAGAACCAGATTTAAATGATGATTCTGGGAATATACGACAAACCCCTACATATTGCCTCTGTAGGGTTTGTGAGAAAAAGACATGAACCTCAATCTTCAAATGCCATAAGTAATGCTCTTAACATGTGAGCTATGCAAGCATACCTCATGGTGTGACACAAACCCACTCTGACAATAGCTCTCTTATGGAGTGTATCCTGTAGATATTACTGCACCAATACTGCTAGAGAAAAAGGTGTGGTGGAGAATAATTTAACCACAGACTAGGGCTTTAAAGTGAAACTATTGTTCTCAAATCAAATGAAACCACTAATATAATAAATTATTTGCCTGTTGGGTGATTTCAGTATTTTGAAATATTGCCCACATGTAGAATTACAAAGGTGTTAATTACCCTTTCCATTTTTATTAGTTACCTGTTCAGACAAAACATTGATGTTTTGCAAAAATCAAACAATGAGAAATCCAGGATGGAATGTAACAATATTGTGAGAAGTAAAGTTGCCACTCACCATATAGCGGAGTTACACACACACACGTTATCAAAAATAGACATTTTGAGAACCATGTCTATACTATGACTATAAGGTCAATTATTAGAAACAGCAACACAGTCACAATACTTGTGACTGATTGCTGTTGCAAATTATAAACACCATAAATATAGCTTTTTAGTGAAAATAATGAAACGTTTCCTGATAGTTGTCTGACTATTAAATTTCTTTATAGAGAGCTAGTGTAAGCAAATGTTTTATTTTCTTCTTTTGAAGACATTAAAAATTTCTCAAGGGTGCCAACATGTTTTAAAATGCCAGAAATGATTTAGAGAGAAAAAAATTAACATGATTTCAACTAATTTTACAGACTTTAGGTAAGATGTGGAATCCTATAACACAGCAAATATTCCTTCCAGACAACTGCTCCATAGCATAATTGAAGTACAAGTTGTTATTCTTTTGAGATTAGTTACATTATGAAAACAACTGTTGAAAATTTTTGCAGCTCTCATGTTGAAAGCTGTAGCTTGAAAGTCACAAACTGAGGCTTTTAATCCTCGTTATTTCTAATGTTTTGTGTGTAAAGTGTTACAGTGTTCCTTATTTACTTTAACCAATTTTGAATGCTGAGTGCTTTTTGAAAATAAGTTTTTTGTGTGAGATTCCCTGTTACTTGCTTGGAATGTTGCATGGCTATTGCTTGTCTCCAGATGGCAGTTCGGACCCTTCTGTGCAGCCAAGAAAAGTCAGTGATGACGTACCAAGGAAGAGACTGACTGGTATGTATGTCTACATAGGTCAATATTTTCCCATCATTTCTTTCTCTCCACACTATGTATCTACATTTTACATCTAAAAAAAAAAAAAAAAGACTATTCACACATGAAAAATATCCGTGCAAAGCCAGACCTCTGTGCATTACATAAGTTGCAAATAGTTAATGACTGTACTTGGCAAATCTTTGGAGAAGATGATAAAAGGAAATGACCACAATAGTCATTAGAGGTAGAGCACAAGTTCAGATTCTGCAATGCTGGGGATTTAAATTAACCGTGTATGTATCAAAGGAGCCGTCCTAGTGCTTTGGACAAACCGCAGAACACTTGAAGCAGAATAAGAGTCCAATATCTTATCCACTTAATGCCTGATAATGATGGATCTGAAATGCCTAGTATTAAAAGTTAAGACTGGCATGCTGTCCATTAAAAAGGCATTTAATAATATTTACTTATAAAATATTTGTGATTTGGAAGTAGCCAATATAGGTACCAGAGATGATTCATATTGGTATATGGAAATTCCTTCTCCACTTATGTCCTGTAATTTTTGCCCATTTGAAAAGTTATGTACAAGCCACTGTGGGGTCTATAATAATTGCACTGCCTGACAAAAAAGTGAAGCATCCAGAAGGAGAGGAGTAAATGGAGAAGCTTCATGGGTTGAGAGGATATGTGATATTATTTCAGTGATAACAATATCAAATGAGATTTACAAAGAATTTGACAGTATGGGCCCATTTATCTGTATGATGTTGCACACTGTCTGGTCTGGATGCTTGCACTGTTGGGAAATGTGCCATAAAGCCCCTATATCCTCTTCTGAGGCAAGCTGGTTCACAACTGCTGCAACTGTTTCTCGATACCCTTGATATGGACTCTGCGAGAGGGTTGATGTCTGAGCAGGTCCGTACATGTTGTATTGGAGACAGATCAGGGGACCTTGCAGGGCATTAAGGTAACTCAGCAGCACACAGACAGTTCATAGAGACATGTGGCATATGCGAACAAGCATTATCCTGTTGAAAAATGACACCACAATACTAGCACATGAGAGGTAACATGTGAGGATGCAGTTTGCCCATGACATACAGTTGTGCTGTCAGAGTTCCCTCAATTGCTGCCACCTGGAAACTGAAGTCACACTTGATGGCTCCCCGGACCTTGGTGTCAAGAGTAACACAGTTGTGTCTCCAAAACATTGAAACAACAGGACTTCAACTCAGGTTCCCATGTAATCAGTATTATTATATTATAAAAGTAGGTCCTTTTCAAACTCTGTGAGGTGCTGTTAACACTATCTCAAGAGTAAATGACTTTCCTGTGACCTTCACAGTGATCACTCAACGTCTGATGCTGTCACACCCCTTTCAAGTCTGGTACCAGCACTAAACACGAACAACACTAATGCACTCTTGTTGCCATTGTACCTGTCACTCTAATCACTTAGATATTCAACAATGTTGTGTATGTATACAAAATTACATTGATATCTGACCATGTGCTACACAGTTTTTGTCCTGCAGTACATTTGCATACAACTTGTGCATTAGTACTTCACTCTCTGAATTGCAACTTTTATGAATAGACTTTTATGTTTTGAATATTACATTAGTGTTATAACACTTCTGGCAAACGTAAGTAGCATGCAATTTCACGAGTAAGGGTTTGAAGCAATTTGTATAGGAAATATGACTTTAGCTTTGAGAGCTTCACCAGTATGAGCCATAGAATGCAGTGCCAGCATGTGTGTGCCTGTTGTGTGTGTCAAAAGTGAGACTGTAATAAGTGGTTGGCAACGGACATGGAAACACAGAGTAAGGAGATATTAAGGACTGTGTACTTTCTTGTAAGTGTATGGGCTTTTTGGTAATGTTGTTGCTTGCACTTTATTTTCTGCAATATTGTGATTTATTTCACAGTTTTAGTGCCATGAATGTCTTGCTGTTGCTTGTGATCTAAGTGCTAGTATGCGTGTAGTGCAGTATCTTATAAATTAGGTGTAATGGTACTTGCAAGTGTGATTTCTTTCCATATTCCCTGTGCTATTTGTGAAAAGAAATGATATCCACACACCAGCTACTGTGAACTCGTTTATCCATGCATCCATTTGTCCATGAGGCATTGTGATTTTGACTTGTTCTGCTCTCTGCACATGTTCTTAGTTAACAAAACCTCATATCCCCTAAAATTCTGTCTACTTGGGACGTTACAGATTCCCCCCCCCCCCCCCTCCACCCCCCCCCCCCCCCCCCCCACCCCCCTTGTTTAGGTTTTTTTCCATTCTCATTTATATAATGTAGAATTTTAAAATTTCTGTGGTGCAACATTTAGTAACATCTCAGCATCTCTGTGTCTTTCAGTTACTGAAACGTTGAGATAATACATACTGTGTATGCTTTGCTTGGCACTTTGGTTCTGATATTCAAAAGTTTTGAACTTTTGTACTCCCAGTCACCATCAACAAATTTCTTAATGGGACAGAGGAAATGGCTTTCATAATATTTATTTCATTTTGTTATCACTTCATTTTGTCATCAGCTGATGCAATTTTCTGATATTGTGCTATTCTTTTGCACACAAGGATATTTCAGTTTTCAGCAAAGTTGCACGTCTTATTTTCATATTCTAAAAGGAGTCCCGTATTTTAGTTGAGAAGTATGTGCCTGATAATCCTTAATACTTTATTACATTTCACTTTAATTCTCTCTGTACATGGTATGACCTATATTTGGGTTACTGCTTACAGTATGTTATTCTCACCTGTGATCTTGGGGGTTACAAATGGATGGGAGTACTAAGTGTGAAGTGTGACACTGAAAAGAGTTCAGTGGGTCTGTCCTCTGTTCATCTCTGTACCCATTCCTTTATCATTCATATAATTTCTAATTGCTTTACCTTTTCTCACTTTATGCTTTGTTTAATCATGTTTACACTGATTCTAGATCAACACATCTCACTGAATATAATAGCTAAGGATGAAATTGAAAATAGTGCTTGCAACTACATCTGTAAGTTGTTATTGGTTCTACCTTCTTCCAGTTCATGCCTATACTTTCATAGTTTATTGTTTAATAATATATGTGTGAAATGATAAGCAAACATTATTCTTTGAAGTTGTTTCCAGTAGACTGTTCTACATACGTTGTGGATTGCATGCGTTCTCATTTATTATTATTGAATATCTATAATCTCAAAGCAGTGAATGCTACATTATTTGAAGAGAAACACCCAAAAGAGTTCAGTTGTAAATGAGAACTGAATGAAATACTATAATGTGGGATTAAATGTTATTCCAGAAGTTGCATGTGATACTTCACAAAGAGCAGTGTGCTCAAGTATCATTTTTCTTCTGCTATTTATTTGTTACAGTGTTTTGGCCTGTGTGTAAGCAAATATATTTCACTTAGTAAAAGCTTTTGATCATTGTATTATCTATGTTGGGACTCAGCATGCCTCTGCTTTTATCTGGTTACCTTCTGGGCTGTGTTTCTGCTTGTGCTTTGTTATCAGTTGTGTTGCATGTTACTTGCTAGACGCACCAGTCTCTTCCTCTGCGGAGTGTCATATTGATGTGCGCAGGCTCAGTGAAGCAGGCATCAGACGTTCATCAGGTATGTATTTTTGTAATGTGTGCTTTTATCATTAATTACTAGTGGGGTCAAGTACTGACTCATAAAATAGTTCTTACATGTCATGTAATACAAATAATACAGAAGTTGACGGTCATATAATTTATACCAGTGACACAGCTGCAAATCAGATAATAATTAGTCTCTCTTAATAATAAAGAATTTTAAATTTGCTGCCTAGGTACAAGGAAATAATATAGAGAAAATATTCAGTAGTTTTACTTTTTCCTTGTTATGAATGTCATGTGTGTCCCAGCATTTCCGTTTGATACCACTTCAGCAGCTTTCATGTCAAATTTTCTGCATATTTTCCTTCCACAGCTTCTCATTTGGTTTCAAGAAGCTAAATAAACCCTGTTTCAGATCTTATCACAGTAGTGAAATCTGAGGTGGTCCCTAAATAGTGGGATATTGCTTTCTCGTTTCCTACATTTAGAAGTGTTACAAAAATATCCAAGTGAAATGTTTCCATGCATGAAAATAAACTGTATTACATAATGTTTTGCTCAGAAACATAAAAGTCATCCTAGTCTCTTTGCTTAGTTAAATCTGAGTCTGAAACATACAACACTGAATTAATGTTACAGTGTTGTACAGCTACAGCCCAGATGTTACTTTTATGCAGTCAAATCAACCAACCGAACAAAAAGCACATTTTTTCAATGCTCATTGGAGGCATTTGGCTAGTAACTATTTTCACCAAGACATCCATAGTGTAAAACTCACATAATTTTCTGATAGAAAAACCAGTCTTGGTTGTTCCTGTGGTATCCAGTAAACAAGGTAAAATGAAGTTTACGTGTAGTTATTGGAAAATAATCTTGGAGTGAAGTGTGTGTTTAGAATTTTTAAAATATTGTCTTGCAGCATTTGTGGAATTTACCAAGATTTAAAATAATTGCAAAGAACATTGTGGTTTAATACAGGATATAATCACAAATACAGACTGTTTTCAGAAGTTGCTACTTTAGAATATAATAATGATACCACTATTCACTTACTGGTATGACTATGACTTGCCTAGAAGAAAAAGTGACCTCTAATCTATGATTATCACATTGCCATAAATTTGAACTGCAGATTTGTGTATTTATTTGAAATTCAATTAACAGAAGAAAGTTAGGGTTTAAATCTGATGACGGGAAAGATATAACTCCTTACTTCTATTTGTTGGTTGTTGAACGCTGTTTGACAGATGTCATGTGCTTTAGGCTCTTTAGAAGTAATAACTGGATTTCAGTCCACATTTATAGTAATATTGAATGTCAGATTTTACATGCTTTAAGGTTTTTAAGAAGTAATTACTGGATTTTATAAAACGTTTCTATCACAATGTGTTTTTTCCTCTTTTCCCCCCTTTTTGTGATCTGTATTATATATCATATTCATATTAGTGATGGTAGTAGGTATAAAAATTTAGGTTTTAGGAAAATACAATATGAGTATATTAGTAATGTACTAATAATATAAAGACCAATGTCAGTCTGTGTCTTAAATCTTTATTGATCTGTCAGGTTTCTTGAAGTGTGTGCTTGAAAGACATTCTGTAACTCTTCTGACAGACCTTGTACAATGGCCATAAAATTTCAGTTGAACAGTGAATTTGATCTTTAATATTTATTTATATGAGAAGTGAGTTTTTAAAAATGTAATTTTTCATTTCCTTGCATTGAATTAAAGATGCTAGCATCGTACTGACTGAAGACACTGACAGTTTCATTATTGGTGATCGGATATGGGTTGGTGGAACAAAACCTGGACAGATTGCATATATCGGTGAAACACAGTTTGCTCCTGGAGAATGGGCAGGAATTGTTCTTGATGAACCAGTTGGTAAGTTATAAAATTTTTAACACTATCTCACTTGTATATTTATTCTGCACCAATTAATGTAAAGAATGGAACACAGTAATACCTTTGAAGAGCTTTTTTAAATTAATTAATTATTTATTTTAAATGTGAACCTTTTATAATGTTCTTTAAGCTACATTAGTAACTGATACATCACAGAGTTTTTGTTTAGAGCTTTGATGGCATTTCACCAGACTGCATATATCCTCACATTCTGAGAACTGAGTTCTGTATTGATTCTGTGCACTGGAAACTTCTTCACACATAATTTCCTTTAAAACAATATTTTATATACATAAATGACATCCTTCACTTTTATGACTTTGACTGGTATGTTTAACTTTATAAACGAATTTGAAATAAAGTGACAATGTGGAGCAATATTTTAGTTTTCCAAAGTTGAAGAGGAGACAATGCCACATGTGAATTATGACTGAATTGCCAATGTATCATTTTGAGCAACTTTTTCTTCTTCTAATTGAACTACTTAATATCCATAATTAATAATTACTGACAATGTATGCTTTTTACATTCATTGTCATTGTTATCAGCATGTCAGTTCCATAATATAAAATTTCATGTAGAAATTGTTACAAAAGGGAAAGCAAATGAGATTTGTCATATGGTAAACTGCAAATTTTGTGTCTTATTACAGAACTTAATTACAGACACATTTTATATGCACTATGCACAGGAAAGAATGATGGTTCTGTAGCTGGTGTCCGTTACTTCCAATGTGAGAACAAACGAGGTGTGTTCTCACGGTTGACTCGACTGACCCGTGAACCCTTGCTGGAAGTAGATGAGGAGAGAGAGGATAAGACACCAGGAGTAACTAACGGAGGCTCATCACCTGCATTAACATCACCTCGGCGGTCTACTGCATCACTATCACCTACTTCCTCTGTCAAAGATCTTAACCTTCGAAAACCACCACCAGTGCCGGCTACAGGTAGGCTTAATTCCATCAGAGTTCCAAATGTTTTTCTTGAATTTTTACTTTTATGAAAAGTTTAGCAAAACCTTTTCACAAAACTCTGATGTTCTTTTGTTATTTTTTTCTCTTCTCTTATTATATTCGAAGAGCAACCTTACAAAACAGTGATACTAAAACTTGCTTGTGAATTATAAGATGTACAACTTTGCTTGTGCCATTTTTTTCCCAACATTTGAGGCTTTAATGAAACAAATTAGTTGCACATGTATCATTCAAAGTATTTTCCATTACTGGCCTCTACTTTCTCCCATCTTTTGGGCAGTATACGAATCTCATGTCGAAAAAATTGTTCATCTTTTGAAGCAATGCACAAATCGATACAATTTGTGACTTCTTCATGAGATCAGAAGTGTTGGTCAGCCAGGCCATGTGCCATTGATCTAAACAGGTGAAAGTCAGAGGGACCAATGTCTGGAGAATACATCCAGTTGGGTAAGACTTCCCATTTTAATGATTCCAAATAATTTTTACCTGTTTTTCAATTTGGGGTTGAGCGTTGTCGTGCTGCAAAATCACTTTATCATGCCTCCCGCTGTATTGCGGCTGTTTGTCTTTTAATGCTCTGCTCAAATGCATTAATTGCATTTGATAACGAGCACCTCAGATTGTTTCACTTGGTTTTAAGACCTCAAATGCAGAGAATGATCTTGGAGCCATGAATATTCAGTTTAGCCATCAACATGGAAGCATGGCCGGGATACCCCCATGATTTTTTGCATTTAGAGTTATCGTAATGTACCCATTTTTCGTCCACTGTCACAAGGCGATGCAGAAATCTGTTCTGTTTTTGCCTCTGAAGCAATTGTTCACAAACACATAAACACTGTCCAATGTCTCTTGGTTTCAGCTCACATGGGACCCAAGTTCCTTCTTTCTGAATCATGCCCATAGCCTTGAGACATTTTGAAATGGCTTGCTGTGTCACTCCCACTAATCGTGCCAATTCTTCTTGTGTTTGACACGAATCTTCGCTCAACAATGTCTCCAATTCTGCATCTTCGAAAACATTCTCTCTTCCACCGCTATGCTGGTCTGCAACGTTAAAATCACCGTTCTTGAAGCCTTGAAACCACTCACGATACACTCTTTCACTAACAGCGTCATTACCACACATACTTGAGAGCATTCGATGAGACTCAGCTGCTGTTTTCTTCATATTGAAACAAAACAGTAACACCTCCCACAAATGACATTTTCAATCAAGGACAACTTTATGATGCAGACACAAATCGACTAATGTTTGAAGGCGGTTATGTTGACCCAGGTACAAGCTAACTGCCCAACGTCTACGATCTGTTTCTTTCGACCGCTACTTACTGTTGTCACCACCTATCAGCAAATGGCAGAAGCAAAGTTGTACATCCTTTACTTTATTTTTACAACAAATTGTAGGAAATTATGAGACACAGCAGATCAACTGCAAGAGGAAGCAGCTTAACTTTATCCTTTAGTGTGCTGTCATGCTAGATGTGTATTAGGTAAGTTTGAAACTTAAAAATATTAATATTATTAAAGGAAAAATTTAAGACATCAATTACTGATAATCTGAAAAAGATATTTTTTATATTCCAGGAAACATACTTAAATGTGACCAATGACATTATCTTGTACCATGTGGTTATAATTAAATGACGGTGTTACGAGTGCTGCAGTGTGGGCAGGATGCTGAAACATGGCAAATATGTTATTAATTGGTGTGCTTACAAAGTATACTGGAAAAAAATAATAGTTCCACTTTCTGCCACCTGATGAAACTACAACATTGTAAGCAGTCGGAATGTGAAATGTTCCCTGTTTTGATATCACTTGGTGATGCTTGTTGATTTCTTTTGTGAAGTGACTGTTGGTGTAAAAAGTTAAGAAGGTTGAAGTTTTCCATATGAAATTCAATGTCTGTTGAGAAGAAAGACCTTACACTGTTGGTAAAGTTGTTTTACAGAACAGCAGCAATTGTAGTGTGCATTGTGGGAATACCATTGACCAAACAGCTGCAAAGAGGCTCCATGTCAATAAATGGGCTAAAGAATTAATCAAGAAATTTGAAGAAACAGTTGTATTACGTGGAATGGATGGGAGAGGGAGATGGCACAGGAGGGAAAGGGAGGTGGCCCATTCCCATAGCAGTTGCTGATGAAGTTGCTGTAGCTATACCAAGCCGTGCAGCACCTGCCTCAAATTCTGCAGCCAGTCATGGGAATTCTCTATCCCCTGGTCAATAGTTCAAAAAATCTTGTGACACATTTTACTCTGGGATCCCCCTAAGATTAAGAATGAGCGCCAAATGAAACCCCAAGATAAGCTACATTGCTTCATTCTTTGGCATACATCGAAGTGAATGACATGTGGCTGGGGAATATTCTTTGGATGGATGAGGCACATTTTACTCTGCACGGTGCCTTGAATGTGCAGAACTGTCACATATTGGGTTCTGCTCCACCATATGTTGAGCAGGAACATCCACTGCACTCAGATTTATGTTACTGAGTGTTGTGGTTTCACAAGCTCCATCATTCTCAGTCCATTTTTCTTCAAGGAGATGACACCTGTTGGGCCTGTTAGGCGTACAGTGACATCTGCATGTTATAAGGGCCTCTTTGTGCAACACGTGATTCCAGCTTCACAAGAACACAACTGTGTCCACACTACTGTTTTAATGCAAGATGTGCTGACACCACATGTCACTTGTCAGGTGAAAGATTTGCATAAAGAAACCTCGGGTAATGATTGCATCATCTCTGGGCAATTAGAAGATGTGTGGCCTTCCAGATCCCCTGACCTAAATCCATGTGACTTCTGATATGGGAATATATGAACATGTGTATCTGGACTGTTACTAATCTGAAGGGTAGCATGCAATGACATATCGCTGTGGTTACACCAGATATGCTGTGAACAGCTGTCTACCATACTGTGTTATGGATGCACCATGCAGCTGAGTCTAGAGACCATTTTGAACACATGTTGTAACTTGTGACCATATGCTAATAAATATGCCAGAATCACCATTATCATGTTTTTTATCATTCCTCCCCTTTTCATGCACTCACATCACTTTCTCACAGCGTACATCATATTTTCACTTGTTGGCAGAAAGTGAAATTATTATTTTTTTCAGCATACCCGTGAGTGCGCCGACTAATGAACATACCTATGACATTTTAGCATCCTGAGATGTATACAGCCCACACTGCAGCACTTGGAGCACCATCAGTTTAATTATAACCAACCAGTATATTCTTAAAACAGAACCACCACCACCACTCTCATTATGTGTTTGTACCATTCTGCTGCTCTATACAGCTTAAGTTACCTTTTCTGTTGGTTTATCCAGTGCTTTTTTCTGCAAGATTCTGAGTTTAAAGATTTTGTTTTGTGAAATACAGTAGTATATTGGAAAACTTTCTCTGCTAATAATTTATTATCTGTACATAATTTTTGTTTACATTTATGATAGATGAAACAGTTACAGTAAGGCATAACTGGTTATCCAGACTAATATGATGATGATGATGGTGATAATGATGACTATAATAGAAAATTTAAATTCTTTGATCTTGTCACTCATTAGCAAACAATTAATTTTACTCAAGGCTGTTGTGCAAGCTCTTATGCTAACCAGTTGGAAAGAGAGACAGAATAGAATAGCACAGAGAGGCAATTATGACCAGAGTGAAGCAAAGTGAACAGCCCTTGGTCATATTTTTGGAAGTCAAGAAAGAGGCATGGTGTGTGACAATGCACAAGGAAATTATGAAATTATAACTGTTAGTGCTTAGCAGTTACAACCAGAAACAATATTACCTCTGCGTATAGTGTACTAACACTTTCTGTACATCATCTCTCAACAGTGTCAGTAGCTTTCATAAAAAAAAAAAAAAATAAAAAATAAAAAAGTAAAACAGTACTCACTTCAAATAGGAAATATTCATAGTTTTATTGCTTCTGTGCATGCAGTTATGTGCTTTGCAAACATTAGGCATGATTCTGATAAGAAATTCAGCAACTGCACATGTAGTATCGTACCTTCAGAACAACCACAGAATTATATAATATGTTAAATAATAGTACTGAGTGGTACTGAGGGAGTATTAAATAATATGCCACAGTCTCACTATGTTATTCTGTCCCTTTGGTAAAAAAAAAGGGTACTTAATTTTTCTGTCAGTTCTGCTAAATTATTCTGTGTCATTGTTGGTCTTAATTTCATTAGCAAAAGTCCTTGCAGCTGCATGCACCTTGCTCTGCACATCTACATCTACACCCATTCTCTGCAAACCACTGTGAGCTACACGACAGAGCGTACGACCCATTGTACCAGTTATTGGGGTTTCTTTCTGTTCCATTCACTTATAGAGGATGGGAAGAACAATTTGTATGAATGCGCCTGTGTGCGCTGTAATTATTCTAATCTTATCCTCATGATATCTATGTGAGCGTTACGCAGGGGGTTGTAGTGTATGCGTAGAGTCAGCATTTAAAGCCGGTTCTTGAAACTTTATAAGTAGACTTTCTCAAGATAGTTTATGCCTATCTTCAGGAGACTTCCAGTTCAGTTCCTTTGGTGTCTTTGTGACGCTGTCCCATGGGTTAAACAAACCTGTGACCATCCGTGTTGCTCTTCTCTGTATGCATTCAATATCCCCTGTTAGTCCTACCTGGTGTGGGTCCCACACATTTGAGCAGTATTCTAGAACCAGTTGCTTGAGTGATTTATAAGCACATTCATTTGTAGATTGACTGCACTTCCCCAGTAGTCTACCAATAAACCAAAGTATCCTTCCTACCTGCTTTATTCATGACTGAGCCTATGTAATCATTCCATTTCATATCCCTACAAAGTGTTACTCCCAGGTATCTGTATGAGTTGGTCGATTCCAACAGTGACTCATTGATATTATAGTCATAGGATACAACATTTTTTCATTCTGTGAAATGCAATGTTTTACATTTCTGAACATTTAAAGTAAGGTTTCCATATCTGCACCACTTTGAAACCTTATCGAAATCTGACTGAATATTTATGCAGATTCTTTCAGGTAGTACCTCATTATAGATAACTGTGTCATCTGCAAAAAGCCTGATTTTATTAATTTTGTCTACAGGGTCATTAATATACAACATGAACAGCAAGTGTTCCATCACACTCCCCTGGGGTATACCTGAAGTTACTTCTTCATGCGACCAAGTCTCTCCATCCAAGATAACATGCTGCATCCTCCCTACCAAAAGTCCCCAATCCAGTCACAAATTTCACTCTATACCCCATGTAATCATACTTTTGACAATAAGCATATGTGTGGACTGAGTCAACTGCTTTTCAGAAATCAAGAAATACAGCATCTACCTGATTGCCTTGACCAAAGCTTTCAGTACCTCATGTGAGAAAAGTGCAAATGTTTTCAAAATCCAAAATTGGCATTGAGGAGGTCATTCTGTTGATGATACTTCATCATGTTTGAGCTGAGAATATGTTCTAAGATTCTACAACAAATCAATGTCAAGGATATTGGACAGTAGTTTGGTGGATCACTTCTACTACCCTTATTGTAGATGGGTGTGATATGTGCCTTTCTCCAAGAACTGGGCATGGTTTTTTGTTCGAGGGATCTATGATAGGTGATAGTTAGAAGAAGGAATAACTCAGCTGCAAATTCAGAATAGAATCTGACATGATCATCACCACTTGATGATGATCTTCATCAGCAGTGTGAAGAATAGGTACATGAGCAATTGATTCAGATATAGCTACAGACCTTTTAGCTCAGTCAAGTGTAAGACCAGCAAGAACTGTGAAACCTCAAAATAAGGTATTATATAAGTTTATTTTAGTTACAAACAATCCATTACTGACAAACATACTGCTTATTGTGATATTATCTTGTTTGAAGCTTCCTTCTCATCAGATCACTGTAACTGGACTGATATTTTGGTTGCAGATATAATTTTGATTTTTCATACAGTGATTTATGAAAGCAGGTTCTCGCTTATGCAGCTGTGTGCTCAGCTGGACAAGCGTGACTCAAATGAAAACAAGAAATGTTTTAAAAATAATTATTTATTGTGCACACATTGCACAAAACTGTATCTCTCACTGTTCATCATAATCTCCCCCACACTCGATGCAAATCCACTAAATCTTACAAAAGTGATGGAATTCCCATAGAAAAGAAATCTGCACAACCGCTCAGGCACAGTCAGGTATATGCTTGTCATTAAAATGGAACTTCTTGACATTCAGTACTTCTTTGAGTGAATCAGATATATAAAAATCACTATGAGAAACTTCTTTTGAGTATGGTGACTTTCTAGTTATCACATCTGTTGCCCTGGCTGTGTGAGGATGTACATTGTCATGTTGCAACGGAACACAGAAGTCCGCATTGTGATTGCAGGCCAGAGATTAATTTTGGGATACTTGCATGTGATACATTATTGATGTAAGCCCTGACAGTGTGTAGCATTTCAAGAAGGTATACTATGTGATCAAAAGTATCTGGACACCTGGCTGAAAATGACTTACAAGTTTGTGGCACCCTCCATCGGTACTGCTGGAATTCAATATGGTGTTGGCCCATCCTTGGCCCAGCCTTGATGACAGCTCCCACTCTCGCAGGTGCTGGAAGGTTTCTTGGGGAATGGCAACCCATTCTTCATGGAGTGCTGCACTGAGGAGAGGTGTCGATGTTGATCGGTGAGGCCAGGGACGAAGTCGGCATTTCATAACATCCCAAAGATGTTCTATAGGATTCAGGTCAGGACTCTGTGCAGGCCAGTCCATTACAGGGATGTTATTGTTGTGTAACCACTCTGCCACAGGCCATGCATTATGAACAGGTGCTCGACTGTGTTTAAAGAGAGCAGTTGCCATCCTCGAATTGCTCTTCAACAGTGGGAAGCAAGAAAGTGTTTCAAACATCAATGTATGCCTGTGCTGTGATAGCGCCACACAAAACAACAAGGGGTACAAGCCCACTCCATGAAAAACATGACCACACCATAACACCACTACCTCCGAATTTTACTGTTGGCACTACACATGCTGGCAGATGACGTTCACTGGGCATTCGCCATACCCACACATCGGATCGCCATATTGTGTACTGTGATTTGTCACTCCACAAAACATCTTTCCGCTGTTCAGTTGTCCAATATTTATGCTCCTTACATCAAGCAAGGTGTTGTTTGTCATTTACCAGCGTGATATGTGGCTTACGAGCAGCCGCTTGACCATAAATCCAAGTTTTCTCACCTCCTGCCTAACTGTCGTAGTACTTGCAGTGGATCCTGATGCAGTTTGGGATTCCTGTGTGATGGTCTGGACAGATGTGTGCCTATTACACATTACGACCCTCTTCAACTGTCAACGGTCTCTGTCTGTCAGCAGATGAGGTCGGCCTGTCATTATTGTGGTGTATGGGTCCTTTCATGTTTCTACTTCACTATCACATCAGAAACAGTGGACCTATGGATGTTTAAGAGTGTGGAAATCTCGCATACACATGTATGACACAAGTGACACCCAATCACCTGACCGTGTTTGAAGTCCATGAGTTTCACGGAGCACTCTATTCTGCTCTCTCATGTTGTCTAATGACTACTGAGGTTGCTGATATGGAGTACCCAGCAGTAGGTGGCAGCGCAATGCACCTAATATGAAAAACACATGTTTTTGGGTGTGCCTCAATACTTTTGATCACATAGTGTATATGTTTTGGATCAAAAGAGAGCATAACCTTTCCTGCTGTTGTCTGTGTTTGGACATCTTGGTTTGGGTGATGTGATGGGGTGGTTCCCTTGCTTGCCCCCCCCCCCCCTCCCCCCGCCAGTGATGATCCTTGTGAAACCCTAATACTCTCTGTTGTTCTTTACGGATGTCTGACTTGGAGCACAAGGAAACAAGAACTGAAAAACTCCTATCTTTTGTGTTAAAATTACATAGAAAATGCTACATACAGATTAGGGACAGAAAATTGGTAATTCAGAACGTATAGTTAAAGTGGCTGCACCAAAAGCACAATAGTGTAAGGTTGGTTCAGAGTAGGGAGCTAGAATTGGTTGGGGATGCATATATGAAGGAAAAACAAATGATGGGCGAATATTTTGATGTACATGATAGAAGAGGGCCAAAGACTCTCCAGAAAACCCATGAAGAATGATGATGATGATGATAATAACTACTGCTTGATGTTGATTGCAGCAACACATGAATCATGTCGTATGCTAAACTATGAGTAAACTTTAGTGCATTGTAATTCAGTGTCACATGATGGTTTTCCATCATGGTAGCTTCAATGGCTGCAATGTTTACATTGCAGCTATAATTGAATTTCAACTTAGGCCAAAGCAAAACAGGTTTGCTCTATGCAACAATTTGTGTTGATGAACGGTGCTTATATCTGCTCTGCATCAGAGCAGATGACTTGGACACCAAAGCATACAGTTACACAAAAATTTTTAGTGTAACAAATAATTAATAGCGAAGTTTGCTGAATTCATGTACTCACATTTATCCTGTGGGTCTGTATTACACTGTGAAATACAAAACTAATGCATTTGGTGTGTTTTATCCTAGGTTCTTCTTCAGCATCTAGTGATCTGAAACTAGGTGACAGAGTTATTGTGATGAGTAGTATGGGTTCAAAGGCAGGAGTTTTGCGCTATATAGGAACAACAGAGTTTGCTCCAGGTGAATGGTGTGGTGTTGAGCTTGATGATCCTCTTGGCAAAAATGATGGTTCCGTGGAGGGAAAGAGGTAAGAATCACATTGTTGATATATAGGTTAAAAATTGTAACAATGGTTTGTAATCTGAGAAGTTACTGTGTTCATTGATTGCATAGGAAGTGGATGAATGCATTACTGGTGTTCTTTGAGGTCTTCTGATGAGTTGTTACAATTTTATGTACAATTTTTGGACAACTAACACAGCCATCTTCTTCAGGTTCTGCGGGTTTTGGTGTTACGTGTACTTGATGTTGGGATTCCAACAGGCTGTAAATTATTATTGGTCTTATGCTACAATTTATAGTTGTGTTCGGTTCCCAATACCCACTGTGTCCTTTGATTCTCTTTCGTTTTTCAGATCTCACACTGATAGTCTGTGAAACACAAATTGTGTCACCGTTTTCCAGTTCTGGTGGACATGAAAGCCAGTGTGATCTTAATAAATCAAGTGCCAGACTCCAAGCCTTGTTTAAATCGAGACCTCCATACCTGTTTATTAGGTTTTGTGACATCTTTATTTTGATAAGCTACTTAATTATGTTGCCCCAGAAGCTTGGTGTTTGCAACATGATACTAGTTTCACCGTATTTCATTCCATGATTGTATTCGAGGTTACAGCTGGTTTGCTTTGCTGTTGTAGACGAGTGTGTCATTGATTCCCTTGCATCTCTGTTCAACTGTTCTGACAGTCTGCCCCATGAAAGATGTGCCACATTTGTGTGAGATGCAATACATACCCAACTTTTAGAGACCTAGATGATCTTGAACATTACAAAGAATATTTAACTGGAGGGAATGAGACATACTGAATGGCATATTTCCATAAGAGTGTACCAATCTTTCCAGATATTGGGCCAACATAATGTAGATAAGTGGTCTCAGTCATAGCCTGTTCCTTAACAATTCTGTATTTTGACTACAGTGCCCATTTGGTTGTAGGTGTTGTAATTCCTCAGCTATTTTCTCCTTGTGTGAAAGTGTTTGAGCTCTATGAACCAGGATCCTTAGCACTAAATTTCTTTCTAACAGGTGGTGATTACTCAAGGCATGGAGATAGAGGTCACTGTGTGTGTATGTTTTCTGTATACACTGTCACTCAGGGATCTGTCAGTTCTTCTCTTAATTAGCATGTTGAGGAAAGGTTGTTGGCCATTACATCCACCAGAGCTGGAAAATGATGAAATAATCTGTATTTCATAGAATCTCAGTGTGAGCTCTGAGAAACAAAAAAGAATACAAGGACTTAGTGTGTGTTGGGAATCAAACTCATATATAGTGGCATGAGACCAATAATAATTCAGAGTCTGGTTGGAGTCGAAGCAGCAAGTACACACAACAGCAAAAATCACAGCACCTGAAGAAGATGGCTGACCCACTCACTGAGATATTAAGCATAAATGGAAACAAAAACTTGGCAGAATACATGGAATCACATCATTAAACAATCATGCCAGGAAAACCTGGGTGAATGAATGGATTGTTTCTTTGGTAGTCTGGTGTGTCTTCCTTTAGTTCTGAAATAATGTAAAAAGTTTGTATCCGTAAGTGTACGGAAAACTGTGGGTGCCACTGTTCTCGTAGATGTCACATAATCTCCAGGGGCACTGTTTAGCATTCCAATATGTTTTGAGTTATTAATTAGTTATAAACTGCATATTTCTGACTTGAATCATAATGTTAGTTAATTATTGCATATTGAAATTACAATTATAAGAACAATTGATATGGCTAGGAGGTTTTAATCATTGAGAGTGCTTTTATGATAGTGCTTGAAGGTACATGAAAATATTATTCAGTGACGCACCAGGAACTGTTTAGAAATACAGTTAGTTAGGAAATAAAGCAGTCGTCAACCAAACGTTTGGTTTGAATAGCAGTGTTCTTTATTAGAATCTTACTAGAAGCATTATGACCATGCTTTCCCCTGACTCATGAAGCTAGTTGTACGTGGATTTACACAGTTTGACTTGGAATCTGAACCACAATACAGTTTTGCATTTTTCATATAGTTGAAAAATTGCCAGAGTTGGAAGTCACGTTACGTGCCAGAAAGAATGGTATAACTAACCAGTGATTGAACTTCAAACTTTGGTCTTTGAGACTTGTAGAAAAGTAACATATATACAGAAAGATGATGCCAAAAGAGCTATTTGAATCAGACCTCCATAAAGAAGCAAATTCGAGTGGCAAAAGAGGAAAATGAAAATAAAGGTACAACAAAGATGGGGACTGTGTAAGGTTTTACAGTGGGGATTAGGAAGTAAGGGGAAAGAGAACAGATGATGAGTTAGGAAAGAGTAAAAAATATGGAGGATATAAGTTGATTCTGAAGAATGAGTTACAGTGTTTTCTTTACTGCAAGGTTCTGCCATCTAGGGCCAGAGACGTGAGAAGTGAGGAGTGGATTTACTTGTAATGATAGTTGCATAACATTTAAGCAGTCTTGATAGTATGCTAGAAGAGTATGTAATTGCTTTTTCAGGTCCTTTGTAGAAGTGTTTGTCTTGGCAGTATTATATTGCAAATGTTAGTGCATCTACAGGAAAATTTCTGAAACAGAATTATTTTGGTGCTAGTGAGATGAAGACTTCCTTGAAAATGAATATAGAGTGCCTAGTTCAGCTTGTAACATTGGAGATTACAAACTTTACGTGGGTTATGTTGTCCACAAGATTAAGAACTTTTTTTTCAACTATTTGTGGTACTCCGATTGTGAGTTTTCACTGCATTTTGCTACAAAGCTGACAAATGTGGTGACTGGAAGCGCATCTGTACATGCAGTTGAATAATTCAGACAGAACAATAGCATTCACCCAGTTGGCATTGTACACTAATGGAATTAACCTTGGGATGGGGAGGGAGAGGGATATTAAACATTATAGACCAAGATTTGCAGATTCCAGTTTCAGCTTGATTTCAGCAGAAACGTAAAAAGTGACTAATACACTACATTCTAAGTTAAATGCCTTCCTTGTAGTACATGTATTTTATTCTGTACAGATGTTTCTGCTAATAGCTTTGGGCCTTTCACTGTAATATGGTAACTATACTTAAGTACTTTGCTGACACGCTTGATTTTTATTTTGTTTTTTTCATGTTTTTGAAAATCTGTATTTTGTGTGTGAACTATGTATATAGTGACTTGTTTTGTGACCAAGTAACTATGGCATAAACAATACAATGAAACTAATGAAATAAATAATAAATGAAATGAAAGTGCCAACTCAAAGATGAGTAAATTTCCATCGCATGTGGACTTTCAGATAATTTAGACTGTGTTCAAGAAGGAGAAGCTTGGCTTTCTACATAGTAAACAAAATGTAGGTTATAAAATTTTAGAGGATTGGTATGTTCACCATACATTAGATAAACAAGCATTTTCTTTAGTTTCTGTAAATTAAGCGTATTAAAATAATCACATTACAGGTATACTGAATAAGCACTACTCATGTAAAACAGTATTTAAGTTTATGTTCCCTTCAGAAGAAAACTGCAGTTGCTAAATTATTTATTAATCATTACCTGTTTCAGTTCAAAGTACAAACTGTCAGAAATACTTGTTACCCACCGTTTCACCTGCATGTTTTTTACTGTGCAGAAGAAAAAGTTGTAAAGTAACTATAAATTTTAAAGAGCTTATTGTTTATTGTGTGTTCATTAACATCATCATTGTTGAGCACTTATGACTTTGACCAATCTGCCATCCAGGTATTTTGAATGCGGGCCCAAATATGGTCTGTTTGCACCGGCTCATAAAGTCAGTAAGTCCCCATCATCAAGGCGACCTTCATCATCCTGTGCCATCCATCGTGGGGGACCTCCTTCTGTCCGACGTGCTGGGTCAAAGGAATCTTTAACGTCTGTAACCAGTGCTACGTCATCAAGCAGTCGCACTGCTTCTCGAGTCAAGCTTGGTGTCACATCACTTGCATCACAGCAGGTACGCACATAGGGATTTCTCCATTTGTGGACCCATTTACTGTGAGTCTACAAACAGAGAAATGGTTTTTATCTTGGTAGGTATGGTTGAGTACATGAATGTCATTTCTGCCTTTTGAGTGCTTGTTTTTATAACCATAGTGCCACATTTAATGGTACATACAAAGAGCACTAAACTCTTTATTTTAAATATTCTATTTGAATGAAGTACATAAAATTAGATTTATTTCATAATGTTGCACTGTTTTACACGAAGTAATGAAATATATACTGTTGTGTAACTACACTAATCTGCATCATAACTGGTCCATCTTTTACTGACTGCTCATCAATGTTATTTATATTGTTAATATTTGCTGTCATTTTCCCTCAGTTGCTGCTTGTTATGCTTCATCATATAGATAAGAAAAAAGTTCATTCTTTGCAACTGAATGTTTCATTTCTATCTGTTAGACATGTTTAATCTTTGGGAGATTCAGTGGCAGAACAATAATTTGCAACAGCAAGTATGAATGACAGCTAAGGATTGCTTTCCCGTGTAGAATGACAGCAAGTTAAAAGAGAACTATTATAATTTGATGAAAAAGATTTTATTGGGGGCAGTGGATTAAAAAGATATAAAATCTTTCACAGTCTGAGCTTTTTAGTTGGAAAAGTATTCAATAATTTACAATCTGTGTTGTACTCAAGAGCATACTATCTACTTAGATGAGAAACATTACAAACCTGGAATGACATTGTGATGAAATTTACAGGAAACAAATACTGTCATATGCATGTTACAATCAATATGGTTAATGCAGATGACATGTATGCAGAAAGTGCGTGCTTTTTATAATTTGCACATTCACTTATGAAAAATTAAGTTATTTTCCACCCATTTTTGTAGTTACTAGAACTAGAGCAATGTTGTGACTTACATTGAGGGCAAATAATGGGGTCCATTTTCACAAGTTAAAAAATTATATTAATATGTTTATAATATACAGACAGAAAAGATGTGTCTTAACCAAATGCAGTATAATTACCACACCATTGTTCTTCCTTCACTGTGAAGTTTTGTCTTTGATTGTAGTTGTAGCTGCTGATTGAAAATATTTACTTGTTTGTAAGTCACCTATGTAAATTAATTTTGCTGGTCACAGAAAAACAGCAGTAGAGGTTTCTTAGTGTATTAAATTAACAATGCATTCCAAGTTGTAGAGCTAACAAAAGTAAATGTTGTGTAAAGCATGTGTGTATGTTTGTTGAGAGTTTAAAAACAATATAGTAATTGTAGATTATCTGTTGTATTTGTTTGTATCTAGTCTTGCTGTTTGTGAATGTCTAGAATAAAAATGGAGTTATTTGGATATAACCAGTTTTTACTGAAAGACAGTGTAGCATGATGTGCTAATTAATAACTTATTAATTGTTCATATTGTAGAGGTCATCTTTTCGAACATCATCCACTCCACTAACATCGAAAACTTCTCTTCAGGTAAGAGTTTAGGTTGAAACTGTTGTCTTGTATGCTCACTTCTGTGTTATTTTCTGATTTTTTTTACCCATTTAAAATTTATTTGTAAAAAGAAAATGTTGATTTTACTTGGTTACAAACTATGATTGCATGGATAATTATCTTGTTTGAGACCACTCCCATGTTATATTATATTTAAACTGAGTTACAGAAACACATGTAAATACCAGAATTTTTACATTTGTTATCTTTTATTATGTCTATAAGTTAGGATAAATATTTTCTGTGGCAAAAAATATTTCCTGAAACTACATTGATGTTATTTTGGAATAAATCTATATTTTGTTGAAGCACTGACTTTTTAAATGTTTTTTGTAACAAAAGTGTCAGAACAGAAAGAGACAGAAAAAACAGGACAGGAAGATAATCACAGACTTAAAAGTATGCTTAACATAGATTAGTCTTGTAATAACGCTTTCTTTTCTGAATGAGTAATAAATAAAAAAAGGAAACTTTATTGTATAGTTCCTATCATAGTGTCACAAAAAAGATACAGATGATGAGAATAAATGTAAGATACAGAAGATGAGAATACGTGTAAATATTTGAATAAATATTAGTTAAAGTAAAGTGGCAGGTTTTCATCTGTCTTCATATAATTTGAAACAAACGTAAGTAAATATTTGTTTATGACAGGCAATAAACAATGTATTTATATTAACTATGCAAAAAAGAACAACACAAAATAGTATCTCTTTGTATAAACAGAAAATTTCTTAAATACTATTAGAAATATTGTTTGTGTGTATATATATATATATATAAGATTGTGCCATTACTAAGTGAGCCACATATTCCATAAAACTACAATGAGACTTTGGACTCACTGTCTCTGTTGTGCTTCAGACTAGTTGTACATAGTAGAATCTTCACTTAAGAATATGATGATATAAGAATCTTTACTTAAGAATATGATGATATAAGAATGGTTTGTACTTCACTTCCTATGGCCTGGAAAACTGGGTTTTCAGTTTTACATAGGACCTAAAGAACAGTTCAAAGTGACAATCCCTACAATTTATGTCAAGTCTGAAATGCATAAGTAGTGTTCAGATGTTGATGAACTGGGTTGCTTCTTTTCTGTGACCAGGTGCTTCATTATCCTGGCCCACAAGTTAAGCTGCATACAGTATTACACTTGAATGTCTAAACTAATGCTTAATGTTAATGAATTCATACATAGCTTTTTTATGCTGTATTTTCTGTGTGAATATTATGATACAAAGAAGGGACACCACTTCAGATATGTCCCATGATTCAGTGTTGGTACCACTGTTATCCACAGTATAAATAAACAGTGTAATATGTCTATCATACCACTAAAATACTGTGTTTGTATATAATTTTCATATGCAAAAGAGACCAGAAAACCTGAGAACAGAAATAATGTTCGAACTGTCTCACAACCTGCTTCTGAAATCTGTTTTAGACTCAACACACTACAGTTACAATCAGTCACTATAACACAAAAGAGTCTAATCAACTTATATTTGTATGAATTACTCTCATCATTCAAAACAGTTCCTCGGTATACTACCGGTACTGATGAACATCTAAACTGGATATAATGTCTCAAAGTTGGTATTCATTGTTCCCGTTCAAGTGAAAGACAAAAAGACTTCCTCACTGATAAGAAAATTCTCTCTCTCTCTCTCTCTCTCTCTCTCTCTCTCTCTCTGTGTGTGTGTGTGTGTGTGTGTGTGTGTGTGTGTGTGTGTGGGCGCGCGCGCGCGCTCACACGCACGCACATGGGTGCCCACATATTTTAAGTTTATTTCACATGCGCTCAACATGGATGAGTTCAGTGGGACTCTGGAAGAAGACTTTTTTTCACGGGCTCATTGTACCATGAATACTTTGTAGTGTACCATCTTGTTGAATGTTCAGGTGCCCAGCAGGTTTACTGTAGGTTTAAAAAAAAAAAAAAAAAGAATACCCCATGTAACCGTGTAAAAAATTATCCCTGCAAAGATGACACTATAGGCTTGAAATGTATTTCAATTGTTGTAAATGGGTATGTCATCTATCATATTTTTCAATGCACTGACTCCATTTTTGTATACCAACATGTTCCATGACTTCTCAATCAAAAAACCTTTCCTCATATTTGGAAAGTTCTACAAGAGTGTTTCTGTGACTGGTAATTTATGTACCCTGTTTGTGCATTTTGTATAGATATCTTCACTGTGTAGTAAGCTGACTGCTCTGTATTGTAATACTGCTTATCACAACGTTGTTGAGCATAAAGCTTATGGTTCTTATACAGAGTGCAATAATTGTCACTGAGACAAGCAGTGCTAGGTCAGTCAGTATTACAGACTTGTGCCAAAGTGAATAATTCTATTCAAGAACCTAGCTGAGGCTGGTATCTACCACCTATTTCTACATTTTAGTTGCTTGTCATTTACAGGAAACTATTCTGCTGTGCAGGAAGCAGAATATTTAAATTAAGCTGTCTGTATGGTTCAGTCTATTTATCACATTCATTAGTACTCCATTTGTTTGAAAATCTGAAACACACTAAAAAGGTTAATAAATTTGGTATTGCCACCTCATTCAATGCTCATGCTCTTACTGCTGAGAGCCACCTGTATCATCACTTTCCTGCTTTCCATTAGGTTCTTAAACCCTCTCAATCCCTCATTGTACTCCAGTCAGGTGCCAAATTATTTTTTCCTTCCACACCTACCAGCCTTGATAACCACTTGCAAGCAGTTAGTCTGAGAGAAATTTTCCATCCTGCCTGTACACGATGTACACATATTGTGAAGATTAACCTTCTAATGGTTTGTAAATGATGCTTCTTTCTTAAACAAAATGTTGCATAGATATGCTACGTCATTTTGCATTTTTCGTAGATGACATTCGAAGAACTGTGACCAATTTTGGAAGTCCCAGTAATGAAGCTGTACATGCAGTGAAATGAAAGAGGATGAAGTACGATTTAATGTAGTATTCACAGAACACTTGTTTGGTTGATCCCTCTCATATTTCCGAGATGCCTCTTAGTGACATCAACATTGTGTTTTACTGCTGCTAACATGTTAATATCATTTCTTTCATTAGTTTCTCTACTTTTTCCTTGCCTTATTTTATTCTCCACAATTCCAGTTTCTAGAACTTTTCTTTATAATGTGTGTAAAGACAGAATGTGAGTGCAGATCTGGATACTTTTGAGCATACAACTACATCACTGCTCTAATAATTTGGCGACATTTGCTGTAAATGATATCCAATTTTATAACTGTCATGTACCATTGTGAATATCTCAGTAGCTTTATGAGCTAGTTATCTGATTTCTACAATAGCAGGACGCAGAGTAATGGGCTCCAAGCACACAGGTAAACACAAGAATCATATCTGAGTTACATATTTGTTTACATCTGATACAATAACACATACATTTGTGGAAGCTCTTCTCCTAATGGTGGTGCAGTGGTCTGTGGTGCTGTTATCTTGACACTACTGTCCACCATAATTTGGCAAAAGCACAGCTCGATATATTTATTCATTCTGGATATATCTGGGGTCGTCTTAGTTGACTCACCCTGTATGGTGGGAAAACAGTGTGTTGTGTGAATAACAGATAACATGGGATTGTTAGGATGAGCACAAGGCATGTTGGTGATATTACCAGTATAAGAACCCTGAAAAAAATTGTCAGCATCTCTCATGGGCTGTTTTGCAATAGGCACATACTGGTGGTGATCCATTGCAACCAACAAAATCTTTTTGTTTTAACAATTTAATGAGAGCTGTTGTGTAATGACAGAACAAAGTTGTTCATATGCTCTGGCCATTAAAGCAAATGAAAGCATCGTCAACACAGTTGCTACCATTTCAAAAGAATATTACTGTGTAATACTGAATGTCGATAACTTCCAGTTTTATGTGATTGTCAGGACACGAGATGTTCTTGTATATTGGCTGCCAAGAGTCCAAATTCCTGAAGAGAATCAAATTATTTAATTGAGATTTATTAGAAGCTTCAGTGCTATTAATGTAGCACAATGAAGTCTATTCTGTTTCATCGTAATATGTGATAATATAAAATCCATCAAAAGCAAACTTCACTTGGAAAATTATTGAGTTAAAGATTCTGTAAAGCAGATGCATCTTTTTGGCATTCACAGAAGACAAACATGCATGCACAGTATTCAAATAAAAATTCTGTTAGTTAGATTGTATTTTAATGGCACCGACAGAACAGTATAATGTGCCATCATCTTAGCAATGATACTGCATAAATTTTGATAAAAAGAACCATGAATGTGTGCTCTGCTGTCTGTAAAATTCAGAGCTTATCTCTCATGGTTTATTTTCATTTTACTGGTCTGATACAGAGAAACTTGGCTAGTTTTTAAAATTGTTTGAGACAGCCTGAAACAATCCTGAGGCAATTTTCAAGGCAATGCCAGATGATTTTTAACATGCCTTCAAGCAGTTGTCTGAGGCATATAACTTGATGGGCATAATTTAAAGGACATTTTAGTTCTAGACTTCAAAAGAACTGAACATTTTCTTTGTACCACATAGGTCTGAAAGATTATTTTCAGAGCTTCCCAATAGCAGGACCATTAAACGGCATCCACTGTAGAATTTCATCAGGAGACTTGTAAACTAACCTACATGTGGTTCAGGTAAGTACACATACTCTTAAGTCCTCAGATAACTAAACAACATAATTGTGTACAGATGATACCCACCTACTATGCTGACTGTCTCAGGGTTTTCCACTTCATCTTTCAAAGTTGATATCTGCAACATAATAGTAAGCAGAAAGTGAGTACCAAAGAAAGAGACACAAGTGAATTACCCATGGACAATGAAATTTGCTGCTACTAATGAGCTTTCTGATATGTACACTCATGTCTGTCCTCAATATCTCCTAAATTCATTTGAGCATTTTAGGCTGATGAACAAGTTACTGATAAGAATCATAAAACAATTAAAAATTGGTATTGTAAATTGAACATGTGTGAAATGTATGACATTTATGGAACAGTTAGAAAAAAAGCTGTTGTGAGTAACATAATTGGGCAATATAGATAGCCAGTTTAGATTGAATCAATTGACTAGAATCTTCCCCATACCCGAAAATGATGCACTCTACCCCACATCTATGGCATGAACAGTCCTCTTTCAGAACCGACTTTCAATATTCTTTTCCCCCATCTCATTTGTTTTCCATTACAATGAAAGAATTTATGATTGTGGAAAATAAATATTTGTGTTTGCTCAGTGTTTGCAAGTAAAACTTTTTAACAGATTCTGTGTATAATATTTTAGATAAAACTGTATCATTAGTCAACATTTTGGAGCAGAAGTTACTGAAACATTCAGATGAACATTGCTTTAATGTGTTGAAACTATATTACAGATGCTTCTTTTGAAAGAATAACTGATTTAGATGGAGTGTAAAATTCTTATGACCATTTGGCTTCAGGGGACAGGATATATCCTGTATTTAGGTTTATTTGCTATTGTCTTCTCAAAACAGTGTATAGAAAATCAACATTTTATCATGTTACATTAATGTGTGATGAGGTGCCATGGGTAAGACTCTGGACTCACATTCAGAGGAACTGAGGCTGAAATTCCCATCCAGATTTAGGTTTTACACTGTTCCTCAGTATCATCTATTATAGCAAATGCTGGGGCGATTGCATTGAAAAAGGCTTTCACTCCCCATCTGAGCTAGTACTCTGTCTGTAATGACCTCTTAGTTGAGAGTCTTCATTCCTTTCTGTATTTCACCATATTAATCTGATCAAGTAATAATGACACACTCAGAATCACATAATAAATTAGACTAGCAACCAATGAATGGCACAGAAAATAAAAATAGTGTTACTGATTGGTCAGTAAGCTATAGTTTTAAAATATGGATTTAGATGTAGAATACATTGCTGATGAATGAAGTGCAGTAGGCTCTAAAAAATGAGTTTGTGAAGGCTGGCAATTAATTTCCTACTAATGAATTTCTGGATACTGTAATGGACTACTGAGGTTTATTTTGTTTGTAAAAGTATTAGAACTTTTCATTCATTTGTGGGGTGAATAATTTACCAGAGTATAAATTATCAGGGTGATACTTCACGAATTTTGAGCAACAAACATAGACATTGCATACTAGACATGGCAGTTCTATTGATATGACTTTGCAGTTACTAATGCACCAGGATGCAACAATTTTCTCTGCACATAGATACACTACTCGCTAATATGCTTTACTGCTGTTGGTATTTTGTCATACTTATAATATTTTTGAACAGTTTTAGTGGTACCCTGTGATATTTTAGTGAGAAAAGGGGGGGGGGGGTCTGCAAACTTCTGCCAACAGTTTCCAGTTTCCTTGATAATTAATCTAAGAAGATAATCATAGAAATAAACGTTTATTTACCTGTATTCAGAGCCATATTGGAGTGGTTATGCACCACTGCCAGGACTGCTAAAGCTGTTTCCCCATGATATTTTTCTTCGCTTGGACACTTGTGTATGACTGACATGTCGATATAGGCATCACTGGCAGACACACCACAGAAACTGTCCGGTGAGGTCTGATACTAGAACTATGTGGGTTAAACATTTAGCACAGTGATTAGCAAAGAAACTAAGACTTTCACTGTTTTAGTATATGTCCAGAGTCCATTCACATTAGAATAACAGAATTTCTGTTATTATTATTATTATTATTATTATTATTTATTATTATGAAAGGCATAGATTGTACTCATCTTATATAGTAGATGTTGAGTTGCAGACAGGCACAACAGAAAGACTGTGATGCATTTGAGTTTTGGCCAAAAGGACTTCTTCTAAAGTAGAAAACACACACGTTTATGCAAGCACCAGACACACACACACACACACACACACACACACACACACACACACACAACCCATATCTCTGGCCACTGAGGCTGGACTATTTCTAATATAATGATGAACCAAAGCAGTGTCATCACTGCCCAATGCTGGATTGGATGCTTCTTGGTTGGTGTTGAGGGCATATCACACAGTAAGGAAAGTATGTAAATGGAGCAGAGATGAACAGAGAGTGATTCTTGCAATGATATGGGCCACAGAATGAGAAATTGACTACACAAGTGACTTTGACATTGGACATATTGTTATGGTCTGACAGCAGGAAAGGAGCAGGTTGGAGGTGGTGAAGCTGGTTGGTTGTTGATATTTTGCTGTCACAAGCATCTCTGGAAAAGGGTTGAAGGATGGTAGACAACAAAATGTGGGATGTCAATGCCTCATCATAAAACATAGAGTTCGGGGTTTGTCTGCTCTGTAAAGTTGGATAGGTGACATTCTGTGGCAGACCAGAAGACAAAGTATTATTTTGGTACAGTGTGCATTGCTGAATATGGAGCTGCACTGCGAATGACTCCTACATGTCCCCATCTTGGCCCAGTAATATTGTCAGCTGTGTAGGCATTGGACACCGGCTCACCATGATTGGACTCTGAATCAATGGAACCGTATTGCCTGGTTGGATGAATCATAATTCTTGTTGTACCAGGTCAGTTATCTGGATAGACCATCATTCAAATGAATGGCTGCTCGCAACATGAAACACAACACAGACACTCGCTATTTGGGGCATTATTATGCTAGGTGGGGCTTTAATCCAGGCTTCTGTGGGACCTGCAGTAGTAATAAAGAGCACCATGAAAGGTGTGGGCTAGGTAAACTTTATTGCTGACCATCACCATTCCTATATCCTTCATTACTTTCCTGACAGTTTTGACATGTTCCAGCTTAATAACTGTACATGTCACAAGACCATAATCATTCTTAAGCGCTTGCGGAGCATAATAGTGAATTCACCTTGGTATGCTGGGCACCAAATTCTCATGGTCTGAATCTAGTGCACCACATTTGGCACACTGTCAGGTGCCAGCTATGCACTCACAAACCATTGGCCAGTATTGTACGGAAACTGCATGGCTTGTACACAATCATCTGGTGCCACATTCCTCCAGAAACCTACCAAGGACTTGCCAAATCCACCATGCAGAGTCACTGCTGTATTGTATTCCAAGGGTAGCTATTAAGCAAGTGGTTCATCAGTGTAAATAAGTGAAGCCTACTTCCAGTGTCTAAGGACACCAGATGCTTGAGTGGTGTAACTAATGAGCAGCAGCAGAGATGTGTTTGTTCATCTAACAACTAACAATAAGTCTAGTCATCGTGAAAACAAAGTATGGCTGTCTATAGGCATGACTAACAATTCCCCTACTGTTATTAATCAATCACAGAAGGCTTACTCATGAATTATTTTCACAGCAGATTGTGTCAACCAAAACTAGGGGCACCAAAATAGTAAAGTAAATTACATATCCCCTCTACCTTTTTTTTGCTGGCTTTGTCTACTCTTTTGTCCTCAATTGTCAGGACATGGTAAAAAATTTGAAGCCTTCAGGCAAATAGCATATTTGCTTCAGCATCCACTTGCCAGTTTTTGACATCCTACAATGCTGGAGCAAAGTGTCAGCAAAAACTCTACAGCTGAACACAAGGGAGCTGTGTAGGTAGCAGCCGTCTGAACCAAGTGCACTTTGGTACATAAACTGTATTAGCAATAAACATCTCTACAGTAGCAGTCATTTCTTTGTTAACCTACTCGGACGAAATTACAATGATACAACATGCATATACACTCACGGGCCAAGGTAAAGCCTGCTGCTTGTTGGCTGAAGAAGGAACCCTCCCCCCTGTTGCTATGTCTATCTTACGATAGTCTTGGTATGACTCTTGTTGTATTAAAAGTAGTCTTTGTTCCCCATGTACCCAAAAAAAGGACGACTTCCTTAAAAAAAAATAAAGTATTCATAAATTCATATGGAATGTGCAGGTGTGAAGATCTATTACAGATTACATAATCACAAGTGGAAGAATTGTAAACTTTATTCGAGAGGCATGGGCTGATAGAGGATGTGACATACATTTGGATCACTGTCTGGTGGTGTCTATAATTATGTCATTAACTGAATGGAAAAATCAAATCAATAATCAAAATACCAATGACCAAAATACCAATAACTCATGAAATATACAAAATACCTTCTCCAAGAAGATAGTGTAATGACACTGTACCAAAATAGATTAAGGCATTTTATTAGCAGTGCTTCTGACAAAGAATGGCAAGAATAAAAAAGATAGCAAAATATGAGTGGCAGAAAGGGGGTTCTTGAGGAGAGTGAATCGCTGCACAAAAAGTGATTTAATTTAGAATTAAAACATTGGTAATGCATTAATTTTGCATTGTATTAGTGAGGAATATACAGGATGTTCATTTTACTTGAAGGCATTGAAATATCTTGAAAACTACACATCGGATCAAACTAAAGTTATAATTCCAATTTGCTTGTCTTGAAGGGGGAGATCCAATGATACCACACTCGAGCCACCACACATGTATGGGTGGTGGGGGCAACTTTGAAATCTTAAATGGGTACCCCCCTCCCCCCCCCCCCCCTCGATTATTTATTTTAGGTTAAGATTGTACAAAAAAATTGACATATGTTTTGTCTGAAGCATTTTGTTCATTTCACCACAGATGGTACTGTAATTGGAGGAATAGAAATGGGTACATAATTGTAATTTACGACATGCTACTCAATGGCCCTTGAATATCCAATGGCATGAGAGACCCCACCTCCACACTGTGAGGGAAGGACAGGCAAGTATTTCATAACTTCTAATTAGAAATCCCAGTCGCAACTTTGTATTCCTCTGACATATCGAACAGTTGCTACGTGACATGTCACCATGGCCATATAGCTAACTAAGACATATCATAACAGGCAGTACACTGTGACCAGATCTCACGAATCATGTAGATGTAGAACAAATAGCAGCTTTAAACATTACAATAATTGTGCACTGTTTGTTGCCTGTACACCTACCTATCATCTGGAGAGCAGACATGCAAGTGAACAATGAATGTTGCAACCACAGAAGAAAAAACTGAAATGATCCTGATTTACGGAGAATGTAGGAGAAATGTTGAAGCTGCTGTTGCCTTGCATCTGAGTGTTTTCCTGAGGAAGCTCACTCTCATTCATTCTTTTACAAGGTTGTGTATGTCTGATGGCAGTGTACATTTTGGCAAAAGGAAATGAAGCAAACACTTTGCAGGAGAAGCCAATGAAATAGCTGTACTAGCAGCAGTGCACCACAACCCACGGATAAGCGCCTGTCTATTTCAGTATGTGTCACAGTACTACATTGTCACAAGTATCATCCATACCATGTGTCACTGCATCAAGAACTTCGTGGCATGAATGTCCATAACCAGGTAGTGTTTTGTGAATGGGCAAGTCAACAAATGCAAATGACCCCCACATTCTTTGCTTAGGCACTATTTTCCCATGAGTATACATTCACAAACCATAGTAGCATTGACAGGTGTAAGTGCATTACTGGAGTGTTGACAATCCCCACTGGTTATGACCTTGGTCAGTTAATGCATGGTGTGACATCATGGGGAACAAACTCAGTGATCCGTATTTTTTTGATGGCACATTGAATGGATGCAAATATCAAATGTTTTTTGGAACAGGAGCTCTTGGTACTACTGCAGGATGTTGCCCTGGACATTCAACAACATATGTTGTTTCAACATAACGGTTGCCCAGCACATTATGCAATTGAAGCATGGGAGGTATTACACCATGTTTACACTGGTCAGCAGATCGGAAGAGGTGGCCTGGAATTTAATTCCAGTGTAAATATGCATTTTTAGGTTAGTTTTTCATTGAGAATGATAAAGGTAAATTTGATCTTAAATGGGGAGAGAGTGTGGTTACCATCTAGAATCAAAATTTGTTTGGCAGGAGAGATAACTTTGCTTCATGTATAAAAGAACCAGACAGCAGGATATAAACAACAAAATCACCAAAAATGCAAAACACCTTGAATATTGGTTAAAAAGAAAAAGGCTAAAAAAGAACAATTTACAGCATTTATAAGGAAGAAGAAAAATAAAATATATTATTTAAATATTGTTCTCTCTCCTGATGCTTGACATGGGCAGAATAAACCACAGTGAAATCACTGGCCACTAAATTGAATATTATTTGTAGGATGACAGGAAGAATACAAACTACACTTACACATGCATAAGAGGTACTAGTACAGAATACAAGTTAAGGATACACAAAGCTAAAATGAAAGAGAAGAAGTATAAAGGATAAAAATTATTTCCTTTCTGGGAACATCCCCCAGGCTGTGCTAGCAACACTGTGTAAGCAGCATTCTATATGCCATTAGGTGCCACCTACTTTGCAGCATTGTCACAACACATTTCAAAGTTTCCTTTTCTTTTGAGTCACTTAGTATAGGTTAATCAAATACATCTGCTGCACCAGATGTCTAAGCACAGTTCAAGTAATTTCTGCAAATTACAGGATGGTGGTTTGTGGGCATGCAGCTGGTGCCTGATTTGTGTTGTAATGAGTACAGACCAGGTACATTTTCTGACCAAGACATCAATTTGACTTCACTTAATGCCCCTGAAACCACTGTAGCACAATTCTGACCTTGCAAAATGGACAGTTATCCTGCTGGTAGAGGTCATCATCATAGGGGGAGACATCAAGCATGAACTGATTCAGGTGGTCTGCAATAATGTTCACATAGTTAGTTCACTGCTATCGATTACCATCACAGATCCCGTGGAAGCCCAACTCAATGTACACTATAGCATAATTCTTCCCTTACTGACTTGCATCTGTGGCATGGTGCATGTTTCATGCAGCGATTTTCCTGGATGATGGCGTGTAAAGTCCCAACCGTCAACCTAGTGTAACAAGAAATGTGATTCATTCAACAGGTGACATGTTTCTATTGATTCACAGTGAAAGCTCAGTGATGCTCTGCCAACTGCAATCATAACTGATGATGATGTTGGGTCAGCTTAAGAACACATAGGGGTCGTGTGAATGGAGCTCTATGTTCAACAATGGCGTTTGAATGGTGTGCTCTGAAACACTTTTGCCTGCACTAGCATTATACACTGTCATCAGATCTGCCACTAATCACTGCCTATCGTGGATTATACAGTGGGAGATCCTCCGACCTCTGTGTTTCGTGATGAAACATGGTCATCCAATACCATACAGCCTATTTTTTAGTTCACTGTCCTTCAAACTCTTTCCAAAGGTGCTCACAACAGCAGTATGCCAACAGGTGACCAGCTTCACTGTTTCAAAGGTTCAAATTTCCAACTGCAGTGTGCCAACAAAGTTTCCTTTGTCAAAACTACATATTTCAGTGGATTTACACATTTGCAGCTCATATCATTGCTATAATGACTCCACATTTCACTCTCTTCCACTTACATTCTTTCCTTACTACGTCACATGCCCTGAACAGCACCAGGAGGCATTCAACCTCACAGTGGTCAGTGGTCATAATGTTTCGGCTAATTAGTGTGTAAAAAGGCACAAAACAAAGTACGGATGATACTGAGTTTTGTGGGTCCATAGAGATGACTAGTTAGGAACCATTCATTTGTCGTCTGTAAAGTTCACTCTCAACAGAAAGCCTTATTGCATCTCATTGATGAAGTTCTTACAGACATTAACGAAACAGAGCACTTTCCTGCAAGAGGCAAAGGTCCTGAGTTCGAGCCTCAGTCAGGCAGACAGTTTTAATCTGCCAGGAAGTCTCATAACAGCGTACACTCCACTGCAGAGTGAAAATTGCATTCTAAAAACATCCCCCAGGCTGTGGCAAAGCCATATCTCCACAATATCCTTTCTTCCAGGAGTGCTAGTTCTGCAAGTTTCACAGGAGAGGTTATGTGAAGTTTGGAAGGTAGGGGACAATGTACTGGCAGAAGTCAAGCTGTGAGGACGGAGCGTGAGTCATGCTTGGGTAGCTCAATTGGTAGAGCACTTGCCCGCGAAAGGCAAAGGTCCCAAGTTCGAGTCTCGGACCAGCACACAGTTTTAATCTGCCAAGATATTTCAGTAATAACTTGCTTAAAATCAAAAGTGAGTAAGATGTTTGAAAGGATTAAAGGTAATTGCTGCCTGAATAGTTGACTAAAATAAACTAAACTCTGCCCGAACAGGCCATGAAGATCACCATGTCATCCTCAACCCACAGGCATCACTGGATGTGGAAATGGAGAGGCATGTGATCAGCACACCGCTCTCCTGGCTGTATGTCAGTTTATGAGACCTGAGCTGCTACTTCTCAATCAAGTAGCTCCTAAGTTTGCCTCACAAGGGCTGCATGCACCCTGTAAACCAACAGCTCTTGGCAGACCGGATGGTCACCCATCCAAGTGCTAGCCCAGCCCTGCAGTGCTTAACTTCTGTGATCTGATGGGAACTGTGGCAAGACCGTTGGCCTCTTGAGTAGTTGACTACCTCATAAATAAGCTTGAACTTGTAGGTAAACATATGGACATTGTTAGCCTGTTAGTTCTAATAGTCCAAATTTTTAGTTATGAATTCAGTCTTGCTTATGTGCCTGTTGTCCGATCAATGCCTTAACTCTTCGGTGATGGGCTAAATTTATATCTTCCTCTTTTCTGTATTCTAGCTGTGACTCTCAAGATCTTACTGATCAACACAAGTACAGTAACAAGTTGCTTAACATCAAAGCCTAAGGAATACACTCCTGGAAATGGAAAAAAGAACACATTGACACCGGTGTGTCAGACCCACCATACTTGCTCCGGACACTGCGAGAGGGCTGTACAAGCAATGATCACACGCACGGCACAGCGGACACACCAGCAACCGCGGTGTTGGCCGTCGAATGGCGCTAGCTGCGCAGCATTTGGGCACCGCCGCCGTCAGTGTCAGCCAGTTTGCCGTGGCATACGGAGCTCCATCGCAGTCTTTAACACTGGTAGCATGCCGCGACAGCGTGGACGTGAACCGTATGTGCAGTTGACGGACTTTGATCTAAGGCGTATAGTGGGTATGCGGGAGGCCGGGTGGACGTACCGCCGAATTGCTCAACACGTGGGGCGTGAGGTCTCCACAGTACATCGATGTTGTCGCCAGTGGTCGGCGGAAGGTGCACGTGCTCGTCGACCTGGGACCGGACCGCAGCGACGCACGGATGCACGCCAAGACCGTAGGATCCTACGCAGTGCCGTAGGGGACCGCACCACCACTTCCCAGCAAATTAGGGACACTGTTGCTCCTGGGGTATCGGCGAGGACCATTCGCAACCGTCTCCATGAAGCTGGGCTACGGTCCCGCACACCGTTAGGCCGTCTTCCGCTCACGCCCCAACATCGTGCAGCCCGCCTCCAGTGGTGTCGCGACAGGCGTGAATGGAGGGACGAATGGAGACGTGTCGTCTTCAGCGATGAGAGTCGCTTCTGCCTTGGTGCCAATGATGGTCGTATGCGTGTTTGGCGCCGTGCAGGTGAGCGCCACAATCAGGACTGCATACGACCGAGGCACACAGGGCCAACACCCGGCATCACGGTGTGGGGAGCGATCTCCTACACTGGCCGTACACCACTGGTGATCGTCGAGGGGACACTGAATAGTGCACGGTACATCCAAACCGTCATCGAACCCATCGTTCTACCATTCCTAGACCGGCAAGGGAACTTGCTGTTCCAACAGGACAATGCACGTCCGCATGTATCCCGTGCCACCTAACGTGCTCTAGAAGGTGTAAGTCAACTACCCTGGCCAGCAAGATCTCCGGATCTGTCCCCCATTGAGCATGTTTGGGACTGGATGAAGCGTCGTCTCACGCGGTCTGCACGTCCAGCATGAACGCTGGTCCAACTGAGGCGCCAGGTGGAAATGGCATGGCAAGCCGTTCCACAGGACTACATCCAGCATCTCTACGATCGTCTCCATGGGAGAATAGCAGCCTGCATTGCTGCGAAAGGTGGATATACACTGTACTAGTGCCGACATTGTGCATGCTCTGTAGCCTGTGTCTATGTGCCTGTGATTCTGTCAGTGTGATCATGTGATGTATCTGACCCCAGGAATGTGTCAATAAAGTTTCCCCTTCCTGGGACAATGAATTCACGGTGTTCTTATTTCAATTTCCAGGAGTGTATGTGTTAGTGGAAGAAGTGAAAGACTTCTCATATGTAGGAAGTAAGATTACAAACAATTGCTGAAGATAGTGACATGTCAGGTACAGATTACCACAAGCAAAGTAAGTTTTCAACTAAAAAGCTGTGCCAGTATCAGTCTAATATTGTGGTACTGGTGTGTAGTTTGTATGGAAGCAAAACTTATGAAAAAACCACAGAAAAATTTAGAAGCATTTGAAATATAGTATTGTGGAAAGATGTTGAAAATGATAATGAAGAGGTATTGGGGAGAACAGGTCAAGGGAGATATAAATGAAATGTCCACACTAGGCAAAAGCGTAAGTTGTGAGACAATGCGTCTGACATCTAAGATCAGTTAACTTGTTGCTGGAAGGACAGAGTGGAAAATTAGTAGAGAAATACAAACATCAGAATATTGAAAACATTACAGAGGATACTGGGTGTAGCGGTAGTGTAGTAACGACAAAAATTAACACACGTAAGAAGTGAGGGAGAACACAAAAAAAAAGAAAAAGACTTTGGTATGTACGTTTCAAGAATAGAATCGTAAAGACATTAAAAAAAATATTAAAGCACTAAAAAGAATCATTCATTGTTTTCATTATTAAAATGTTTTCACATTTCGTACTTGCAACTAGCCTCCCCTTACCCCAAACACTCCCCATGCTTCACTCTTTAAGGTGTCTTACCAACTGATGAGTCAACGCATACTTTCTAAAAGATCCATTCAGTTATTTTAGAAGGTGGCTTATTGCATAATAAAGCAATTTTAGAGCCTCGGAATAAAATGTGAAGTGAAATGTTGTTGAGACTAGGTAAAGGTTCAGTGTAAAAACTTGTATGCTATGATATTCAGAAATAGTTAACTTAGTGGTGGCAGAGTAGTAGAAGGAAAAAATATAGGGTGAATCAATGTTGTTGTTGTTGTCTTCAGTCCTGAGACTGGTTTGATGCAGCTCTCCATGCTACTCTATCCTGTGCAAGCTTCTTCATCTCCCAGGACTTACCGCAGCCTACATCCTTCTGAATCTGCTTAGTGTATTCATCCCTTGGTCTCCCTCTACAATTTTTACCCTCCATGCTGCCCTCCAATACTAAATTGGTGATCCCTTGCCTCAAAACGTGTCCTACCAACCGATCCCTTTTTCTAGTCAAGTTGTGCCATAAACTCCTCTTCTCCCCAATCTTGTTTAGTACCTCCTCATTAGTTATGTGATCTACCCATCTAATCTTCAGCATTCTTCTGTAGCACCACATTTCAAAATCTTCTATTCTCTTCTTGTCCAAACCATTTATCGTCCATGTTTCACTTCCATACATGGCTACACTCCATACTAATACTTTCAGAAACGACTTCCTGACACTTAAATCTATACTCGATGTTAACAAATTTCTCTTCTTCAGAAACGCTTTCCTTCCCATTGCCAGTCTACATTTTATATCCTCTCTACTTTGACCATCATCAGTTATTTTGCTCCCCAAATAGCAAAACTCCTTTACTACTTTAAGTGTCTCATTTCCTAATCTAATTCCCTCAGCATCACCCGACTTAAGTCGACTACATTCCATTATCCTCATTTTGCTTTTGTTGATGTTCATCTTATACCCTCTTTTCAAGACACTGTCCATTCCGTTCAGCTGCTCTTCCAAGTCCTTTGCTGTCTCTGACAGAATTACAATGTCATCGGCAAACCTCAATATTTTTATTTCTTCTCCATGGATTTTAATACCTACTCCGAATTTTTCTTTTGTTTCCTTTACTGCTTGCTCAATATACAGATTGAATAACATTGGGGACAGGCTACAACCCCGTCTCGCTCCCTTCCCAACCGCTGCTTCCCTTTCATGCCTCTCGACTCTTATAACTGCCATCTGGTTTCTGTACAAATTGTAAATAGCCTTTCGCCCCCTGTATTTTACTCCTGCCACCTTCAGAATTTGAAAGAGAGTATTCCAGTCAACATTGTCAAAAGCTTTCTCTAAGTCTACAAATACTAGAAATGTAGGTTTGCCTTTCCTTAATCTATTTTCTAAGATAAGTCGTAGGGTCAGTATTGCCTCACGTGTTCCAACATTTCTGCGGAATCCAAACTGATCTTTCCCGAGGTCAGCTTCTACCAGTTTTTCCATTCGTCTGTAAAGAATTCGCGTTAGTATTCTGCAGCTGTGACTTATTAAACTGATAGTTCGGTAATTTTCACATCTGTCAACACCTGCTTTCTTTGGGATTGGAATTATTATATTCTTCTTGAAGTCTGAGGGTATTTCACCTGTCTCATACATCTTGCTCACCAGATGGTAGAGTTTTGTCAGGACTGGCTCTCCCAAGGCCCGTCAGTAGTTCCAGTGGAATGTTGTCTATTCCCGGGGCCTTGTTTCGACTCAGGTCTTTCAGTGCTCTGTCAAACTCTTCACGCAGTATTTCATCTTCATCTACATCCTCTTCAATTTCCATAATATTGTCCTCAAGAACATCGCCCTTGTATAGACCCTCTATATACTCCTTCCACCTTTCTGCTTTCCCTTCTTTGCTTAGAACTGGGTTTCCATCTGAGCTCTTGATATTCATACCAGTTGCTCTCTTTTCTCCAAAGGTCTCTTTAATTTTCCTGTAGGCAGTATCTGTCTTACCCCTAGTGAGATAAGCCTCTACATCCTTACATTTGTCCTCTAGCCATCCCTGCTTAGCCATTTTGCACTTCCTGTCAATCTCATTTTTGAGACGTTTGTACTCCTTTTTGCCTGCTTCATTTACTGCGTTTTTATATTTTCTCCTTTCATCAATTAAATTCAATATTTCTTCTGTTACCTAAGGATTTCTACTAGCCCTTGTCTTTTTACCTACTTTGACCCTCTGCCGCCTTCATTACTTCATCCCTCAGAGCTACCCATTCTTCTTCTACTGTATTTCTTTCCCCCATTCCTGTCAATTGTTCCCTTATGCTCTCCCTGAAACTCTGTACAACCTCTGGTTTAGTAAGTTTATCCAGGTCCCATCTCCTTAAATTCCCACCTTTTTGCAGTTTCTTCAGTTTTAATCTACAGTTCATAACCAATAGATTGTGGTCAGAGTCCACATCTGCCCCTGGAAATGTCTTACAATTTAAAACCTGGTTCCTAAATCTCTGTCTTACCATTATATAATCTATCTGATACCTTCTAGTATCTCCAGGATTCTTCCAGGTATACAACCTTCTGTTATGATTCTTGAACCAAGTGTTAGCTATGATTAAGCTATGCTCTGTGCAAAATTCTACCAGACGGCTTCCTCTTTCATTTCTCTCCCCCAGTCCATATTCACCCACTATGTTTGCTTCTCTCCCTTTTCCTGCTATCGAATTCCAGTCACCCATGACTATTAAATTTTCGCCTCCCTTCACTACCTGAATAATTTCTTTTGTCTCATCATACATTTCATCAATTTCTTCATCATCTGCAGTGCCACTTGGCATATAAACTTGTACTACTGTAGTAGGCATGGGCTTCATGTCTATCTTGGCCACAATAATGCATTCACTATGCTGTTTGTAGTAGCTTACCTGCACTCCTATTTTTTCTATTCATTATTAAACCTACTCCTGCATTACCCCTATTTGATTTTCTTTTTATAACCCTGTATTCACCTGACCAAAAGTCTTGTTCCTCCTGCCACTGAACTTCACTAATTCCCACTATATCTAACTTTAACCTATCCATTTCCCTTTTTAAATTTTCTAACCTACCTGCCCGATTAACGGATCTGACATTCCACGCTCCAGTCCGTAGAACGCCAGTTTTCTTTCTCCTGATAACGACGTCCTCTTGAGTAGTCCCCACCTGGAGATCCGAATTGGGGACTATTTTACCTCTGGAATATTTTACCCAAGAGGACGCCATCGTCATTTAACCATACAGTAAAGCTGCATGCACTTGGGAAAAATTACGGCTGTAGTTTCCCCTTGCTTTCAGCCGTTGGCAGTACCAGCACAGCAAGGCCATTTTGGTTAATGTTACAAGGCCAGATCAGTCAATCATCCAGACTGTTGCCCCTGCAACTACTGAAAAGGCAGCTGCCCCTCTTCAGGAACCACACGTTTGTCTGGCCTCTTAACAGATACCCCTCCATTATGGTTGCACCTACGGTACGGCCATCTGTATCGCTGAGGCACGCAAGCCTCCCCACCAACGGCAAGGTCCATGGTTCATGGGAGTAGGAGGGTGAATCAAAAGAACAGGAAATTTTGGAATGGAGATTAATAGATGAGCACACTTATGTAACATATTTTTGTTTATGCCCATGTGTAGTACAGTGTGTGCCATTGTTGAATGTAACAAGCATTTTTATTTCTTGAAAATGACATCTGGTAAGTAAGCTCCCCCTCAGTGCACACATTCCTGCAGCCTGATAGGAATCTTATGCGTGGCTCAACCTAATGTTTCAATAGGAGTCCTGGAATTTTCTTCTCATGTTCTTGCTTTATGTTTTTCGGTGGCAGGAGGTCGAGTTCGGTAAACCACACTCCTGTGCTGGTCCCACAAGAAAAAAATCACACTCTGTCGGGTCAGGTGATCTTGGGGCCATGCAGTGTCACAGAGCCATGAAATGACATGCTTACCAAACAATAGTCACACAGCTCTCGTCAATATCCTTACAGAGTGTGCTGTTGCTCCATCATGATAACATACTGAAGGGACATTACAGTGGTTGTGGACCCATCTTCATCTTCAAAAAAGTACTGCCTATAACGCCAGTTGATAACATAGCACACCATACAGTAATCTTGCTGCTGTGGAATGGATGCTTATGTAGCTGATGTGGATTTTGCTGAGATCAGTAGCAAAAATTTTGTCTGTTGACAAAGCCTTTGATGTAGAAGTGAGCTTCATCTGACATCCGTTGATTGTTGATGAAATTGTTATAATCATGCACTTTCACTAACATGCTTTCAGCATATTGTTATGCATTAGTAAATCATTAGGTACAAGTTGCTGAACAGTCTTCAGCTTGTACGGGTGGAAGTTTAAATCTACTTTCAGTATTCATTGATCACTCGAATGGCGCAACAATGGAGACTCTGTGTGACATTGTAAAGAGCACTGTGGACTTCTTACTAAAGCAGTTTGCATAGCCTCAGTATTGTCACGCACATGAGCAGTTTGGGGTCTGCATGCAAATTTCTTCTTCAGTGCAGGACCTGTTGCTTCAAAATTGCAGACCCAGGTGTTGATTGCATGTGCTGAGGGAACATGACCATGCTGTCTGATGTTGAAAAGACACCAAAATACTCAATGTGTGGCCTCCACACTTCCATTCTGCAAATAGGCTTTTACTGTAAAGGCACACTGCACACAATTCCATTGCTCCATGTTTACTGTTTACTAAATAGCAACACTGTGTAAGCAGTGTTCTATATGTCATTAGGCGCCACCCACTTTGCAGCATTGTCACAACACATTTCAAAGTTTCCTTTTCTTTTGAGTCATCTAGTATAAGTTAAACAGAACATCAATGGGCCAAAACTGTGGCACCAGGTGTCTAAGCCCAGTTCAAGCAATTCCTGCAAATTACGGGATGGTGGTTTATGGGCATGCAGCTGGCACCTGATTTGTGTTGTAATAAGTACAGACCAGGTACATTTTCTGACCAAGACATCAATTGAGTTCGCTTAATTCACCTTAAAACACTGTAGCACAATTCTGTCTTTGCAAAATGGACAGTTATCCTGCTGATAGAGGTCATCATCATAGGGGCAGACTTCAAGCCTGAACTGATTCAGGTGGCCTGCAATAATGTTCACGTAGTTCACTGCTATCGATTACCATCACAGATCCTGTGGAAGCCCAACTCAGTGTACACTGTAGCACAATTCTTCCCTCACTGACTTGCATCTGTGGCATGGTGCATTTTTCATGCAGCGATTCGCATGGATGATGGCATGGAAAGACCCAACCGTCAACCTGGTGTAACAAGAAATGTGATTCATTCAACAGGCAACATGTTTCTATTGATCCACAGTGAAAACTCAGTGATGCTGTGCCCACTGCAATCATAACTGATGATGTTGTCAGCTTAAAAACACATAGGGGTCGTGTGAATGGAGTTCTAAATTCAACAATGACCTTTGAATGGTGTGCTCTGAAACACTGCACTAGTATTGTACTCTGTCATCAGATCTGCTCACAACAGCAGTATGCCAACAGGTGACCAGATTCTCTGTTTCAAAGGTTCTAATTTCCAACTGCAGTGTGCCAACAAAGTTTCCTTTGTCAAAACTCAGTGGATCTACACATTTGCAGCTCGTATCTTTGCTACAGTGACTCCACATTTCACTCTCTTCCACGTACATTCTTTCCTTACTACGCCACATGCCCTGAACAGCATCAGGAGGCATTCAACCTCACAGTGGTAAGTGGTCATAATATTTTGGCTCATTAGTGTATAAAAAGACAGAAAACAGAGTACAGATGTTACTGAGTCTTGTTGGTTAGTAGAGATGACTGTTTAGGAACCACTCATGTGCTGTCTGTAAAGTCCACTCTTAACAGTAATCCATAGTGCATCTCATTGATGAAGTTCTTACAGACATTAATTAAAACGAGCACTTTTACACAAAAGGCAAAGGTCCTGAGTTCGAGCCTCAATCCAGCACACAGTTTTAATCTGCCAGAGAGTTACATAATAGGGCACACCCTGCTCCAGAGTGAAAGTCGCATTCTAGAAACATCCCCAAGGCTGTGGCTAAGCTATGCCTCCACAATATCCTTTCTTCCAGGAGTGCTAGTTCTGCAAGTTTTGCAGGAGAGCTTCTGTGAACTTTGGAAGATAGAAGACGAGGCACTGGCCAAAGTAAAACTGAGGGGGCAGGTCATGAGTGTTGCTCAGGTAGCTCAGTTGGTAGAGCACTTGCCCACAAAAGGCAATGGTTCTGAGTTTGAGTCTCAGTCTGGGACACAGTTTTAATCTGTCAGAAACTTTCATTAATGAAATAATCTGTGCCCTTGTCCTTTTTAATGCCGTGCTATAAATAATGAAGTTTCTGTAGGAAAATGTAAATATATTGTGTTCTTGTTGCTGCCTTTTCTCTTTGTATAGCTTGAGTCATATTACCTTCACAGAAATTGTAGGGTCAGATTACCCTAATCCATCACAGTAAAAAAATATTCAACTCTGGACAGATGAACTTTAAATATAAAATCCCTCGTGGTTCAGGTCTTGGACCATTCTTATTCTTGAAAGATTAGGTCGTTTTTATTTGCTAATAAATATGTCTATTGCCAAGAGGGTGAACATGCCATTTGTATGCCATATAATTATATCATATCTGTAGTATTATTATGTAGTAATGTACTATGCAAAGAAGAAACTAAATTTACCCGTGTCCTATTTTCCTTAAAATTTGGTGTTTTTCACTGGTGGACAGGGCATTTGAGTCTAGCAGCACCTTATGAAAATGGACTGAGGATATCCTCTGGTAAACTGTTCAGTCCTAGACTCCACTGCCAACATAAAAAGAGTCCATTGTTGTTGCATGGCATCACATGACATCTGGGAAACATATATGAGTAGTCAGATAATAAATGAAACTACAAATATAAATTGACTGAGACTGGTTGGTTGGTTGGTTGGTCGATTGATTGATTGATTGATTGATTTATTGATTCATTCATTCATTTCCATAGATTCCTGCATGAAGGAGAACCTTTTTGGGAGTGCATTCAATCAAAATATATGTTACAGTTCTATATGATTCTCCAAGCATATATCAGAATCTGATTTTATACACTGTACCAGTAATTAACTTCATCCACAGCTGTATACTGTCTTTGCTTACAGCAGCTGAAATGAATGTAAGAAACTGAGAAAGAAAGCTGGAGAAAGAAAGCTCCTATTTTCTCAGTTGTACCAAAAGCAATTTTTATTTACTGTTCTAGCTTAATATTTACATCATTATGCTGGTAATAATGAAAAAGCAACAGACAGATACTGATAACTAAATAGTATAACAGTAGCAGTAGCTCTACAATTATTTTGATTCTGTAGCCTGATATCTTCATTGTGTGACTGTAAATAATCAAAATATTTGTAGGGGGTTGCCTAATAACATCAATATTGAATTTCCCTTTGAATCTGCAAATATTCTCTCTCTCTCTCCTCTTTTTTTTCCCTTCATGACTTGTTTTGAGGGTGTGTAAATCACTGTTGAATTGACATAGATTTTTGTTAGTCACAGACATCATTAAGGAATAAATGTATTAGTTTGTGTAAATGCAAGAATTCTAAGATCTTTAATGAGGTCTCTGCAAGATGTACACTAATGTGTTGCTCACATTTGTTGGATAAATACCTCACTTACTTTGTCTGTAGTCTCTCACAAGATAATTCCATAAGACATCAGGGAGTGGAAATAAGGTAACACCCTTTTTTTTTCAAGTCTGTGCAATGAGATATACTTTTAACAAACTGAAACAATTAATTTTTGAGAATATAATGTGATTGGATAGATAAAATGTCCACTCACCAAGTGGCAGCAGAACACAAATAAGGGAAGGTTATGATTAGGCAAGCTTTCAGAGCCAGTGGATCCTTCTTCAGGCAGAAGGGTTGAGGGGGAAGGAAGAGGGGTGAATGAATGAAAAGGACTGGAGACATCTAGGAAAAGGGGTGGATTTTGGAAAAGTTACCCAGAACCACAGGTCAGGGGAGACTTACCAGACGGAATGGAAGGAATCTTTCCTTTTATAGGTTACAAATTTTAAAATAATGAAGACAGATTGTGTCATTGTCCTACCAAGAAAAAAGTGCAGGGTGAATTATTAAGCAATATCTTTCCCCCGAGCTTCAAAAATGTCTTGATCACTTGACAAACATGTCTTTTTTTAGCAGAATTACAGCAAAATACAAAACCTAAAGAGTACACTCACGAAATTATGTCAATACAATAATATTGGCTCAGCCATTCACAACAGCAGCTAGTTAGGTTTGCTAATGTGCAGGGTGAATTATTAAGCAATATCTTTCCCCCGAGCTTCAAAAATGTCTTGATCACTTGACAAACATGTCTTTTTTTAGCAGAATTACAGCAAAATACAAAACCTAAAGAGTACACTCACGAAATTATGTCAATGCAATAATATTGGCTCAGCCATTCACAACAGCAGCTAGTTAGGTTTGCTAATGTTTCTTTTGAAATAATTCCAGAGAATGACAATAGAAGACAGCACCAGTCAAGGGGCAGGTCACGACTGTCTGTAAATTCTCCTCATGGGAAATGAGTCCAGTTTTTGAATAGGTGGATTATGCAGTGTTAAAATCGTAGCTTGACCTATATTCATTTGTCATCTTTTTGACACAAAGTTGTGGCCCAAGCTATGCTCAGGCTTTGTCTTCAATGTATTAAGGTGGCAAGCTCCATTGGTAGGCTTTCTTCATATGTACTTAGCACGTAGCAGACCTTCGTGCTGTGAGGGATGATCACAGCTGGAAGTGCTGAGATGTAAATCAGTGTCAGTGGGCTTTTTTGTGCACAGTGTGGCTCACAGTGCCATTCACTTTGTATTTGATCATGATGTTCAAAAGGGGGAATTCACCATTCTGTTCCACCTCCATGGTAAATTATACACTCATGCAGAGTGCAGAGAGTTCGGATGTTGGAGGAAGTCGTGAAGCCATGTATGCCTGTGTGGCCATACAACTAAAGTAGTCATCAACATATCTGAAGAAAGCACAAGGGCTTCAGTGCAGATTTTTCCAGAGCTTTCTCTTCTAAATCCTCCATGAATAAATTTGCCACTACTAGTGGCAGAGGACGCCCCATGGCTGATACCATCCTACTGTTCGTAATAGCAGCCATTGAAAACGAAGGATGTAGATGTGAGGACAGTTTCACCGGGTCAGTCATTTTGAGCTGACTCTCTCAAGATAATGAGAGAAAAGTATCATTATTATCATCATTATTATTATTATTATTATTATTATTATTTTTTCCTTTCCGGGTGACTTTTTTGTCCTTGTTTGTTTAAGTGTACCATTGCACTTCTCTTATCTTTGCAGCTATTACTCCAGTACTCTCCTTCTTTGTTGGATACTAATATACATATATTTTCTGGTGCTTCTTATTTCAGACAAGGATTTATCTGTGTCATTATTATTTTCTATTTTAACTCTAGAAGACTGCTGATGACAGTATGTGACCATTTCACAGATAGACACAGATTTATTCTGTTTTGCTAACAAGTACTATGAGTCACACACTGTTAATCTCTATTGACTGACATTTTGTAATTTATGCAGTTCTTTTTGAAGTTTCTTTAAAATCTGTCAGTGAATTCATGTTTTACTTTTCTTATATAAATTACATTATTGTTAAATAACACTACTGAGTGATCATAACTGTTCATTTTGTGTCCATCTAAGTTGGTCAGCAATTATATTGTCATAATGGAAATTTCCAAATGGAAACAACAAACATAAACTATTTACCACTCATATGTAAATGAATGATGCTGACAATAAGAACATAACTGATCTGAAGACTGACTAACTTTTGAACTACAGTCAGCCAACTACAGTGTCTCATTGCAAAAATTGCAGAAAACTAAGCTACATTTCTGGTCTTGAAACATCCTGTGTGTCAAACCAGGACTTGAACCTGGACCATTGCCTTTCAAGGGCAGACATTTTGTCTGAAATGCATTTGTGATACTTTGCATGCATTTCTTTCCTTTTATTTTTGCAAATAAAGATCTGTAGCATACTTTTATGCTAGTTTTATTTTCTGTCAGATATAACTGCTTCCATTAATCAGCATTTTGGAAAGGATAAATTGCTACTCACTACATAGAGGAGGTGTTAAGGGGCAAGCAGGCACATTGGGGGGAAAAAATACTGTTAGAAATTATGTAGCTATTGGACCAAGTCCTTTGTGTGAAATGTAGACAAAACACCCACACTTGCATAACTCTTTCACATGCATGGCCACTGTCATCTCCGAGGGCTAACATCAGCTTTTGCTCCCAAAGACGAGAGCAGCCATGTGTACATGCCCATTAGCTAAATAGCATCTAGCAGTCTTCTTCTTCTTCTTCTTCTTCTTCTTCTCTCTCTCTCTCTCTCTCTCTCTCTTTTTAAAATGTGTGTTCACCATTCAGTGCCTTCTCTATGTGGTGAGTAACAATACATTCTTTTCATACAGTTGTTGTTCCACCTCTCATTTTCTATTTTCTGATATTAACATCTCATTTCTGTTAAAGTTTTTAATTTTCATTTTGAATTTTTGCTCCCATTTAAGGTAGTTATCCCAGAATAAATCATGCATTGATATGCAACAAAATACCTGGGTTAGACATTGGTTCACCATTATTCAACTCTTGTGCCTTTTTGAGACAAAATGTTAGATTTTTGACTATGGTGTACTTACCATATCTTACTTTCGACAAACACATCATGATGTAATAGGGGGCAAAAGAACGTTGCGCCAGCTGAAAGCAATGAAGTCAAAGATGATGTTGTAGTTACATGCTTAGACATTTGAATTAAACACTCATTCTTAAACAATGAAAACTCCAGATAGGGATATCAACATTGTAGGGAAACACAGATTGCTACTTATGTTAAAGAAGACATGTTAAGTTGCAGACAGGCACGATTAAAAGACACTTACATAAAGCTTTTGGGCACAGCCTTCATCAGTAAAAGAGAGACACACACCTTTCATACTCAAAAGCCAGGCCAGCACACTCATACACACAGTACCGCCAACATCTCAGCCTGGATTGCAACTACCACATGGGATGCAAGCATCAATTTGGAGATGAAGGGGAAGAGGAAGTGATAATAATGGACAGGCGGGATGAGAGAGAGACGAACACTGTCCGCTGGAATGTGCCAGGACTAGAATGTCAACAGGCACCGCATCAGGAGGTTGTGCAGCAGGGAGGTGCGGAAAAAAGGAGGAAAAACAGTAACATACTGTCTCCACACCCTCCTCTCAACAGTTTCCGCCAACTCTGTCCTATCATCTTGTCCCCATTCTCATCTCCCACCCTGTTTATTTGGCGCCCTCTGCCAGTGCATCTGTCCATCTTTCCCCACTCCTCCCCTTTTTTGATCCTTTTTTTCCCCACCTGCCCCACAACCTCCTGATGCTGCATCTGTTGGCATTCTAGTCCCAGCACACTCCACCAGACAGCATTCGTATCTGTCTCTCTCCACCTGTACACTACTATCCCTTCCTCTTCCCCACTCTCTCCAGGTTGTTGCTTGCATCCTATGTGGTAATTGCAATCCAGGCTGAGATGTTGGCGGTCCTGTGTGTATGACAGTTGCATTCCAGTCTGAGATGCATAGATGAGGTGTGCTCACCTGTTTGCATGAATGGGGTGTGTCTCTCTTTTACTGATGAAGGCTGTGGCTGTGGCCAAAACGTTTATGTAAGTGTCTTTTAATTGTGCCTGTCTGCAACTTGATGTATCTTCTTTACAGTAAGTAGCACTCTGTCTTTTACTATGTTGTAAACATTCATTCTTGTAATTTATCTGCGATACAACTCGCAGACAATTAAATAAACTTACGACAGCAGAAAATAACCCTATCAGATCATGATAGGTGTAAAAAGAAGCATTCCTTATCCAAGACAGCAGCATGGTCCATTCCAGATTCTGGTTTCTTTTTAACAGAATGTAAGGTTAATCATAATTGGAAATATTTGGTAACAATTTTTACTGACACATATAGGCTACTTTTCCATTCATTTCCTACCAATGTGGGCAAATAAGGTCCCTGTGTAGACCTCTCAGTTCCTTTCAGCAAAATCACGGTAAGCTGAGAGTTGAATATTAATGAAGGGGTTACCATTTCTGGCACTTTCCTCTCAACTAGGGTAAGATATCTAAAAACTATAATCAGAACTATAAGACTGGATGTATCTTTATATGTTTGAGGGACAATAGCATATTCTCTCTCTCTCTCTCTCTCTCTCTCTCTGTGTGTGTGTGTGTGTGTGTGTGTGTGTGTGTAGAACTTCAAAAAAACCTTAATAATTGTGATTTTTACCTACTAACTGCAAGAACTGATAGTTTCATATGGAGGACACTGGGTGGTATGAGTGTAGTTTGAAGAATTGTTAGCTTGATGACAAAAGAATGAATTTAAAATTGCATTTTCATTTTATGTGATATGCTCTTATTTTACATCAATATTTTCACGTAGAGTGTGCATTAGTATTATACAGGGCCACCTTCAAAAGCTTCATAGTTCATGGTGATAATTTCCACCATGAATCATTGGGCAAATGTGTACTACATGCATGCGCACACGCACACACACTAGCTCAGCATTCAGTGCTTTGCTCGTGTAAACTGTAGGACCTGCAGAGATCATTTTTTTTTCTTGAATTTTTATGTCATTTACAAATTGCAACATCCCCTGAGCTTTTCACACTAAGCAAGGCCACCTAAGCATGGTCTGCCTTTTACTTTATTCTACAGATATTTCCATAGCAACTTTCATACCCTAACAAATATTTCCTTATATCTAACCACAAAATGAAACACTAATTTTCATAAATATAGTTTTGCAGTTTTTTAATGTAACAAAATATTATCCTAAAAATTTTCATCCCCTTTTGCACTCCCTTAGAGGTTGAATCTCCAGAACTACTGTAACACATTTCTTTCTTCTTCTTCTTCTCTCTCTCTCTCTCTCTCTCTTTTTAACCGAGCGGTTAAATACCAGTTTTTATAGAAGTAACCTTAAAAATCATTTAGTAGTTCCTTAGTAATTATTTATTTAAAAAAAAAACTGTCACCCACTATTTTAATTCATTAGTGGTAGATTTCCAAATATGCTGAAATACGTTCCTTTATTTTCTGACTGTAGATCTAGCTTCAAAATTGCCTTAATAGCGACATTCTTTCAAAAAGCCTTTCATCCCCTATTTCACCTCTTTGGAGTGGAATTTTGGACAATCCCTTCTTAAATTATGCCTACAGTATGAGATCCACTCCCTCTCCAAACTTCAGGTTTCTATACTTAGCAGTTTGGGCTGGATGATGATGAGTCAGTGAATCAGTTGAACCTACTTCATTCCATCAGGAGTTAAATTTCCAAAAACATTGACATGCATATGTTTTATTCCTAACTGAGAAGCCAAATTTAAATTTTCATAGGTTTAGCTTTAAAAATACATTCATAATAAAATATTTTCATAAAAAATCTCATACCCTATTTCACTCCCATAGGAGTTCAATTTCCAAACGCACTGAAACGTATTTTTTTTAAATGTGTAACTGAGAAGACAAATGCTAATTCAATTCAATTCAATTTATTAGCGTCCTTGTAGTACATCATCGAAGTGACATAGGACTTGTCAATAAACATTACAATTTAAAATACATATACATGAAAATTTGTAATTGAATTTACTTGTCACTGAGACATTACAATTTTAATAGAACTTTTAGAACATTAACATAAAAATATACAAGTAGGATAACAACTTACAAAAAAAGGTTGTGATTCTCACATCAAAGATTATTTACATTCTTACATTAACACCGTTTCACAATTTCATAGAAACAGCAAGTATTTAAATGTGAGCAATTACACATATTTATTATGTCAGGGAAATATTAACTGCACTTTTATTGTCAACGATTCATAAACTCTTCAATACTGTAAAAACTATTGCTCAATAACATGTTTTTTAATTCTCTTTTAAATATGTACAGTTTTGGTATTATTTTTAGTTCTTTGGGGAGAGCACTGTAGAGGATTTTGGGTTGGTATAGTACACTTTTGTGATACATAGCTGTTTTATGAATTTCTCTATGGAAATCATTCCTATTCCTTGTTTCGTAGTTGTGAAATTCTCTGTTTAATGTAGAAAATTCCTCGTGTTCTTTTAAGAAACATATGCTTTCATATATGTATAAAGATGATAGTGTCATGATTTTTAATTCTTTGAAAGCTTGCCTACAAGAGTCTCTATATCCTATACCTTTTATTATTCTGACTGCTTTCTTTTGTAGTCTAAATGAGTGTTTTGTTAGACTGATGTTCCCCCAAAACTGTACGCCGTATCTTAATAAACTGTGCATGAATGAGAAATAAACACATAACACTGTTTTAATATTACATGAGCTTTTAAGCATTCTAAGTATATAACATGTTTGACTTAATTTTTTGTTCAATGATATTACATGCTTTTCCCATCTTAAGTGTTCATCAAACCATACTCCCAAGAATTTAGTGTATGATGCTTGTTCAATCTTACACTTACCCAATTCTACTGTAAGGTTAGTTTTTATTTTATTTGTAATATGTCTGAAGTTGATCCACGTTGTTTTTTTGGCATTCACAATGAGTCTGTTTTCATTAAACCATCTGTCTGCTTCGTCTGTTGCTAATGTGACTTTTTCCTGTAAGTCAGCTTCACTATTTGCTTTAACAAACAAACTTGTATCATCAGCGGACAGTACTGCCTCTGCTTCAGATAGTTGACTTGGTAGGTCATTGATAAATATTAAAAACAGTAATGGCCCTAATACAGATCCCTGGGGTACTCCATACAAAACTCTCTCGAATCTTGATGAATATGTCCTATCTGCCTGGCTTATCTCCACCTTCTGATATCTGTCTGACAGATATGATTCAAACCATTTGTGGGCAACTCCACGTATCCCATAGGCATATAACTTCCTAAGCAGTAACTTATGGTCGATGACATCAAAGGCCTTTGATAAGTCTAAAAACAATCCACAATTTAATTCCTTTTTGTTTATGGAATTTAGAACAAGTTGCAAAAAATTGAAGATAGCTGTTTCAGTTGATTTATTTTTACGGAAACCATTTTGCGCGTTAACCAATATTCTATTCTTAATAAGAAATTTGTATAGTCTCTGATACATTATCCTTTCTATTATTTTTGAGAAACCTGACAACATTGATAAAGGCCTAAAGTTACTAACATCATATTTATCACCATTCTTGTAAAGTGGCTTTATAGTAGACATTTTAAGTTTTGATGGAAACACCCCTGTCTTAAAAGATTCATTTATAATTTCAGTGAGATGCGAGGCTATGTTTCTTGCACTTTGCTTAATGACTTTGTCAGGAATCTCATCACACCCACATGACATTTTATTTTTTAACTTATTTATAGCATTTAGTACCTCTGAATCAGTTACTGGATAAAGGAACATTGTCATGTCATTCATGGGGATTTTTACCTTGCTATTGGAATTGCATTTACTTTTAATTAAATTTATGGCTATATTTGTGAAATGTTCATTAAATATGTTGGCAATCTGAAGTGGGTCCTTAACAGTTTTACCCCCACTTTTAATGACAAAGCTGTTATCTTTTCTTTTGTGTCTACCTATATTTTTATTTATTACCTCCCAAGTTGACTTCATTTTGTTGTTACCTTTCTCAATATAGGTATCATTATCAAGCTTCTTAGCTGCAATTATTACTTTCTTGTACAGGCTTCTATAACATTTCACATGTGCTTTCAGTACTACATTCTTCCTGGCTGATTTATTTAACTTTCTGAGAGTGTCTGATGACTTTCTAATCCCCTGTGTAACCCATGTTTTGGTTTTATGTTTATTTTTGACTCTTTTTATAGGAAAGGCAACATCGAAGCAGTGTTTGTAGCTTTCAAGGAATGAGTCAGACATATTGTTGACATCACCACTTGATTCAGTCCCCCAGTTGTTATTTTCCAGAATGTAATTAAAAATTCTTATGCTGTCATCATTTATAAATCTCCTTTCCCTGTAATTATTATTGATAACAGGGTCCTTGTAAGATGTGACATTTAAACTCAATTTGATACCCTTGTGATCCGAGAAACCAGTGTCAATTACTTCAGTGTTATATTCACACTTGTCCTTGTTTATAAATACTTGATCTATTATAGTTTCAGACATATTTCCGCATCTGGTAACTTCATTTACAGTTGCCATCATATTATGACACAAAAACAGATTGCACAGTTGCTGTTGTTTTACTACAATCATTCTTAAAGTTAACATTAAAATCACCAAGAACAATTACATTATGTTTAAGTTCATTCAGCAGTCCCTCAAGGTTTTCCATAAAAATGGCAAAGTTGCCCAGTGGTGATCGGTACAAACACACAATAGTAATTTTTAATTTGGTTAGTTCACATATACTGTATTCAAAATCTTTTTCTATGCATTTTAGTTTACATTTAATTTCTCTTGATTCTACCCCTGTCCTAACATAAATACATATCACACCCCCTTTATGGTTGATTCTACAAAATTTGCTAATAATTTCAAAATTTGGAATGTTGCTAGAGGTAGCTTTAAAAATTCTGTAGTAGTTCTTTAATAATGATATATTTTCAAAAAAAGCTCTCACCCACTATTTCACCCATATAGGGTTAAATTTCCAAAAATGCTGAAACATGTTTTTCTTTATTTCTGATTGAGAAACCAAATACCAATTTTTGTATGTCTAGCTACAAAATTGCCTTAATAGCGACAATTTTCAAAAACGTCTTCATCCCATATTTCGTCCCCTTAGGGTTGGAATTTCGAAAAATCCCTTCGTAAAATACAGGTGTTTGCATGAGGCTCTCAGACTGCCTATATTTAAGTGTATTTAATTTATATTCAGTAAGTTGATGTTGTAAGTAAAAGGATATAGCTGATCTGAGTTAGAAGAAAAATGATATTTTATGAATGGTGATGCACTTACTTCACAGTTTCAAATTCTGTGGAGTAAAACTGATTCGTAGTTCTTTATTATCCAATGATATTTCCATTTATACTTTCCTTGTTACATTATTTAACAACTGCATGTGGGAAAACAACATCCCATTTCAGTATGGAAGTGTTGACTAGTATGAAGGCAAATATCCATATGTTGTCATCTGTTTAATCATCAGTTCTTGTCTGCAATGGGTAGTTATCTTTTCTGATACCATTGTTTGTAGCCCACTCTGAGATAAATTATCATATTGATAAACTACATTAATTATAGCAGTGCTTCTTCAAAATATAGAATTTATTATTTCATTTACCAGGCAAAACGACATACGATGTGAAAACTAAAATTGAAGAACGTAGCAATATGAAAATAGCTTTTTCAGTTTCTCTTCTTAGTGCATCTAAAATAAAGATGTAATAAATAATTACTGGTTTAGGATGTACTGCGAGAGAAGGATCTTAGAATTGAGAAATTATTGAATGAACGTGAACTGGAACGGGCACAACTAACGAGAGCTGCCAATCAAGCAGATGAAGCTGAACAGAAGCTAGCATCTGTAAATAAGGAGTTTGATGAGGTATGTTGGTATGGATTTAGGTTAACAATACTTCGTAGCACATCAGTATAATATTGTTTCAAGACAGAGCTCTTTTCTGTCATTATTGCTGTGAGAGCAATGTAGAGTGACAAGTTTTTCAGCCTAATTTGGACATGATTTTTGTATATTATTCAATGCTTGTATTACTCGTAGTGACTATAAATCTGTGTGTATCATAAAAAATGTGATTTATGTTTTCAAATTTTAGTATCGAAGTTCCATGGAGGTAAAAATCAAGGAAATTCAGGAAGTTTTATTGAAACTACAAAAAGAAAATGTAGAACTCGGTAATCAGTTAGATGATGAAAGGAAAAAGTACGAGGATCTACAATTTAGATTTGAAGAAGAAACTATAAATAAATCTGACTTAGAGGTGAGAAAAACAATATACGGTATTTTGATGCTCAATAAGTAAACCAGTTCATCTAATCTTTCTTCTTAGTCATTCCCACCACATAATTTTAGGTAATATTTGTTTAGAAAGGTTCATAAAATGTAAGAATTTCTTTTTTTAGGCAATGCTTTATTATCAGAGTAGTTTTAAGTTGTAAGAAAACAGTGTACAAGAATTGTCTGTTGATCATAAGCAAAACATATGAGGTAAAAAGAATGTATATGTACTAAGGATTTAGTTTTGATGTTTGCCATGGATATGTCATTATTTTGTAGTGTTTTGTTGGTCTTTTTTTTTTTTACTGTATTTCTAAGCTTCAGCTTAATTATATATAAGTAGTGTTTGGTGATTGCCTTGTCTAAGCTGTAAAAGAATATTGTAATCTTTCTGGTGTTTAATATTATTAATTCTTCTGCACAACAGGCTACAAATGCAACACTTGAGCAACGTGTCCGTGAACTTGAGCTCCAGTTGTCTGGAGCACCAGATGTGGAGGCTCAGTTGGAGGCCCTTAGGAAACAGCACACAGTAGAATTTGAGGCATTACAGAAGCAACATCAAGCTGAACTTGAAGCCTTAGCACTGACTCATGGTCGAGAGACAGAAAAACACCGCCATGAGGCTGCTGAGCTCACAAGAAAATTGAACGAAACCTGTGCCGAGCTTGTTGATAAGATCGATCAGGTTGACAGACAAGCAAAAGCTGCTGCTGAAACTGAAGCTGAACTTCAGCAAGAAATTGAGAGAGTTAAAAATATTTCAACATTGAAACAAGAAAGTGAAATCAGTGAACAACACAAGCTCATCAATGAGTTACAAGACCAGGTGAGTCAGCTCAAGGGAGAACTAGAAAAGAAGTCTCTGGACGCAAAAGAAGTCCAAGAAAGCCTTGAAAAGAAACTGAGAGATACTACTGATCTTCTCAATGTTAGTGAACAGAAATTAAATGAAACTCAACTGAAGAATGAAGCTGAACTGACTGAGAAAAATGAACTGATAAAACAATTGCAAGAGAAAGAAGTGGAGCTTAAGAAGAAACTCGAAGACAGTGATAAATTGAAACAAAGTGTAGAACAACACTTGACTGATAGTGTGAATGAGCTCACAATGACAATCAAGGAGAAAACAACTACTATACAGAATCTCGAGGAAAAGGTTGATGATTTGAACAAGAAATTGGAAATTTCTGAAAGTGTGTTGAAGGCAAGTGAAGAAAAACTAGCAGAGACTGTCAGAAAGTTCACAAGTGACACAGATGTTAAGAATGAAGCAATAAAGGTATTAGAGGAAAAGGAAATACAGTTGAATAGAAAACTACAAGATACAGAAGATCTGTTAAAGAGTAAAGAGCAACAGCTCACAGAAACTCTTGAAAAATTTGCGTCTGAACTAAAAGAAAAAAATGATCTAATAAGTTGCCTGGAAGAAAAAATAAAAGGAAGTAGCCTTGAGATCACAGAGCTGAAAGATTCAATAAATACCTTGAAGCATGAGTATGAAGACAATTTACAGAAAAGTAATCAGCAGCTTGGGATAGACATTGCAGAAAAAACAAATCTCATAACAGCTTTAGAGGAACAGATTAATAGCAAGGACGAGGAACTGCGGATTATGAAAAATGATACTTTGAACATGAATGAAGATTTGTCAAGTAAAACTGAATTGATTACCAAACTGCAAGTTGAAGTTGATGGTAAGAATATTTTCATAACCTAAAAGCTACTATTTTATATTTCCTTGTAATTTATTTACACAATTTTATATTTCAAAACAAAGAAAAGGTGTCTTAGTACTTGCTTTTTAGTCTGTTGATGTGGAATTTCAAAACTGACATTATGGGCTACAGTTTTATTGACAAAATAAGATCATAGAATATTTATATAAATAATTTAGGAGGAAAGGAAGCAACTCATCAAACAGTAAAAGTGTGGAATTGTCAACAGGCACATAAAAAAGTCTGAAAACTTTGCTAGCTTTTAGATATCCTTTCTCAAGGTGGAGCGTGCACACACACACACACACACACACACACACACACACACACACATTCTCTCTCTCTCTCGCATGCGCATGCATTTCTGTGGGGTATGTGCTACTCAAGAGGAGTGATATGAATCCGTATGTATTCTTAACAATAAATGATACTCATCAAGAAAAACCATGTAGCAATTTATCATAGAGAAGAGCACAAATGTTGTATGAATCTGTTATTGTATTTGCATTTTAAGAATCGTGTCGAGGGATGATGGTTGTCTTCTAGATGGGATGACAACTGCAGTAATTTTGTTAGAGAAATATCTGCATAGATAGAAACATCTAGCATTACCGCCTACTCTGCAGCCAGCATGAAGTTACCAGAGAAAATATATTTTTGACAGTAGCTATGATTTTGATCATACAAATGAAATATTTCATCCAACAGACTTCTATGAAGGTTTTGTGTTGGATGTTATAACTTGATAGAAATTGCACATTATCCATTTATTTTGTGTACATTTATGAATAAAACATGCATTGTAAATATGCAAGAGAAGTTAGAGTAGCAGTATTAAATTGCCTTATAGCAATAACAGGGTTGCCACAGGTTGTGGAAATCAGGGAATATCAGGGAATTTCAGACACATCAGGGAATAACCAGGAAAATTTGAAAAAAAAAAAAATACTGGAAAAACCATATTTTTGTCTCAGTAGATGAAATGGTTTGTTTACTGAGGTGTCAAACATTGTTGCTGGCTTGGTGCAGCTCAGTAGGTGCGCCACTTCCCTCCGCCCTCAGTACTGCTGCTTCTCCCCTTCCTACCACTCCCCTCAGCATGCAGTCAGTGCTGTCTCGTTTTGTAGGTACTGAATGAACATGAAGTTTAGGTATCTATGGAACCATATACGATTATTGGTGCCTTGTCTTATACAAGCATGAGTGGTATCTGGTGTCATTCATGAGACAGACTAGAAGATGATGCAACTGGAATGTTGAAACTGGTTGCCTAATAAAACAATTTCAAAATAACAGCTGTTGGTACAGTATTTTTAAATTTAATATCATACCTTTGTAAAAATAATGAAAGAAAAGAGGGAGCTAATGTTAATAAAGAACACATGAGCTCTATTAAAGTGCATTTATTATGTTACAACAGGTCTCATTCACTAGACAATGTTTGATGACCTACTCTTGAATAAAAACAAATATTGTGCTAAAAGCTACTCCCACTGCCAACAGTCTCCATAACAAATTCTCACATAAATGTCATGAAATCATGACTCATGTTGAAGGCACATTGTGGAGCATGATAAACACTGTTGTCAGTGTAATTTGCATGTCATTTATTATGTATTATTATACCTTAATTTTGATTTGTTTAACTGCATGTCATCTAGTGATGTTCATAGAATGAAATCAGTCATGACGTAATAACTGTACCTCAGTGCAACAGAGGTGTTTCTTGTTAACATCAATGTGAACCAGTTGTGGAGTACAAGATGATCAAGTTAAGAAAAGAAGGAGTAGCTGTACATATAAAAATCAGCATTAAGCCCCACAAAGGTTAGGCAGTACATTGTATGGTGCTCCACAACTGTGGATTTAAAAACTCATAAGGTGGTGGTACTGAAAGTCTAGCTGGAAATATTTTATGTTTCATGGAATTCATAGATGTAAATGTTTACAAAATTACTATCATATTTTCCAGTTTTTTTGTTTTAAATTGTAGGCTAAATATTTTGCGGCATGAGATGAAGCTGATTTGCCCTATGTTACAAGTATGAACTCTGTACATAATTTAGTGAAATGGGGTCAAATGAGAATCTTTTAATCAATCTATCAGTTAGCATATTAACACGGTTATGCAGGTTTAGCTGGGAACTTATTATTTATGGTGTCTTAAGTGTTGACTTATTATATGCTAGTATTGATTTAGGGCTCCTATACATGTTGAGGTCTGGCTTTGGATCATTTTCAACATTAAAGTGCTGCTTAGAATTGGAGTTCATATTACAACAGCTGTTGATAAGTAATTCTTACTTCAAAATACCTTCAATGGATTAGATGTAAAACTAACAGTAAATATTTATCTAAGCATGGTGGTCAAATGTTGACAATAAAACACCAAGCAGTTAGGTTCAAATAATTAAAAAAAAAAAAACAGTGTGTGAAAAATATATAACTCATGATGCATCAGGGTGTTGAATGATAATGTATGGACAGAACATTGAGAAGAGATTCAGAAAGCGGGCATTGTTGATCATAAAAGAAGAAAATGCATATAAAAGAACACAATCAATGACTCATCATGGTATTTAGAAATAACTCATAGATGGAACATTTGGAAGAGATTTACTGAGCAGGCTGTGTTGATGAAAATTATTTCTTTCTTAAACCCTCTGTTTCTCAGGTCCAGTGTGCTGCCTTATTTTTTTGTAATTTGAGGTCTGTCTCCAAACATTACTTTCACCCATATGATACAGAAGAATACATAATATTTGTCAGATTTTGTTTTACACTTTGTAAGGTAATCGATAAGTATAATTACTTGTATGCCTCATAAAATGCTGACCATAGTATTCCCAGCAGATTAAACTGACCTTTTTTTCTTTTTTGTGCTCCTAACAACCATTGCATTGCTGGTATGAGGTGGTGAACCCAGATCTTTCCATAGAAACAAATCTGTGCACTAAATTAGTTAAAACTTTCCTGAAATGGTCCAGAAATTGCTAAAGATTTTATTTTTGTGTTTGATTTTGGTCAGCATTTAACAAATGTAATATACATCTTGCAAAATGCTCTCTCATAGTTACTTTTTCATGTAAATTCACTGGCTTTTGATGTGCATATGCTATCAGCTACTTCGTACACTTTTGATCTCTGATTGTCCAACATCATGTTGTACACTTTCACAATGTTTTCTCCTGTGGTTATAGTTTTGGGACATCCTTCCAATAGATTAACTTCTAGAGGTGTATTGGCCATGTTTGAGTTCAACTGCCCTTTACCTAGCTATTGAAAGTAAGAGAGTAGACTCATTATAAACAATCATCAACTTTGGGTGAATTTTCTTTTGTAATAAACTGTTCCTACAATCAGTTTCAAAGTGTCATGATATCCTATTACATTTCTTTGAACAAAACACACATTACATAAGAGCCTTTGTAAACAAAAATATTTCACAGGTCAAGTGGACACTTCACTTTTGCTGTTCCACTGCAAGTATCAATACAGCAAAAACAAAATTTCATAGATATCAGTACTAGCTCTGTTCCAGACACAAACTTTACTTTTACATTCATACACACCTTGTAATGAGAGGTAGATACATATTACATTTACTATCAGTGTTGAACACCATGTTAATCTGTCTGTGTAGTGCACAGCACCTCCTTCATAGTGATCCTTTTTTTTACATCATGGTTTGTGTTCCACTCACAATTTTTCCATATCCTAACTGTGAATACAACAATGAATGATTTCTGAATATTGCACAAAGAAAGTAATACTAGAAACTAATTGCTGGGTTATGAAAATTGAGACTGCTGGCACTTCTCATGTGCAGATGAATGGTGAAGACCATGTATGTATTCTGTTTCACTAGACATTCACACACACACACACACACACACACACACACACACACACACCACTGATGCAGTTTGAAGAGCACCTTCAAGGAATATCTTGAGGTCCATGTTTTTCTGGCAACTGTTCTAATTAAGTCACAGGAAGACCACTCAAAACCCTCACAGTGTGACTTAACACTTTAGACTGTCAGTGCTTAGCTCCTTGGAATTAATAACCTTGCATGCTTTTCTCTTGCAGTCCAGAACTACTTACAGGTTCTCCTGTGGTGCAGCAAAAATAATTTCTCTATAAGAAAAGATGGAATGGAGAAATGTTTGTAAAACTATTAAGATTGGTTTATTGATAGATATTTTTACTCACTACCAAAGTATTCATCAATGTTGATGCACATGAAAGATTAGGCTGCATGCCAGACTGGGACTCAAACCTAAGTTTTTCCTTTGTGGTATATAAAACTACAACATACAGGAGAAACGCTGAGGGTGTAGAACAGGTTATGTCTAGTGTAATGCTGATAGAATAACAGTCAGGGTTACTTCTGAATTTTCCTATGTTGTGTTGTGCCTTTGTTGATATAGGATTTCACTCAACTATTTCTGACTTCCTACACTTGTACATTTAACACTTATCTTTCCCTATTCTGCAGATTTCCTTATCTCCAGATGACATTTTTAGTAACATTGTTGTGTTCTTTGCCAGCTGAAGATTCAGCCATGGCATGCAATTTTTGTATCTGTCCATCCAACTCTGCATGTTATTGTTTTAAAAATTAGTAAATGAAATGTATCACATGTTAAAGTTATTGTCCATGCATAAGCAATTTCTTTCATACAACAAATGTTTACAGCTTTGCACAAAAAATTAGAAACTGCTGAAGAATCAGGCAAGCAGCTGTCAACTGAAATACAGAAACTACAACTTGATGTAGGAGATACACAAAGAAAACTGCAGGCAGCTGATGAGAGGTCTGCCCAGCTCAGTCTGCAAAAGCAGAAACTGGTAATTAAATTTAAGAAAGGAGCTATTATAAGGATCTCATTCTCTACTTTGAAACATGTGGACAAAAAGTGTGTGTGTGTGTGTGTGTGAGTGTGTGTGTGTGTGTGTGTGTGTGTGTGTGGGCGCGCACGTGTGTGCATGCATTCATGGGCATGCTGGTTTGATAAGGTGCAAGATCACAAAAAATTTAATAAGTTTGCTTTAAGGTGGAAGGAGTATATAGAGCGTCTATACAAGGGAGATGAATTCGAACACAATATTATGGAAATGGAAGAGGACATAGATGAAGACGAGATGCGAGATATGATATTGCAAGAATCTGATAGAGCACTGAAAGACCTAGTCGAAACATGGCCCCAGTAGTAGACACCATTCTGTCAGAACTACTGATAGCCGTGGAATAGCCAGTCATGACTTGAGTGTGCAAGATGTATGAGACAGGTAAAATATCCTCAGACTTCAAGAAGAGTATAATAATAACAATTCCAAAGAAAGCAGGTGCTGACAGATGTGAACATTCCAAACTAGATGTTAGTTATAGGAGTCGAGGAGCATGAAAGGGAAGCAGTGGTTGAGAAGGGAGTGAGAAACAGTTTAGCCTATCCCCAATGTTATTCAATCTGTACATTGTCCAAGCAGTAAAGGAAACCAAAGAAAAATTTGCAGTAGAAATTAAAAGTTCAGGGAGCAGAAATAAAAACTTTGAGGAGGTTTGACAATGAAATTATAATTTTGTCAGACACAGCAAAGGACTTGGAAGAGCAGCTGAATGGAATGAACAGTGTCTTGAAAGTAGCATAAAAGATGAACATCAATAAAAGAAAAACAAGGGTAATGGAATGTAATTGAATTAAATCAGGTGATACTGAGTAAATTAGCTTAGGAAATGAGACACTTAAAGTAGTAGTGGAGGGGGAGGGTGGGGGGGGGGGGGGTAAAAATTTTTGAGGGAGATGAAGAAATGGATATATTAAGCAGATTCAGAATGATGTAGGTTGTAGATTCTAGTAGTTATTTGGAGATGACAGTGAGGTTTGAACAGGGTAGAGTAGCATGGAGAGCTGCACCAAATCAGTCTTCGGACTCTCTCTCTCTCTCTCTCTCTCTCTCTCTCTCTGTGTGTGTGTGTGTGTGTGTGTGTGTGTGTGTGTGTGTGTGTTTGTCTCTCTCTCTCTCTCTCTCTCTCTCTCTCCCCCCCCCCCCACCCTCCCCCCTCCCCCTCTCCCACTCGCACTCCCACTCTCCCCCTCCCCACATCCCCCCCCTCTCCCTCTCTGGCTAATTCACTGTCTTCACACCCTCTAACCAGCAGCTTCTCCTTCCTCTGTCTTGTCACTCCCTCCCAATCCACACTTCCAGATCATCTTCATCATGTGCCACACGAACTCACCCAGTCCAGTGCCCCTTTGTGGCATGACTAGCCCGTGCATCTGCTGCCTTTCCCTCCCACATTCCTATTCTACACATCTTTCTGGCTGCCTCTTCCAAGACACTGCACAATGTAGATGTGTGTGTGTGTGTGTGTGTGTGTGTGTGTGTGTGTGTGTGTGTGTGTGTGTGTGTGTGTGTGTGTGTTTACTCCTGAAGTATATTCATATTGTTATGAATAATTCATTGCATATTGTTCTTACAGGAGGAGAAAATTGCTGACCTTATGAGCTCCACAAGCGATTCTTCAGTTCAGTTAACAAAGCTAAATACAGAACTCAGTGAGAAGGAGCGGGAGCTTGAGCAAACTAAAGAACAAGTCATATCTGCAAAGCAGGATATGGAAATGGCAAAACAAAAACTTGAGCTATTGATAACAACATCACAAAAAAATGAACAAGAACTGAAAGAAAAAATTGAATCTGCTGTCAGCCATGCTGAAGAAATTGAGAAAGATGCAGAGAGAAAGTTAACAGATGCAAAAATGAAGGAGCAGGAACTTAGAGATTTGATAGAGAAGTTACAGACGGATTTAAAGCAAGCAGATAAGGATTATGGAGGGCAACTCTCTGAAACTAAAAGTGAAGTGAAAAGATTGGAAGAAGAACTGAAGAAAAAATATAATGAAACTAATACTTTGAGAACGGAGCTAGAGAAGAAATCAGAAGAAATGATTAAAGAAGCAAATGAGAAAGAAAACCAGTATAAGAAAGATTCTGAAGAGTTATTTAAAATAATTCAAGGTAAGGATGAGGAACTAAAGCAGAAAATGGAAAACATTATTGTCATAGAAGCAGAATTGAAGAAATTGAAAGAAGAAAATGAGAAAAACAGAAATTCACAGGACAGCATAAAAAAACTACATTTAGAAGAACTGGAATCACTTAAATCGGAGAAACTTGCTTTAGATCAAATAGTTTCTGAAAAAGACTTGAGCATACAAGCTTTCATGTCTGAAATAAGTAAACTGAAGTCAGATAAGGATGCAATTGAGGCCACTCTCACAAGCAAAAACACTGAATTAGAGGCTGTGCTGGGTCAGATGGCAGTGCTGGAAAATGAGAAAACTAATTTTGAGAAGACATTGAAAACAAAAGATGTGGAAATGGACAAAATACTGGAAGATAGGCAACAGCTAACAAAACAGGTGGCAGATTTAAATGGTAAAATAGAGACCATTGAAACTGAACTTTCTGAGACCAAGAAGCAGCTGAATGTAAAAGAAACAGAGTTAATTACCCAAATAAACATTTTACAGTCAAGAGCAGAAACTGCAGAAACCACCATTGCTGAAAAGGATCGTCAGTTAGCAGAGCAAACCGTTGCATTAAGTGGAGATGTATCACAGTTAAGAAACAGAGCAGAGAAAGCAGAGTCAGAACTTGCTGAGAAACAAAAACTAGAGCTGGAGTATAGAAAAACAATGGATGAAGATGTCAAAGTGCTAACAAAGAGAGCTGAGACTGCAGAGGCAGATCTGGCTAAATGGCAACAAATGCTGGCTGAGAAAGATGAGCAACTAATAAAAGCAACAGAAAATGTAGAGCACCTCCAAACACTCATGTAAGTACATTAATAACTTCGTTTCTAACCGATTTTTCAATTGTTAAGACACTCACAAGAACTGGTAGAAGTGTTATGCCGTAAGTTAATTAAATTTACTCTATTATAAAGAGATTTCAAATGTGACATATTCCTGTCATTATTTCTAGTTTTTAAATCATAGCTTATTATGATGGAGCACTTAAAGGTTTATAGTGAAACATAAACTCATAAGCAACTGAATTAGAAATAGCTGCTGTGTTAGAGAGAGAGAGAGAGAGAGAGAGAGAGGAGAGAGAGAAAATACTTCCAAGTACTCAATGTAAGCATGTTACAAATTTTGTTTGAATTCATATTTTCCACAGACAGGATACAAACAAGGATTGTTAGAGGTATTATGCCATAAATGTATTCCATTTATCCACAAAAAATAGAGACTGCACATGACAAAGAAAATCAGTTTTAGCTCAAAATGAGAGTTATTTAAAAAAACCTTCAAGATAAGTTTGGAGATGCTTGTATTGAGAAGAGATTGTACTTGTGACACCATTAGAAATCAAATAGTTTATATTATACATGACTGATTATTGTCAAACCTTGTATTGACAGTCTGAGCCATAGTCAAGAGTGGAACAGACAAAACATTCAGTTTCAGTGCATTTAATTGTGGGCAGGTTGTGGGTGCCACACACATGTGACACTTCATCTCTAAGCATTGGTAGACTCTGGGCTTTAGATGAGGCACTGTGCCAAGACTGTATCACGAGTACTTGCATTAGGGGAAACATGTCTCCACCAGAATCAACTATCTTGAGTAATAAAGTGTTGACAGCAGTGGTCACTGTCAACTTTTGTGGATTTTGACAGCAGAAGACATACATAAATTGCTGCTCCACACATGTGCCCCTCCTCAGGGCATGATGTTATAGGGCACAGAGATTAGCATGAGTGCAGGAAGATCACCATTGGACACACATAGTATTGGAAAAGGTCAAGTAGACAATGATTCATGATATACAGGGTGTGTCTGTAAGAGTGTGCAAACATGTAACAGTGTGTAGAGAATGCTCCAGTTAACAATTTGAAATAGGGAACCTGGGGTCAGAGAAACCAGCTTAAGGAGACATGGAAGTAAACTTGTCTACTGATTTGTGTACCATTACTGTTTTCCTGCTTATTTACATTTATCATGCATAAAGGATTTACACATACTGTACTATTTAGTTACATGTCATTCTTTATTTCCTGTGAGGGAACAAGGAGGATGAGCCTGATTACTGGGAAGTCATGGTACAGGTTTTGTTTACTTCAGTTATACATAATGTATTTCTTGATGCAACAAGTGTTGGCTGTTGGTAAATTATTGCATCAAGAAATACATGCCAGCCATTGTCTCATGGTCCATAATGGATCAACGAAGATTGTACATAATGAGGCTCTGTTGTATAATACACTCCTGGAAATTGAAATAAGAACACCGTGAATTCATTGTCCCAGGAAGGGGAAACTTTATTGACACATTCCTGGGGTCAGATACATCACATGATCACACTGACAGAACCACTGGCACATAGACACAGGCAACAGAGCATGCACAATGTCGGCACTAGTACAGTGTATATCCACCTTTCGCAGCAATGCAGGCTGCTATTCTCCCATGGAGACGATCGTACAGATGCTGGATGTAGTCCTGTGGAACGGCTTGCCATGCCATTTCCACCTGGCGCCTCAGTTGGACCAGCGTTCGTGCTGGACGTGCAGACCGCGTGAGACGACGCTTCATCCAGTCCCAAACGTGCTCAATGGGGGACAGATCTGGAGATCTTGCTGGCCAGGGTAGTTGACTTTCACCTTCTAGAGCACGTTGGGTGGCACGGGATACATGCGGACGTGCATTGTCCTGTTGGAACAGCAAGTTCCCTTGCCGGTCTAGGAATGGTAGAACGATGGGTTCGATGACGGTTTGGATGTACCGTGCACTATTCAGTGTCCCCTCGACGATCACCAGTGGTGTACGGCCAGTGTAGGAGATCGCTCCCCACACCATGATGCCGGGTGTTGGCCCTGTGTGCCTCAGTCGTATGCAGTCCTGATTGTGGCGCTCACCTGCACGGCACCAAACACGCATACGACCATCATTGGCACCAAGGCAGAAGCGACTCTCATCGCTGAAGACGACACGTCTCCATTCGTCCCTCCATTCACGCCTGACGCGACACCACTGGAGGCGGGCTGCACGATGTTGGGGCGTGAGCGGAAGACGGCCTAATGGTGTGCAGGACCGTAGCCCAGCTTAATGGAGACGGTTGCGAATGGTCCTCGCCGATACCCCAGGAGCAACAGTGTCCCTAATTTGCTGGGAAGTGGCGGTGCGGTCCCCTACGGCACTGCGTAGGATCCTACGGTCTTGGCGTGCATCCGTGCGTCGCTGCGGTCCGGTCCCAGGTCGACGGGCACGTGCACCTTCCGCCGACCACTGGCGACAACATCGATGTACTGTGGAGACCTCACGCCCCACGTGTTGAGCAATTCGGCGGTACGTCCACCCAGCCTCCCGCATGCCCACTATACGCCCTCGCTCAAAGTCCGTCAACTGCACATACGGTTCACGTCCACGCTGTCGCGGCATGCTACCAGTGTTAAAGACTGCGATGGAGCTCCGTATGCCACGGCAAACTGGCTGACACTGACGGCGGCGGTGCACAAATGCTGCGCAGCTAGCGCCATTCGACGGCCAACACCGCGGTTCCTGGTGTGTCCGCTGTGCCGTGCGTGTGATCATTGCTTGTACAGCCCTCTCGCAGTGTCCGGAGCAAGTATGGTGGGTCTGACACACCGTTGTCAATGTGTTCTTTTTTCCATTTCCAGGAGTGTATTTACATTGTCCCATGACAGAACATGCTACGAATCAATGGTAGACCCATTCATTTCACAGTGCTATTCAGAGACGTACAGTACAATATGATGGAGCAGTACCATTACAGTTTTGCAGAACTCACTGACATGCACCTTGTGTATGGGGAAGTACATTGCAATGCTTTCACTGCTGAAAGGCTGTACAGGGAAAAATTTCCTAACAGGCATCATCTGTGATGGCAAGTGTTTATTTCTCTCAATTGACAAATTCAGGAGACTGGTTCATTGGAAAGAAGAAATGAGGGACCTGGCAACATGAGGACCACTCACACACCTGATTTTGAAGAGGAGGTGCTGGGAAGTGCTGCAGTGGTCACCACTACAAGTACCTGTCGTATTGCACACGAAATGGGTACTGCACATACTAGCATGTGGCGAATACTCCATGAACAACAATTACACTCATATCACCCACAATGAGTCCATGCAATGCTTGTGACTGACTTTGCACCAAGGACTATTCAGTGGTTGCTCCTACAATGGATTCATCAACCAGATTTCCTCCAAATCATGCTATTTACTGACAAGTCCTCATTTGATCATGATGGTATTTTGAAAGGCAGGAATAGCATGTGTGAGATGAAGAAAACCCTCATGTTGTAGTAGAGTCACATCATCACACACATTTTGCTGTGAGTATCTGGGCCAGTGTTGCACGTGACAATCTCGTTGGGCCATATCTTTTACCTGGCTATCTGAATGGCCATCTGTACTTCAGGTTCGTGCAAAGAGTTCTACCTGAGTTGTTGAAGAACTTACCCATGGCTGTTAGAGAGAGGATGTGAATGCAACATAATGATGCACTGCATCACTTCAGTGTGGATGTCCACAACCATCTCAGTGTTGTATTTCCTGGTCACTGGATTGGAAGGGAGAGCCTATTCCATGGCCTGTGCAATCACCTGACCTGAATCCCCTTCTTTATTTCCTATGGGAATATCTAAAGTCACTTGCATATGAGACTCCAGTGGATATGGACATGGAATTAGTTGCCAGAATTGTAGCTGCCTGTGATTTGAAGCACACCAGGGATATTTGTCAGGGTGTGTCAGAATCTTGTTCACCAATGTCCTGCTTGCATTGAGGTTGATGGCTATCAATTTCAGCACATTTTGTAAGATACAGTACAAATGGTATGTTTGTTGTGTCAGGTATGGTATTTCCAGTCAACTGTAGCTAACATAAATAACAAAGTGCACAGTAATGTGATTTTATTCTTGTTATCTCCTTAAGCTGGCTTCTCCGACCCCAGGTTCCCTGTCTCAAATTGTTCAGTGGAGCATTCTGTACGTCCTGTTAAATTTTTGCACGCTCTTATTGAAACATCCTGTATACTGGTGCAGGCCAATGGCAAGGTACGAATGTATTGAAAACTACTTGCCAGCAGGACTCTATAGAGACAGTTGTTGAAGGTAATCTGGTGTGGGAGATGTTACATAGGATGAATACAAACATCTATATGTCTGCCATCAGTTCTCAGTGTCAAACAATACAAAAATCTACTGTCCAATCACATACAATCATTGGTTGGCTTCAGCACACTACAGGTGAACTGTACCTTCAGAAAGACAATGCAATGCCATACCAGTCCCTAGCTATGTCAGAATGATTTGAGGAACACTCTACAAGTGTGATATTGCCTGTGTGACTTTCCATGTTACCTGATCTCAATCCTGGGTCCTGGGTCCTATTGGACCCAGTTCATGTTACTCCCTATGAGATGTAGGCAGTAGTTGGGTGATCATGGACCGCAATGGCTCCTCAATCGCTTCAGTGCGTAGTGGACACCATGACTTGATGTGCTTGTTAGATTCTTCGGGACAAAAGGGGAAAAAGGATGCTACACATTATTAGGTAGGGTCAGGTTTTATTTTTTTCATTAGTGAGTGTATTTCTATAATGAAAAAGTTTTTCTTGCTTTTACAGACATTAGTACAGTAGAATTACTGAAATGTGAAAGGTATTTTAAATCCATCTCTGCAACTACAAGAAAATGCACATTTTGTCATCAAATGCATTTTATATTATTGAAATAAAACATCATCAGTGGTCTTAATGAAAGATATTTACAATTTTGATTATTTTCTAGATTGAAAAACAAACAAAAGTTTTTGATTTTACATACATTATTTTTTTATGATTTTCATTTACATCGGGAAATGCCATCTGCTTACACATTTTTGAGGTATTCCTTTATTTGACACTGTAATTCTGGCCTAAACCTACACTGTTCTGCAGGACTACCTATTTCCTGATGTGAAACACATACAGTGTCCAAAGCAATGTGGGATTAGGCCAGAATCAACAGCACCAAATGAAGGAATATCTCAAAAACATGTAGGCAGGTGTTATTTCATGTTGTGAGCAAAATTCAGACAAAAAATAGCATAAGTAAAATCTATTTTGTAGGCAAGTTCTGCATTTTGATATATTCCATCCCTTCCACACCAAAAAAATCTCTCCCATGCAGCCTGGGCTCCTGTTGGTGACGTATCTGCAGTGATGAGAACTCCCTTGCCCACTATGCTGAAGGTCTGATCAAGGCCTTCACAGACAGACACAACCCCCCCCTCCCCTCCCCTCTCCTGACATAGTCTGCAAACAGATTTCCCAGGCCTTATCCCTAAATCCCCTCACATACCCAATTCTTCCAACACCCTGAAGAATCAGCTATAAAGGAGTGCCCTCTTCCTCACAATAATACATAATACACAGCCAAGCATAACAAGCTCAATTTCAATGGCTTCTTCACAACCCAGGTCGCTCGGATCCTTTCCTCCACCTCCAGCTTCTCTGAACTACACAGATAGGAGTTGTCATCCTCTTGGCTCACATAACTGTCCTGGCTTCAATCTCTGGTAACCCACTGCACTGTTCCCACACCCGCCACCCCAGTTTCCCCTCCCTCCATCCTGTCACCCCATCCTAATTCACATCCCCACATCACATTTAGCATGTGTCACTTTCTACTGGCTCTGACAACTGTGCATCACATGCCTAGCACACCCACCTGCCACCCCTCCCTCCAGCATTTCTAGCTGGAAAACCAACTGCTTCCCTCTGAGCCACTAGCCACCCACCCTAACCCATCTCCCTGTCTTCCACTTCTCTCACCATCAACCCACTTGCTGAAATGCCACACTGGCATTGTGAGTCCAGCCTGCACTGTGTGTGTGTGTGTGTGTGTGTGTGTGTGTGTGTGTGTGTGTGTGTGTGTGTGTGTGTTCGAAAGCCACTGATCTACACACATCTTCCACTGGTTCTAGTGAAGGCTCAAACTTGAAGTCACAACAGATCTGTTTGTTTGGTTAGCCATTCTGCTTGAACATGAGGTTAAGGTGTTCCAGCTCTTGTGCCTAGCTATTTGTGTGTGAGAAGATGTAAGCCAACATCTGCAGGACTCCCATGCCTTGGTATGGTCAATGCAAACTGACTGCATGACAGAATGGCGAGTAATATTAAGAACCATGCAAGTTTTGCCTTAGTGGGGAGCACATTTATTTTACTTACAGACAAATGCATTATCCAAAGGTTTTACCTGCACTTAGAGGTTTCATCACTTCTTCTTGGGCACTATCAGATTGGATGCACTGGAGTGCCAGCACCAGGCATTCCTCTAATTTCAACAAGAGTGTTCTCTTCCCATCACATTGGGTGATGACACCCATCGACAGATTGTGCTTAACCTCACAAGTAAAGACATGGACAACGCCATGATGTTAGTCTTAGAGAAAGGACTAAATTTTGCTTCTATGAAATGAAGTGAAATGAAATGAGGGCATGGCATTGTTGGCCAGGAGGCCCCATTCGGGGAAGTTTGGCTGCCGAGTGCAAGTCTTATTTCAGTTGAAGCCACATTGGGAGACTTGCGCGCCAGTGCTGAGGATGAAATGATGATGAGGACAACACAACACCAAGTCCATGAGCAGGTAAAATCCCAAACTCGGTTGAGAATCGAACCCGGGCCTGTTGCATGAGAGGCAGCATGTAACCACTCAGCTAATCAGGCAGACTTTGCTCCTATGCCAAGGGGCCTTCCATCACTGAATTTATTTGCTCAATAGAACAAGTGGTGTCAATGTTCCTGAGGAAGAAGAAATTAGACAGGAAGTTTCGCATACATTGTGTTGGGCTCTGCCGCTTCTGTGTTGAAAGGATAGCAATACAGCCTGTTAGAGAAGATCTGGAATTATTAATCCTCCCAGAAGATAAAGGTAATGGTACAGTACTTCTTTTATAGAATGATTATGTGGTCAATATGGAATGCTTACTACAGGACTCAGCATATTGAAGATTGCAGAATGATCCTACTGAACAAGTAAAATGGGAGAAACTCTCACTTCTGAAGAAGAGTTGATTATCCATCAACGTGCTGAAAAAACTATGTACTGATGCTGCTGTTCTGCTGAGATTATATGATTTGCCGAAAGTTTATAAAGAAGGGGTGCCACTAAGTCCCACTGCAAGTAATTTCAATGTGCCTGCTTTCAACTTGGGCAAATATATCAGTTCTTAGTCCTCACAATGGAAAATGTGAACACTGTATTTCCAATTCTGTGAATTTCATCCAGCGTTTGAAGTCTTTGTGTCTTGGTTCCTCAGATTTGCAGTGTCTCTTTTCACTCACATTCCGTTTGAAGCAGCCTCAATGTTAATTAGTGAAAACTGGACATGGAACTGATGAAATTTTGCATCATGCGCTGATATCTATATGTTTTCTATTCATCGACAAAAGGGAGTGATGGAATGCCCATGAAAACAACAGTTGTTGATTTGCTGACAGAATGTCTCAACAGTGGTACTCAATAGCTATTCGTCACATTTGCCGCCTTTCACTGCTGGTGGCTTTGTGTGATCACTTGTGTTAGGTGCCTGCAGTGATGATTTATAGAGCACATGCTGTTGACCTTCAGTGGCATATAAAAGGGCTGCCATTTCATGATATGAATCAGTTTCAACAAGATCAGCAAACAGTGTCCTCACCTGAAGATGGTGGCCAGGCGGACCACAGAAATGTCGTGTCCAGATGACTTCATGACCTGGCTGCAGACCCGAGAAGAATATCATCAGTTAATACACTGGGGAAGTCCACATAGTCACACCATTGTGCATTACTCCATTAACAGAATTGCAATGCTTCTGCACATTTAGATCATCAAGCTGCTGAAGTATACTCCTACTTACTAATTAATTGGTCTTAGCTGAATATATTCTAAAATGTGAACCATTGTCTTTGAAATGCATAGCAGCTGTTTAATATTTTGCATCTGATGAAACAAAATAATTATTGTCTTGATCAAAATGAATGCAAACAGTGTTGGAGACACAAGGGAAGTTTCTAGTTGTGAGGTATTGGAACAATAACAAATGAAACAAAGCAAATACACACTGTTTTTCACAAGTAATTTAATCACATTTTCTGTCTTGTTTATTTGTTAGTAAGTAGATGCTTGTCTTCAATCTTTTTTGTGATTTGAACAAATTTAAAACCCTGATAACTGTATTAAATGCAGGACTCAACTTCTGAGAGTAGCCAGCACAAAATTTCTATGAGTTTATTTGGTCAACCACCAGTAGTCACTCTTTGTATGAATCAGAGATAACATGATGTAAGTTTTACTTATTTGTACCTCAGATTATACTTTCAAGTATCATTATGTACCCGAGGGCTATGCTGGCAGTAGTGTCGCTACCAGTAGGGCCAAACAAGCCAGTCAGGCTGCAGCAGGGGAGCCAGCCAAAGTGTCCTACATCATAGTGTAGGGAGGGCTCAAAAGGTGTAGAGAAGCCAACCTTCAAAGGGGAGAAAACTCTAAATCAGTCCAAGTCCTCCACGATGGGTGTTGGACACGGTGCCAGTAACCTCACACTGTAAAAACATGTGGTGGAACCATAACAAGAACCTCAGATAATGGATGGGACATACAGAACATGACTTCAGCAGAGTAAAAGGATAAAAGATTTAGCAATAATAACTTGGAATATAGGACAATGTTGAAACCTGAAAAATTGAAAGAAATGTTGTTGAAGATGTAAATAAGTTATACACAACTGCAACCAGTCACTTTTTTTTTCATAATAATGCTTTATTACATGAACCGGTTTTCGAACCCTTTCAGGTTCATCTTCAGACAGGTTGCAGTTGTGTATAACTTATTTACATTTCATATACAGTCACAGTTCTAAAATATCTGTAATGGATAAGCATAATCTGTTGATACCACGCCAGGTAATTAGAACAATGCGCGACGTAACTTCCCGGATCCTCCCGAAATCATCTGAAGATGAACCTGAAAGGGTTCGAAAACCGGTTCATGTAATAAAGCATTATTATGAAAGAAAGTGACTGGTTGCAGATGTGTATAACTTATTTACATTTAATATACAGTCACGGTTCTAAAATATCCGTAATGGTTAAGCATAATCTGTTGTTGAAGAGATCATGAAATTAAAGTACGATATTGTGGCACTACACGAAGTGAGATGGCAAGGGCGAGGGCAGATCAATATGGCTCAGTATTCTCTGCTCTGTGGTAGACCAAAAGAAGAAGGGATAGGATTTTTAACAACAAAAGAGATTATGAGAAGTCTTCTGTAATTTCAACTTATAAAAGAAACAGTCAACCAACTGAGAACAAAATTTCAGAATATAATGATATGATAATAACAGCATACATACCAAGAGAGAAAGCAGAAGAAGTTATGAAAGGATAGTCGTATGAAGACCTTGAGAATACACATTTTAAAGTACAAAACAATAACCTACTGCTAGTTTTGGGAGAGTTTAATGCACAGGTTGGGCAAACTGGGTATGGAAGAGTATCTGGGAAATACACTTTACATGAAGAAAGTAATGAAAATACACCTGAGTTTCATCAGTTTGCTGCCAGTTATGAAGTGTAAGTGGATTAGTTAAGCAAATAGATCATTTGTTAGTAAAATCATGCTAAGCCTCATCAGTCACGGATGTAAGGAACTACAGGGATCCAAACTGTGATTCAGATCTGTACGCTTTAAAAACTCTAGTGAGAGATGCAGCAAGACTGAGACAGCTACAGAAAGACAAGAAGAAATATACAGGGCTATTACAAATGATTGAAGCGATTTCATAAATTCACTATAGCTCCATTCATTGACAAATGGTCACACTACAGATACGTAGAAAAACTCATAAAGTTTTGTTTGGCTGAAGCCGCACTTCAGGTTTCTGCTGCCAGAGCGCTCGAGAGCGCAGTGAGACAAAATGGCGACAGGAGCCGAGAAAGCATATGTCGTGCTTGAAATGCACTCACATCAGTCAGTCATAACAGTGCAACGACACTTCAGGACGAAGTTCAACGAAGATCCACCAACTGCTAACTCCATTTGGCGATGGTATGCGCAGTTTGAAGCTTCTGGATGCTTCTGTAAGGGGAAATCAATGGGTCGGCCTGCAGTGAGCGAAGAAATGGTTGAACGCGTGCGGGCAAGTTTCACGCGTAGCCCGCGGAAGTCGACGAATAAAGCAAGCAGGGAGCTAAATGTACCACAGCCAACGGTTTGGAAAATCTTACGGAAAAGGCTAAAGCAGAAGCCTTACCGTTTACAATTGCTACAAGCCCTGACACCCGATGACAAAGTCAAACGCTTTGAATTTTCGGCGCGATTGCAACAGCTCATGGAAGAGGATGCGTTCAGTGCGAAACTTGTTTTCAGTGATGAAGCAACATTTTTTCTTAATGGTGAAGTGAACAAACACAATGTGCGAATCTGGGCGGTAGAGAATCCTCACGCATTCGTGCAGCAAATTCGCAATTCACCAAAAGTTAACGTGTTTTGTGCAATCTCATGGTTTAAAGTTTACGGCCCCGTTTTCTTCTGCGAAAAAAATGTTACAGGACACGTGTATCTGGACATGCTGGAAAATTGGCTCATGCCACAACTGGAGACCGACAGCGCCGACTTCATCTTTCAACAGGATGGTGCTCCACCGCACTTCCATCATGATGTTCGGCATTTCTTAAACAGGAGATTGGAAAACCGATGAATCGGTCGTGGTGGAGATCATGATCAGCAATTCATGTCATGGCCTCCACCCTCTCCCGACTTAACCCCATGGGATTTCTCTACCAAGAAACGTGCCAGAACTGCAAGCTCACATCAACGATGTTTTCAAACTCATTGATGTGGACAGGCTGCGCCGAGTGTGGGAGGAACTTGATTATCGGCTTGATGTCTGCCGAATCACTAAAGGGGCACATATCGAACATTTGTGAATGCCTAAAAAAACTTTTTGAGTTTTTGTATCTCAAATAATAAAGTTATTGTAGAGCTGTGAAATCACTTCAATCATTTGTAATAAACCTGTAGAGTTGTATAAGGAATTAAGGTTGTGAGGTTTAGCTCTACCTTTGGCTAACTGACTTTTTCTTGATGTGTTGGTAGTGACTAGGTTAACGACACATGTACTGATTCCTTGTAACTTTATTAGGAGTACACATGCGCTGTCACCTCTATAAGTAGGCAGGACAGAAATGCCATAATTCAAATTCTAATCCTTGTCATAGAAAGGAGTTGATTATAGTATCAGTAACACCAGGTAACAGAAAGTTGGCAAGGAGCATACATTACCAACAAAATTCACAGAAAAAAAGAATAAAAAGAATCATAGAAAACATATAAAAGCATAAAAAACACAGTGCCTCTGGCGGCTGGGCACTGAACTGCTCAGACAGTCATGATGCACTTGCTAAGAACACTGCACTGTGCCGTACTTTACATGACACTGGTTTCACATTAGTGCATGGTGGCTGATGAGACTGCAACATCAGCCCCTTGGGCGGAAGCAGAGGGTGAACATCACAGAATTGCAGCAGGAAGTACACTCGATGGCCAGAGTGAGTCATCTGCATTGGAGGAGGAACTGCTTTGAGAGATGGATGCTGCAGTGGTGACTTGTGCAGTGTAGTGTCTTGATCTGAGGTGGGTGGATGCCTTCATTGAGCCTCTGTCAGTGGTGTGTCATGGAAGACATATATGTTGGTTTGACATGGTTCAATAAGACTGTTGTAGCCTTGCCATTCACCAGACTGGCCATTGTTTGTGTATGATGTTGGAGAACTTTATGTGAGCCAGAATATGGGGCTTCCAGTGATGGTTTAATACCTTCTGTGCAGAGCATAACAGGGGTACAGTGCTCCAGATCTTGTTGCATGAAGGAGGGCAATGTGCTGTGCCACATAGCGTTTGGAGGACAGATCCTGAAAATGTGCTCTCTCAAGTGATGCAAAAAATCTGTCTGATCTTGCGTGGCTGTCTCTATTGTGCCTGTGTCGACAAAATCGCTAGGCTCGTTGTGATGAAGCAAGCTGGCATATTTTTACTTCCCCTCTTGTTTTTCCATCTGCCTCCTTGGAATTCATTTTTTCATTTTTTAACTAATTACCATTAACATACAAGAGTATAATCTGCATTTTCATTTAAGAGAAAGGTTGGCCCTCACGTTAAAGAATATAACACCAGATCTAATTTTGTGCTTAGTTTATTTATGTAATTAATTTTATAATTTAGTTCAACTATTCCTAGTTAATACTTTAATTATAGGATGAAATCAGTAATTGTTTCGTAACTTTGATTCTATTGTTGACTCATAAATAAATATAGATTCTATAGTAATTGTAAACATTGGGAAGTGAAAGTATCTATTTGGCTCTATTTGGAAACATGTTAGCAAAGCAAGCCCTTCATTAATTCCAAAGTAATTAACAGTATTATCAAAAGTATTGTTTATGTAATTATATATGTTAATTTCATCATTTAAACAAATAATATGGCTTAACCCATGTAGCAGAAGAAACCGTTAAAAAATGGAATTTTTTGATGTATTCAGTTAATTTAATGAGTTAAGTTTTAATTGTAATTTCTGTAAATTAAGCTTCAAACAAAGTGTAGTTTCAGTACCTATTATTGTGAGGATATATAAGGGCCCAATTTTTGGTCACGAGACAGTCAGTCCATCCACAGCCGAGTTTCAGACGGGAAAGCTGTGTTGGTTAGAACAACAACAATACTTTAACTTAACTGTGAAATAAGTGTTACACAATTAGGCCATGTGTTAAAACAATGACAGTGTCTGCTCTGTGTGTACCTTTTTATTCTTCAAGAAATGTGAATGATGTGGTTATGTTTTTTTACTGCTTATAGATATTCAACAGTAAACTATTGTAGCACTATGTGGATGTTCGCCTGAAAACTATTAATGAGGCTTATCGAAAGCTAAACAATAGTGCACTGGCCATATTAAATGTGTGTATGGGGAGTTGTGAAAAGCGAAAGTAAACAACTGTGAAACGTAAATGTGTACCTGTTGGCTGCATCATTTACGGTAGACAGTACTGCACTTCCACTCCCTATTTTTTCAGCCATTATGTCTACATCGAAGACAACAAATGAAACAAATCGGGGAATGTCGTCACAACATGCAGTGTCTCACCATAAACCAATTGTGCCACTGCTGAACCAATCTCAGATTTGAATGTTGTTCGCTAGCCAAGTAGTACCGCTGGCACTGCTCATGACCAGATCTTTTCATGGCACAGCTTTCCATCATTCCATTTCTTGCCAAGTGGTACCTAATGATCTTATGATGGTTATAACCACAAAACCTGGTCAGCTGAGTCAACAAATTTGATTCAAACTGATGTCTGCATTCCATGGTGATATGCAGCAGTCATCTGTATCTCACTGATCCAACAACATCCAAATGCACATGTGTGAAGTGGGAGGTGGTATCTGGAAAGTCACCAATCAAGATTTGGACATGGTAGATAATCTTGCAGCGTTGACACTTGCGTTAAGATCTAACCCATTTTCAACAGCCTTTCTGCATGGCTGGCCGCACAAAACACTGAGACACTAGACAAAAGGTTGGATGCACCCCTGGGTGGCACAACTCATGGACAGTGTTAAAAGCTTGCATTCTGAATGCTGGTGGCAAAAAAGGATGAGGTCGATCACATGAGGCACCACAGTACAGACATGAATCTTCTCCTGGTATATCCATGAGCTGCCATTTGAGTGCTAACGCAGTGTCGTTGATGTGCATACTGAACTCCTTGTCTTCTTGTCATGCATGTGTAAGTGCAAAGAGTCTTTTGGACTCTTAGACACTGCTGACCTGCGACGGCCAGTCTGTAACAACACTGTTAAGTCCAGATATGTCTCTAATGTCTGACATAAATGGGGCCACAAATTTGAGAGTATTAAATTTCCTGGTTGAACCTGCCTGGTACACAGCCACCAGCTCATTGTCATATGTACTCCATTTCCTTTGTGAAGGTGACAGTTTGTGGGATTCAAATGCCAGTGGCTGCCAGACATTATCCACCCACTGTTGGAGTGCCACACCAATGGCTTTCTGGCTCACACACACGACAATAGGTAATGGTGCATCAAGCTTCAGGTGCACTAATGGTGCTGCATCAGCCATGCTCTTCTTTGCAGCCTCAAACACAGGGCACATATTATCTGTCTAGTGTACAAGAGATTTTCCACTAACATTAGGTTTCTGTAACTCTGCTGCATATGGAAGGTGTTGGCTGTAGCAATGAAGCATACCCAAGAAATGTCATAACTTCTTGACTGCAGTTGGCCTGGGTAGCTGTAGTGTTGCTTCTTCCTTCTTAGTCAGAGGAGTGAGTCCACAGCTAAGGTCTTATGACCAAAAAATGTCACTTTTGTCTGCGCGAAAACACACTTGGCTACATTCAGTATGACTCTATATTGTTCTAGTCGTCCAAATATGCCATGCATGTGTTAATGATGTTATTCTGGATTGGCAGAGAACATCAGGACATCAATGAGGTGTGCAAAGTAGAACAGTAGTCCGTGAAGAACAGAATCTATAAACCTCTGCTATGTTTGAGATGCTCTCATATTAACTAAAATGCGTGATTATGGCAGTTTCAGGTATGTCTTCCTTGGCTAAAGGTATCAGAGTGTAAGCCTTTTCACAGTACAGAACAGTCAATACAGTGGGAATACAGTGGCACACTGTAGTGTGTAATTATGACTCCTCAAAAGTGATACAGAGTGAAGTGTCGGCAGACGTGCCAACACTGTTTTGTTGGAGGAGACCGAAATGCACGCTATAAGCTCACGCAGGCTGGCGTGAGGTCTGAAACAGGATACTTAATGAATGCTATAAAGAAAAGTACGTAGCTTCTGGAATACTTAACTTTAATCCACATTTGTAGAACTTCTCTCGTTACTGTACAGGCTTTATAATCACAATATCAATTGGTAATGGCGCCTTGCTAGGTCGTAGCAAAAGTAGCTGAAGGCTATGCTAACTATCGTCTTGGCAAATGAGAGCATAATTCTCAGTGAACCATGGCTAGCAACATCGGCTGTACAACTGGGGTGAGTGCTAGTACGTCTCTCTAGACCTGCCGTGTGGTGGCGCTCGGTCTGCAATTACTGACAGTGGCGACACGCGGGTCCGTCGTATACTAGCGGACCACGGCCGATTTAAAAGCTACCACCTAGCAAGTGTGGTGTCTGGCGGTGACACCACACAGAGCATCTGTCAGGAATGGTGCAAGAGTTAAGTGCATGACTGTCGCCTCATGAGCACCAGGCTCAACCTTTCTTTGGCATCAGGTGCATTGCTGAGGACCACAGGCTTTTAGGCAGCTACATTGTGCCTTCATGTATCATAGAATCAAATTTGGCCATCACTATTGCTAAGTGTATGGAGCCAAACATCTTGGCTGACATGCTACAGGGGGTCCATCTGTCATCTTTATGTGGAGCACTGTGTCATATGGTATGCACTTAGGTGCACCAGGCAGCAAGATCAAATTCAGGTAGTTATTCAACAAATCTGTGTACTCACCCCCAGAAGCCTGCATCAGCTTGTCACTGTGAACTGTTGGGCTGTGGTGGAAATCGGTGACTGCTAAGTCAGTGAGACTACCCACAAAGCAAGTGTCCACAACATCCAGAAGTAGTTGGTAGTAGTCCAAGAGGTCTGCCTGATGATTGCCTTGGTGACACTCATGTCATGTGTAGGGGCGGGTGGTGCATTCCAAAGTTGAGCTCCATCTGCTGAGTGCCATATGTCACAATTGAGGAGCTGTTAGTGGCCATCAGATGGAAGGCAGTTGATGACCAGCAATGTTGCATGGATGTTCGAGGCAGGATACTCAGATCCAACCTAGTATCTATTAAGAATTTCATACTGGAACGTCTGTTAGTGACAAACAGGTGCTCGGAGCACACCTGTCAGTCGATTGAACCTATTACTGACTGCGACTTGCATTTGGGTGAGGTCACAATGATGACCACTTCTTCGCCTGATCACCGAACTAGTGGTGGTACCTGTACATCCGTGTGTCACTTCGAGGATTCATGGTACCACTGGAAGTCTACTGTTTGAATATTGTTGGTATCAACCTCTGCAATTGCTGGCGCTGTCTGATGACAACAGTGTACTGACCTGCATGCACTGCAGTTTGACCTTTGCCATGAGTGAGTCATACTTATCTTGTGCTAATGTTGCTGCAGCGGTTGCACCGTTGTCCCGTGCTGTGACTGCACTGACCTGTGCGGCTGTGAATGCATCTTATATTTGATTGGCCAGGTGCACCAAGGCGTCCTGTGCCATGTCAATCTGAGAAGCAACTATGGCTATTACCTGTGGCAGCAAATGAATGCTCTATAGTGTGTGCAACAAGTTATCTGGTACAGTAACTCAGTGATTGTGCCAGTCTTACTGTGCAGGTGTCAGAGGTGCTGGGATGGCTTCCTGTCACTCTTCTCTTCTTGTGTAAGAACTTGCTGTACATGATCTTTGTGGGGGGTGGCCAGTTGTCATATCAATTCTGACTTGAGCTTGGTGTGCAAGTCTGTTTCTGGTGGCACCATAATTATGCCTTGCACCTCAACGGCGAATCAGTTGTTCAAGCTGGTTTACTGTGAGTGTAAATTTAGTTGTGTCTGCTGTTATTCCTGCACAACAATAACTCTCTCCTACTTGCATAAACCAAAGGACAGGATTATCTGCCCAGAATGGCAGCAGGCAGACTGCGATTCTCGATACTGTTTGTTCTTCAGCCATTGTGCTGTTCGTCTGAGATTGCATCAATCACGTCAGGGTCACCACCTGTTGGGTTCAGCTCTACTTTTGGTTAACAAACCTTTGCTTGACCTGTCCATAGTGATTAAATGAGCAACACTTTTACTGATTCTTTGTAACTTTATTAGGAGTGTATGCCTGACGTCGCTCTTATAAGTAGGCAGGACGAAAATGCTGTAATTAAAACTTTAATTCTTGTCATAAGAAGGAGTTGATTATATGCTAAAACATAGTAACACCAAGTAACAGAAGATTGGCAAGTAGCATACATTAACACCAAAATTCACAAAAATAAAAAATAAACAGAATGCATAGAAAACATACAAAAGCATAAAAAACACAGCGCCACTGGTGGCAGGGCACGGAATTGCCCAGACAGCTGAGATTCACTTGCTAAGAACATTGCACTGCACCATACACTGCACAACACTGAACTTTGCGTTTATTTAGTGCGTGGTAGCTGATGTGTAGGCCACTACAAATTCTAATGCTTATACAATATGTAAGAAAAAGGAAAATGAATGGCTGAAAGCAAAATTTCAATAGATAGAAGAACTAAAGGAACAGAATGAAACAAGAATATTCTCTTATGCTGTAAGAAAGAGAAGGAAAAATTTGCAACCAACACAAAATGCATGTAAAAATAGAAATGGAACAATAACCACGCATAACAAAAAATATAGCAGGGGTGGGCAGAACAGTTTGAAGATATGCTCAATACCAACTTAGACCAGATATCAACAGATCTAGAAGAACAGGAGAAGAATATAGAGGTGAGAGATGAGGAAAGGGAAGAGGCAAAAAGACGAACAATGCAAGAGAGAACTGTGCTCATGGGGTCGTCTCAGAACTTATAAAATTTGGCATCCAATCTCTAATACATGAAATATGTGCACTAATAAATAACATGGGGAAATTAAAGCATGCCTGAAAACTGGGTAACTGGAATAATATATCATATATATAAGAAAGCAGAAAAATTAGCTTGTGAAAATTATAGAGGCAAAAAGTATTGAATAAATCCTACAGCATACTTTCTGGAGTGCTGAATGAAAGGATAAAAAAGTGCGCTGAAAATGTCCTTGGAGAATACCAGTGTGGTTTCCAGCCAAACAGAGGTACTTTTGACGAGTGTGGTTTCCAGCCAAACAGGGGCACTTCTGACCAGTTGCTTATTATTAGACAAACTTTGTGTTTGTTGATGTTAGACAAGCTTTTGATGGTTTCAACAGGTGAGCTTGTATAACACAGTAAATAATTGGGCACCTGTGACAAACTAAGAATGTTAGTTATGTTAACACTGAAAGATGCTAAATGAAAAGTAAAAGTGAACAACAAAACAGCCAAGAGTTTTAACTTTGCAAATGGAATGAAACAAGTGTTAGTCTCTCTAATGCCCTGTTTAACTTAGCACTGCATAGTCTGATACAAAAAATAGATGTTCCAGTTGTGGCAACAAATGTAAGCACCCTTAAAGAAATGTATGAAATATTGGAAGTAGAAGGAGTAATAATTTGATTTACTATAAATGAAAACAAGAAAAAATATATGGTAATAATCCCATTAAGGCTAGAACACCACCACATGTACTGAAGGCCTCTAATAAATGTTTCAAAGCTGTCAGCTGCTTCCATTATCTAGGAGCTCTCTTAACCAGGAATAATAATAATGAGACAGTGTATTGGAGAAAGCATACCAGCAGGAAACAGGGCATATTATGCAAACTTACAAGTATTTAGGAATTTTCTAATTACAGGAGCAACCAATTTAAGAGTATAGTAGTCCCTTTTATGATCAGCAGCAAATATGAATAACCTAAGGTTATTTAAAGGAAAATCCTGTGAAAAATTTACTGGCATGTGAGAGATGCAGAGGGTTGGAGAGTAAGGTACAACCATGAAGTACAGAAGCTTACACAGGTGAAAAATATAGTGACATTTATTAAATATCAAAAATATGCTGCCTAGAACACATGGAGAAGATGACATAATAGGAGGCCCAAATGAATGATGAAAAGCTTTTTGTACTCCACTGGAAGGAAGGGCCAGCCAAAAGCTAGATGGCTGGACAAAGTGTTGGATGACCTCAAGTTGTAAAGCTGATGACGGAAGAGAAAAGCAGAGACATGAGGAGGCCGAAGCACACTAAGGGCTACAATGCCAAAGAGGGAGAGGAGGAGGGGGAGGGGGGAGGGGGAGGAGGAGGAGGAAGAAGAAGAAGAAGTTGTTGTTTATACTTGTATGGCTTTATTTGTAATCTTTGAAGTTCTGTTATGTACTTGTGTCATATTAGTTGTTAACTAACTGCAACAGTTTGAAAATTATATTTCTTGTACATACGTATTTCATAACTAAGACATGGCCTTTTTGCATAAAATGCCTGAAATGAAGCTAGCATGAAGGAAAGTTAATTGCACTTACAGCATAATTTTTATTTCTTTAATGGTTCTGTAAATCTAGTTTTGTACTGTGTACATTAGACATTGGACCAATCTTTGTGTGCTATAAACATTTCTTACACTAAAGAATGATTATTTTCCAACTAGAAATAATATTACTTGATATTATATTACATAGTGTCAAAAATTGAGAGATTTTTGGTTTTCTAAATACTCTGTTACAGAACAGAAGCAATTTATAAATGACTTGAATTTATCCTTTTCTGTTATTTTGGCACATGGTGAAATAGTTATGTAAATCCAGTAACAGGAAAGGCAAATATCAGACTGAAGAACATAGTAAGATTCTATGCAGTTGTAGCATTTCCTTGGAAAAGGATGATTTACATCACCCATGTGGTCCTTTCTTGAATATTGCTTGTTGTTCTGGAATCCTAAGCAAATTGGCATGCCTGAAGAATTTGAAAAGCTAAAAAGAAATTGTGAATCTCATAACAGGTTTACTTGAATTGCACAAAATGTTATGTTAATGGAAACTTCAGCAAATAAGTAACATTTGTTTGTTGACTAACAGAAAAACATTTAAGAAATGATTACTTAACTGTATGGATGGTTTCCTCCACAGCATAGACAAGGAATGACCCAATGATACAGAGATGTGTAGAATCTCAATGTAAACCATTTATTTTACATAGCATGGTACACAAACATTTTAAAATCACAATCACTCAATCATTCTGCACTGCCATCACTCTGCCTCCCCGCCCGCCCAGCCTGAGTGTGAAGTACTGAGGAAGGGAGCAGGGTTTGTTGACAACTGATGGGCAGCGCTTGTAACTGCAGGTGCTGTGCAATTTGGTGTGCTCTGCTCAGCCTGCCATGGTCGGTACTTTTATGAGACATACTGGATCATTTCTCATGGCTTGAAGTGCTGCAGATGCTGCCAGTAAGTGAGTGCTGATGGACCTCATTGGTGGTTGTTGATGGGAGGCAGCATAAAGGAGATAGAGAGCGAGCCAGGGTGGAAGGCATAATGTCATCTTAGTACGATGTGTTGGGGAATGATGGCACTTTCTCACATGCCAAAGACTGTGGCATTTCAGCTGATTGCGAACGCTGCTTCATTGTCAGTGCCACGTCTGTGTTGCTGATCATGGCAGTAGTTGGCAGGAAGACCGTTAGCTGGCCTGTCTGTGAGAGACATGGCGCCACCGCCATGAAATCCATTGTGTTTGTCAAGAAAAAAGTGCAGATAAGTTTTGTAGTGATGGATTTAGTCATAGAATCCTATGCCATGTGGTTGGCTTCTTATAGAGAATTAGTCATCAATCAGTTTTACTGCTATTTCTTAAGGCTGAAAATTTCTAACATCTGTGGTGATAACTGTTGACTGTGCCAACAGAGAGTTTGTGGCAGGTACTTTGCCTGCTGTTGGAGATGAATTGTGTCATACTAGGAGTGAAGGGTCCATGAGGGCTTTAGTCTTTTGATTGGTGCTGTTGTTATTTTGCCATTTAAATCTATATAAAAAATGTGGCTACGCCATTGTAGCACCCAAAATGGTCCATTATAATGCAGCTGCAGCTCTGACCATACATTATCATCATGAAACATTACACAGTCACAGTCAGTGAGTTCTTGATGAATGAATGGTGGTGTCTGTACTATATGTGCCCGTGGAGGAGTTACATGAGGGTTCTATATATGTCTTTTGCCCCTCTATTCCATATCTGTACCGTCAGATAAGACAAGGGGCAGATGAAGGCAGCACAAACTGTGCTGGCAGCTTCAGTGTCTTGCCATATACAATATCTGTCAGTGGTACTTTTAAGTCATCCTTGTGTACTGTGCAGACTTTGAAGAACACCTGCAGGAGGACCTCTGTCGATTCCCTTTGTGGTACATGAGTGTGGTTTTCATTGTTTGGCACCACTGTTCAACCATGGCATTGCTTTGGGGATGATAAACCATGGAACGATGGCAAATGATTCCGCACAAGTTGCTTAATGCATTAAAAAGTGAAGATCCAGATCAGCGGCCCTGATCTGTGGTAATGGTGTTGGGACAACCAAACCAGGAAATCCAGTTTGTCATGAAAGCATGTGCTGTAGATTCCATTCTAATATCAGCAGTCAGGATGACCTCCGCCCAGTGGATTATAAGGTCAGTCATCAACAGTATGTACCTGCATTCTTCCAATTCTGGTAAAGGTTCCACTAGTTTGAGGTGTACATGCTGGAACCACCCACATGGAATTTCAGACTTGCAGAGGTGAGGCTGTATGTGCTGGCCTACTTTGCTGCACTGACAATCTAGGCATGCTCTTGTCTATTCCTGACAATTGTGCTTCACACCCGGCCAAAGACAATGTTCAGTAATGATCCAAGTCAATGGCCGTACACCTGGCTGGCTGAGCTTATGTAGTGTATCAAAAATCACGCATCACATCAACAAAGGTATAATAGGCTGAATATGTTGTTGTAACATGTCACAGGAGACAGCTGCTTCCATTCCTGAGATCAGTCTGCATTCAGTCTTGGGTCAGTTTTAATGCATTCTTGAGCAGTGTACCAGTCATCTGATTGCTTTACTGTTTTTGTGCCACTTTGTTGAAGTTGAAGGTGAGGGACACAGTGCTCACTCATGACAAATAGTCTGTAATAATGATATTTGTCCTGTGGTGGTGGCAGACATCTATAGAAAATTGTGCAATCAGATCAAGGTGTCAAAACTATTTTGGGTTGGCCCTACATGAAGGGTGTCAAATGGTGTCTGCTAGAGGTTTATGATTTGTATAGATAATCACATGCTGGTTTTCAATATTCTTAAGAAAATAGCATATGGCCTCATAAACTGTGAGTAGTTTATGGCCAAAAACTGACCATTTTGTCTGTGAGGCTGTAAGCTCTCTGGAGAACTACCTAATATTTCCTGCTGCAGGACAGTGCCTATGCCTGTGTCACATCTGTTGTTGTTGTAAACTGTGTGTCCAGTAGCAGGTACGCCAGAGCAACTGCATCTGCCAGGCACTCCTTCATGTGGGCAAATGCTGTTTGCATTTCCAACATCCATATTAATTTACACTTGGCTTGCTTGTGAGCACCCATGATGCTGCCTGTCAGTGGTACTTGAACTTGTGCCGCATGTGGGAGATATCGTCTATAAAAAAATTAGAATTACCAGAAATCACTGAAGGTTATAATATGTGCAAGGAGGTGGCAGCTGTCAAACCAGTTGAGTGTGGTCCATTGTGGGCTTAATCCCATTGATATTGAGTGTATGTCCAAAAAACATGACCTTGTTTTTACCTATGACAGGTCTTCATTTATGGTCACACCTGCATCACCGAAGGCAGTGAGAATGCATTCGAGGTTAACTTAATGGATCTGATGATTGTGGGAAAAAATTATGTCATCTAAATGTGCATAACAGCAATCCATTTTAAACAATACCCCATTGATGAACAGTTGCGAGATAGCTGCCACATTGTTGAGGCCATATGGCATCACCAGAAACTTGAATAATCCGAGTGGCATGATAATGGCTGTTTCAGCAACATTGTCTGGATGCATAAGAATCTGGTAGCATGTCTTTTTACAATCAGTCATAGAGAAAGAAGTTGCCCCCATAAGCACAGGGGGAAAGACCCATATGTTTGGTACAGGGTAACTGCAGTAAATAGTTCATGAGTTGAGTGTTCTATAATCTCTACATAGTCAAATAGAACCATCTTTCTTGGCAACTAATTTAATGGGAGATGCCCACACACTGTCTGGAGGCCATATTATCCCCACATGCAGCATGTCATTCACTGCCATCTTAGCTGCCTCCAGGGGGCTTGGGCAAGGCAGTGTGCTTTGTGCCAAACGGGGGGGGGGGGGGGGGGGGGGGGGAGGGTGTATTTATATTATATATATTTATATTATATTTTATATTTATATTGTATTTATATGGTGCATCATACCATTTTTAACTGTGCAATGATGAAATAGAATCCTTGGTGCAGCACTGATGGGGTCAGAGAGTTTTTGGGAAGATGCAAGAAGAGACACAAGGTGTGGTTTACTCAACTGCAAGAGTTGTGTATGTAGTGATTCAGAGAGTGCAGCTACCTCTGTGTATGGCGGAAGGGCACGGATGTCTGTCGGAAGTGTGACTGCATCATTACTGGCTGCTGTGGCATGTGTTTGTTATTGTTGTAGCAGGTCTGGCTACACAACCTCCTCAGTGTGTCACAGAGGAGTGTGGTTGGCTGTCAGGGGTGTAGCTGTGTCATTCTTGGTCATCGCTGCATGTGTTTGTTGTTGTTGTAACAGTTCAGGCTGCATGACCTCCTTAGCTTGTTGCATAGGTCCATGGTTGTCCATCAGAGGCGTAGCTGCATCTTTCACAGCTGCTGTGCCATGTGTTAGGTGTCATAGCTGCTTGCCCACTTCACCAGGGCAAACAACATCTCTTGTATTTGGTGGCATAATCTGTCATCGTAATGTGTGGAATATGAATCATCCCCTGTCGTGAAGAGATGTGCCAGGGGGCAGAGATAGCATGTTTTGCCTCAATACATTCAAGTACTAGTGGGGTTAAGTCATTGGTTTTTGTGCTGGCAGTTGCAAACAGTCACGAATGTTGTCTTGCAGCCTTTGGCAGTTTTGAAGCAAAGAGCTCTAGATGAATTGTTGCAGCATATGATGAAACAGAGTGATCCGGTTGAGGTCAAGGGAGAGATGAGGAAATTGATCCCCAGGACTGGTTCTGCCATGTCAGTGATGCAGAGCATCCAAAGACAATGTCATTTGTGAGTTGTATGATATGTTCTGTTTTACCATGCATGTTGATATTGGCTTCATTTGCTACAAAGACGTCCGCCGCTCGTGGTCTCGCGGTCACGTTCTCGCTTCCCGAGCACGGGGTCCCGGGTTCGATTCCCGGCGGGGTCAGGGATTTTCACCTGCCTCGAGATGACTGGGTGTTTGTGTTGTCCTCATCATTTCATCATCATCCAGGAAAGTGGCGAAATTGGACTGAGCAAAGATTGGGTAATTGTACGGGCGCTGATAACCGCGCAGTTGAGCGCCCCACAAACCAAACATCATCATCATCATCATCTGCTACAAAGACTTGTATACCTGAAACCTTGTGGCAAGGTCCAAGTATGTGTCATGGTACTATACATACTTCAGAGCCTGTGTCAATCAGGAAGTATGTGTTGGTGGATGCATCCTGGATGTCCATACAGCCTCCATTACGTATTGTCATTGCGGAGTAGAGGCAACTTGTTAATGCCGGGTTTGCTGGTGTGTCTATATTGGCTCACACTTGAACTTTGGTTGCAGCAGGGCTGTTGACAGTTGTGAGTAGCATTGTTAAAACACGTATGATATCAGCAGTGGAAAGGTGGCAGGGTGATAGAATTAACTGGCCCAGTGTTGTCAGCTGGTGCTGTCATGCCATATGCGCCCATGAAGTGCCAGGGGGTTGCAACATCAACTTTGCTTGTCGTCAGATGGCATCAGCTGTATTTGGTGTGCTGGCTGGTCAGGTGGAAAGAGGGAATAGGCTCACTTGTGCTTATACCTGTGTTGCATATAAAGTCCATCTGCCAGGGCCCATTTCCTGTCCAATGAATTGTTTTCATAGGCAGTCATTGTCAGCTACAACTGCTGAGGGTACTTCACAACCCTTAGTATCCAGAGGGAAAGGTCTGGCATCAGGACAGGGTCCACTAATGACCATAGGAAGCACCAAAATTGAGAGGATGTGCCATCCGATAAATGTTCCTCATATATCACCTGCCATACCTGTTGTCCCAATGAGTGAGAAACGCATCATAAGAGTGTTGCATTCGCTATGTTCAATTTTTTTACTGGTAGTTGTGTTACTGTCCCTGGGTTGTTGCTGTGGAACGGTAGTGTTGAAAGTTTATAATCGTGGCAAAGCAGACACAGCAGGTGCTTATGTCACAGTAAGTATAGGATGCACAGTTGGAATGTTATTTGTCCTTGCAAACACCAAATTTGTAGTTTTGGCGCACATGGCTTCAGTGTTGCACAATTGTTGTGAGTACGGAGCAGTCATACTGAAAGTCTGTGTATGTGATGTTAGGTGTGGAAGGTGCGGAAGGTATAAAATCTGTCCATACGTATGTAGGTCATGAGGGATCATCAAAACTCACAGTATCAAGCTTGGAGCAGCAGTTCATTATTAAAGGTGACAATTGTTGCATCGCACTCAGTGTTCTGCGCAGCAATGTTAGCACTCATGTTGTTTTCTAATTTGCATACCATTTGTTATTGTGAGTGCTGTGGGTACTGAGCAGCATTAATACCTGATATAATATGTCCACTGGTTGTATTGTAGGCATACAAAAAAAGAAAAAACACTTCGACTTGGAATATCACACAGTAATCCCTGCCTTTTTGCAGTTGGGTTAATCAATGTGGGTTGTTTCCTCCATGGCATGGACAAGGAATGACCTAGTGATAGACAGAGATGTAGAATCTCAATATATATCATTTATTTTACACAGCATTACACACAAACTTCTTAAAGTTGCAGCTGTTTGAAGCGAAGAAACTGCTTTGGATGCAGCAGACACTTCATTCTGGCTGCCATTGCTGATCAGTGAGAGTCCTTGGGTTGTTGTCCCCACAGTTGTGATGAGTGCACCATGTTCCTGATTTCCCTTACTTTTAATTATTTCAAAATGTATTCATTATAACAATTGGCAACTGTGGCACCCAGAAGTGCTTACTGTGAATAATATGTTAACTCTACACAAAATGCACATGAATGAAGAATTATCGTCAGTAGTCATGTTCCCCCTGCAATGTGATACAATTCTTATGCATATAGCTTTAGTGAGTTATGTTTTCCAAAATGTGTGCAATACCAGTGATGTAATCATTATAAATCACTTAATGGTATCTCCCATTTTCTGGCAGTCCACAGCAGTCAAAACCAACAGTTAGTGCTGTATCGCTCCATATCATAAACTGAATCAAAGTGCAATTTACGTTAAGCACGTCAGAAAGTGAACTTTTGGGCAGCAAGGCCTTCTTTGAAATTAGACAAAAAGCACAGACAAACACAAGTCGCACACACATGACCACAGTCTCTGGCTTCAGCTACCAGAGACAGTTGTCACATGTATATGAGTATATCTGTGTGTGTGTGTGTGTGTGTGTGTGTGTGTGTGTGTGTGTGTGTTGTGTGTGTAATGTTGGAGAAGGCCTTGTTGGCTGAAAGCTCACTTTCCATCAGCATCTCCGCTATATGATGAGGAGCAACTATTCTTTTCATAATACTGTTACATTTCATCCTGAATTTTCCCTTGCTTGATTTTACATTAAGCACAGTCAAATATTACTGCAGTAATTACTAAGAACTATGTCAGGCTTCCATTTTAGCAACATTCAGTGTTAGGTAAATGTAACATCTCTGTCATATTCCTGTAATGTTATCTCTGCAGCTCATCTATAGCTATGCATTATGCAGTCTATTTGTAAATGTTATCTCTGCTGTTATGAAAGAATAACCTTATATTTGCAGTTTCATTAGTTTAGCATGGCCATCTGCAGTTACACATATGAAAAGCAACCGAGCCATCTGTTAGACCTATTACCTTGCGTTCAGATAAGCTAAAGTAAGAGTGAGGCTCTGTGTGATGCACAGCCTGTTTGTTGTAACATCTCCCAGCAAAATTTGTTGATTATTTGTGTGATGCTTTTGTACTGACTGAATAAGCCTTTCATGAAGAATGCAGTATCTCTCTGATCATTTCTATTTCTGCCATTAATTGTACTTGTTAAAGGTCTCATACTAATGAACAATACTCAGGAATTGAACTTTCCTTAGAATTTTTCAGATAAACTCAAGCTGTCAGCTGTCTTCTATATGTCTGTATTTATGTGATCAGTTCATATTTAACCGCCCTACACTGATACTTCAAGATATTTGGCACTTGTGACTGATTTCAGTGATTGATTATGAATCATGTCATCAAATACTGTCAGATTTATTATATATTCCCACAAAGTTTATTTATGTTGAAGTCCAACTCTAGTCTTTGGGCTGTATTTTGTAACAAAAGTGCATCATTAATGATAATCATGCTTGAGTTATGGAGTATAAACTGTGCACGCACACACACACACACACACACACACACACACACACACACACACACATGCAGTTAGTGTCCTTACATACTTGTATGCATTAAAGCTCTATTTTCTTTTTGTAGTGATAAGAAGCAGCAGCAAGAGAATGTACTACAGACACGTATCAATGACTTGGACAAGGAACTTAAGAGTCTTACAGAACAATGTAACGTCTTGAAGAAGACTTCAGCTGAAACAAATCAACAGACAGAGCAAATTACATCTCTGCAACAACGACTACAAGAAGTTGAACTTAGGTAAATAAATATCACTGTAGGTGGAAAGAGCAAGCTAGTATATCTTAATATACATATGTACAGTCCGGAAAAAAACTGATTAGAATTGGAAAGAACCGATGTTTAAATGTAAAACTACAAGGGGCCAGAATGGCTGGGTCATTTATACCTTCAGGAAGTAAAATTTCAAGTATTGCTGATAGATGCATTTTATAATTGTCAGGAAACTGCTAACTAATGTCCACAAGAGACACTAATGTGTAGAAAGCCATACATCAAAACAAACGTTCTATCAAGACACCAAAATCTTTGGTCAGGGCATTAGGTGAGAAATGTTAAATTGAGTACTCATCACTCATTTTGTTAAAACTACAATGCTAATTTACAATTTAAAAGATGGATAGTATCACACACAAAGCACAACAAAAACAAACAGTATTAAAGTGTATATCTAGTACAGAGGTCACAGTGTGTATAAAATAAGTTGCATTGACTATAACAAATTGTATATTGGTCAAACAGGCAGGGCTATAGGAGGTAGACTGACTGAGGATGAACATAGCAGGAGATTGCAGAACATGTGCTGATTCACACAAGATATTTAAATGGTGCAAAAGTAGCATGACTCTAAACTACAAAAATTATGAGGTCTCATAAATGAATACAAAAAAAAAAAAATCTAGTAATTTTTGATTACATGATAAACCTCAAACATTTAAAAACTATTGATTCAACTAAATAACCAGGGATTACAGTTAGAAACAACTTAAATTGGAACCATCAGATAGAAAAGTTTATTCATTTTTAGTCCTACTTTTGTGTTGTCCCTTATTGATTTTGTTAATTTTCTATAACTCTATATCGTATTATTAACATTTAGAAGACAAACTTATGACAAGTAATGTTCAGTATATCCAGCGTGTAAGGAAGTTATGTGGTAAACATTGCCACACTACATAAAAATGCACATAGTAGTCAAACACACCACAGTAATCAAGGGTGCACTAGCCCTCAAGGAAAGGAAAAAATGTAGTGTAGTCAGGTGGTTTCTTTCAAGAATATGATTTAAAAGTTGGTATTACATAAGTTTTTAACAGCATCAGAACTGGAACACTCTTATGGCTACTTACAAGTCACCATTTGTCTTCCAAACTATTAAATAATCCAAACCCCAGGTTGCCCCCCTCCCCACCCACGACTCACCCCTACAAACAGTTGTATGGGCGCTCTACAAGTAGCTTCTCGGGTGACGAGGCGCTTGAAAGGATGTGTGATGAGATAAAATAAATTATTCAGATCTTTGAGGGAGAAAAAAATTTAATTGTAAGGGCGGACTAGAATTCAGTGGTAGGAAAACGAGATGTAGAAATAATAGGATAACATAGACTGAGTGAAAGGAATGAAGGATGATGCCTGGCAGAATTTTGCACAAAGGACAATGTAATAATTGGAAACACTTGGTTTAAGACTCAAGAAAGAAGGGTGTGTACAAGGGAAAGCCCTGAAGGCATCGGGAGCTTTCAGACAGATTATCAGGTTTTAGTGTGTGAAACATTTCTAGGGGCAGATACGGACTCTGACTGTAATGCATTGGCTATGAACTTTAGATTAAAACTTAAGAAATTGCAAAAAGGTGGTATATTAAGGAGTTGGAACCTGGATAAATTTAAAGACCACTGGTCGCTGAGAGTTTCAAAGAGTGTGTTAGATGACAATTGTCTGAAACTGGAGGAAGGTATACTATAGAAGATAAATGGGAAGCTTTGACAGACAACATAGTAAAGGTAGCACTGGATCAAATGAACAAAAAGACAAAGCCTATTGAAAACCCTTGGATAAGACATAAGATATTGAATTTAATTGACAAAAAGAGAAAATATAAAATGCAGAAAAAGTAGAGGGCGAAAGGAAATACAGATTTCTAAAACAGAGATTTACAGAAAGTGCAAATGGCTGAACAGGAATGGCTGGAGGGGAAATGCAAAGCTGTAAAAGCATGAATGACTATGGGAAAGATAGGTGCCAACTATACACAAATTAAAAAAGTGTTTGGAGAAAAGAGAAGCAGCTGTGTGAATATCAGGAGCTGAGATGGCAAGCCAACTGTAAGCAAAGAAGCTTCCCAAGGATTTCTGAGTTCGGCTTCTCTAAATTTGGGACTGAGACATGCCAAAATTCTCTGCACTGCCACGTGGTTTACTCTACAATTCAGTGAAGGCACCACAGACATTTCTCAGCTCTTGATTGACCAAATCCATAGTTGACCTACAGATTTTTCTCACATGTCCTCCCAGTAACTAGGATTACAGGAATACAACACAACTCCCAGGTAGGGGAAATAGAATTCAGTATTCCTCAGGAAATTGAAGCAATGGGTAAATGACGTGATGTCTCATGTGTTCTCAGCATGGCTGATTAATAGTTTCTGCCAAGTTGTTTTTTCCATTTTATGCACAATATTTCAATGACCAACCCATCTGTCTCCTTCAGGTGCTGTAAGTTTTGCTGTTATGTGTACTTGTTGTCTGGATTCCAACCAGACAGTCTGAGGGAATTAGAATAAGAAATAAGACACTTGCTCAGAGTAGTGGATGAGTTTTCATATTTGGGCAGCAAAGTAATTGACAATGGAAGAATTAGAGAGGATGCAAAATGTGGACTGGCAATAGTAAGAAAAGCCTTTCTGTAAAAGAATAATTTGTTAACACTGAATATACATTTAAATGTAAGGACATCTTTTTTTAAGGTATTTGTCTGGGGAGTAGTTTTGTATGGAACTGAAATGTGGATTATAAACAGTTCACACAAGAAGAGAAGAGAAGCTTAAGAATAAGAACTACGGTGTTCAGAAGAATGCTGAAGATTAGGTGGGTAGATCTGATAACCAGTGTGAATGTACTGACAAGGGAATGGTCAGTCAGACATGCCGGGACCTACTCTCAAATTTTTTGTGCAGGAAGAATACAACAAAGATACACATTGCTGAAGTTTTAGCTTCTAAGAGCCTCTGCGGGTATTTTTTAAAATTGTTGAAGTTACTCATTTTTATTGCACAAAGAATCGCTTACAGTAGCAGTTTGTACTGCTCTTCCTACCTAGCATGTGATCACTCATGACAAGAAACCATAGTGCCACATAGGCAAATTTGAAGCATCTAAACCATACAGAAAATGTTGCATATCATTAATATTATGAGTAAGAGGCACTTCATATCAACAGCTGAACTATTGCATAAGTAATCCTTTCAAAGATGACTAGCAAAGCAAAATAAGTGAAGGCAGTATTTGATGTTACATTACATATGACTTCCATAAAGCGTGACTTTACTTTATCAAAATGAATTATTTCTTACGCATACATCATTTTGTAACAATTCTTGTAGTGCAGAACATATAATAATTTTTTAAATAATGCTCATCGATTGGCTCATTTTATTTTATTTTATTGCAGTGTCTCTTTTTCTTTGCAAGTAAACACATTTATATGTGAAAATTAAATATATACAATGATTTTTGTGCTTTAAATTAAATTTGAAATATTTTATTTAATTGCTTTGAGAAGCATTGATTTTCCAGATTTAATTCCACACTTGAAGCAACTGACCTTATGCCTTATTGATGGTCGTTGAGAATGGAAGGTGAACAGTTAACTGTGGTCATTTAAAATCAGATAGCATATTGGTGGGAATGATGGGAATATTTGAAATCAGTAAATCTTCTTCTTTTGACATGTCATTCAGAACTGTCACTTCTGTGGCATTTGGGATCAGTTTCTTGAGAGTCTGATTCCAGTGCACAATCGTGCCATGCCTTTTCTCCCCAAAACTATCAGCCATAGGAGTGCTGGGATGTCTTACTGCCCAGTAAATTTTTCTAGATAGCAAGTATACATGCACTAAAATGGTAGAAATTCCTTCAGGTGTTACAGAGATGTATGTATGTTTATCACTACATTTTTAACCCCCTACTCCCCCACACCAACTGTGGGGATGAAACAATCTCATTTCTGTTACCAGTTAAGTGTAGCAACCACAAAAACTGTGGATATGGTACTTGTTGGATGTTATTGAATATTTTTACACACTAGATCTTTTTACCCCTTTGTCATCAATATCACCAACATCATCATCACCAATATGTAAGTTGCCAAAGTGATGTCAGATAAAAAGACTCGCACTAGGCCGGCTAACAACCCCAGATGGGGTGTCCTGGCCAAAAATGTCATATGATCATTTCATTTTTTCACCCCAAACCTAGAAGTAGTTGGGGAATATTACCCCCAGAGAATTTTTATACAATAATTATACATATAATGAGTCACATGTATACAGAATTTGCCTGAAATAGCTCCAGACATTCCTGAGTTATGCGTCTGTGTCATCACTTTTCACTCCCACCCTTATAGGTGGTGGGTGGAGCTTGATTTCACAGACACCTTCGCTGTTTTGTGCACAACTCACCAAAGTTTCATCGCCATCAGGAGACTGTTATAGGAATGGATACAAGATGAACAAATGCATATTCATTTTTATATATTAGATTTAACTTTGTGGCTTGTTGCCCTTCTAGATGCCAGACCACAGTCATGAAGGTCACCTAAGGGAGGAAAGTCACGAGTGCCATCTGCCTGTGAATCGTGTTCTGTGTGGTGTCATATTTTAACTGTTTGTGTATTGTATTTCTGAGGTAGAATTAGGTAACCAGACAGAATTTGCCAAAATAAGTGTGGGAAACTGCCTAAGAAGCACAGTCATGCTTGTTGGTGTAACAGCCCATAGTCGTTAATCTGAGAAGTGAATTAAATTTGAGTTTGCTTCCCCTCCCTGTTACACAAGCTAGTGTGCTGCATGATATGCTATATGAGCAGGTCTCATGACTGACTAAATCAATTCAGAAAAACTGTTCTTTTTCTGCCTTAAGTGATAACACTAGAAACATACACTCCTGGAAATTGAAATAAGAACACCGTGAATTCATTGTCCCAGGAAGGGGAAACTTTATTGACACATTCCTGGGGTCAGATACATCACATGATCACACTGACAGAACCACAGGCACATAGACACAGGCAACAGAGCATGCACAATGTCGGCACTAGTACAGTGTATATCCACCTTTCGCAGCAATGCAGGCTGCTATTCTCCCATGGAGACGATCGTAGAGATGCTGGATGTAGTCCTGTGGAACGGCTTGCCATGCCATTTCCACCTGGCGCCTCAGTTGGACCAGCGTTCGTGCTGGACGTGCAGACCGCGTGAGACGACGCTTCATCCAGTCCCAAACATGCTCAATGGGGGACAGATCCGGAGATCTTGCTGGCCAGGGTAGTTGACTTACACCTTCTAGAGCACGTCGGGTGGCACAGGATACATGCGGACGTGCATTGTCCTGTTGGAACAGCAAGTTCCCTTGCCGGTCTAGGAATGGTAGAACGATGGGTTCGATGACGGTTTGGATGTACCGTGCACTATTCAGTGTCCCCTCGACGATCACCAGTGGTGTACGGCCAGTGTAGGAGATCGCTCCCCACACCATGATGCCGGGTGTTGGCCCTGTGTGCCTAGGTCGTATGCAGTCCTGATTGTGGCGCTCACCTGCACGGCGCCAAACACGCATACGACCATCATTGGCACCAAGGCAGAAGCGACTCTCATCGCTGAAGACGACACATCTCCATTCGTCCCTCCATTCACGCCTGTCACAACACCACTGGAGGCGGGCTGCACGATGTTGGGGCGTGAGTGGAATACGGCCTAACGGTGTGCGGGACTGTAGCCCAGCTTCATGGAGATGGTTGCGAATGGTCCTCGCCGATACCCCAGGAGCAACAGTGTCCCTAATTTGCTGGGAAGTGGCGGTGCGGTCCCCTACGGCACTGCGTAGGATCCTACGGTCTTGGCGTGCATCCGTGCGTCGCTGCGGTCCGGTCCAGGTCGACGGGCACGTGCACCTTCCGCTGACCACTGGCGACAACATCGATGTACTGTGGAGACCTCACGCCCCACGTGTTGAGCAATTCGGCGGTACGTCCACCCGGCCTCCCGCATGCCCACTATACGCCCTCACTCAAAGTCCGTCAACTGCACATACGGTTCACGTCCACGCTGTCGCGACATGCTACCAGTGTTAAAGACTGCGATGGAGCTCCGTATGCCACGGCAAACTGGCTGACACTGACGGCGGCGGTGCACAAATGCTGCGCAGCTAGCGCCATTCGACGGCCAACACCGCGGTTCCTGGTGTGTCCGCTGTGCCATGCGTGTGATCATTGCTTGTACAGCCCTCTCGCAGTGTCCGGAGCAAGTATGGTGGGTCTGACACACCGGTGTCAATGTGTTCTTTTTTCCATTTCCAGGAGTGTATTTCAGAGCAAACTTGGAATTGGTAAAATATACTCTTATGCTGCTAGTTTTAGCAGGAACAATGTCATACATGTAATGGAAGCAGATAATGTCTGACTTCTGCCTCTCGTGTATTTGACAGATTTTGAACAATGTAGATAGCTTCATGGACCTGTTAAGATATCCACCATATTTATCTTAGAGATACAAATTATATTTGGTAATTTTCAGAGAGAAGGAACTAAAAGCAAGTAAAGAAGACGAGAGGAAGCAAATGGAGGCCTTATTAGAAGAGGCAAAGTTGACACTCAGGCAAAAGGAGCAAGATTTCCAGAATCAGAAAGTGGAGGTAAGTGCCTAGTCATAATTTTCTTTTGCATAACAACAGTTATGTCCCTCCCACTCAAGCTATTCCCTCCCTGGTCTGCAGCAGAGGGTGAATGTTGGCAGTCATGGAGATGCTTGTGTCATCATCTGTTATAGCGTCAGTGTAGCTCCTCTGTCCACAGTGGTTGCCAGGTCATTTTGTTTGCTGAGTGTCTTCTTAATTAGACCCAGTGCTGGTTCCCAAGCCATGTTGAGGTTATAGCTGCAGTCTTGGCTGATAAGATTATCCCTGATGCTAATTTCAATAGCTACTCTAATGATACTATCCCACTATTTGGAAGCCTGTGATAAAATCCTGATACTTTTGTATTCTATTGCATGATTCTCTGACAAACAATGCTTTGTGACCATCAATTTGTTCTTATGTAGAGTTTTTTCAGTATGCACCCAACTTTTCCCAGTAGCATGCCAGTGTATGGTATAAAGTCTGTGGCTACATCTTCCTCTGTGATTGCATCCATCTCTATAGGTTGTACTGTAGTGGTGGGGAAAAGAGCAGACTTAATGTACCATTCTTAGTATCACCTCAGTTCTGAGGTGTTCCAGTTCCTGTGGCAGGCTATCTGCATCAGAGGTGGCGTGTGTCCTCTGTAGTAGTGTTTTTATCACCTCTTTCCTCTTCACAGGGTGGTGACAGCTATATGCATGCAAATACAGGCCAGTGTGCATTTTCTTCTGATACACACCATGGCCCAGTGTGCTATCAGCACTACTACTTTTTTTTTTCAGTCTCCATAGTGAATTCGATGTTGGGGTGTATGGTGTTCAGATGTACAAGAAAGTCAAGGAATTTGTCCCTTTTAAGAAGCCAGATAACAAATGTGCCATCCATATAATGAAAAAAGTAGTTGGGTTCCCATTTGGATGATGTTAGGGCCTCTTCCACGAAGTGTTCATTATACCAGTTCACAACCACTGGTGAGAGTGGGCTGCCCATTGTGACTCCCCACACATACTCATACTATTCTCCATAATATAGAAAATATGTGGGGGTTAGGACCTGCCTGAAAAGGTCGATGGTCTTCTAGTCAAATTTCTGACCAATGACTTCTAGTGACTCACATAGAGGCACCATGGTGAATAATGAAACGACCTACTAAAAACACTGGTACACAGGGCACACACCATCCCAGATGCAGAGTGTTTGCCCAAGAACTGGAATACCTCAGAACTTTGTTCTGAAGGAAACAGGTACTCAGAATGTCAGATTAAGCATGTTCTTCATCCCCATTGCAGATTAAGTGTGTTCTTCAACCCCCCCCCCCCCTCGCCAATTACAGTACAACCTGTGGAAATGGAAGAATCATGGAGGAAGAGATAGCTGCAACCTTTATACCATTCATTAATGCACTGTAGAGGAAAGTTTGGCACATACTGATAAAGCACCACAGAAGAACTGTCTTTTGCCCACCTGATACAACATGGATATTCTTAGGGAGTGCCAAGGATGATCTCAGTTTGTGGAAGGATGGGGTATAACAGATTCCATACCAATGTGGTAAGACATTTAATGGACAAACAGTGTGCACCATTGAAGATCAATGCCAAGAACGCCAGCGACACACTTGACTAATGTAACTTAACAAGTCAGTGGTCACAGAGCACTGCTTGTCAGAGAATTATATGATAGTATATGAATGTACCAGTATTTTAGCAAAGACTTCCATATACTAGGATGGTGTCATTAGGGAACCCATCAAAATTTGCACCAGGGATAATATTATCAATGGCAACTACTACTATAATTTCTGCTAGGCTTGGGAAGCAATGCTGGCTCTCATTAAGAAGAAGCTCGGCACATACAATGATCTGGTTACCAGGATGAACAGAGCAGCTACATTGATGCTACAAAGATGACAACGCAAGTGACTCTGCAATTGCTGACATGTGTGTGAGGATATAGACCGTGGAGGGAATGGCTTGTAGTGGAGGGAACATAAGTCAGCCTCACCTCCTCAGGAGGTTATTTCACCAAAGCACTTGATGATGGAAACATGTCTGATCGCCAAAATATTGTGCCTGTTGGACACTATGGACAGGCAGTACACCTGTGGAATGTTTGATCAACAAATACACCAGGAGAAGCTGAAGATTCAATTCAGTTAAATCAAAAGTGAAGATGTCAGCGTTAAGAGTGCTGGTGGAATTATGCTGTTAAACATCAAGGAGAGAGCAAATAGGTGGGAAGAATGTGGTGAAGGCCTGTACGTGGGGGAGGAACTGACTGCTGATATGATAGAGGAAGAAATAGAAGCCAATTTAGAAGATTTAGGGGACACAGTATTACAGTCAGAGTTTGATAGAAATGTGGAAGACTTGCGATCAAATAAGGCATTCCTAATTTTTTTGGAATTTCTAAAATCATTGTGGCATATTGCAACCAAATGATTGTTCAAGCTGGTGTGTGGAATCTATGAGATTGGGAACATACCGTCATACTTTCAGAAAAGCATCATTCTCACAGATCCATAGATAATAAGCACAGATAAGTAAAACATTATGTAACAATCAGTGTAAGAGCTCATGTGTCCAGGTTACTGACAAGACTAGTGGAGAGAAGAGTGGAAAAAACTGTGTGTCTAAATATAATAATAAAGTTTTGGCTGATTGTAAATAATTTAGGAGTGAAGAGACCACTCACCGAATAACAGAGGCATTGTTTTTCTTTCTCTTTTGTTGACATTCAGTGAATGTTTCCTTTACTTCTAAATTATTTAAAACTTATCATCTGTTAGACTTCAATCACTTTGGATTTAGGAAAGGTAAGAGGAGGAGTTCTGATGTTACATTTGATAATGGATGCAAGACTTAAAAATCAAGGTACATTCATAGGATTTGTTGGTCTAGAAAAAGCGTTCAACAGTTTAAAATAGTGAAAGATGTTTGAAATTAAATTCTCAAGAAAACCAGTGTAAACTATAGGGAAAGACAGATAATATACAATATGTGTAAGAACCAAGAGAAAACAATAAGAATGGAAGACCAAGAATGAAGTGCTCAGATTAAAGAGAGTGCAAGAGAAGGATGCAGTCTTTCACCCCTACTATTCAATCTGTACATCCAAGAAGCAATGGCAGATATGAAAGATAATTTCAGGAGTGAGATTAAAATCTCACTAATATCAATGATGAGATTTGCTAATGACATTGTTATTCTCTGTGAAAGTGAGGAAGAATTACAGTGCATACTGAATGGAATGAACAGTCCATTGAGTACAGAATGTGGATTGAGAGTAAACTGGAGAAAGATGAAAGTAATGAGAAGTAGCAGAAATGAGATTATTGAAAAACTTAACATCAAAATTAGGAACCACGAAGCAGACAAAGTTAGGAATCCCGCTACCATGGGGAGCAAAACAACATATCAGTATTCAGGGAAATTATTCTTACTGTGGCCACATTAGGGCATTGAAATTAATGAATGATGCAGTTGAAAATTTTGTGCTGGAGCAGGACTCAAACCAAGATGCTCCACTTCTCTAGAACAGTTGCATTAACAGGCTGAGCCACCCAGACACACTTCTCAGCTGACCCAAATTCCCAACTTGTTATAATCTCCATCCCTTCCTCCAGTGGAAACAAGGGCGTGTACGCTGTGTTGGTACCATCTCTTGTCCTGGTAGCGGAGACAGTGCTTCACTGTGTGAATCACCTCCTCATTGTCCTCAAAATGTCTTCCACGAATGGCATCCTTTAATAGCCCAAACAAGTGGAAGTCCGAGGGGGCTAGGTCAGGATGGGGTAGTACTATCCAACCCTGATTTGCAATGTGTTCAGCAGTCCTCAGACTTGTGTGTGGCCAAGCATTATCATATTGCAGCTAAACATCTCCTGGGTTGCTGTGGCACTGAAGTCGCTTGAAGCGTGTCTTGAGTTTTGTTAATGTGTTGACATATGCTTCTGAATTAATGGTACCTCCTCTTGGCATCACATCAATGAGAATCACACCTTCCCAGTCCACAACATTATGATCATGACCTGACTAGCAGTAGCAGTTGCTTTGAATTTTTTCTTCTGTGAGGAATGGGAATAACACCATTCCATTGACTTTCACTTTGTTTCAGGCTTAAAATGGTGAATCCAGGTTTCATCACCTGTCACAGTCCAGGACAAGAAGGCCTCCCCCCCCCCCCCCCCCCAGCTTGAAAAAGTTGCAACAAATAAAGACAAATGTTTTTTCTGTGCGATTTGTGATCCACCATTAGACACTGCACGACCTGTCTTGCACACATGACCTGTCTTCCACACACTTTTGAATATTCAAGAGTGCGAATAATTGCATCCACACTTCCTTTGCTGGTTGACAGATACAGTGCCAACTGCCAAGTTGTAATGCGTCTGTCCTTGTGAATGACAACATCAGCTTGCTAAAACATGTCAGGTGTGACAGCAGTGGATGGTCTCCCTGACCACTGCAAATTAGGGAGTTCTGCCGAACTGCCTCCTGATGACCTCACCCTCCGTGCCCAGTGGCTAATTGTACTTCTGTCAACAACAGATTCTCCACAGACTTTGCACAAGCATTTGTGAATATTCCCCACAGTTTCTTCCTGTGCAGTCAGAAATTCAATGACGGCACATTGCTTGTAACGTACATCACCCACAGACATCATTTTGAAACTGTCCTGCAGCTACGCTATCTGTCTGTTGGCACGCTCACACAGAAGACTTTATCTTTCACATTCATAGCATTGTTTTTGGCTGAGGAAAAAAAAAAATGTGTTGCGTTACTTTCTGGGTAATCCTCATAAAAAAGGTTGCATAGAAGATAAATAGCCATACTACCAAATTTTATTTGTTGTGCACTTAAATGTACTTGTAACATATCAATTCTGACTACATGTTGCTCACTTGCACCGCTCATGACTGTTTTATTCAAGCATGGTGTTGTAATACTATAGGTATGCTGTGATTATTTTATTTTGTTATTTTTATTTTGATGTCATTTCTGATATGTCTTTTCTATTTTTGTCCATATCATTTTATTCTAAACGTAAAGATAGCCCACCTTGGCTGAATCAGGTTGTTTGGTTACTGATGCTGAGCATGGTGGTGCAGTGGTAAGGCTGTGTGCTCATACTCAGGGGGACAACAGTTCAAATTCCTGTACTGTCACCGAGCGAGGTGGCGCAGTGGTTAGCACACTGGACTCGCATTCGGGAGGACGACGGTTCAATCCCGTCTCCGGCCATCCTGATTTAGGTTTTCCGTGATTTCCCTAAATCGCTTCAGGCAAATGCCGGGATGGTTCCTTTGAAAGGGCACGGCCGATTTCCTTCCCCATCCTTCCCTCACCCGAGCTTGCGCTCCGTCTCTAATGACCTTGTTGTCGACGGGACGTTAAACACTAATCTCCTCCTCCTCCTGTACTGTCATCCTGATTTAAGTTTCCCATGATTTTTCCTAAATCTTTTAACATAAATCCTGGCATGATTCCTTTCAAAGTACATGGCATACCGGTATTTTTTCCCATCCTTTCCCAATATGACTTTGGCTCTATCCCTAATGACATCCATGTCGACCAGACATTAAACTCTATTTCTGCTATGCTAATGGTATAGCAGATGTGAAAAAAATGAGTTATAGTTCCATTTTTCTTTGTATCATTGCACTTACATTCTGCTTTATCTATTTCTAATCTAGTATACTCCTTACTAGAAGGACCATAGTAAGTGCACCATGCATTCAGTGGTTAGTGTATAATTTAAAAAAATTAAATCTTAAAATATTTAACAGCATTTATTGCAGTGCACACATGTCACAGATGTGTCACAGGGACCTCTACATATTTATGAATTCATCTAATAATAGCTGTATTTGATTTTCTACAAACAAAACAAAATCACTTGTAAGTCCATTTAAGTTAGTGTTCACAATGCAGAAATATTAAAGAAATGTGTTGCAGTTCTTAGGACTTTAATTTCTTTTCTACAGATACTTGGATTAATGGAAGAGAGGGCTAATGCCAAGAAGTACAGAATGATGGTAGAGAGTATGGAGAAGGAGAAGCAACAGTTACAGAAAAAGGTTACGGAAATGGAACATACAGTGTCTCAATCATTGCTGAATGCTAACAGTGATGGTAAGTTGATAAACAGTAATACCACTTGAAACTTCATATGCTATAGATGATATGTACATATCGTGAGCGTTCCAGTTGAGGGCATATCCAGCGAGATACAGGAGAGATGGAACTCATATCTTGTCTCATCAAGCAAAGAGATGTTCTATCCCTGCAGCACTAGAATTCGCAGCAGTTTGTAGGCACATCAACTGGGGCAGACCCGACAGCCCGAACTGCCAACTTTGGTCCATTTACTGCGCTACCAGTGAGATGGCTGATGTTTGCCATTATGACTTTGCTGCTCATGTTGCACATGCTTATGAGGCACTTTCCTCTTTCTGTGCCCTTTTCCCCTCTGACATCAGACTTTTCACGGTGCAGGGAGAGTATTTATTTATTTATTTTATTTATCCATCCATTGACAATAAATATTGTATGGATGTTGTCAAGGGTACATGTAAGCCATTTCAAAGAAATGGGACACAAACAATATATATGTAAAAAAGTACAAAACAAAATAATACAATGAAGTTAATAATAATACAATGAAATTAATATAGACTATATACATCCCTGCTTGTTATTTTAAATGCATAGTCTGTTTTTCATAAGGCTTTAGTTTTGTCCTCCCTGAACGGCAAGTCCTTATATACACAACACTGCTTAAGCATATATTTACATCACACAACAGCTGTCCTTTAAGTATGTAAAAGTAATGAATGATTAGGTAATGAATGATTAGGTACAGATAGAATATTTTCCATTTTGCCTTTATAAATATCATCAGAAAAAATTTATTGACCTACATAGTCATTTACAGAATAAAAACATTGTTCTGATAGAAATTTTTTTTAAATCTGTTTTAAATTTGTTATCATCTTCTAACTGCCTGATGTTGACTGGCAGTGCGTTGTACAGTTTTGCACCAATATGGCTCACATGCCTTTGTGTATTAGTTCTTTTTGTTCGCTGAGTATGGAGTGCTGCGCTATTATAGGTATTGTAGTTATGAAAGTCAGCATTTGTCTGAAAATCTGCGATGTGGGTCCTGACATACAATACAAATTTGTATAAGTGTAATGATGGTATAGTAAGTATTCTAAGCTTTTTGAACATGGGTTTGCAGTGTGTCTGTGAGTTATTATTCAAATGGCCCTCTTCTGCAACAAAAAAATTTGTTTTAGGCGCCCTGTTGAGGAATCTCAAAATATTATTCCGTATGTGGCAAGAGATTGAAAATAGCTGAAATATGCCATTCTGGCACCCTTTGAGGTACAAACATTTGCAATAATTCTGAGGGCAAAACAGGCTGAATTAAGTTTCTGTGCAAATTTTGTTATGTGGTCATTAAAATTTAAGTTTTCATCCACCTGAATCCCCAGCAATTTTGTGGATGTCATTCTGTCTAAGGCTTTGTCATCCCACACCAGATCAAGATTTACATTTTGACATCTTTTCCCAAACTGCATATAATTTGTTTTATTTACATTCAATGTCAACCTGTTTGCATTTAACCAAGAGTGGATGTAATTTAGTACTTTATCAGCAGTTGTTGGTAGCAATTGCTTTGGTGCATTTATTATCACACTGGTATCATCTGCAAATATTATTGGTTTGGCTGCATCATCTGAGGTGTGAAAATCATTTATATAGACAAGAAACAATATGGGCCCTAGGATGCTGCCTTGTGGTACTCCTATTTCTACATTTTTTGCCTCTAATACTGAATTTATTTTGTAGTTGGAGTAAGTTGATGTCAGTCCTACAACCTGTGTTCTGTTTTTTTAGGTATGATTCAAACCATTTTTTTCCTATCCCATGTATACCCAACACTTCCAATTTTTCTAAAAGAATGTCCTGGTTCACAGTGTCAAAAGCTTTGGAGACGTCTAAATTTACTCCTACTACATTATAATCTTTTTCTAGATTTTTGATTATTTGTTCAGTGTAGCACATTACTGCTGTTTTGGTATTTTTATGTGCTTGGAAGCCATGCTGATTTCTGTTTAGAAAATTATGGTCATTTAGATATTTGTTGATTCGGTGCTTCATCAGTTTTTCTAATATTTTTGAAAATGCTGGGAGTAGATATATTGGGCAATAGTTTTTTACCTTATACTTGTTGCCATTTTTAAATAATGGCTTCACTTTTGAAATTTTCAGTCTTTCTGGAAAAGCTCCTTCAACGAATGATAAATTGGCTATGTGTGCAAAGGGCTTTGCGATTTGTGGTGCTGTTCTTGTCATGATTGACACAGGCACCTCATCTATGCCAGCCGACATTTTGGGTTTCCAGCTTTGTATCACTTTCAACACTTCACCCTCATTTGTTGGCTCTACCCTCATCCTACGAGCTGTTTTTGGATATTCAGATTTTTCTTCATTTGTAAATTTTAAGCTTAATGAAGTTGTTGCATTTATGAAATAATTGTTAATATAATTTGGCAAATCTTGTTTATTAATATTGTCATTTTTAAAATTTTTGAGGCTAATGTCCTGGTTTTCACAACTCTCCCCATTTCAATCTTCACAATACCCCATATGGCTTTTGATTTGTTTTCAGACTGTCTTATAAAACTATCATTACTCATGAATTTTGCTTTAGCAATTACTTTTCTATATACCCTCTTGTAATTCCTGACATATTCTATGAATTGTAGGTCTGTGGGTGTTTTCATTTTAGAAATTAGTCTCTTTAGAGTTCCACAGGAAGTTTTGATGCCAGCTGTGATCCAAGAACTTGGCTTTGTATTGCCATGTGACCTGATTTTTGACAGCTTTTTTGGAAAACACATTTCAAAATATCCCATGAAAATGGAAGAGAATGTGTTATATGCATCATTTGTATTTGTTAGAGATAGTACTTCTGCCCAAGCCTCATTAGTTAGCATATTTATGAATTCTACACAGTTTTCTGTAGAAAAATTTCTTTTATACATGAAGTGTGTTTTTTTCTCTTTCAGTGGTCGTGAAGGAATTTTGAGGACAAGAGCATTGTGGTCTGATAATCCCAAATCAGTATTTGTTACTTCAACTTCTGTGCATCCTACATTTGAAAATATATTATCAATAAGAGTGACTGTATTACTTGCTATTCTTGTGGGTGTGTGTATGTGTGGAAGCAGGTTGAAACTACATAACAGATTTAGGAACTGGTCTTTTAGCCTACTGTCACTCATAAGATTAATATTGAAGTCACCACACACAACTACAGTGGCTCTATCGCTGAACAGAGTGTTAAGCAATATTTCTAATTGGTTAAAGAAAATGTCTGCATCACCAGTAGGTGGTCTGTATATTGCTATGACTATGACTTTTCCCTGTATTTCATTCAACTGCACAGCTGCTGCTTCAAAATGATTTTCCACGCTCAATGATTCAGCTTCACACCTTTTATAGCTGATACTTGGTTTGGTAAATATACATACACCTCCATTTTTAGTATTTTTTCTACAATATGCTTGCCAACTTAAACGGATGAATATTAATGCTACTTAGTTCAAAACTTCTGCACCAATGCTCCACAATGCACATGCAGTCAATATTTGCACTGTTCATAGCTACCTCAAGTTCTAATGATTTATTTCTAAGACACTGAATGTTTAAGCTTAGAATCTGCAGGTGATGAGGATGAGAACTGGTTACATTTGTATTTACATTTTGTGGTGTCATACTCCGTTCCTTGCCCTGGCGAGGTACCAAAAATCCTCCAGAAGGACAGGTTTTCTGCACCTTGTAGGTTGTTTACGGGGATATGGTGAGTTGCTTGCTGATGTTGCTGCTGCTGCTGGTGTAGCTCCCGGTGTCATTGATGCTGTCATTTCTGTTCTTGTTGTTGTTGATGATGATGATGATGATGATGATGCAGCTGTTTCTGATACTTCAGGTGTTGGTTCTGTTGTTATTGATCTGCTTCCTTGTGAACTGCTAGCACTTGGGGTGTTTTCTTGCGATGTCAGAACATCACACTTGTTTTGTAGTGGTGATGCTTCATTTTCAGATTCACCAAGTAGTTTGTGGGTCTTGTCCTTGAGGGGAATTACGTTTGAAGTTTCACAACTTACTTTCGTTTTGGCATTTACTATTTCTATTATTTTTGCAATTACAAAATTTTTTCCTAATCTATTAAGGTGGAATCCATGTCTAGTATGGAATCTCCTTCCTAGTTTGCTTATATCAATGAAAGTCACATTTTCAAATCGTCTGCATATCTATTTCATCTCACTATTTGCACTTTCCACTTCTTTGTTAACATATTGACCATTAGTTGAAGAAAGCCAGAAATTGTATTGAATATTGACTAGTAGCAAAAGTATATAGAGCCATTTCTGAAGGAATGTTAAAGCTATTTTGTCATTCACTGTAAAACATGAGTTGCCCACCCTCCACACCCAATCCCGCGCCCCTCTGGCAGCTCAGGTCCTGGCTAAGTGTTTGATTTCATGATGCAGAATCTTTAAACACCATACAGACTTTAGTTGTTAAACACACTTAGTTATTTATTGTAATGGGGGATTAAGTTAATAAAATTAATAATGTTTCAGGTATTGTAGAAGTGCAATATTGGTTACAACTTGGCAATTGAAATTTTTGTGATCTGCAGCCAAGAGTGAACCCGCACTAACAGCTTTGATTATGAAAATAATACAAAAATTATGCCAGTACCAAAAAATTCCAATGCAAAGCATATAAAACAATAGCACAAAACCAAACAATCTCAGTTAGGCCACTGCAAAATATGGAACCTGTTATAAGCCAGTAAAATGTTTCAGTACAGTCGGACAACACTGTGGATATATGTCTACAACATTACTGATGGGAAATCAGTTGAAATGTTCATTCCTGATTTGTGATATTGTATAAACAGCCAGAAAATATTTCAGACTTTTAGTACATCCCACTAGATGAGTGTTGGTATGGTTCACAAATTAAGTTAATAATCAGACTCATTATTAATCAGTGCAAATGCAAATATACTGGTAAAAAATTCATTTATATTTAAGTTGATACTATTGACACACTAAAAATGAACAAGATTAGTCTTTTATTTATGTCTATGAATGTTTTAAGCCATGGGGGGGGGGGGGGGGGGGGAGGGGAAGGGAAGGGGTGTTCAGTGATTAGCTTTGGTATTTGTCAGACTACTTCAGAAATTGATCATTTTTGTTAATGGTATTTTTCAAAAAACTATAACAAAATGAAATGCAGCAGTCATATGACAAAAATAATCTGTAATGATGTCTAAATTATGGTATTTTGCCACCATGTTCACCACAATAAACTGTTGAGAAATAAGCAACAAGATAAAATAGGAAATGAAATGAAAAGTGAGAAAAAAGAGAGAGAAAGAGGGAAAAATACAAGAAAAATGAAAAGTAAAGTACATAATAATTATGCAGGGAGAAGGTGAGTGAAAGTCTAAGGGTACTTAAGTGATTGGAGGAAAGAGGAAGGCAGGCAAAGGGGCAGAGAAAAGGATAAGAAAGGAAAGTGAAGAGAAATAAGAAAAATTGGGAAGAGGGGGGGAAAGGCAACCACTTACCTATACACAGGCGCACACACACACCTAAGAAGATGGTAATGAAGAAAGAAGCAGGGAGGGAAGGGAGTTAGGTAGAGAAATGGAAAAAAAGGGAGAGAGAGAGATAGAGAGAGAGAGAGAGAGAGAGAGAGAGAGAGAGGACATGGTGGAGAGGGGGAGGCCAGAGGCATTACATAATCTGGATGGGGAAGAAATGATGTGGACAGGGTAAAGGGAGAAGGGAAAAGGTAAGGTGAAGCATTGAGAAACAAATTAGCAGAGGTTTATGCCAGTGGGTTGTGAGAGTGCAGGACATGCCAGAGAAACAATTCTCACCTGCATTGCTCAGAGGAACTTGTGTTGGAAGGGAGTGTCCAAATGGCCCATGTAGTGAAGCTGCTGTTGAAGTTATTAGTGTTGTTGTGTGCAGTATGTTTTTTCCACATCTCCCTTTCATCACCACCTTCCTTGTCTTTCCTCTCCCCCACCCCCCTCCCCTCTCTCTATCCATATGCTCTATCCCTTGAATTCCTTTCATATTGCTGGGTAGCTGCTGATTCATCTCGTGAAAGGCTTGCCTCATACTAGCCTGCTTATCCCCCTTGCCTCATACATCCTTCCCTCCCTCTCACCACCTCAGTCTACGCAGGCAACTGCTCTCAGTACTTAAGTCTTGCCAGAACCATGACTGTATTCCTTGGGGATGTCTGTCTGTCTGTTTGTGTGCGTGCATGTGTGTATGTGTGTGTGTGTGTAATCTCAAAAGATATTGCTAATTGTTTTCTGTTACATATTTCCATGTGCCACTTGCCAGTCCTCTATAGGTCGGTGGTTGTCTTTCCCCTATTTTCATATTTTAACATCCTGGAATTTCTATTATAGTTAAAAATTGGGAAGAAACTATCATAATTTAACATGCATGGACAGCAAGAGCTAAACATGTTTTATAGAGATAATACTCATCTCCTAAAGTCAGAAGTAATCCATATAATTTGAAAGGTATAGTCACATAAGATACTGTTGTTGCTATAAGGAGAATGCTTTGAAACAGCATTCTGCTTGCCTATCTATGATCATTCTTCCTCAGAGCATGATTTTAGATATAGTGTGTAATAGAGAAGCATTTCCAATCAAGTCACTTTTATAATTATTGGACACAATGGAGACTGAAAGAGAGTCTATATTATTTTGATTTGTATTATTTCAACTGTTATGGTACAGTTTTTTCCAGTTACATCGAAAGCAAAATTCATTAGCAAAACCAAAAAATTATTATACAGAATGGAGGCAACATTCTTAATATTGTTGATAGATGCGTACAGAAATGCAAGAGACTATCTGAGTTTTAGGAACTATTTGTTACTTCCTTGGGGAGTAAAGGAGAGTAGTTTGGGGAAGTCTATAAAGGAAGGACAGGACACTCAGATCCCAGGATGAGAGGGACCACCTGTGTGAGGGTAAAAGAAGACAAGGATCCACCATGTTCCAGTGCTGACTAAACAAATAGGGGTTGATTCAAGCTCTTTGAATCTACTCCTACCCTTCTTGTATTCCTGACAGATGAGAAAAAAACTCAAGAATTAGTCATATACAGGTTTTGTAAGCTACCTCCTTCATGGACTGACTACATTTGCTTTGTATTCTTCCAGTGTATTTCAGTTTGGCATTTGACTTTTCTTGCATCTAATATTAAGTGGTTGTTCAACCTTAACAGAAGCCACATTGTTTCTTACACATGAGATCTTGAGTCTCCAAAGAGGTTGAAATTATCAGGCATAAAACAAGTTGCATAATTGTTCAATATGCTGACATCTCTACATATAAAAGGCAATGTTCTGACTGACTGGCTAACTTATCATTGCCCAGCCAAAACCACTAACGGTAGTAACTTGAAATTTGGAGAAGATGTGTATCTTATACTGTAGGCATCATTTAAGAAGGGACTTTTCAAAATTCCAACCCTAAGTGGATGAAATAAGAGACGAAGCCTTTTCTGAAAAATGTTGCTATTAAAGCAGTTTTGTATCTAGACCAATGAAAACTGGTATTTGGTTTCTCAGTCAGAAAATAGAAAATACATGATTTTGGAAATTCAACCACTATGCGGTAAAGAAGTGGGTGAAATGTTTTTGAAAAATAAATAATTAATAAAGAACCACTACAGGATTTGAAGGCTACATCTATGACAATTGATATTTGACTTCTTGGTGTAAAAATTTTAAAGCTAAATTTGAACTTCTCGGTTAGTTATAAAGAAATATTTGTTTGGGGGTGAAAGTTGCTGCAGAAATATCTCCACAAGAATGCAAAAGGCATGATTAACAGAAACTTTGGACTCCAGCTACAAGAATCACTTTTGAGTCTGAAGTAGAACCAGAAAAGAAAACTTGATACATAAAAAACTATAATAAAATAAAAATATAGAAAATACAAGTTGATGGAGGAAGGGGGGTAGGGAAGTTGTAGTTGCTCACCAAAATTTATGGTAACTGGTGCTGGATGAGGTGACTAAAATGTCATGTACAATATAAGTAATCACTCAAATCTCTGGAGTAATACTACAAAAATGTGCTCGTCTTGGGGCTACTAGACATCACCAAGGGGACAGTTCGTTTGTATTATTTCTCATATTCTGCCTTTTTGGTGGTGCTTGTTTATACTTATAAAGCTGGGCAATAAACACTTGTCAGTAATGTAATTAACAGTTGTGTGTATAGAGTGTTTGATGAAAATTTTTTCAGTATTGGGGGTAGTGTAAGTTGGGTGCAGATTTTACAGCAGGAACAGTTGCAGGGTATGAACCTTTGGGGTGGACTGATGGTTTTCGGATGTCAGAGAGTTTGAAAAGCAACTTGTGAAAATTGGAAAGGTATTGTAAGGCAACCCTGTGTGGTGTGGGAAGTTTATAAGTGTGTGTTCAACTCATTTTGGGTTTTGCTGCCAGATTAATCTCATGAAAATGCAAGGCCTGGGTATCAAGGTGGCTACATTTTGAGTTGTTTGGAAACAGGACCTTTGTTTCTAGGAGGGAAGGGGGAAGAAGAAGAAGAAGAAGAAGAAGAAGAAGAAGAAGAAGAAGAAGAAGAGGGAGGAGGAGGAGGAGGAGGAGGAGGGGGGGGGGGTGGCCAGGAACTGGAGCAGAGGAATGCTACCTAGATTTTGTTGTACTTTTTTTGTTTTATTTTTGTTTTAGGAGAGGAAATTCTGGGTTAGGTGCCGATATTGAAGGATTTTGTGTTACAAATGATGCTTTTTGCAGATTTGTGGCTTAATATTTGCTGCATCAGACAAATTTTAGTTTAAAAAAGCGTTGACCTACGGAAGAAAATTCTTTTTTGGCCTTTTCTTTGTCATAGTCCAGCTTGGTGCCATATGAGAAATGAGCAACTGTATAAATGACTGTGGTACTTCACATTACTATAAAACTTTTTGAGTTACTATCTTTTTACTCATTTTAACTTCATTAAGCTTTTTTATGTCAGTGAGGCTTCAGCTTTGTTCAAAACTGGAATGAAGCTGTCCCTTCTTTTTAAAAAGTTTCAAACATGGGTAATGAGCTGAGGCAGGTCTTTTCCACACCTTGCAGTCTTGTTTGGAGTACTTCTGTCTAAACAATGTTTAGAGTACTCTTGGCTTATTTTAATTGATTCTCCACATGTGTTGTCATGAAACTGAATGATGATCGGTTTCATAGAGTTTTTGTTCCTATACTGATTATCATGGAGGTAGACACTTCAAGGTCAGTTTGCCCACTTACAGCATTGTAAATATTTGATAAAGTTGAATATTTTGAACAAAATATAAATAATTAGTCAAGAATATGATCAAATGCTTTCCAAAAGAAAATTTTTAGTTAGTCATTAATGAAGAAACTAACTTTACTAGGAATGTTCAAAAAAAGCCAGAAACACCAACGAGTGTAAACTTATAGATTGTTAGAACATTCTCAAAGTTTACAGGTGCATGGAGTGTGTACTTTATTGTGAAGAAAAAAGTATTTCAGTGTAAAAAATAAAATGTTATCTGGAATGTAAAACTGTTGTGCCTTGCTCATGAATTGCTCATGAATTTGTGTGTTACTGGACAGATAGAAACTTTCAGTGAGCAATATAGAAATGCTGAGTTTCTTGGTGAATTTTGTTGATAAAATGTTCTCAAGTTATCATCTGAGTCAAGGTACCATGTTGAGATGAGTCAAAGTGTTGTCTTGAGATAAAGTTTCATGTTCATCGTTGTCCAGTAGATTTAACTGTCTCTTCTATGAGATGCTTTGTCTTATGACATTTCCTTCAAACTTACAGGGTGATAATTATGAACAGCATGGCTTTTAGGTGAGTCTTGTGTTTTTGTACTTTTGTTATGGTTTCATGGCACTAATCTAACAACAGTTTTGCTTTCTGTAATTGCATTGTGCAGCTTTATATCATTGTAGATTTTTAATGAAGTTATTTTCTAACTCTCAAGCATTTTCAGGAAATATGTAAGCCTGATTACAAAATCTGGTTGTCGCAGTTTCGACACTGGCAATGATATGCAAATCCACCGTCAGAATCGTTAAGGCAGGTGTAGAGTACAATGAAATGCGCTGTTCTGCACCATTTGAAGCCTTTGTGCCATTGAGTTTGGCAGCACAAGCCCATACTTGACAAGCATACTGCAAAATCAGCTGTATTGGACTGCGATAAGATCTGGCACGTATCAATGACAATAGCAATCTTTAATCATGTAGAAAGTAGTACAGCAACCTTCATCAGGCTTCCTGGCTGGGTTCCTTAATGTATTTTTTGTATGTGAGTCTTTTTTGAGAGTTACCTCTAAGTACCTTGCTATATCTCTCCAGGGAAGATACTGTCAGTGGAGGTTAAGTAGTTGTACGAGTTGTTGTAGGGAGGTCTTTTTCGGAGGCACCTGGTAAACATAGTGACTTGCATCTTATCTCAGCTGATTGTAATGTGCTAGTTTTTACCCCATTTTCCATTTTGTTTAATACATTTTGGAGATGCCTTGTGACCAAGTTCCTGTTCATGGAGCAGGCGAAAAAAGCAGTGTCATCCATTGTTTACGTGGAGTTCTGTGGATGCATCAGTGGTGTATGGATTATCGCGTACAGGGCCTAACACTAACCCTTGTGGAACTCCTGCTCCGTATGAGTCTTCTGGATGAGTTTGAGGATCCTATTTTCATGGAAAAGCTCCTGCTTGAGGTATAGCTCTGTATAATCTTTACTATTTTCCAGGGAAGCCTTGGGATTAGAGCTTGTATAAAAGACTGGTGCACCACACTGAATCATTGGCTTTAGTTATGTATAGTAGCACCATCTCCCAACAGCTTTTCTGTTGAAGCAGTCTGTAACTTCTTCAACCACCCTCAGTATTTGTTGTGTAGCAGAGTGTTTCCGCTGAAATACAAACTGGAATTTTGGCAGTACTTGTTCTCTTTTAATGTGTTGCCTGATGGGCTTCAGTGGAAGGCACTTGTAGACTTTGCTGAGGCTTGCCAGTAGACTATTGGTCTGTAGTATTGTGAGATGAGCAGATGTTGAGTTTCATGATCGCAACACCTTCCACAAGTTTCTGTTGCTTTGAAAATTACTGTGTTTGTGAGATATCATTGTAGATGTTCACAAGGTGGGTTATAGCTAAGGGTGTGCGGTGGGAGGGACATTTCCTAATAGTCAGTTGTTGAACTGATCATTCCCTCAGGCCTTCTTTTTAGGCAGTGATTTGATGACTTTTGCCACATCTTCACTAGTTAAATGTGGCCAGTCATCCTTGCCATCATCATCTGCTGCAAGAAATGCAGCAAGCTGCTGCCAGGCTGTGGTTTCATGTTCTCTGTCCTATGCCTCTGCAGATCTGAATTGCTTTCCAAAAACGTTGATGTGCACATTGGTCACGTCTGCATCACTGAAGACAAGTCCGCACTCTCCATGCAGAGGGGGCATTTTGACACATCTTTAGTGCATGCCACAAGGTGTTACTGTCTACTTGGAGAGCTGAGTGGCATTCCAACCATTGTCAGAGTATGTGTTCAGTGAGCACAATTGTCAGTTCTCTTAGTAGCCAACTGAGCAGCCTCCTGGAGTTTATATTCATTGTGAGTTTACACTCCTCAGTAATTCAGGTGAAGTCTCATATTTGTGTCCATTTAATTCCTTTATAGCTGCTAGACAGCAGACTCTGCTGCCAAGGACCCTACAGTCAGGGCCAACCACCTGCCTCCAGAAGAGGTGTCATGGCCAGTGATGGGGGGGCCAAGCAACAGGGTGGAAGGGGGTAGGGGCCAGTACCGAGGGCTGGTGCCAGCAGTCTGTTATGCCTGCTGCCTTTGCCACAGCACTGGGACTTGATGTCCAGACCCTCATCCATTCTAACCAGTGGATCACCTATTGGGCCCTCAGCAGAGGGCTCTGCGGTCCAGCAGGTGGAACGAAATTGATATGGAACCCACTCTTTATCTGAAGATGATGAGTATGAGACTCGTCGAAACATTGCGGTAGCATGACACTATGACCTGGCTGATAACCCAAGAAGATTCACCAAAGGAAGTTGCTAAGAAGAAAATTTTCTAAGACATATTTGACACATCATTATTGTAGATGCAATTTATTTGCAAGAGACTTCATGGTCTCTGCAGCATGAGGATTCACATAGAAACAGTCAATGATGGCTCACCTAAGAGGAAAGTGAATACCCTGTATTATATTTCCCAAAAAGTAATACATGTGCTGCAGGAATTTATGACATCTTAGTCACAGCGAAAAACATTTAAATGTTAAATTCGTTACTGGTAATTTCAGTAAAATTGCTGGATCATACAGAGGCATATAGATAGTCTTTTTCCCTTGCACCATTTGTGAGGGGAACAGGAAAGGGACTGACTAGTAGAGAGACAAGGTATCCTACACCATGCATTGTATTGTTGCATAGCATGTTTGGAGATAGATGTAGAATGTGTTTGCATTTGGAAAGTTTTTTTCATCTGAGCAGCCATTATCATACACATAATGCTTAAAACTTTACCATAAACATAAAATTACAATACACTCATGTAAGAATTTGAGTTGCTCTTCCAGCAAAAAGGCATATAAAAGGCAATATATTCTTATGTCTTTCAGGCAAAGCAGTAGGGTGATAATGTCACAAACAGTAACTGATGGTGGCCAGACATTGTAGAAGATGGCTTGTAGCATTGTATCTGTTCATACAGCCAAACGAGATGTGACTGATATCCTCTTCTTCACATGCGCACAATGAGGATGCAATGGGGGTGTGGCCATACTATTACGATATAGACTCTTCCCATAACAGCTGTGGTTAAATGTGAGGCACCTTGTAGTGTACATGAGTGTTCCGGGGTATCAGTTATTCTCATGCCAGAAGTTAGGAATCAGCACCCTGTTGAGTCTGCCATTATCTGTGCCTTTGTATTGGAAGGGATCCTGCCACTTTTCTTCGATTCTTAATTTAATGACATTTAAGAGACCTGTGGCCTGTAATTCTGTGTCCCCCATCACTCCATCATAGATGGCTGCTTTGGTTAACTTGTCTACTGTTTCATTGGCAGGTATGCTACAGTGTGCTTTTACCCAGCACGTGGTAACTTTCTGTTACCTATTTGTGATCGATACCATCAGATTTATGAGTCCCTGTTGATCCTTTGTGGACCTGAGACAACGGATGATCAAATATTTAATAAAGAAATTCGCCAGACAACTGTGCAATTGATATGTTATTTTATTTTATTTTTGCTACCACTTTTGGCAATTCATTATGCCATCTTCAGGCCCCATATCCACCTCTCAAAAATAATCAATATTGGCATACTGAGGCCATATGTCTCTGGAAGTCATGAATTCTCAAGTGCTTCCTTCAAAGACTTGACTGCAATACGCTTCATTTGAGTAACTGACTAGTATCTATTTATGCAGCAACATGAGGAGGGAGACTTTCATTGAGCCAATAATTGGATGTATAGCACAACTCCATTAGGGTATAGATGTCTTGTAATATCAGGTCTTGTGCAAACTCTGACTGTTTGAGTAAAAATTTCACACTCATGTATTTGTGATGCATATGTGGGGGAGGCTCATTTGCTTCAACTAAAAGAGCATTAGTTGGTGTGGATTGCATTGCCCCCAGGCATACTCTAAGTGTTTTGTATGCTGCATTGTCTTAGATGTGTCCAGAGCTGACTCAAAACAAAGACAAGTAAAATCCATGTAGGAATGTACCAAAACAAAATACAATCTTAGTCCAATGTCTGCATCCACTCCCCAACTCACGTCCATGATAGTGTGCAATATATTGATGGACTTTATATAGTTTATGATAGCTTCTTTAATATGTATTTTCCCCAAGAGTCTGTGATTGATACCAAGTCCAAGATATATGGCTACTGTCCTGACTGGTGGTTCATATGGCCCAAGCTTCATCATCTCCATAGGAGAAACCCTGTGTTTGGTGAAAAGTAGAACCGAAGACTTGCTAGATGATATCTCAGAATCATAATATTAAGTGTATATCGAGCACCTGCAGGTAACTTTAATCTGTTTGTAAACCACCTTGAAGCTGTACTGGCCCATTTAACAACCAAAAACAAAGAAATAGTGGTTGCTGGTGATTTCAATGTAGATTTCCTTAAAGACTCTCCCAATAAGAACTTATTTGAGTTAGTAACACTATCATTCAACTTAATTCCCACAGTAAAGTTCCCCACTAGGATAGCCACTTGCTCACAAACAGCCATTGATAATATCTTTATAGAAAAGTCCAATGAACAAAATTATATTACAAAACCAATAGTCAATGGCCTCTCAGACCATGACATGCAGTTCCTTCTGTTAAATGTTAATACTGAACAGGTTATAAAATCTGTTAAATCTGAGCTCAAGAGGGTAATCAGTAAGCCAAAAATTGATTATTTTAGGACACTCCTCAGAGACATTCACTGGACTGATGTTTACAGTGCTCATGGCATGAATGAAAAATATAACATTTTTGCTAATAAAGTGCTTACCTTATTTGAACACTGCTTTCCCCCAAAACTTACCAAGGTTAGAGCAAAGTCTACAAAGAAGCCATGGATTACTCGAGGAATAGGGGTATTTTGTAAAACAAAAAGAAAACTGTATCTGTCAATCCGAAACATTTCCAATGTTGATGCTATAGCACATTATAAGAAATACTGCAAAATATTAAAGACTGTAATACGGATGTCAAAGCAAATATATTACAAGGAAAAGATAGTCATATCAGATAACAAAATAAAGACAATATGGGATATAGTGAAGGAGGAGACCAGTAGAACCAGACATGAAGAGGAACAAATAGCATTAAGAGTAAATGATACATTGGTGACAGATGTGTATAGTGTTGCAGAACTTTTTAACAAACATTTTATAACTGTTACTGAAAAGATGGGGTTGTCAGGTTTGGTAGATGCTGCTATGGATTACCTTAGACCAGACATTTCAAGTAACTTCCATAATATGAATTTGACCCTCACTACCCCAACAGAAATAATGTCCATCATAAAATCTTTAAAATCAAAAACATCTAGTGGGTATGATGAAATATCAACAAAGTTAATTAAAGAATGTGATTCTGAGCTAAGTAACATATTAAGCTATCTGTGTAACCAGTCGTTTATCAGTGGAATATTTTCTGAATGGCTGAAATATGCTGAAGTTAAGCCACTGTTTAAGAAGGGAGATAAAGAAATAGCATCAAATTTCCGTCCAATTTCACTGTTGCCAGCATTCTCAAAAATTTTCGAAAAAGTAATGTACAGTCGTCTTTATAACCATCTTATCTCAAATAACATACTGTCAAAGTCACAGTTTGGATTTCTAAAAGGTTCTGATATTGAGAAGGCTATCTTCACTTACAGTGAAAATGTGCGTAATTCATTAGACAAAAAATTGCAGGCAACTGGTATATTTTGTGATCTGTCAAAGGCATTTGACTGTGTAAATCACAATATCCTTTTAAGTATACTAGAATATTATAGTGTAACAGGAAATGCTGCAAAATGGTTCAAATCTTATATCTCTGCAGGAAACAAAGGGTGTTATTAGGAAAGAGACATGTATCAAGCTATCAGGCATCATCCAACTGGGAACTAATTACATGTGGGGTCCCACAAGGTTCCATTTTGGGGCCCTTACTTTTCCTTGTGTATATCAATGACCTTTCATCAGTAACATTACCAGATGCCAAGTTTGTTTTGTTTGCCGATGATACAAACATTGCAATAAATAGCAAATCAAGTGTAGTCTTAGAAAGATCAGCCAATAAAATATTTGTGGACATTAATCACTGGTTCCTAGCCAATTCTTTGTCACTAAACTTTGAAAAAACACACTACATGCAGTTCAGAACTTGTAAGGGATGTCCCAAGAGTATATGTCTAACATATGATGACAAGAAGATAGAAGAAGTGGACAGTGTTAAATTCTTGGGATTACAGCTTGATAATAAATTCAACTGGGAGGAGCACACCACAGAACTGCTGAAGTGTCTTAACAAATCTCTGTTTGCAATGCGAATTTTGTCAGACATAGGGGATATAAAAATGAAAAAGCTGGCATACTATGCTTACTTTCATTCCATAATGTCATATGGGATTATTTTTTGGGGTAATTCATCAAGCCAAGCTAAAGTTTTCCGGGCACAAAAACTTGCAGTAAGAATTATATGTGGTGTGAACTCAAGAACATCCTGCAGAAGCCTGTTTAGGGAACTAGGGATACTAACTACAGCTTCCCAATATATTTATTCCTTAATGAAATTTGTCATTAAAAATATATCATTTTTTCAAACCAACAGCTCAATTCATGGAATCAATACTAGAAATAAGAATAATCTTCACAAGGATTTAAAGTCACTTAGTCTTGTACAAAAAGGTGTGCATTATTCAGGAACACACATTTTCAATAACTTGCCAGCAGCCATAAAGAGCTTAACAACCAATGAAATTCAGTTTAAGAGAAGCCTAAAGGATTTATTGGTGGCCAACTCCTTCTACTCCATTGATGAATTTCTTAGTAAAACCAACTGATTTGTATATAAGTACAACATAACTTCTGCACAATTTCAGTGCAGTAATGTGTTCACTGAAAATTTGTGTGTCTGTGTGTGTGTGTGTGTGTGTGTGTGTGTGTGTGTGTGTGTGTGTGTAAGTATAATCTAACTTCTGCACCATTTCAGTGCAGTAATGTGTTCATTGTAAATAAGTATTTCAGTAGTTGTATTACATGTTTATTACCTTATAAATAAATAAAAAAACTTTTTTATTTTAAATTCAGTGCATTAGTATTTGTAAAATGACTCTTAGTGTTCATTAAAAAATGACAATCATTCCACTTGGGATCTGTGGAATGGTACATTAGCTTATTTGTTTTAGTTGTAAATATTTGTCATGTATTGTTGTTTTTCTGACATGTTCCACATCCTGGAGGACCTCCTCACTACGGATCAATTGGAATGAAAGTAAATCTAATCTAATCTAAAAAAATCTAATCATTGTTTGCCATATACTTGTGTAGTGTATCTCTGCAGGCCTCCAGGAAGGGTATCACTCACTCAGTAAACACACAGATCAGCACCATACTGTAAACCTGTTATGTTTTGTGGCAACTGTTTCCTGCATAAATATATTGAAAAGTGGGAGTGAGATAACTGAACCCAAGGGTAGCTATTTTTGCTCATAAAGCCACTGGGAATATTCTGCCTTTGCATTTTGGCAGCCAGAATCAAGAAGGTGACATTATCATATACATAATTCATGACAGTAACAATAGGAATGAAATATCCATTGCAACTAAGGCTTACTTGGATATTGGTTACTACATATTTGTGTTCTGAGAATCAACAATAGTGTTGATATTTGAGATAATTCTGATTTATTGTTCCATCTCAGTTGCAAATTTTTATTGGATTACATGTTTTGATCACTCATTATCATTTTCAGATTTAAGTAGTTGTGTCAGCAACCCATCTTGTCTACTCAGAACAACATATCAAAGTGTTGTACTCTGATATGTGGTTCTGAGTAAAGAAGATGGATTGTTGACACAACTCCTGAACTCTGATATGTAGTTCTGAGTAGAAAAGACAGGTTGCTGATGTGACTACTTAGATCTGAAAATGATGGTTGAAACATGTACTCTAATTAAAAATGTACAACTATGATGTAACAATAAATGATAATTACTTTAAATTTTATTAGTGTTTTGTTCATGTCACCCAGCTAGCACTCAAGCTTATTTCAAGGTGGATATTGAGTTTACGTTCAGTTGAAAATTCAAGATTGAAAAATCAACCTGTTACACAGCTTGTTTCAAGGTGGGTATTGAGTTTAGGTTCAGTTGAAAATTCAAGATTGAAAAATCAACCTGTTAGACAGTTTACATCAAGCTGTAAAAATTTAGCTTGAATTAAAATAATTTTCCCAAGCTTGAAATAAACTGTAATTTCCCTGGAAGGCTGTACAGCAGATGCGCGCGCAGCATAGCTTCCATAGACGTCCACGGGAAGCGCCACAAGCGTTTATAAGCCGTGACGTAAGGGTGTTGTCGTGTGTGACGTCATGACGGCGTGGAATTTGGTTTGAGTGTGGCTGTTTCCAGTTCTGTTTTATCTTATTTTATTTACTTTTCTGAGCCTTGCTATGTTTACGGCCATTTTACCTTTGTGATGCGCATTAATGGTTGTGGTTTGTTGACAAGTTTGTTTTATACTAGAAAACAGTTCGGTACGTTAATGTTACAAATGTTAAATATTACGTAACGTAAAGTTACGTTTACGGCCATTTTACCTTTGTGACGCGCGTTAATGGTTGTGGTTCGTTGACAAGTTTGTTTTATACTAGAAAACAGTTCGGTACGTTAATGTTACAAATCTTAAATATTACGTAACGTAATTAATTAGGTTCAATAAATTCAGATTAATATTTATATAGCTTAAAACAAGCTGTAAATACCAGGCTGTATTCCACGTGTGTAGATACAGCTGGAGCCAAGCTTGATAAGTCAAGCTTGAAATATAGCTTGAACTCTGCCAACTTTGATGTTTATTTCAAGCTAGAATCCAGCTAACAGGCTTAAATATTCCAGCTTTGATCAAGCTTATATACTTGAACTTTACAGCTGGAAACAAGTTTGAAACCGGCTTACTGTGCTATCTGGGCATGTCTTCTCCGAAAACCAAAATTTTTGGGGGGAACAGGTTGTAGTGCTCATACCACTACCTACGTATATGTTTCTGTATGCAGCCAAGGAGTATTATTAGCCTACAGAAGGTTATTTCATTAGATGGTTTACATGTTCTCCTACGACATTGTTCACAATGCCTTCCATTGAGGGATATAAATTCTTTTTTTCAAAAATTTTATTAAAACAACTACAAAAATGGTACCTCTCTTTCTGCATTAAGGAAGAGAGCCTGTTGTAATATATATTGTCAATCCCTAGGGCATTTCTTCTCCCAGACAACAGGACTATGTTGAGTTCCACAACAGCAAAGCATTCATTCAGGAAATAGTCTCCTTCCTCATCATTGTGTTGTTCAACTGAGTCTGGTGCTATACATTTCAAGAAGTTGTCCGCTAATTTGTTTGTAAGCACTGTTGTACTATTGTTGTTCCAAGTTCTATGTATATGCTTAATCCTTTTCTGGATGGTTGAGTTGTGTATGTCTTTGTTAAGGTTGCTACAGAAGTTTATCCTTACAGATTTATTATTTTCAAAAATTCACCTCACTCATGCCTATAGTCTATCAATATTTATGTAATATTCTCCCAAAGCATGTCTTCTGCATGGTTTTAGTGCTTCCTTTATTCCAGTAATGCATTATTGCATTCCTCATCCCAACATACCAATAATGTTTCAATTTTCAGAACAAAGAGTTTATTTTGTGGGATAGATAGTATTGGAGCTTTCTCAAAACAAGCGATAAAATTTGTATAGTTTGTTCTTGTTTCTCCATATTCTGAAAATGTCTGTATCTTTTCCGAGAGCACAGTAGTGTACTTCTTCCAGTCTGTTTTCTGAATTTTCCACTTGTTGGCTGGCCATGTGACACCACGCATCACCTATGCGTCACATCTGAAAATGGTGAGTGCATGATCAGACCCAAGAGGTTCTGCGACTACCTCCCAGGCAAAATCTAATGATGAACTCGGTGACACCAAATGTGTATCTTGCTCGGTGCAGTTCTCCTTATTGGCGAACTGTCATTTAGGGCAATTAATTAATCTTCATCATTTATCTCTTCTATCATTTTGCCAATGGTGTTTTCTTGGTCTGAGTTCCAAGCAGGGTGATGAGCATTAAAATGACTTAGTATTATCTTCAGATGCACTACCAAATACTGAATGCAGATGCTCAGTTGTTGCTATGGTCTCCCTTTGTGATGTGTAAACTGAGGCTACATTTATTTCATTCCAGTTCACGTGTAATGTAGCTGTAGTGGCTTGAAGTGGTATCTTTTTGTCTTTCATCTCCTTGAATTTTATATAAGATTCCTTTTCTTATGAAAGATCCACTCCTCCCATGTCCATTGTCTCTGTTGGCTCAAATGACATTAGATCCAAGAAAGAAAAATGGTTCATCCAGCAGCGAAAGAGTTTTACATATCGCATATTCTGATATATGGTTGGAACATAAAAAATATAGGAGGCCATTTTGTTACTTTTAATGGGTGGATTGAGCATTCCAATTTGTTATATTCTTAACGTATCCTGCCATTGTTGAGAACCAGACTTGGTAGCAACTCTCCAATGAATTTTTCTACATTACTGTTGTTCAATCCTGCATGTAGGCTACCCATTATCTATCTTAGTACATTTATTACTATATTATAAATTGAATATAATAGAGGGAAACATTCCATGTGGGAAAAATATATCTAAAAACAAAGATGATGTGACTTACCAAACGAAAGCACTGGCACGTCGATAGACACACAAACAAACACAAACATACACACAAAATTCTAGCTTTCACAACCAACGGTTGCTTCATCAGGAAAGAGGGAAGGAGAGGGAAAGACGAAAGGATGTGGGTTTTAAGGGAGAGGGTAAGGAGTCATTCCAATCCTGGGAGTGGAAAGACCTTAGGGGGAAAAAAGGACGGGTATACACTCGCACACATACACATATCCATCCACACATATACAGACACAAGCAGACATGATATGTCTGGGTGGTGGGGGTAGGGAGGAGGCATGTGGTGGGGAGAAGGAAGGATAGCACTGTAGGGTGTGGGGAAGATGCTGTGCTGCCTGTAGGAGGATGCAAGTAGGAACAGGATAGTTCTGCCAGGGACGTGGTGGGGACAGGACAGGCCTGATAGGTGCAGTGTTTGAGGCTGTGCTCAGGAGGGGAGGGGGGAGAGTGTGTAAGGGAGAGGCTAGAAACAAGGAATGGGGAAATACTATGTAGGTGCATTAGTTGAATAAAAGGCACTTGTAATGCCGGAGTGTGAGCAGGGAAGGGGATAGGTAGGTGGAGGACAGGACTGGTGAAGGTTGAGGCCAATGGAGTTATGGGAATGAAGGACGTGTTGTAGGAAGTGTTCTCACATGTGCAATTCAGGTGATCAATGCTGTGAAGCATTCATTAAAGTGGAGCACATCATGTTGAGCAGCGTGTTCAGCAACTGGTGGTGCAGCTGTCTCTTAGCCACAGTCTGTCAATGACCATTCGTGAGGACAGGTAGTTTTTCAGTTGTCACACCCACGTAGAAAGTGGCACAGTGGTTGCAGGTTAGTTGTAGATCACGCAGCTGCTTTTGCGGGTTGTCCAGCCTTTGATGGGGTAGGAAATGCCTGTGACAGGACTAAATGTGAGCCATGAGGCAAGGGGTTGGGAGCAGGGGTGTAATCAGTATGGACAAGGGTAGTATGTAGCTTCGGTGAGCAGTGGGATACCATATGGGAGGGGTGGGAAGGATATTCCTCATTTCAAGGGATGTCACATCTGTAATCATGAGCAGTCCCTCTCCAAGTATGCCAAGCACCTCACAGTGGCTTACAGAGACTGAAATTACACTCCCAACCTTGTCTACATACAGATCACCCATGCCTTGACTCTCCAGTCCCCTGCCACCTCCAAAATACCCATTGTCCAACCACAAAGGAGCACTCCTCTCATGACTCAGTACCATCCAGGAGTGGAGTAGCTGAATCACATTCTCAGACAGAATTTGGTTACCTCTCACCGTGCCTCGAAATTAGGAATTACCTCCACACCCCTCCCATGATATTACTCTGTTGTCCACTGAACACACGTAATATCCTTGTCCGTTCCTACTCCACCTCTGCTCCCAATCCCTTGTCTCATGGCCCGTATCTCTGCCAAACCTAGATGCAAGACCTCTCCCATTCGTCACCCACTACCACCTATTCTAGTCCTGTCTTAGGTATCTCATACCCCATCAAAGGCTAAGCCATCTGTGAAAGCAGTCATGTGGTCTACAAACTGAGCTGCAATCACTGTTATGCTGTCTACATGGACATGACAACAAATAAGCTCTCTGTCAACATGAATGGCCACTGTCAAACTGAGACTAAGAGACTGGAGCACCCAGTTGCTAAACATACTGCCCAATATGATGTGCTTCACTTTAATGACTGCTTCACAGCCTGCACTGTCTGGGTTCTTCCTACTGACACCAGCTTTACTGAACAGCACAGGTGGGAACACTCCCTACAACGTATCCTTCATTCCTCAACTTTCGCTAGGCCGTGTCCTTCACCTTCCTGTCCCCTTCCCTCCTCCCTCTGCTGCACTATACACACCTTATATCCTGCCAACATAACTGCATAGTCCTTTCCCATTTCTATAGCTCTCCTCTCCCCTACTGATTTATAGGACAGCAGTTCACAGTGAAAGGGGATTCCCAGAGTTCACTGAAAAGTGTCAAAATGTTCTAATTGGAATAATTGACAAACTAATAATTTATTTTGGTGAAAATTAGTAGGATTTTTTGGAAATAAAAAAAAATGAGGGCTACAGAACTATGGCATTGGATTTTGGAAATAATTACATTTTAATATTGGAACAAGCTAGAACATAAAATATTGAATATGAATAACTTTTGACATGTGAAGTTCTTGGAAAAAGTAAAATAGTTATTGAAAAGAGGAGAATGAGGGCTTTCAAATGAGTTATACAAATCTGGAAAGAAACAACAGGTAGCTCATCAAAAATTTCATTTTCTTATTGTTTGCATGTACTGTAAATCATGAATACTTTCTTACATAAAATATTATAATTATACCACAATTACCTGTAATTGCAAAATCACACAGAGAACAAGGAAGTTTTCATGTATTTCTGCTTGAATAAGAAATTGGATATCTTTAGTAACTATTGTATATGCATTATTAACAAAATGAGATTAGAAAAAAACAGTGTTGATGACAGGAGTGTTATGAGGACAAGTAGGATAGTCCCACCTTCCTCTGTTACAAGTTGTATCAAATTATATAATTTTTCTTTAAATTTTTGATATTAATTTAATCACAGATTCACATCCCATATATATTTATTCAGAGATCATCAATTTTTTTCAATAGTGTTGCATCAGCATCACTGTGTTTTCAGGCTAGTGATGAACAATTTTTTAATCTACGAAATGTTCATACATGCTTGTTGTTATATTGAAGTATTGTTTCCAGATTGTATATTTATAAAACTAATTGAAGAGTATTCACTTAAAGACAGTGTTTCAGATTTCAAGAATATTATAAGGTATAATTTTTAAATAATTACGGTCAGTGATACAGAAACATTAATCATATAGGTAGAAGAGGCTTAAGGAATGTCAAATAATTTACAGAGTGAATCACAAAATGTGATAATAATAACACTGAAATATATGAACTTTTTTAGATCCAGCCATTGCAAAACTAATTGAGGAAAAGGAGACATCTCAGAGCCAGATTGATTTCCTCAACTCAGTCATTGTTGATATGCAGAGAAAGAATGAATCACTCAAAGCACGTGTTGAAATACTGGAAATGGGTGTCTTACCATCTGAAGCAGATGATTTTAATTTGTAAGTACCTCAGTTTCCAATTGTAGAAATAATGGAAAATTTAAATATTTATTTGAGACCAGTCTTAACACTAAAGTGTGACTATATCAAAAAGTACATTTATAAGGCAGTAATATAATTATGTATTTCTACAGTGTGTGCCAGTAGGAATGGTCAGTATATGGGGATATGATAAGAACAATCATTCGAAGCAAGAAAGTCTACCAAACATGGGCTCTAAAGTACATTCATCTTCAATACTTTGAAACAAGTCTTTCCTAAGGCAAGCTCTTTGCTTCCCGTATTTTGAGAGTTGGTTGTATGGACAAAAACAAGAAACATTTGTCCAGTACACGTGGGCTCTAAAGTGCATGCCTTAAGAGCTGTGAGCACTTGTTCATCTTTGCTACTGTGAAAAACATCTCTTCTACTGAAAAAATGCATATAGCTCTTAAAGTATGCATTTTAGAGTCCACATTTATTAGACAATTTTGTCTTTTTCTGGTCCATACTACCTCCTCAAAAAATATCAAAAGCAAAGGGCTTGAAGTAGAAGAGATTTGTTCCGTGGCGTCGGCAAAAAAGTGCTCATAGTTCTTAGAGTATGCATTTTAGAACGCATGCTTACCAGACTTTTTGCTTTAAATAATCATTACCATCATATTCCTGAATACTGAGATGGTACTCTATACCTAATGATGTTAATGTAATGTTAAACCCCGACCTTCCATTCCTCTTCTTTGAATCATCAGATCTCGGTAAGCAGTGATACTGTCACCACTCAAGTTCAAACAAGAACTTGATGTTAACTAGGATATTGAGTGGTTTCATGTTAATATCATGCTCTGATCAGCTACATCCATCCTTCATATAATTTTTCTAATAAAAAGAAACAAATGGAATGTATTGTTTGGGAAGTAAGACTATAGGTATGTTGCTTTTACACTGGTGGTTGATAGAAAAAAAGAAGGCAGTGTAAGCTAGAACTCTGAATTTATTATGCTAAGGATCTGTACAAAATTGAGTTGATACAGCAAGTGACTGATGAAGTCTGTGTGTGATGAAGACTCAGATGTGGGAGGAATGGCTGCACATTAAGCCATAAACCACTGGTTGATGACTAATTTGTCACATGACATGTGCTATATTACACATCCATTTATTGTACACAGTGTAATCCTACAGGAACAAATAAAATTCAGCTCATTTCAGTGAAATTGACAAAAAAAGTGTAATGTAAAACATATAATGAACTGTTTCCCATGTTGGACAGAAATTCCAGGTTTATCAGCATCTACCTCTACAAGGGGCAGTCACTTAATTTCACTTATTGCCTCAGAAATCTCAAGCAGTGACCACTAGACATGCTGACAGTGTTTGTCCTTCTCTACATAGTCACTCTTTTGGCAATGATAGGTGACTTGGCAGAGATCTTGGTTGTAGGAGTCTGCATTTTGGCTGTTAAGGAAATATTCCATCTCAAAAATCACCTCATCCTCATACTAGTAATCAAGAGGAAGAAGTCACTGGGTAACTTTTCATGGGAATCTGAGGAGTGAGGCAAAATTTGATAGCTTAAAGAAGCAGTATGTGCAGACTGTGTCCTGTGTCCTGTGCAGAATGAGATGGAGCACGGTGGCAGAGCATAGACACTTCCTTGGACAGCGTCCGACATTGCTTTATTGTGACAGCCTACTGTAACCTCATTGGGAAATTTTGTTACTATTTTTTGTCATGGTTTTCTTTTTTCAAGCATAATCTGTTTGTACCACAACAAGGCAGTCCCCGAACAAACAATCAGCATCACCTTATCTGATAGCAGTTAGATCTTTGTCTTTTTCAGTGATGTTGAACCCATATTTCCACTGCTTCCGTTGTCTCAGGGTCACAGTGACACAGCCAGCATTTGAGGGTGGTAACTAGGTGGTCAAAAATGTCATCTGAATGGGCCTGATGCAGCTGCAATGTTTACCACACTGCCTTATTTTAGAAGGATTTTTGAACAGCTCTGAGCAGTTTCAGAGCCCTGTGAACAGGCGGCATCCTTTACTATGTTCAAAATATCAGCAGGATGTTGAAAACTGATCTGTGACTAATTTTTATGTTTGTCACTAGAACTTCAGTTGTGATGTGTTGGTCTTTGGGCACCAGGAATTCCACTTGAGATTTCCAGGTCTTCACAGAGAGATGGTCTCCAGTTCATTCGTTGTCATTCATGACCACACTGGAAATGTCTGCATCACCTAATCATTGTGTCATATAATAGTGTATTGTTGTTGTACACTTCCACCAACTTATCATGTATTGTTGCTGTGTTGTTCCACTTCAATTGCAGAATTTGAATTACCTTACGATACTCCACTTTATTGATGGGCTACAACAATTTGTTTTGACTTGTCTAGTGGCATGCTGCAGTTCTGTGGTGGAAGCATTCAAATCTGTGCCAGGACTGAAGACAAACAAAACACTAATTATGTAGTTTTTTATATGATAATTAACTGGCCTTTGTATATCTATTATCACCATATATAGTGTGAAATTCGCCCCCCCCCCTCCCCCCTAAACTTTTCTGTATATTATGGGCTTCTGCTGTATGCATCTGTGTAGCTCGTGATCGTTTTCTAATGCCTTCCCTTCCCCCTCCTTTTCATTAGGTTCTTTTTTGTCTTCTCTTATCTCCTGGAAGCCACAAAAGTACTTCCTTGGTTCATCTGTCATCTATTATGTGGTATTTATGCCACATCACAACCCACAGTTTACTAGGTTTCTTCATACATTATAGAAAGGTTAATGCTGTGGTTAGCCAGCAAGTAGTTAAGATTGGTAGCATTCCCCATCCCACAAAATGATAAGTAGTCATGAAGCATGATAATGAAGGTGCAAGTAGGATCTATGTCATACTAGAGTATAAACGATGCATTGATTCACACTATAAGGTTGGGCAGCAAATGTTTGACTTTGTTTAGTAATATTGACTATTTAAATGTTTATATACACCTCCAACTAGACTGTTGACATTATCCACACTGACAGCTTCCTAACTATAATTTTAGTATCTCCAAAATCAAGCTCAAATATTAATTAGAATTTTATATAATATCGCCAGTCACTGGCTGGCTAAATTGACGAATTAGAAATGCACCTTGTTCACGCAGGCAGGTGCAAAACATTGAATCTAGCTCACCACACAGTCTTCAACTAGTACGCAAGCAGTGTAGAACTAATTTTCACACAAACATCTCATATTTACTGTGAATGGATATATTTGGCCTTGGAAAATATTTATATGTGATCTCACATGTATGCAGTCTCCTATGGGAATTAGAGCCACATGGAGATTTTTGTGAGCTTGCAATAGAGCGTGGTAAGTGAACATTAGACTCCATGAATGTAGATTAAAATATTGCTGTTAGACTGGCACCCTTTTATGTTGGACTTTACTGTTCCCACTTTCCGTTCCATCATTCACAGTTGATTACATGCATGTTAGAATGTCTGACTGGTGAAGAAGAATGACAGTGAGGACAATGAGACAAATTTATGAGACACAAGGTAAGCAAACGTGCTCCTGTTGAGTTAGGGAAATTGCAAAAAGTTTCCTAGACCATCTTGTTAAGAGTTGGTCAGCAATCAGTAAAGAACAATTTGTGCTGTTGGTATGTCTGATGCAGTAATGTGTCATGGCAGGAACATTCTGTAGTTAATCCTAATTAGTTAATCAGTTAATAAGGGGTAATAACTGCTACAAGTAGTGTGGCTCCATGTCCCCCCACCTCATTTCATTTTCATTACAGTCATAATTATGTTTTCCAATGAACCATTTGTTTGTTTTCCCATCTCTCATAGAAATTTGCAACCTGCATTTCTCTATTACTCACTAAGCAACATTAAGTTTTTAAATTTTTTTCCAAATTAAAATTCTATGCCACACTGTCAAAACTGATAATACACTCTGATAAGTTAACTTTTCATTTCAGACACATTGGAAGCTTGGTTTTGAAAAATCTATTTACTCTGTCAGAAGTGTATTTTTCTGTTTATTTTTTTCCTACCTATCCTAGATACAACAACAACAACAACAAAATATCATGAACTGGTTCAGCTACATCTATACTCTACAAACCCTGTGAAGTGCATGGGAGAGGATACATCACATTATACCCATTATTAAGGCTTTTCCCCTATTCCATTCACTTATGGAGCATTTTAAGAATGATTGCTTAAATACCACTATGCATGCTGTAATTAGTCCAAGCTTGTCTTCAAGATCCCCATGGGAGTGATACATAGGGAGTTGTCATCTATTCCTAGAGTCACCACTTAAGTTTGGTTCTAGAAATGTTATAAGTAGGTTTTCATGAGATAGTTTGTGTGTGTCTACGAGCGTCCACCACATTAATTTTTTCACTATCTCCATGACACTCTCTCATGGGTGAATTCTAGAATGGGTCGCATGAGTGTTTTGTATGCAGGCACCTGTGTAGATTTACTACATTTCTCTAGTACTCGACCAGTGAACTGCAGTCTATGTATGGTTGACCCAATGTGATTGTCTCATTCTACGTCCCTACAAATTGTTACTCCCTTGTGTTTGTATGTGTTTAAACAGTAGCTCTTATCATCATAGTCATAGAACTAGTACGTTTCTTAATTTTGTAACGTGCAAAATTTTATATATCTGAAAACTTAAAACGAGTTTCAATCTTCGCACCACTTTCAAATCTTTTCCAGCTTTGACTGAATATTTGTGCAGTGCTTACAATATTACGAGAAGGAAAGTTGCTACTCACCATATAGCATCTGCAGAGATGCTGAGTTGCAGACAGACACAAGAAAAAGACTCTCACAATTGTGTTCTCAGTTGCCCGAGACTCCAGTCGTGTGTGTGTGTGTGTGACTCAGTATCTCCACTATATTGTGAGTAGCAACTTTTCTTCTCATAATGTTGTTACATTTCATCCTGGATTTTCCATTGTGCAATGCTTATGTATAGATAATTGCACCATCAGCAAAAAGTCTTAGGTACTATTAATATTGTTAGCAGGATCATTGTATATAACATAAACAGCTAGGGTCCTGACACACTTCCCTGGACAACACCTGAATTCACTTCTACATCTGTCAATGACTCTCCATCCAAGATAACATGCTGTTTCCTTTCCATCAAGAAATCCTCAGTATAGTCACAAATATTGCTCAATACACAATGGGATCATACTTTTGATAATGGGTGTATGTGTGTTACTGAATCAGATGCCTTTTGAAAGTCAAGAAACACTATCTGTGTGACTCTCTTGATGCATGGCTTTCAGGATGCTTTAGTGAGAGGACTGTGAACTGGATTTCACATGATTGTTGCTTCTGGAATTCATGCTGGCTGACATGGAGGAATTCATTCTGTTCAAGATACCTCATTACATTTGAGCTCAGAATACGTTCTAAAATTCTACAGCAAATGGATGTCACAGATATTGGATAGTAGTTTTGTGATTCACTTCTGGTGCCCCTTTTGTACATGGTTTTGAGCTCTGTCACCTTCCAACAGTGGGTAGAGTTTTTTGTTTGACGGATATGGATGTACTATGGGTAAAAGAGGGGCTAACTCAGCAGCAGATTTGGTATACAATTTGACAGGGATTCCATAAGACTCTAGGGTTGTATCTCAATACCGCTGATGCTAATATCTAATTCACTCATCTTGGCAGTACTACAAGAATTAAATTGAGGACATACTCCTGGGTTTTCCTTCATAAAAGGTATATTTGAAAATGGAGTTAAGCATTTCTGATTTTGCTTTGCTACCCTCAGTTTGAGTCTTGTATCATCCATGAGTATCTGAATACTTGACTTTGGGGGTCACTTAAAAAGCCTTTACAAGTGACCAGAATTTCTTCAGGCTTTGTGTGAGATCTCTTGATAATATCCTGCTGTGGTAGTCATTGAAGGTTTCTCACATTGCCCTCTTGACAGCCAAATGCATTTCACGTAGCATCCCTCTACATATAGCCTTATACTTTGTTTTACACCATCTCGCCAGCCTCAAAGAGATCAGGTCTGCTTGTTGTCATTAAATCCTGTATACACTCAAAATCAGTAGACATCATGCACATGTATAGAAAAAAAATGATGACAATTTCAGAAAAATTGACTGGTTTATTCAAGAGAAAGAGCTTCACCAATTGAGCAAACCAGTAACACTCTGGTTCACCTTTGTCGCTTATGCCATCAGTTATTTGACTTGGCATTGATTGATAGAGTTGTTGGATGTCCTGCTGAGGGATATTTTGCCAAATTCTGATTAATAGTGTGCATTGGTGGCTGAAGACTTCCAGCATAAGAAGTGACCCTCATTTTGCCAATGGCCTTGTCAAAGAGGGCGGAGGAGTGGACAGAGGTTCAGGGCACTCTCTTGTCCTTGGGATGGGAAATTGCCCCTAAAGATGGAAGAATCAGCAATGATCAATGGCATGAGGGTGCAGAACACAATGGAAATCATTACATTAAAGACACATGACGTGTCTCCACATAGCCCCTCATTCAGATCTCTGGGAGGGAACTGCCAAGGGGGAGGTGACAAGGAGAAAAGATAGTGTTCTACAAGTTGGGGCATGAAATGTCAGCAGCTTGAGGGTGGTAGGAAAGCTAAAAAATCTGAAAATGGAAATGCAAAGGCTCAATCTAGATTTAGCAGGGGTCAGTGCAGGTAAACGGAAAGAAGACAAGGATTTCTGGTTAGATGAGTATAGGGTAACATCAGCAGCAGCAGAAACTGGTATAACAGGAGTGGGATTCATAATGAATAAGAAGGTAGGGCAGAGAGTGTGTTACTGTGAACAGTTTAGCGATAAGAGTTGTTCTTACCAGAATCAACAGTGAACCAACATCGACAGTGATAGTTCAGGCATACATGCTGATGTCACGAGCTGAAGATGAAGAGAAAGTATATGAGAATATTGAATGGATAATACAGTAAGTAAAAGGAGATGAAAATCTAATAGTCATTGGGGACTGGAATACAGTCGTAGGGGAAGGGATAGAAGAAAAGGTTACAGGACAATATGGGCTTGGGACAAGTAATGAGAGAGGAGAAAGACTAATTGAGTTATGTAATAAATTTTAGCTAATAATAGTGAATACTCTGACCAAAAATCACAGGAGGAGGAGGTATACTTGGAAAAGGCCAGATGATTTGGGAAGATTTAAGTTACATAACATCATGGTCAGACAGATATTCCGAATGCAGATACTGGATTGTAAGGTATACCCAGGAGCAGATATAGACTCACATCACAATGTACTTGTGATGTAGAATAGGCTGTAGTTTAGGAAACTAGTCAAGAAGAATCAACACCCAAGGAAGTGGGATACTGAAGTACTAAGGAATGGCTAGATATGCTTGAAGTTCTCTAAGGCTATAGATAAGAAATAGCTCAGTAGGCAGTACAGCTCAAGAAGAATGGACACCTTAAAAAAAGGGGTATCACAGAAACTGGAAAGAGAAACATAGGTACAAAGAAGGTAACTGCGAAGAAACCATGAGTAACAGAAGAAATACTTAGTAGATCGATGAATGAAGGAAGCACAAAAATGTTCAGGGAAATTCAGGAGTGCAGAAATACAGGTCGCTAAAGTATGAAATAAGTAGGAAATTCAGGGAAGCTAAGATGAAATGGCTACATGACAAATGTGAAGAAATCGAAAAATAAATGATTGTTGGAAGGACTGACTCAGCATATAGGAACGACAAAATAACCTTCGGTGAAATTAAAAGAAAGGGTGGTAATATTAAGAATGCAATGAGAATTCCACTATTAAATACAGAGCTGAGAGCAGATAGGTGGAAAGAGTACATTGAAGGGCTCTAAGAGGGAAAAGATTTGTCTGATGAAACAAGAGTAGATTTAGAAGAGATACGGGGTCCAGTATTAGAATCAGAATTTAAGAGAGCCTTGGAGTACTTAAGATCAAATAAGGCAGAAGGGATAGGTAACATTCCCTGAGAATTTCTAAAATCAGTTTGGGGGAGGGGAGTGACAACAAAATGACTATTCACATTGGTGTGTAAAATGTATGAGTCTGGCGACATACCATCTGATTTTCAGAAAAATATCACCCACACAATTCCAAAGACTGCGAGAGCTGACAAGTGCGAAAATTATTGCACAATCAGCTTAGCAGCTCATGCATCAAAGTTACAAGACTAATATACAGCAATCCTGACATTGTGTTTGATAATGGAAGCAAGAGTAAAGAAAAATCAAGACAAGTTCATAGGATTTGTTGACCTGGAAAAAGCATTCAACAATGTATAATTGTGCTTGATGTTCAAAATTAGGGGTGGGCTGTAGGGAGAGATGGGTAATATACAATATGCACAAGAGCCAAGAGGGAATAATTAGAGTGGACAACCAAGAATGAAGTGCTCAGATTAAAAAGGGTGTAAGACAGGACAGTAGTCTTTTGCCCCTACTGTTAAATCTGTACTTCAAAGAAGCAATGAAGGAAATAAAAGAAAGGTTCAGGAGTGGTGAATGGATATCAATGATGCGATTCACTGACGATATTGCTATCCTGAGTGAAAGTGAAGAAGAATTACAGGATGTGCTGAATGGAATAAACAGTCTAATGATTGCAGAATATGAATTGCGAGTAAATTGAAGAAAGACAAAAGTAATGAGAAATAGTAGAAATGAGAACAGTGAGAAACTTAACATCAGAATTGATGGTTACAAAGTATATGAAGTTAAGGAATTCTACTACCTAGGCACCAAAATAACTCATTACGGATGGTGCAAGGAAGACATCAAAAGCAGACTAGCACAGTCAAAAAGGGCATTCCTGGCCAAGAGGAGTCTACTAATCTCAAACGTATATCTTAATTTGAGGAAGAAATTTCTGAGAATGTATGTTTGGAGAACATCATTCTATGGTAAAATTTCCAGTTACTTCAGGAATGAGTCTGATGGTCAATAATTATAATTATAAATCAAAGGTTTTTATTTGGATCTTGCACAGATACTTCAAGGTCTCTTATAGCTATCGTTATTTGTGCTTGGTGGAGAATCATTTACTTAAAAATAAGTTCACTCTGCAGCAGAGGGAGCAACAATTTGATACTTCCTGGCAGATTAAAATTATGTGCCAGGCCAGGCCTCAGATCTGTGGCCTTGGCTTTTTGCAGGAAAGTGCAGTATTTTCCTTTCTGTTTTATTAATAGTATTTAATGTAAGAGCAACGCAAAATCTCACCTTGACTTATGGTCTGTTGAGACTGCCATTTCTCATTTTAAAAGACATTTCGTATTGACTGAAGCCTTCTGAGCAAGTTATAAATATAATAAGTGAAAAGAGAAGCACTACGCATTAACTAAAGACCATTGCAGTTGAGAGTAGAGCTGCACAATATCCATTGCATGTACCTTAACTTCATAATGTGGCAAACTCAATTTTTAACTTTGTGAAAGCAGTTCTGTCATTTATTTCTGAATCGGTACATTATTATTTTCACTCTAAAACTTACCTTATTTATTTTTCAGGAATGGTATAACACCAAGAGCAATTCCACCACGATTGTACTGTGATATCTGTGAGGAATTTGATAAGCATGACACTGAAGACTGCCCTAGGCAAGCATCAGATTCACCACCTCCCAGTGTGAAGCAATCGCCACGTATTCCCAAGGCCAATAAAACTGATCGACCGTACTGTGAAATATGTGAAGGTAATTTATTTGGTGGAGTTGTTTGGTAAAACTCTCTTATATCATTGTCTTAATTTGCTTTCAGTATTGGTGTGATAAATACACTTAATACAGATTTATTTTCTTATATTTTTATTTTTTAATCTACAGTCTTTTTTACAGGTTAAATAATCACCCACTATAAAATTATAACATAATTTAGGTTTTTACATTAAGGGCATCACATGTGCTATTACATCTCTTTTCATAATTACTGACTGATTTCACCTTTTATCTTGTTAAATTGTGAGCATTTATGTACTTAATATAGAAAATTGATTTCGTTTTTGCAGCAAATATCAGTGTAATACAACTAATATTTTTTCTAAAATTGATTATATGGGTATTTATTTTTCAGTATTTGGCCATGACACTGCTGACTGTGATGATGGTGAAACATTTTAATGAAGATTACAGCAAAAAGTGGTGCATAAGTCTTTTTACTGGCATGAGTTTCAGGAAATGAATTTCCTGTGTACTGCTAAGGCTGGCTGTGTGATTATTGTATTTTTTATATTGTAAATATGTAAGTGAATTTTATGTAAGTACTATTGTATGATGTATTTATAGTACTGTAAAAACAAACCCTGTGACATGTTATTTTTTTATGAGAAATAAAATTCTGTTTTCAACAAATGTTTTGAGTTTTGAAACTGGATTTGTGGTCAAAATATTAGTATAACAACATGAACTTCAGTTTTAGTTATGCAAGCAGTCAGTAGAAAAATGTGACAGAACTTTCCGTATCTCCACTAGTGTTATAGGTAACTACTCGTACACTCAGTTTGAGATTTGTCCATCCTTGTCCACTTTAATTCAATATATTTTTTGTTTGCTTTGTTTTGCACCTATAATTGTTTTCTTCTAAATTTTGTTGTGTTTTAAGTGATAAACACATTGGCTGTTGTATCTACTGTTGTGACTCGCCAATATTTCAAAGTGCCGCCGCACAGTTGCGCGCGTCCTCTACATGCGACGCTGTCTACCAGCCATGCAGCAGCCACGCCACCTAAGTGGCCAGCGAGGCAGCAGCCGCTAGACTTGGACTCAGCACTGATTTGACTGTTCCAGTGTGCACATGTCTTACTTGTTTATTTGATCTGTGACTTACATGTATTGTGGCATCCTAGAAATATATTTGTTCAACTTGACGTTATAACAATCAGCGATGAGGTAGTGAATTTTTCTTTTTCATCATTGACCCACAGATTTCCATGGCTACTTTAGAGCAACTATTGCAAGGTCTCATTGAACAGCAAATGCTTCTCACATCAGCGATTCGTGATTTCGTCGCGGCATCAAATGCGTCTTTTGTCGTTGTCTGTTCGTCCTTTTCCTCCTTACGACGAGATGGCGGAAGACTGGTCAGATCACGAAAAACGTCTTCAACAGCACTTCTTGGCATTTCATGTTGCGGACGAACAAACATGTAAGTCCCTGTTCCTTTCATGGATTTCACCTCAAATGTATCGGTTGTTGTCGCAATTGGCTCCCTTGAAAGATCCTGCGTCTTTGTCCTTTGCTGAAATGTGCTCAGTTCTGTCCTCTCATGTTGCCTTTTATCATTGTCAAAAACAACCAAATCAATCCTATCACGCTTGGGCTGCTGAACTTCATGGCCTCAGTAGAAAGTGTCAATTTGTTACTGAAGTTCACAAAGAATCCTACGCCGATTCCTTGGTACGGGATGCTATTATCCGATCGGCGCCCGACAAAGAAGTTGGGCAGCATGCCCTTCAGTTGGCGAATCCGACTCTCAATGAGGTCCTGTCCATCGTGCAGTCTTTTGAAATTTCTCGCGCTGCTGGAGTGCAAATAGAGGCGTGGGGTGACGTCGGGGAAATACAACCTCTGTGTGCTGTTGCCGCAGCGTGCGGCGTGTCCCCACCGGCCGACGTGGTCGCAGTATGCTACCAAGCGCAGCCTCAGCGTAACCATCAACAAACCTCTAAGACACTGCAGCAAAACACACGGCAACTTTCTTCATGTCCGCTGTGTTTTACAAAACATTCACGAGAAGATTGTTCCCAACGTTGGGCCGTGTGTCACAAATGCTAAAAGAGGGGTCATGTGTCCTCCGTTTGCAAATCAGACCGCATACCTGATGTTCATGAATGTGACGCTTGATTCTGATTCTGTGTTGTCTGTCAATGGTACTTCCTCCCTTTCAGGGAAGTTACACCTCATTGTCCAAATACTTGGTCGGGATGTTCGCATGCAGGTGGATACTGGTTCTGCTGCCACTATCATCAGTTCTCAGATGTATCTTCAGTTGGGTTCTCCACTCCTATCACCTGTCACTAGGCAATTACGGACGTACAATAAACAGAAGACTTCTCTCTGGGGACAATTTGATGCTGAGGTATCTTACAAATCCATCATTCGCACTGTTCCCATATTTGTGGTCGACCATAGTAACGCGGAGAATCTTTTTGGTTTCCATGCCTTTCATGTTTTTGGGTTCTCCATCGATGACTCTGTCAATATCATCTCTGATGCTATTCCTTATGCTCAATTGGATTCCTTGTCGACGACATTTTCGTCCCTTTTTTCTCCTGGGTTAGGCTGTGCAAACAACTTTGAAGCTCATATCACGCTCAAACCCACTGCTCGGCCTAAGTTTTTTTGGGCTCGGCCCATTCCTGTGGCTCTTCGTGATCTGCTAAAACGGGAGCTGGATCGTCTCACTGCATCAGGAGTCTTGCTTCCTGTCACTTCCAGTGAGTGGTCCTCTCCCGTCATTGTCGTTGCTAGGCCCAATGGTGATATTCATCTCTGTGGTGATTTCAAATCCACTGTAAATGCTCAATGCCTCATCGACACTTACCCTATTCCCCGATCTGAAGAATTGTTCACTAAACTTGCTGGAGGCCAGTATTTTTCTAAACTTGACCTGTCAGAAGCTTATCATCAACTTCCTCTCAATGCTGCTTTCCGGCATTTCCTGGCCCTTAACACGCCTTTCAGCCTCTATCAGTACCAACAATTGCCATTCGGGGCTGCCAGCGCCCCTGCTCTTTTTCAGCAATTCTTGGAACAATTATTGCTCCCTGTCCCTGGGAGTATAAATTACATGGACGACATTGTTGTCACTGGCTCCACCACTGAAGAACATATTCAGAATCTCCGCACACTTTTTCATGTCTTACAGACTGCCGATCTTAAGTGTAACCTTCAGAAATCAAAATTTTTTCAGGCATCTGTCACGTACTTGGGGTTTCAACTCTCTCGGGATGGTATTCGTCCACTTCAGCAAACTGTCGCTGTGATCGATGCCCTTCCTCGCCCTACATCTGTTAAGGAACTGCAGGCCTTCTTGGGAAAAATAGCATACTATCACAGGTTTCTACCGTCTGCTGCTTTGGTAGCTCAGCTGTTGCATCGCCTGTTGCATAAAAACGTGCCCTTTCACTGGTTCGCATCATACAATGCAGCTTTCCAGAAACTGAAGACTATGCTGAAACAGGCCCCATGCCTGGCTACTTATCGACCTGGCCAACATCTTGTTCTTGCCACGGACGCCTCTCAATACAGGGTTGGTGCAGTCCCTGCGCACCATTTTTCTGACGGTTCTGAACAACCCATTGCTTATGCCTCAAAAATGCTCACGGATGCCCAACAAAAGTATTCTCAAATTGAAAAAGAAGCTTTGGCCATTATTTATGCTCTTCATAAGTTGGGTGTTTTTCTCTATGGATCCAAATTTCATCTTGTTACGGACCACAAACCACTTGTTTCCTTGTTTCATCCATCAACGTCACTTCCCAACAAGGCTGCACACCGCCTCCAGTGTTGGGCTCTTTACTTGTCTTGTTTCAGTTATGAGATTCATTTCCAGCCAACGACGCAACATGCGAATGTTGATGCACTGTCTCGCCTTCCCATGGGTTCTGATCTGGCATTCGATAGGGACGAACGTTTGTGTTTCCACCTAGATGTTGCCGAGCAACGGGTTGTGGATGGGTTCCCCATCACCGGGGACTGGCTGGCGGCTGCTACGGGTTCTGATCCTACCCTCTCCCGGGTCTTACACTGCATTCAGAAGGGTTGGCCAGATTGTCTGTCCACTAAGACTTCTGATCCATTTTGGAACAACTACACTTTGCATTACCGCCTCTCACCTAGGGATGGTGTTATCCTCCTTTCCACCGACAATGCTTCACCACGTGTTGTGGTACCTGCGTCTTTGCATGCTTGGATCTTGCGCCTCCTTCACCAAGGACACTGGGGTGTCTCTTGCACAAAATCTCTGACGCGCCGTCATGTGAACTGGCCCGGCATCGGCTCTGAAATCAGACACATGGTCGCTGCCTGCGGCCCTTGTGCATCACAGGCCGCTGCCCCGAAGTCATCTTTGTCACCGTGGCCTTCGCCTGAGAAGCCCTGGGAGCGTATTCATGCTGACTTCGTGGGACCTTTTTTAGGTACTTATTGGCTTCTCGTTATTGACACCTACTCTAACTTTCCTTTCATTGTCCATTGCACGTCGCCTACCACCATGGCAACCACCAATGCTCTAGCTCGCATTTTCTCTTTGGAAGGCCTTCCCTCTACTCTTGTTACTGATACTGGTCCGAAATTTGCCTCTTCCGATTTTGTGGATTTTTGTGCCCATCATGGCATCATGCATGTCACGGCCCCTCCATTCCATCCACAGTCAAACGGTGAGGCTGAACGACTGGTCCGCACATTTCAGGCTCAGATGAGGAAACTCCTGACTTCATCGGCTGCTGATGATGCGCTTCTCCAATTTCTGGCTTCTTACCATTTCACCCCCATGGGCAACCACAGCCCAGCTGAGCTCTTACATGGCCGACAGCCCTGCACGCTACTTCATCTTCTGCAACCTTCCATCTCACTGCCGTGGGTGCCTTCGCTTGGCTGGTTCACCACTGGCGACCTTGTATGGGTACGGGGATATGGCTGACGGCCAAAATGGAGTCCTGGCCACAACTTAAGACACCGTGGCCTATACCTGTATGAAATCCAGACGGACACGGGTGTTGCAGTGCGTCATTCAGACCAGCTTCGGCCTCGTGTGCAGGCTACGCCTGTTCCGAATGCCGCTACACCACCTTTGGCTCTACCTGACACTCGGGATCTTGGAATCTCTCATTTCTCACAATGCAGCCCTCTCACCACCATCTCGGTGCCAGCACAAGAACTGACGCCACCAGGAGATGTGCCTATGCAGGAACCAGATGACCATCATCTGTCGGAGCAACTCTACTCGCCTCCTTCTCCTACGGACGCCAACGCATCGCACATGTCTCGTGTTATAACAACCGGACTTGCTGCAACGGGCAGATTGGGGCACGGGGCCCCAGCAGATTTTACCCCCACATCTCCTGTCATCTCATCCCGTTATCATCAGGGACACTTCCGTCCGTACAGGAAGCCTCCTCCTCGAGACTTTACGGCCAGTCAAACGAAACCTATGGATGTTAGCAATCTACAGGCCACCTCCATCAAGACCAGTGTAAAAAATTCAAAGGGGGGAAAAGTGTTGTGACTCACTGATCTATCAAAGTGCCGCCGTGCAGTTACGAGTGTCCTCAACATGCGGCGCTGTCTGCCAGCCATGCAGCAGCCGCGCCATCTAAGCGGCCAGCGAGGCAGCAGCCACTAGACTTGGACTCAGTGCTGATTTGACTGTTCCAGTGTGCACACTTCTTACTTGTTTATTTGATCTGTGACTTACATGTATTTTGTCGTCGTAGAAATATATTTGTTCAACTTGACGTTATAACATCTACTCTGTTCTTTAATATTTATACATGTCAAATAATAAGTTTGTAAAGCAAACAAACCTGGTTGTGCTGTGATAATTAATTGGAATGTGCTGGGATTCAGGACATTAGCTAGTGAGTCAGAATACTGTATGTGTAATACCCTTCCACGCACACTGACTGTTGCAGTAAACTTTCAATTAATGTTTCTTCTTCAATCCCTCACTCAACTCTATGTACTTCCCCTCCCCTTAGCTTTTTGCCTCCTCCTTTTCTCTCATTCCCTGCTCCCTGCTGTTCCTTTTTTTGTTTCCTCATCTCCAAACTTCCCTTTCTTCTTCTAGGTCAACTTGCCCAAAAGTGCTGTCTAAAAATCTGCTGCAGATAATGTTCGTCACGTGGAGAAAGAACAAATAATTGCTATGGCACAAAAGAAACTAGGAAAAAAAGTGAAAGGAATTACAAGTGTGAAAACCCAAACACAAAAATTCTCAATTCTCTAAAGTGCACACTGTTCATCAAGAAAATGTAACAATTGTTACAGGAATCCAGCAGAGTGACACATTCCTTCCCCAGCCTTTGCAGGTAGAAAAGGGAGTCCTGGATATATTTGTCTGCTGGGTACATTTGTTTAATAAACTGAAGGGTACACAGGGAGTTGGCGTAGATGAGAAATTTCTCAGCACAGATCACCCCATGAACTCCACTGCCCTCAGGATTGTAACTGTGCATCATGTACTCGTGTGGTAAATGACTCTTGACAACATACTCAGGGAAAACACTGATCATCCAAGAGAGTCCCTCAACTGATATAGTCTGTAAATACAGGTACACAGTTGTAGTGTTCATTGAATATTTCATTAAATCTCAATTTAAAGACACACACAGGCATGCTTTCTCTCTCTCTCTCTCTCTCTCTCTCTCTCTCTCTCTCTCTCTCTTGTACCATACTAAATCTAAAATTAACCTATGCATCTTCAGAAGCCAAATTTAAAGAAAAATTAAATTAAAAAATAAAAATAAGAGTACCTGTACAGTGATACTGTGAAACATATGTAATGTCATCAGTGAAATACAAAGGCAATGGGCATGTCCAGATAGCAACTCTCATCATAATTGTCAGTAGGCACAAAACAAGACAGAGTATGTTGCTAGCTTTCAGATAAATCCATTCTCAGTCTTGTTTATGTGCCGATTGTTGACTCAGTACTTCAATTATACTATGAGTTGCTATCTATTACTACTTCAGTTATCTTAATACATAGATAAGGCACTTACAATGTTGCAAATCAATATACGCATTGTTAGAAATAAACTACTTGAATTAGACTATTATTGTAGAAATAAGAATATCGATGAAACTTCCTGGCAAATTAAAACTGGTTGCCAGACTGAGACTCGAACTCGGATTCTTGGTCCGGCACACAGTTTTAATCTGCCAGGAAGTTTCATATCAGCGCACACTCCGCTGCAGAGTGAAAATCTCATTCTGAAGAATATTGATGTAGTTTCTGTATCAAAACACTTGTTGACTAAAACTGAAATAGACATTTTGGTTTTCCTTATGGCCATGTCATTGCAAACATTATGTGTGTGAAACTAAGAAATGGTGGTGGTCTAATTTTTTTCTGATATTGACAAAAGTTGATATAAGCCACTTCGCTCTCAATTAGCTCAGTTGTGTAAAACTGACAGACTATAATATGATAGTTGTAATCCTTATTGATCTACAAATGAAGCTGTAGAAATATTCTTTAATTTTTTGGAACTTATAGTGAAGAAAGTACTGAAATCAAAAGCAAATATTAACATCAATGGTGATAAATCTACACTACTGGCCATTAAAATTGCTACACCAAGAAGAAATGCAGATCATAAGCAGGTATTTATTGGACAGATATATTATACTAGAACTGACATGTGATTACATTTTCACGCAATTTGGGTGCATAGATCCTGAGAAATCAGTACCCAGAACAACCACCTCTGGCCGTAATAACGGCCTTGATATGCCTGGGCATTGAGTCAAACAGAGCTTGGATGGTGTGTACAGGTACAGCTGCCCATGCAGCTTCAACACAATACCACAGTTCATCAAGAGTAGTGACTGGCGTATTGTTACGAGCCAGTTGCTCGGCCACCATTGACCAGTTGTTTTCAGTTGGTGAGAGATCTGGAGAATTTGCTGGCCAGGCCAGCAGTCGAACATTTTCTGTATCCAGAAAGGCCCGTACAGGACCTGCAACATGCGGTCGTGCATTATCCTGCTGAAATGGGGTTTTGCAGAGATCGAATGAACGGTAGAGCCATGGGTCGTAACACATCTGAAATGTAACATCCACGGTTGAAAGTGCCGTCAGTGCGAACAAGAGGTGACCGAGACATGTAACCAATGGCACCTCATACTGTCATGTCGGGTGATACACCAGTATGGCGATGACAAATACACGCCTCCAATGTGCATTCACCGCAATGTCGCCAAACATGGGTGCGACCATCATGATGCTGTAAACAAAACCTGGATTCATCCGAAAAAATGACGTTTTGCCATCTGTGCACCCAGGTTTTTTGCCATTTGTGCACCCAGGTTCGTCGTTGAGTACACCATTGCAGGCGCTCCTGTCTGTGATGCAGTGTCAAGGGTAACCGCAGCCATGGTCTCCAAGCTGATAGTCCATGCTGCTGCAAACATCGTCGAACTGTTCGTGAAGATGGTTGTTGTCTTGCAAACATCCCCATCTGTTGACTCAGGGATCGAGACGTGGCTGCACGATCCATTACAGCCATCCGGATAAGGTGCCTGTCATCTCACCTGCTAGTGATACAAGGCCGTTGGGATCCAGCATGGCGTTCCATATTACCCTCCTGAACCCACTGATTCCATATTCTGCTAACAGTCATTGGATCTCGACCAATGCGAGCAGCAATGTCGCGATACGATAAACCGCAATCGTGATAGCCTACAATCCGACCTTTATCAAAGTCGGAAACGTGATGGTACGCATTTCTCCTCCTTACACGAGGCATCACAACAATGCTTCACCAGGCAACACCTGTCAACTGCTGTTTGTGTATGAGAAATCGTTTGGAAACTTCCCTCATGTCAGCATGTTGTAGGTGTTACCACTGGCGCCAGCCTAGTGTGAATGCTCTGAAAAGCTAATCATTCGCATATCACAGCATCTTCTTCCTGTCAGTTAAATTTCGCGTCTGTAGCACGTCATCTTTGTGGTATAGCAAACAACAATGCTACTCATAGAAATCTTCCCTGGGAAATATTCGTATTAATGTGTTGAGTGATGTTTCAAAAGTTCAGAATAATACTATCTTAAGTAACATTTATTAAATTTACTGTATCACAAATGGAAAGTTTCATTGTGTACCAAAATATCACCACTGAAGTTTATAGTGTTGTCATTTGCTCAGAATGTTTCACTCTATTTCAGTGATTATGTATATGGATGCATGTTGGAAGTGAAAATTGCTGTTAAATTTATTAATAACCACAATAATAGCACTTACAATTTTATTGCTCTAAACTTACAGTGCAAGGTACACATACAAAAACTTATATTCCACTTTGTTTATAACAGTAACAATGAAAACTTCAGAGTGACATTACAATAAAGTATTCCAGTGCACAGACATGTACATAAGCAAAGTACAACAAACATGTGGTAGCAAGGATACGAGGAAAAATTTAAATTGAAAATGCTGCAATGATAAAAATAATTATTAAACACCTTCATTCATCTTCAATATGATGTTCACCACATTTCAAGTAGTTGTAAAAGTATTCGTAAGTAGTTGGTAAAACATTTTTCTAACAATGAAGTAGTAAATCTGAATATTTCCCCTTTGAAATTGGCAGTGGCAATGAATATGCAAGTGGCAATGTAACTGCATGTTCTATATGTGGCTAGTGAGATCATAAAGTTATGCATTAAATCGATTACTTTGTACTCTGCAACATATTCATGTTCAAAAAACATGACCCATGGTTTCTCACTTTTCATCATCAAAACTTTCACTTCAGATCATCTCATTCTTTCTCCATTTTTTGGTATTGACCTGTTTGTAACAGTAAAAACCAACAAAATCATTCTGTGATGCATCACACATGTTGTGCCTTTTGACTAGTTTATGATTCAAAAAAATTCCGGAACATTTGTAATTTCATGTCAATGATGTGTTGGAGCAAAACAAAGTTGGCATCCTTGCACATGCCTGTGTTTAATGTGTAACTGCCGGAGGCTTCATTGTTGTATGTCTGTTAGTTATTGTTCAGTGCTGTACTGAGCAGAATATTGTGCAGAAAGCACAGTTTGCAAATTTCGAGATGGCAGAGTTAGAGGAGCAATGTGTTTGCATTAAATTTTGCATGAAACCCGATAAAACCTTTACAGAGACATACCAAATGATGCAGGAACTGGCCGCTGTGGCTGAGCGGTTCTAGGTGCTTCAGTCCGGAACCGCACTGCTGCTACGGTCACAGGTTCGAATCCTGCTTCGGGCATGGATGTGTGTGATGTCCTTTGGTTAGTTAGGTCTAAGTAGTTCTAAGTCTAGGGGACTGATGACCTCAGATGATAAGTCCCATAGTGCTTAGAGCCATTTTGATGCAGGAACACCTATGGTGACAATTTTCTTAGGCTGTATTCGGTGTTACAAATGGTTTACATGATTTAAAGTCGGCCACACAAAAATTAAAGATGACCCTCATTCAGGACACTCTTTGATGTCTACCAAAGGATTAGTTCATCATGAATTCATGCCATAGGGAAAAACTGTTAAATGATGGTACTATCAGGGTGTGTTGCAACATCTGCAAGAAAATGTGAGGAGGAAACAGTTTGACATGTGGCTAGACAATTCATGGCTCTTGCCTAACAATAATGCATTTGCACATTCATCCCTTTTGGTTCATGACTATTGCACAGAAAACAAAATCACTGAATGCCTCATCCTCCATGTGTTCCAGATTTGGCCCCTGATACTCTTTTTTTTTTTAATTTCCAAAGCTGAAAATCTCACTGAAAGGGCAAAGGTTTGCAACGATAGATGAGATAAGAGAAAATTCACAGAAGGAGCTACACATGATCCAGCAACAGGTGTACCAAGACTGCTTCCAGAAGTGGAAACAGCATTGGGAGCTGTGTATGAATTATGGAGGAGAGTATTTTGAAGAAAGTTAAGTGCAGAAAAATTTTGTGGACAAAGTTCCGGAACTGAGTGAGTATATAAATGCTGGTACCCTTTTTAGCTCCAGCCACACTAAAGAGATAAACGGAAAAGACAAAGCCGCTTGGAAAATGATCAATACGATATCCATGCAAATATTTAGTGCTGTGGAATCTATAAACACAACTACCTGGTCCCATGTTTCCTCTATGACCAAGTGCCCTCGTGCCACGTGAAACATGCTCCTTTTCGTTTCTCTATGCTATAGGTAGTAAAATTTTAGGTGCTGAGTTTTCATTTGTAATAGTGCAAAGCTCTACATCTACATCTGTACTCTACAAACCACTGTGAAATGAATGGCAGAGGGTATGACCCGTTGCATTAGTTATTAACACTTTCTCCCATTCCATTCACGTTTGGGTCATGAGAAGAATGATTGCTTAAATGCATCTGTGGGTGCCGTAATTAATCTAATCTTGTCTTAGTGACTCCTTTGAGAGTGACACGTACGAGCTTGTAATATATTCCTAGACTCATCACTTGGGCTCTAGAAACTTTCTAAGTAGGTTTTCACAGGATAGTTTTCATCTATCTTCAATCTTCTAACACTAGTTTTTTCATCATCTTTGTGACACTCTCCCATAGGTCAAACAAACCTGTGACCATGTGTGTTGTTGTCCTTTGTATCCACTCAATAGCCCCAGTTAAGTCCAATTTGGTATGGGTTACACAAGTGATTTGTATGCAGTCTGCTTTGCAGACTGTTGCATTTCCCTCCCATTTACCAGTGGACTGCAGCTGCTTTACCTACGACTGAAACTATGTGATCATTCCATTCATATCCCTTCAAATTATTACACCAATATATTTGCACGAGTGGATTGATTCCAACTTTGACTCACTGATGTTATAGTCATAGGATACTACATTGTTTTCATTTTGCGAAGTGCACAGTTCTGCATTTCTGAACATTTAAAGCAAGTTGTAGACTTTTGCGCCACTTCGAAATCTTATCGAAATCTGTGTTTTTGCACAGCTTCTTTCAGACAATACTTCATTTTAGATAACTGCATCATCTGCAAAAAGTCTGGGGTTATTCTGGGGCACAGCCAAAGTTATTTCTACACCTGTCGATGACTCCCTATCCTAAATAACTTGCTGCATCCACCGTACCAAAAATTTCTCAATCCAGTCACAAATTTCACTTGCTACCCCTATGGTCTTTCTTACAAGTGATGATCTTACAAGTGTATGTGTGGTACTGAGTCAAATGTTTTTCTGAAATCAAGGTATACTACATCCATCTGACTGCCTTGAACAATGGCTTTCAGTATATCATGTGAGAAAAGTGTGAGTTCGGTTTCACATCTGTATTTTTGGAATCCATTTTGGTCACATATACAGGACTTGGACAAAAGTATGGGAATACGAAAAACAGAACACATTATCATGCCTATATGACATGGAAAATCTGTTGTCATTCAAATAGATTCCCGTCATCTTAGAATGGTTAAATACAGGCTCTGTAGGGTTCTCAAGGGAATCTTATACCATTCTTCCTGCAAAATAGTGGCATGTTCAGGTAACGATGATGAAAGTGGATAGCAATCGTACAGCTTTTTTGATTTGATTTGATTTTTTATTGGTCCAGTTTTATCATACAGCACAAATTGTACAATTGATATTGGACAGGTTAAAGATACATTACAATAATACATAGTATTAGCAAAATAGTAGGCAAATTAAAAATAAGTATCTATTACAATTAATTTTGTTACGTATTCAGAAATTCTCTGACAGAATAGAAACAGTGCTTTATTAGAAGTGCCTTTAGTTTAGCTTTAAATATTGGATGAGTAGCATTTTTTATTTCCTCTGGTATCTTATTGTGTAGTATTACACCAATGTTAATTATGCTCCTCTGATAGGTGGTTGTTCTGTGATATTTTTGATGTATATTTGATTCCACTCTGGTTCTATAGTTGTGTACATTTTTGTTCTGTAGCAGTTTGCCTGTTTTCAAGAGGTGGTCCCTAGTGAACAAGAGAGTTTCCTAGATGAATAAACTTGGAACATTTAGAACACCAAGCTCAGTAAAATGGGATTTTTAAGGCCACAAATTATTCTTAGAGCTCTTTTTTGCATTCTGAAAACCTTTATACTGTCCCAAAGTAGATCACAATGGTTCTAATATGCATATCTGGCTACTGTAGTGGCCAGGAGAGATGCGACAGTTCATCCTTGTGCTCACAAAACCAGTCTTGGACGACACAAGCTGTGTGGACAGAGGCCCTGTCATCATGGGACACGGCGTCGCCATTGGGAACAAATATTTCACCATGGTATGGGGCTGATCAACCAAAATGGCCACACAGTCCTCGGCAGTAATGCAACCTATCAGGGTAACTGTTATGCCCATGGAATATCATGACACGGCTGCTTAAATCATCACCAAACCCCGCCATGTTTAACTTTTGTGGTGTAAACTCCGCCAGAAGTTGGAAACAGTGTGAAACAAGACTCATCTGACCATGATCTTCTTTCATTGCTCCATAGTCCGTTTTATGGCTTCAGTACCACATTTTCCTGTTATGATCATTTGCATCGCTGATGTGTGGTTTTGGAATTGCAGCCAACCCTGCAGTTTCTATATTATGGAACTTCCTTCATGTTTTGGTGCTGACATGATTCGTGAGTTCGTCATTCAGTTCCACAGTGACTTTTGCTGCTGTTGTCCCCTTATTTTTATCACAACCCTTTTCAGCCTAAGCCATTGGTTAATGACCTCTGATTTGTAATGTCTGGTCCAGACTGCACACCAATTAGGTTACTTTCAGAGTATTCTGACGCATATAGCTCCATACTTAACAATCATATATGAGTTCTACAACTTTCCTTCCGCCGTTTTGCAATAGATGGCAGTAGCGGCAAGTAGGGTTCGTGTGGTTGGTCATAGGTGTAATACAATAAGCTTCTGTAAACATAATGCCATAAAAATACTAGTCGATTTGTGATTGCATCATAAGATTATTCTCGATTAAGTAGATCAACTTAGGTACCCATTTCTTGCCATTTGCGGGAAGTTTTAATTTTCTGCTTTAACATGAAGAAATCTGCGGCTGTGGTTGTTAAAATGCTGGGCAAGACCAATGGTGAGGGAATCCTGCCTCGGGCATGGATGTGTGTGATGTCCTTAGGTTAGTTAGGTTTAAGTAGTTCTAAGCTCTAGGGGAAGTGTGACCACAGATGTTAAGTCCCAAAGTGCTCAGTGCCATTTGAACCATGTTGTTAATTCCATCTCGTGACACACACACGGCGCAAACTTTTTTTTTTTTTTTTTTTTTTTTTTTTTTAATAATGCTGTGCAACACTTTTGATCTCTGTGGCGAGATAAAAAAAAAAGGAAGAAATATCTGAAAATTCGACTTGCCACTCATAACGTTTGCACCGCCGTACCTCTGAGCTATTAGTTTTGCTCGGTCATCGTCAATTAATGGTTCAATTTCTTTCAGAATACTCTCAGCCATAGCATGAGTTTTCTGACTTTCTGGATTACCAAAGTTCCAAAACCTTTCAACAGGTTTTCCCTCAACAACATAACGCAAAACAATAACCAATTGAAATTCGCAAGACACATCTGTGGTTTCATCTGCGATTATTGCAACATAATCAGAACGTTTTACTTCTTTACGAATTTCATCATGGTACACTTCCAACATGCATTGCAGTTGTTCGTTCTAAACAGTCTTAGGAATGCCTTTGAACACTGATGCTTGACTGAGATGAAGATCTTTATCCATTTCGGCTCTGATCTGAATTATCTCACGAAAACCCCCTTCTTTTGAGTGGCACCAGATTCATCGTGGCCACTGAGAGCCAATTCCGAAGCACCAAAGAACCGAATATACTTTACAGTTAAAATTAATATATATCTATTCTTTTCCACATCTATGTTGTGGCTGTCAATTGTTTGTCTATATTGCAAATCTAATTTGTTGGTTTTGCACATTATACATGCATTGCTTTGACATTTCATGTACTTCATTTTACATCATACGTGCACAATATCAGCTATTCCGGCCTTACACCATTGAACATCTCCACCAAATAACACACAACGAAAACAAAAAAAAAACGGCGTTGGTTTCTTCACAATTACAAATCCATTTGTTCTTTTGGTAAATTTCTGGGCTGAACTTAAGGTATCAACTTTTTGTTTGCTGCTGCAGATTCAGATTCGGGAGTGGCCTACATACTGTTTTCTAACTGTCTTTTTTCACTGAGAGTCCTGTCACTAAATGACGATTTTTATAACTCATTTATTTTGTTCATGTTTGCTGTTTTCACAGTCAAGTGAATTTTCCCTTCCAGACAACAATATGCACACAGCTATATTAAGTCAGTTACCTGACCTCACAATAACTTCACTGTGTTTGTACAGAACTGTATTACACGAACATAAAGAGTATAAATAGAAATGCTACACTGTTGTTTGGAAAACAGATACTCGAAAGGTGGTGAATATGTTAGTTCTTTTGTCGTGTAGCAATAGCCATGCCGTTGTGAAACATACTAATATTGGAATAATGCCACCTAGTTTTAAAATCAAAGGGCATGATTGTACTCAGATTATATGCAGCTGTTTATAACGATATATGTAAGTATATTATTTCTGTATTCGATTTAATTAAGCATTAATTTGTGTTTAGGAATTCATTAGAATTAACTTGTAGAAAGATTGTAAAACTGGATTACGAGAAATTTGCGCCCCCATGTATTCTAATATGATCGGTAGGTAGCAGATCGTGCTGCATAGGTTCTGCACTTTACTACTCTCTAGCCGAAGGAACTTAAAGCCTAGTTTACACGACGACATGGGGTTGCGCCACTCGTTGCGTGGAATGAGTTGCACGAAAGTGGTTTCATAGATACACTTCAGTTTTGTCGTTTTGTGGGTCCCTGAGTCGTGTCTGAAATGAAAGTTTTGCCAGTTGCACGTCGCACGAGTTGTGATGGAGTTAAAGCATGTTGCGTGGAATCGCTGCATAAGAAGAAAATATGAAACGTGTTTCGATTCGTGACTGGATGAAGAAAAGACGTCAGCTCGGTTGCTCAGTATCCTTCCTGAAATAATTTATAACGAAAGATCCAAGAAGTTCTTTTAATTATCTTAGAATGTCACCAGAACTGTTAAAGTTTCTTCTAAATAGAGTTAATTATGCGATAAAGAATAAAGGTATTGTAAGGCATGGGGCACTGTCGCCAGAACTGAAATTACATATACTGCGTGAATTGCAATCGAGAACACTAGGCATTCTATAAGATACGGTTTTAGTTGGTGATGACGCTACTCCATTAACACCTATTATTATTAACATTAACAGTAATAATTGTTAACATGAACAACAATAATTATTCGAAGCAGGCCGCATTCAGAAGAGAATGGTTCGCAAACTACTCTCTTGACAATAGATCTGTACAGTGGCAATATTTCAAAATTCTAATATATGTGAATGGGGAGCACCGCAGTGACGTTTTAAATAGATGAACATTGAATAAAGAATACAGCTTCTTGAATTTGTATAACCTTCCCCTCTGTCAACGATATTCCTTAACAAAGAGTTGACCAACTCGAACGATGGGTTTTAGTCTTGTAGACGAGAGCATTGCCACAGTTAGAATTACACTTGCTTGTATTTTTCTTAATTCAGTTGTATACGTGCTCCTAACTCAATAAATTTTGCCTGCAGCTCAGATATTGTCAAAACATCTACACTCACGCTCATAAGTTCAGGAAAATTGCAGAATGTGGTGCCACACAACCTGCCACTACACAAAACTGGCGCTAATAGCATAGGCACATAGGGAACACACACGACTCGAAACACATGCTACAAAACGCCACTGTTTCCTGCGCATGTACCCCGACATCAACATGGGATATGATCACCATGCACAAGTACAAAGGCCACACAACACTCTGGATCAGGTGGTCGAGCAGCTGGTGGGGTATAGACTCTCATTCTTGCACCAGTGCCTGTCGGAGCTCCTGAAGTGTCGTAGGGGTGTGAAGACGTGCAGCGATACATCGACCGAGAGCATCCCAGACGTGCTAGATGGGGGTTAGGACTGGAGAACAGGCAGGCCACTCCATTCGCCTGATATCTTCTGTTTCAAGGTACTCCTCCACGATGGCAGTTCGGTGAAGCCGTGCGTTATCATCCATCAGCAGGAAGGTGGGACCCACTGAAACCCTGAAAAGGCAGACATATTGGTGCAAAATGACGTCCCGATACACCTGACCTGTTACAGTTGTTCTGTCAAAGACGTGCTGGGGTGTATGTGCACCAATCATAATCCCACCCCACACCATCAAACCACAACCTCCATACAGGTCCTTTTCAAGGACATTAAGGGGTTGGCATCTGGTGTGAACCAGGAACCTGGCAAGAATTACTGTTCAAACTATATGTGGACTCGTCCATGAACATAACCTGGGACCACTGTTCCAATGACCATGTACTGTGTTCTTGACACCAGGGTTTACAGGCTCTCCTGTGGCCAGGGATCAGTGGAATGCACCTTCCAGGTCTCCGGGCAAATAAACCATGTCTGTTCAGTCGTCTTTAGACTGTGCGTCTGAAGACAACTGTTCCAGTGGCTGCAGTAAGGTCCCAAGCAAGGCAGTACTCCATGGCCATCTGCAGGCACTGATGGTGAAATATCGGTCTTTTTGTGGTGTTGTACACTGTGGACGTCCCGTACTGTAGCACCTGGACGCGTTTCCTGTCTGCTGGAATCGTTACCATAATCTTGAGATCACACTTCGTGGCACACGGAGGGCCCATGCTATGACCTGCTGTGTTTGACCAGCCCCCAGTCGCCCTAGTATTCTGCCCCTCATAACGTCATCAATATGTGTTCTTTGAGCCATTTTCAACACACAGTCACCATTAGCATGTCTGAAAACCTCTGCACACTTACTCGCTGCAACGTACTCTGACATGCACCAACACACCTCTGCATATGTGGACTGCTGCCAGCGCCAGCATGCGACGACCGTAGGTCAAATGCACCGGATGGTCATACCCCGAGGTGATTTAAACCTGCAAACTGCCCACCAGGGAGTTGTTTCACTATGTATCAGCATTATCCTTAATTTATGAGCATGAGTGTATGTTATGATTGCACATGATGGTCTCAGCAGCAGCAATATGTTGCTTATTTTTGTAATCAGCAACATTGAAATCTCAAAAACACTTATGCAGAGAATAGATATCCAAAAAGCGAACATAATTCTCCATTCCCCACTTCATATTTCAGTTTGTCTACACTCTACGAACACACATAACCACAAAACTCATGCAACTAGTGTCGCCAAAGTTGGAACACACTGAAAGTGTTTAGTTTCACCAACGAGTTGCGCAAACGCGCGGCGTGCATGCGCAGTGGCCGGTAGCGCAGTTGCCTGGAACCTAGTGCCGTCGTGTAAACTAGGCTTAAGGCTCTGAGTCAGACCAGCTGTGGCTCCATCCTCCATTATAATAAATGTGTAGACATCGACGGCCGAGGCTTTCACACTGTGTTTATGGGGCCAGACGGTGCCAATCTGCTGTTGCCTACAAGCTTCAGAAAACTACCTTGAGAACATACATAGCGAAACGTGCCTCTTCGAATCATAAAATACATACTCTGAAACAATGTTTTATGAGCAATTTGCATAGATTTCTCTTTCTTTCTTTTTCACACAAGTGGTGCCATGGCACAGCGACACTACCTCAGAAGCTGCCCCTATTGTATTTAATACATAAGTATGACCTACTTCCAAGAGCCTAACAAGACCAGTGTACGTGTGCTACAACTTATGACCAATGATTGCACTTGTGTTTGTTCACATCAGGTTTATTCTTATGATGAAAGAGTATAGTACGAAATTTCTGTGTAAATTTGGAATCATCATATTCTTCCGTATAATTTGTGTATTTCTTCTCCTTCTTCATTCTAACAAACAATCTTGTCATCAATAATTGTGTAACTATTCTTGCCATTGTCAAAACTTCTTCCCTGGTTAACTTCCCCAACCCTACCAGAATCACCGATTCAGTTATCCTGCATTTACTGTCCGGTTAGGTGTTATTACGTATTCGTTTTCCACGCTATTCCGAGAATGGAACTTATGCGGCTGCTACCCGGGGGACTGTACAACTGGCCTTTAGTAGTGTAGCGTTGTGGCAACTAATTTTCTGCCAAAATTTCATCTTCTTGGATACATCGAGAAGATAATATGTAACCTTTCTTATCTGTTATTCCTGTTAGTCGTTTATTTCCACTCTGGTAGTCTGAATCTATAGATTTTGGTAACAATTTAACAGCGATTGGCATTCGCCCGTTAGGGTTTATTCAGCTCAGCTCATATAGCCCCGTCCCCTTTTGCCGGAGGGAAAGCTTTTTATTTCTAGATGTGGCAGGAATTCTCCTGGCAGACACATCACATACACTATGTATGCATTCAAAAATCAACTTATGATTCATTCAGAAATCAACTTAGAATGTGTTCAAAAATGTTCAAAAACTAACTGAGATGTGCTTCAAATCGACAGGCCTACATGTGCTGGATGCTAGGTGCTTAGTGAAACAAGGGTTTTTACTTCAGGATTTTGGCGACAGCTTAAATAGCTGTCCGGGGCAAATACCCCTGTTTGACCCCACCCTAGACCCGAGCCTGAGTGCCAATAAAATAGATGACAAATACAATGTTTCCTTAACACATTACTCATGCTCTTTGAAAGTTACATCCCATTAGTACTTTCTAAATGGGGTACTAGCAGTAAAAGGGTGCCTGGGCTGTTGATTAGTGGGGTAAGCATATCATGTAGAACAAAGTGGGAATTATATAAAATGTTAGAAGTAGCCACAATCAAGCTACAGTAGCCCATTACAAACAGCATTGTAAACTGCCTAAAAATGGTATTAGGAAGGCAAAGACTATGTGTTACACAAATAGAATAGCTAATTCACAGGCTATAATTAAAACCGTATAATCAGTCGTGAAGGAAGTGTCTGGTCAGCAGCACAAGGTCGACAATATGAAGACAGTTCATAGTAAAAATATTTCTGTTACTGATAGGACAGATATATGTACAGTATTTAACAATCACTTTCTGAGCATTTCTGACGAATTAAATAAAAATTTAGTTTCTGCAGGGAATCATATTATTCTCTTGGAAAATATTTTCCGAGATTGATGTCTGAAAGACTCCTCTGTGAGGGGAGACTGAGTCAATAATTAAATCACAGAAGACTAAGGACTTTCATGGCTATGATGGAGTGCCTAGCAGAATATTAAAGTACTGTGCTCCACATGGTAGTCATATACTTAGCCATATTTGTAATTTTTCCTTTCAGAAGGGTCACTTTCATGAACGATTGAAGTACTCAGTAGTAAAGCCACTTTATTAAAAGAGAGAAAGGGATAATGTAGACAATTTTGGACCTATTTCTATGTCATAATTTTTTGCTAAAGTTATTGAAAAGGCTGTATCTGTAAGGATAAAAAATGGCTCTGAGCACTATGGGAATCTGAGGTCATCAGTCCCCTTTAGAACTACTTAAACCTAATTAACCTAAGGACATCACACACATCCATGCCCAAGGCAGGATTCGGATCTGCGACTGTAGCGGTCGCGCTGTTCCAGACTGAAACGCCTAGAACCGCTCGGCCACACCGGCCGCCTCTGTAAGGATAATTGATCATTTTATTTCACATAATTTGCTAGGAAATGTACAGTTCGGTTTTAGAAGTGGTTTAAGAACTGAAAATGCTATATTCTCTTTTCTTTGTGAGGTACAGGATGGATTAAACAAAAGGTTTCGAACACTAGGCATCTTTTCTGATTTAACTACGTTTGATTTTGTTTATCACAAAATATTGCTTCAGAAGTTGGACCATTATGGAATATGGGAGTAGTTGACAGTTGCTTCACCTTTTAGGCCCTGTCCCCACAGGGTTAATCAGGTCTCCAGCTACCTGACAACCAAGAGACTGGGAGACTGGATGACTCACGTAGCCAATCACATTCACACAGACACAACACGAGTCTCCTGTACTGCCAAGTCACTTGCGGCGTGAACAGAAAAGTAAAGCAGTTTCATTGGCTGTGTGCCATGCCCCTATTACTACAATGTCCAGTGCCTCTATTAATGATGATATCATAATCACCCCCCATGAACCATGGACCTTGCCGTTGGTGGGGAGGCTTGCGTGCCTCAGCGATACAGATAGCCGTACCGTAGGTACAACCACAACGGAGTGGTATCTGTTGAGAGGCCAGACAAACGTGTGGTTCCTGAAGAGGGGCAGCAGCCTTTTCAGTAGTTGCAGGGGCAACAGTCTGGATGATTGACTGATCTGGCCTTGTAACAATAACCAAAACGGCCTTGCTGTGCTGGTACTGCGAACGGCTGAAAGCAAGGGGAAACTACGGCCGTAATTTTTCCCGAGGGCATGCAGCTTTACTGTATGATTAAATGATGATGGCGTCTTCTTGGGTAAAATATTCCAGAGGTAAAATAGTCCCCCATTCGGATCTCCGGGCGGGGACTACTCAAGAGGATGTCATTATCAGGAGAAAGAAAACTGGCGTTCTACGGATCGGAGCGTGGAATGTCAGATCCCTTAATCGGGCAGGTAGGTTAGAAAATTTAAAAAGGGAAATGGATAGGTTAAAGTTAGATATAGTGGGAATTAGTGAAGTTCGGTGGCAGGAGGAACAAGACTTCTGGTCAGGTGACTACAGGGTTATAAATACAAAGTCAAATAGGGGTAATGCAGGAGTAGGTTTAATAATGAATAGGAAAATAGGAATGCGGGTAAGCTACTACAAACAGCACAGTGAACGCATTATTGTGGCCAAGATAGATACGAAGCCCACACCTACTACAGTAGTACAAGTTTATATGCCAACTAGCTCTGCAGATGACGCAGAAATTGAAGAAATATATGATGAAATAAAAGAAATTATTCAGATAGTGAAGGGAGACGAAAATTTAATAGACATGGGTGACTGGAATTCGAGTGTAGGAAAAGGGAGAGAAGGAAACGTAGTAGGTGAATATGGATTGGGGCTAAGAAATGAAAGAGGAAGCCGCCTGGTAGAATTTTGCACAGAGCACAACTTAATCATAGCTAACACTTGGTTTAAGAATCATGATAGAAGGTTGTATACGTGGAAGAACCCTGGAGATACTAAAAGGTATCAGATAGATTATATAATGGTAAGACAGAGATTTAGGAACCAGGTTTTAAATTGTAAGACATTTCCAGGGGCAGATGTGGACTCTGACCACAATCTATTAGTTATGACCTGTAGATTAAAAATGAAGAAACTGCAAAAAGGTGGGAATTTAAGGAGATGGGACCTGGATAAACTGAAAGAACCAGAGGTTGTACAGAGTTTCAGGGAGAGCATAAGGGAACAATTGACAGGAATGGGGGAAAGAAATACAGTAGAAGAAGAATGGGTAGCTTTGAGGGATGAAGTAGTGAAGGCAGCAGAGGATCAAGTAGGTAAAAAGACGAGGGCTAGTAGAAATCCTTGGGTAACAGAAGAAATATTGAATTTAATTGATGAAAGGAGAAAATATAAAAATGCAGTAAATGAAGCAGGCAAAAAGGAATACAAACGTCTCAAAAATGAGATCGACAGGAAGTGCAAAATGGCTAAGCAGGGATGGCTAGAGGACAAATGTAAGGATGTAGAGGCTTATCTCACTAGGGGTAAGATAGATACTGCCTACAGGAAAATTAAAGAGACCTTTGGAGATAAGAGAACCACTTGTATGAACATCAAGAGCTCAGATGGAAACCCAGTTCTAAGCAAAGAAGGGAAAGCAGAAAGGTGGAAGGAGTATATAGAGGGTCTATACAAGGGCGATGTACTTGAGGACAATATTATGGAATTGGAAGAGGGTGTAGATGAAGATGAAATGGGAGATACGATACTGCGTGAAGAGTTTGACAGAGCACTGAAAGACCTGAGTCGAAACAAGGCCCCCAGAGTAGACAACATTCCAGTAGAACTACTGACGGCCTTGGGAGAGCCAGTCCTGACAAAACTCTACCATCTGGTGAGCAAGATGTATGAAACAGGCGAAATACCCTCAGACTTCAAGAAGAATATAATCATTCCAATCCCAAAGAAAGCAGGTGTTGACAGATGTGAAAATTACCGAACAATCAGTTTAATAAGCCACAGCTGCAAAATACTAACACGAATTCTTTACAGACGAATGGAAAAACTAGTAGTAGCTGACCTCGGGGAAGATCAGTTTGGATTCCGTAGAAATACTGGAACACGTGAGGCAATACTGACCTTACGACTTATCTTAGAAGAAAGATTAAGGAAAGGCAAACCTACGTTTCTAGCATTTGTAGACTTAGAGAAAGCTTTTGACAATGTTGACTGGAATACTCTCTTTCAAATTCTAAAGGTGACAGGGGTAAAATACAGGGAGCGAAAGGCTATTTACAATTTGTACAGAAACCAGATGGCAGTTATAAGAGTCGAGGGGCATGAGAGGGAAGCAGCTGTTGGGAAGGGAGTGAGACAGGGTTGTAGCCTCTCCCCAATGTTATTCAATCTGTATATTGAGCAAGCAGTAAAGGAAACGAAAGAAAAATTTGGAGTAGGTATTAAAATCCATGGAGAAGAAATAAAAACTTTGAGGTTCGCCGATGACATTGTAATTCTGTCAGAGACAGCAAAGGACTTGGAAGAGCAGTTGAACGGAATGGATGGTGTCTTGAAGGGAGGATATAAGATGAACATCAACAAAAGCAAAACGAGGATAATGGAATGTAGTCGAATCAAGTCAGGTGATGCTGAGGGTATTAGATTGGGAAATGAGACACTTAAAGTAGTAAAGGAGTTTTGCTATTTGGGGAGCAAAATAACTGATGATGGTCGAAGTAGAGAGGATATAAAATGTAGACTGGCAATGGCAAGGAAAGCGTTTCTGAAGAAGAGAAATTTGTTAACATCGAGTATAGATTTAAGTGTCAGGAAGTCATTTCTGAAAGTTTTTGTATGGAGTGTAGCCATGTATGGAAGTGAAACATGGACGGTAAATAGTTTGGACAAGAAGAGAATAGAAGCTTTTGAAATGTGGTGCTACAGAAGAATGCTGAAGATTAGATGGGTAGATCACATAACTAATGAGGAAGTATTGAATAGGATTGGGGAGAAGAGAAGTTTGTGGCACAACTTAACCAGAAGAAGGGATCGGTTGGTAGGACATGTTCTGAGGCATCGAGGGATCACCAATTTAGTATTGGAAGGCAGCGTGGAGGGTAAAAATCGTAGGGGGAGACCAAGAGATGAATACACTAAGCAGATTCAGAAGGATGTAGGTTGCAGCAGGTACTGGGAGATGAAGAAGCTTGCACAGGATAGAGTAGCATGGAGAGCTGCATCAAACCAGTCTCAGGACTGAAGACAACAACAACAACAACATCATAATCAAGTATTATTATTACTGTCGGTACAGGAGGAGAAAAGTGAGAAAGTTGTGGATTCATCCTTACACTGAGAATAATATTAATTGTAGGTTACAAGTTGCCTAATTGCTTGGTGCATTGGATGGGAAACACACCTGCATTGAAAAGTTACCTGGGACGGGTTCAACTAACTTCACAGTATTGTTGGCATACAGTGATCTGATGGTTTACTCATTATTATTAAAATGAATATGCAGGTAGAAATAGTGGTAGAGAGATATTTCTTGCTTCAGCAACCAAACACTGGATTACAAACGGAATATTAAACTTGCCAATGATAAAAATGAACATTATTTCCCTTATTACTTTGTAGGAGATGAAGCATTTCCATTATCATGCTACTTGATGCTACCGTATCCACAAAGAACTTTCGATAATGTGGACAGAATTTGTTATCATAGACTAAGCAGAGGAAGAAAATCTGTCGAATGCGCATTTGGAATGCTCACACTGACGTTCCAAGTCCTGAAGAGTCCTATTCGTTCTCGAACTTCAGGAAGAGTGGTGACATAGTAAAATCCGTGTGTATATTGCATAATTTCATTCGAAAGCATGAGGCTATCGTATAAAGGTGTGGTGAACAACAGTGCAACAACTTCGAAATGCCAACAGTCAGAATCCAGCCAAGGATCATCAACGTACTGCTTATGAAGTGAGGAACTATTCAGCCAACTACCTTCTGACACCTCATGCTTCCCTCCCATGGCAGTGGAAGTACTGGATCAACAATAATCAGGATCTACTGTAATTCTCTTTCTTCACGAAATTTTTTTATGTGTAATGTGTATTTCTGTAAAACGTATAAATGAATTTCCATACATTTTTATTTACACATTAATATGTAATTAAAATATTTTAATTATGTATTTATTAATTCATTGTATAGTGGGAGTTTATAAATCATTGATAAGTTTTTCAATAAAATGGATCTTAAAGCATAGTAAGTAAGACATATTTATTTTATGTTAAAAATGTTAATTACTGATAATGAACTTACCTGTAACAAACTTCCTTGGATACTTCATGCCATGTTCCCTGTGTCACCTCTTTTTCTTGAATACCCTTTCAATTTGTAATTTCATAGGTCTGGATATTTCTCCACTTCTCCCACGAAAATTTCAAATTACACATTTGTTCACACATTGCACAAACCAATGGTACGAATGTAACTGAGAGACTGGGAGACTAGGTGACTAGCACATCGGGTCACATAGTGTCCTAACTGTGGCGACTCTGGAGCAGCACTACTGAAGTATCCCTGTGTGAACGACCCCACCTAATTACACATGCCAGGTCTCTTGGTTGCAGAGTATCTCAGTCACTTGGGGCCTTAAGTATATCCGTGTGAATAGGGCCTTACTTGAACAACAGACAGACCCCTCAATACGCTATGTGATCAAAAGTATCCGGACACCCCCAAAAACATGTTTTTCATATTAGGTGCATTGTGCTGCCACCTACTCCATATCAGCGACCTCAGTAGTCATTAGGCATCGTGAGAGAGCAGAATGGGGCACTCCGTGAAACTCACAGATTTCGAACACGGTCAGGTGATTGGGTGTCACTTGTGTCATACGTCTGTATGCGAAATTTCCACACTCATAAACATCCCTAGGTCCACTGGTTACTATGCGATAATGAAGTGGAAACGTGAAGGGACATATACAGCACAAAAGTGTACAGGCCGATCTAGCCATTGACTGACAGAGACTACTGACAGTTGAAGAGGGTTAATGTGATACAGGCAAACACCTACCCAGAACATCACACAGGAATTCCAAACTGCATCAGGATCCATTGCAAGTACTATGACATTAGGGGGGAGGTGAGAAAACTAGGATTTCATGGCCGAGCGGCTGCTCATAAGCCACACATCACGCTGGTAAATGCCAAACGACACCTCGCTTGGTGTATGGAGTGTAAACATTGGACAATTGAACAATGGAAAAACGTTTTGTGGGGTGAAGAATCACAGTACACAATGTGGCGATCTGATGGTAGTTGTTCATTGAAGGTCGCCAAGGAGGAGCAAAACCTCCAGTAGGCCTTAGAAAGTTGCCATTTGGCTTTGCACATAGGTGGGGTATGAGTCAGCTAATGAATGTGAAATGGCCGCTCGAGTATGTGTCAGAGAGAACATACCCCTCGAGATGATGGGCAAGCTGGGGAATGCCGAATGAGAGGTCCAAATGGGAATGGGAATGGTTATGTGTGGAGTCTGAAAGGAACGTGGCTGGTCCAGCGTTAAGGCAGATGGGGTTAGTTGATTGAGAAAGTCAATCAAGAGCCTCTCTGACAGGTTCCAGCCCCAAAGGGGATGTTGCGTATTAAAGTTACAACATAGAAAAAAATGGTACAGGAGTTGCCCAACAATCTGGAGGAATTTCGCCCTGGTGACATCAAAGGATGGAGCGATGTAAACAGTACAAAGGGAAAAGGTGAAGTGAGGAAGGACAATTCGGATTGCACGAGCTTGCACCCAGTTGTTCAGGGAGATGGTCTGACTATGAAAATCATCTCAGATAAGCAGCATGACTCCCCCAAGAGGTGTAAAGTGTCCCCGGGGGAAAGGTCGAAACAGGCCGGAAAGAAATGCGAGAGGTGAAAGCAGTTGTCAGGACACAATTTGTTTCCTGGAGGCAGAGAACAAGTGAACACTTCGATTCCAAGAGAAGCTCTAATTCCTCCTTATTGCATCTAAGGCTGAGAACGTTCCATTGGAGGAGAGTCATGACAAGGAAAAGGGAGGGGAAAAATGAAGGGTGTCACTTCAGCAGCTGCTGAGTGCCAGTCTTTAAAGACACTCTGTTTCAGGGCACAAAGGCCGGAGGATCTTGTTCCATAAGATCTACAGAGGCATCAGTATTCTCCATTGGTCGGTCTGTGGAATCCAAGGCAGAAAAACCGTTGGCGGTGGGCACCAACGACACAGAGGTCGGCCGAATGAGTGTATCTCGTGGCAACACCATTGAAGAGAATCGCTGAATCGGCGAAGGAGAAGATCGTTTGCCCATGTTTGATTTCTTGGCGGCTCTTCTGGTGGCAGATGACGATTCAGATGTTTGTTGCCTGGAGGGATGTAAAAAGTCTTTGAAAGGGTATTCCTTCTGTCTTTTCCGGCCTGCCGATTGAGTAGCAGGTGTTTTTCACTGTGTGAGGCAAAAATCTGGTGGCTTGTTGCACAGCTGAAGGAGAAGGAGACGGGGATGCTGCCATGACACTGAGCGATTTTTTATAACCGCCTTGCTGAATTTGAGGTCGCATATCTGCATGGACATGTCCTTCGTGGAGCGAAATGTTGCAAGAATGGTACAGTAAATGCCGGATGGCAAAGTGCAGGACTTGTGAGCACCAGGGTAAGCACTTTTTCCTTCACCAGGATCTCCTGGACAGCCTACTCATCGAGATACACCGGACAATCTCGTGAGGAGGCTGCATGGTCAGACCATCAAACAGCCTAGTGTAAATAACACCACACAAAGAATTTAGTGTTCTCAACATGAACAGGATAACTGTGGAGGACCGAAGCTGCAAGCAGTAGCTGTGCTTGAGAATCACAAGTAGTCTCCAAAAGCAAAGTGCCATTGTGCAGATGAGAGCACGATTTCACAGGGCCAGCAATTGCATCAGCACATTTCTGAATGATAAACGGATTAACTGTAGCAAAGGAGTGACCATCTTCAGTACGTGAAACCACGAGGAATCGAGGTTCAGTTGGGAGGGTCTTTGAATCATTAGCCTCATTGCATTTACGTTTAGTAGACATCAATTGAGAAGATGCTTGGCTCATTGTGAGAAAATCCCTCATGATTGCCAGCATCTCTGATGGTGCACTCCTTCGAAATGCCCCCCCCCCCCCACCCTCCTCAGAGGGGCTCACCCACCTTAGGTGATTACTCACCCCTCCCATACACCTGACAGAGCGACCAATTGGCAATTTGGGAAGGTAACAGCTCAGGCAATCACCCCTCCCAGTGCCTGGCCTGCACTAGTGGGTATGTGCGAACCCTACCTGTCAACCTGGGGCTGGGAGTTACAAATTACCCAGTCACCTGTTAAGCATCAGATGTGTGGGCCGGCCTTTACTGAGCATACAGGGAGGAAGAAGAAAAAGAGGAACTTCAAATGCTGAAGCAGAGGAAGAATAGGAGAAGGGGAATGAAGAAAGGAAAAAGAACGAAAAAAAACTGGAGGGACTGTTCTAATGTCAGGTTACTGAAAATACGGAACACATTCCCAAAAATATCCTAGACATATTCCGCAAGAGAGGGGAAAAAGAATAGCAAAAGGATAGATGTGCAGCATGGAAGGGAAGATGCTCCAAAGGCTGGGGCCCCATGGTAGCCAAGCACGGACTCGCCAAAGAGTGGTGAGCCCCTGGGAGGGGTAGGAGCGAAGTAGTGCTTTGGACTGGCATACAGGTGGCCCTGATTTCAATGAAATTTTGTTTTTGTTGTGTTGGTGCATGCTACAGAACGACATTTAAGTTTCAACTAGATCTGTCGGTTAATTTTGTTTATGCAGCTGTCTGTGGTAAACATGTCTGTGTTTCATTCAAATGGATAAACAAGTAATGTGCCATAATAAAATTATTTAGATTATCACTGCTATAAAATCATTCAAAACTGGTGAAAATTTAGGAGGAATTTGTGCCTCAGTTTACAATAGTTAACAAATGGCCAATTGAACTTAATCAGGGTTTTGTTTCTTTTGAAGGTGATAAAATGTTGAGAAAGTGCGAAATAGCCACATTGCCCTTGTAAATGTTAAAACAGGACACACCAGGGAGAACTCCAGCAAAGGCTGGATCTGATTTTGGAGTATCCAGGACTCCCATGCTGGGCACTGCTCGGCACAGACAGCTGTCTTATTGTATGCTGCGTATGTGCTCCATTAATTAGTATTAGACATGGTAGTTGAACATTGTGCATTTCTATGCCTTAATTGCCTGGATTACAAAAATGGTAGAATCACCTATAAGGAAAGTATTTCAGCCTTAATATGATTTGCAACCTGTTCTGCAAGTATGCTGTGGCAAAACACTTATTAATTGGCTTTCTTTGTTACACTCCCATGGCGGATTTACAAATAGGCCCACCAGGCACAGGCCTAGGGGAGGCACCTTATGGGGGGCGACATTTTTTTGCTTTGTACTCATTTTAACCTTTTACGTTTTAAAATAACTGATCTTACAAACGACAAGAATTTTTAATATTGTTAAACAACTTGCTATTTTAAATAAGCCTTAAGATCGAAATTCGACAATACAAGCTTGGAAATATACATTGTTTACTTGCTGACTAAATGGAAATTTAACATTGGGTTTCTGTCTGGTATCACCTTCATGATTGTTCAAAATATTTTTAAGTAAGCTGTCAGGTCAGCTATCGACAATACAATGTTCGAGGCGTCATTATTCTGAGAAGGTTATTGGCTTCTACTTAACCCTACCATATTTTCCCCATGAAAATAACGGTACCCCTGAAAAGCTGTGATAAACTAATCAGCTGTTTCTTAAATACTGTAACATGTGTGGGCCTGAGAATGTAAAACCTGACTCTACTATAAAATTTCTTGTAGAAATTAGGGGGAAGTATCAAGTAATTAATGTGAAAGTTCTGTGGTCTTCAATGTCTGAGCTTTGATTTGATGACACCCGTTTAAGAAAAAATTTTGTTACTGGGAATCTTTTACATTTTTAAATACATGTTTATACGAAAAGAACATAAGCAGAATATCTTATAATGTGTGAAATACACTTCACAACAGTTTAAAAATTTTATCTATTCATTTACTTAGTTACTTTTTTGGCGAAAAAAGAAGAAGAAACCAACTTTCGTTTGTCTCATTTATTGTGCTACGTCCAGCATGATATCAAAGTTCCCAATATGTGCAATCGAACAGTACGTGGCATTGCAAATTTTATATTAAACTTCTCAACTAAGATTTTTTCCTTCGAGGAAAGGTTATTTTTATTTAATGTTGGAACAAAATGTGCATTTGCGTGTAGCCATAACAGCAGTGTTCTCAAAAATGTCAACATACTGCATCAACTGCCAACAAGACTACTTAAACTTTGTTATCTGCCTTCTCTGCCCACAGAAACCGCTATGCTTTTTAATTTAGAAAGACAGTGTGAAGAATATTCAGAACATACACTCCTGGAAATTGAAATAAGAACACCGTGAATTCATTGTCCCAGGAAGGGGAAACTTTATTGACACATTCCTGGGGTCAGATACATCACATGATCACACTGACGGAACCACAGGCACATAGACACAGGCAACAGAGCATGCACAATGTCGGCACTAGTGCAGTGTATATCCACCTTTCGCAGCAATGCAGGCTGCTATTCTCCCATGGAGACGATCGTAGAGATGCTGGATGTAGTCCTGTGGAACGGCTTGCCATGCCATTTCCACCTGGCGTCTCAGTTGGACCAGCGTTCGTGATGGACGTGCAGACCGTGTGAGAAGACGCTTCATCCAGTCCCAAACATGCTCAATGGGGGACAGATCCGGAGATCTTGCTGGCCAGGGTAGTTGACTTACACCTTCTAGAGCACGTTGGGTGGCACGGGATACATGCGGACATGCATTGTCCTGTTGGAACAGCAAGTTCCCTTGCCAGTCTAGGAATGGTAGAACGATGCGTTCGATGACGGTTTGGATGTACCGTGCACTATTCAGTGTCCCCTCGACGATCACCAGTGGTGTACGGCCAGTGTAGGAGATTGCTCCCCACACCATGATGCCGGGTGTTGGCCCTGTGTGCCTCAGTCGTATGCAGTCCTGATTTTGGCGCTCACCTGCACGGCGCCAAACACGCATACGACCATCATTGGCACCAAGGCAGAAGCAACTCTCATCGCTGAAGACGACACGTCTCCATTCGTCCCTCCATTCACGCCTGTCGCGACACCACTGAAGGCGGGCTGCACGATGTTGGGGCGTGAGCGGAAGACGGCCTAACGGTGTGCGGGACCGTAGCCCAGCTTCATGGAGACGGTTGCGAATGGTCCTCGCCGATACCCCAGGAGCAACAGTGTCCCTAATTTGCTGGGAAGTGGCGGTGCGGTCCCCTACGGCACTGCGTAGGATCCTACGGTCTTGGCGTGCATCCGTGCGTCGCTGCGGTCCGGTCCCAGGTCGACGGGCACGTGCACCTTCCGCCGACCACTGGCGACAACATCGATGTACTGTGGAGACCTCACGCCCCACGTGTTGAGCAATTCGGCGGTACGTCCACCCGGCCTCCCGCATGCCCACTATACGCCCTCGCTCAAAGTCCGTCAACTGCACATACGGTTCACGTCCACGCTGTCGCGGCATGCTACCAGTGTTAAAGACTGCGATGGAGCTCCGTATGCCACGGCAAACTGGCTGACACTGACGGCAGCGGTGCACAAATGCTGCGCAGCTAGCGCCATTCGACGGCCAACACCGCGGTTCCTGGTGTGTCCGCTGTGCCGTACGTGTGATCATTGCTTGTACAGCCCTCTCGCAGTGTCCGGAGCAAGTATGGTGGGTCTGACACACCGGTGTCAATGTGTTCTTTTTTCCATTTCCAGGAGTGTATTTGCGTCCCAGCTAAAATTCCAGTGACGCGGGAAACAGAAGCAAAAAAAGGGACTGTACCGTGTTCTTTACAAGACGAATTGCAGCCGTCAGGTGTGCTTCTACTGTTCACTGACAACACAGAAACAGACGACAATGAACTATTCTGCATAGTCGTTCTTCAATAGCACAGTTACGTCGAATAATCCGAGTTGGTCAGTTCATCGCTCCGTGACTAAAGGAAAAATCTTTGTGCTCGTGTGCCGTGTTTAAAGTAAAAAGCTGTGTGCTGATGTGTGGTGTAGTACGGTTGGAACTGGATACAGTTCTTTCCTTTTACAATTTTTTTTCTTTTGTTTTGACTGTTGGTTGGCAATTTTGTAAGTGCCTTAACAAGAATAACCGTGAAAATAGCAAATGCGCAAAATTAAGTGGGGTGGTATTTCGGGAATTATCGAATGAAAGGCGAGAACGAGAAGCCAATGTTCTAAAACCGCTTGGCAGAGTAGATAAATTTTTCGCATAGACGGTTGCTGGTGCTACATCGAGTTTAAGTAGTACAGCGATATTTCTGGCATTGCAGCTGTTGTAAAAGAGGTAAATACAGACGAAACAAAAGTTAAAAATTAAGGAAAACAAATTGTTCCCGATTTCGAGTTTCATGAAAAACTAAGCGTCGAGTCAGACATTACAAAAAGAAATAACCTCGTTAGTGATGATCCTGCAGAATAGTGTGTCAATGAATCAACAATCGACATTCTCTTACAACGTGGCATTAAAACGTAATGGTGATTTTTATAATTCAAGAAGATCAGCAGGTGATAAAATCATTTATTTGAACAAAAATGTATTTTACCATAAACTTTTAATTGGTGAATCAACTTTGCGTGATTTTCTAGTATATTCCCGTAGCACTGGTGCTGTTTCTTGTGCGCCATGTAAATTGTTTGGAGGTAAGTCCACAATTGCTACTAATGGTATTGCAGATTGGAAAAATCTTTCTAATATTTTATCTCATCATGAGAATTCACTTCAGTTCAAAAATTCTGAGTTATCGCTCTTAACAAGAAAAAAAGTCACTTGGAACAATAGATAACCATTTCGAGTCATATGTTGAGAGAGAAAAAATGTACTGGTGCAGTGTGTTGAAAAGGGTATTTGCAGTAGTGAAGAAGCTGACGAGTCATGGACTCCCCAACATGGACACGTTGAAAGATTCCATTCATTATATAATGGTCAATTTACGATGTATCTTGAGCTTCTAGCCGAGTTTAATCTTTTTCTCGCAGAGCACATTGAATGATATGGAAGTCCAGGGCAGGGACACACAAGTTACATTTCTTCAACAATCTGTGATGAAATAGAGCTTATTTCTGAATGAATAAAAATAATTATCATAAGTGAAATAAAACAGGCCAAATATTTCCCTATAATAGTAGATTCTACTTTGGAAATTTCACATATTGATCAATTATCTTTCATATTAAGATATGTGGACGAGAAGGGTGAACCTGTTGAACGTTTTCTTCTGTTTTTACCAAACCCAGGACACAAGTCCGAACACTTAGCTGAGGCCATAATAAAGGTCCTGTCTACAAATTCCATTGATATTACTGACTGTAAAGGTCAGTCATATGACAACGCAAGCAATATGTCAGGAACCTACATTGGTTTGCAGGCATGCTTTAAAGAATGAAATCCGGAAGCACATTATGTGCCTTGTGCAGCACATTCTTTGAATTTAGTCGGCACTAGTGCTGCAAGCTGTTGTCAGGAAGCATGTTCATTTTTCAATATAGTGCAAAACCTTTATAGGTTTTTCGTTGTGTCTACACAACGCTGGAATAAACTTCTTTCTTTCGCGAAACCAGGAAGCAAAACGGTAAATGTTAATCAAAAACATGTTGGTCGGGAAGGGGGGGGGGGGGGGGGAGTGTATGTAAGTCTATATGAAAACTGGAAGCACGTTATCAATGCCCTTGCACATATTGCCAATAATACGTTTGAAAAACCACTTTGCGGACTGAGGCTTTAGCTTTATTGAATCAACTCAGCAGAGTAGAAACAGTACTCATGATGACAGTTTGGAAGGACATATTACAGAGATTTAATAGTGTAAATCTGAAATTACGAAATGTAAATATTGATACTAAAAAAGTGCATGAGTTATACGAATCACTTGCAGGATTTATTGCATCTGTTCATGGCTTGTTCGACTGTTATGAAAATAAATCTATGGAGATTGTGACTTATATAGACTATGAATGCACCTATAAAAGTTAACGAAAACGCAAACTTCATGATGACGAAGAAGCAGACGCTGAAGAAGTTTTTCTGACTGGAAGGGGCCGGCCGCGGTGGTCTCGCGGTTCTAGGCGCGCAGTCTGGAACCGCGCGACTGCTACGGTCGCAGGTTCGAATCCTGCCTCGGGCATGGATGTGTGTGATGTCCTTAGGTTAGTTAGGTTTAAGTAGTTCAAAGTTCTAGGGGACTGATGACCACAGCTGTTAAGTCCCATAGTGCTCAGAGCCATTTGAACCATTTTGACTGGAAGGGAAAAATTTTGAGTCGAAATATTTCTCCCAGTATTCGACAACTTGTACGCTGAATTAGTGAGGAGAAAGGAAAGCTGCATAACACTGTTTGACTCCTTCAGTTTTCAGTAACCTTAAGCAGTTCACCTGACGATATTGCTGAGCGTGCAGCAAAACTCCAAGCGTCATATGACACAGATTTAGAGCCTTCCTTCCCTACTGAATGTGAACACTTCGCGAAACTTATGAAATCTTCTGAGATTAGTGATATACCAGTCGTAATGAATAAATTTTTACGAAAAGAGAGGTTACAGTCTGTGTTTCCGAATGTAAACATTGCTCAAATATTTTTATGTATGGCACTTACAAATTGTTCAGCAGAACGTTCGTTTTCGGCTTTTATAAGACTGAAATCGTACCTACGTTCTGCGTTGCCTGAGGAGAGATTGAAAGCATTGTCTATTCTTCACATCGAAGCCGACCTCCTAACATATAAACCGCCTGAACTATGAAGATATGCTCAACTAGTTTTCTGCCGTCAAAGACAGACGCAAGACTTGCTGACTGGTGAATTTGTTTATTTATTTATATTAGTTTCAAAAATTTAACATTATAATGTGATTTTTATTATAACTTATAGCACATTCATTGGATTTACAAACTATGTATTACCTGTTTATTTTACAATTGTCGATGGCAGAACGCGGAGATAAACCTCGTTTAGGTGCAGACGTGACTGAAGGCGCCCGACAATATTAAACAATACCCGAAATACCCAGGCCGCTCGGCGCTGTACAGTCAAGTCATACTGATACTGCAGTATATTACAACTGATGCGTATTCTTGGCGTCTGCTGAAATGTATAACTATCACGGAAATTAATGTTATCGGAGAGAAAGCTCAGATGAAAAAATGTTAATAAAGAATGTAGTTCAGTTCCGTTGACAAATACGTAAAAGCTTTGCTAATACCGCAAGAAAGAGCTGAGGTGAGAGAAGTAGCTGCAGTACAAAACTGTTCAGCCCTTACATGGATTAAAGGTATTGTCTGGAATGATTATGCAGCATGTAGCTACACAGTCCCTAATGCTTTACACATTAACTATTAGATTATAAAACAAATTTGATTTATCCACACTAGTCCGTAAAATTATGTAATAGCAAATCCAGTTCTGTGTTTGTTCGTCTGTATTTAGTTATTATACTACTGGCCATTAAAATTGCTGCACCAAGAAGAAATGCAGATGATAAACGGGTATTCATTGGACAAATATACTCGTATTATATTAGAACTGACATGTGATTACATTTTCACGCAATTTGGGTGCATAGATCCTGAGAAATCAGTACCGAGAACAACCACCTCTGGCCGTAATAACGGCCTTGATACGCCTGGGCATTGAGTCAAACAGAGCTTCGATGGCGTGTAGAGGTACAGCTGCCCATGCAGCTTCAGACATTACCACAGTTCATCAAGAGTAGTGACTGGCGTATTGTGACGAGCCAGTTGGCCGGCCACCATTGACCAGACGTTTTCAATTGGTGAGAGATCTGGAGAATGTGCTCGCCAGGGCAGCAGTCGAACATTTTCTGTATCCAGAAAGGCCCATACAGGACCTGCAACATGCGGTCGTGCATTATCCTGCTGAAATGTAGGATTTCGCAGGGATCGAATGAAGGGTAGAGTCACAGGTCGTAACACATCTGAAATGTAACGCCCACTGTTCAAAGTGCCGTCAATGCGAAGAAAAGGTGACCGAGACGTGTAACCAATGGCACCCCATACCATCACGCCGGATGATACGCCAGTATGGCGATGACGAATACACGCTTCCAATGTGCGTTCACCGCGATGTCGCCAAACGCGGATGCGACCATCATGATGCTGTAAACAGAACCTGGATTCATCCGAAAAAACGACGTTTTGCCATTCGTGCACCCAGGTTCGTCGTTGAGTACACCATCGCAGGCGCTCCCGTCTGTGATGCAGCGTCAAGGGTAACCGCAGCCATGGTCTCCGAGCTGATAGTCCATACTGCTGCAAACGTCGTCGAACTGTTCGTGCAGATGGTTGTTGTCTTGCAAACGTCCCCATCTCTTGACTCAGGGATCGAGACGTGGCTGCACGATACGTTACAGCCATGCGGATAAGATGCCTGTCATCTCGACTGCTAGTGATACGAGGTGGTTGGGATCCAGAACGGCGTTCCGTATTAGCCTCCTGAACCCACCATTCCATATTCTGCCAACAGTCATTGGATCTCGACCAACGCGAGCAGCAATGTCACGATACGATAAACCGCAATCGCGATAGGCTACAATGCGACCTTTATCAAAGTCGGAAAAGTGAGGGTAAGCATTTCTCCTCCTTACACGAGGCATCACAACAACGCCTCACCAGGCAACGCCGGTCAACTGCTGTTGGCGTATGAGAAATCGGTTTGAAACTTTCCTCATGTCAGCACGTTGTAGGTGTCGCCACCGGCGTCAACCTTGTGTGAATGCTCTGAAAAGCTAATCATTTGCATATCACAGCATCTTCTTCCTGTCGGTTAAATTTCGCGTCTGTAGCACGTCATCTTCGTGGTGTAGCAATTTTAATGGCCAGTAGTGTAGTTCGTGCACCGAAATCTCTATTTCATTTTTATTTGTTACACTTCCCTATAGATTCACGTATTACTACCGAAAGTGTTTTTATCTGCTACATATTCAAGTTATTTGATCGTAAAACGACAGTTTAATTTTAACTTTGAAAGCATCTCCTTAAAAGTACGTATTATTTTCTAAAGTATGATTACATTCGCTTCAAATTTTTAGATCGTAACACAACTTTTTTACTTTCATTTTCAACGGTTTCGTGTAAAAGAACATATTAAAAGTGAATGTATAACAAAAATTCGTTGCCTTCTATACGCTCTGCTGATTTTTTAGGCCATAAAAGAAAAGTTATTTTCTTGTGCTCGTTTCTGTTGCCTTTCGACAGAAGAATGGTGTAACACGGAGCATTTCAAGTTTGTTTTATCCGCTGCCGTACACCAAGCACAGTTCAGTAAGCATATTACATTTTGATTGAGCACGACTAGACCGCTGATGCGTCCTTCAGAACAACGAATAGCACAGTACGGAAACAGCTCGCAGCGCTCCCACCCAAAACGGCAATTGTGAAGTGATCGTGTTACAGCAACATTTTTAAATCCACCACTGGACACTTCAGTTATATTAGTTTTGCTTTGGCATCCATGACATAGCTCCATGTAACTGAATAAGCCAAAGAGGCATGCACAAAACACAATGTGTCATTTCCTTGCAGTTAGTCATCTAATATTTTGTCAAAGAGTCGCATATTATGAAGGCCCGAGTTGAGAACAATAAACTGGAATTTGTGAGTCTGACATTCCTCGATCTGTTCACACCAGCAGTATTCACTTTTTAAGGGTTTTGAAATGACATTGGCCGCATTTGAACTTTGAAATGAATCAAAGGCAACAGCTAAAATTTTGTGCTGGACTGGGACTCGAACACAGATGTCACACTTTAACATGAGTGATCATCGTAACTGCCTCGGCCAACCAAGAACACTCCTGATGTACAGACATTGTAACTACAGTATCTGTTATGCCCAGAGGTTGGTAAGTTTATCTTGCGGTTGGCTTTTACAACATCCTTAATTAACTCATTAATCACTCTGTTCATTGACATGATGGTAAATTGTACATTCATTGAGTATTAAGAAACATTAGTAGCCACAAATTTTTCGAGTGCTATTTAATTCAAAGATGCCAGCTACATAACTGATAGTTAGGGACAGGAAAAAATCGGTGTTGTTTTATGAACAAAATCGGTGTTATTATCTGGCAAGTTTTTTCTATTATCAGTTCTCGGTTTTTGTCGTATTTAACCATTTTTCAATGCTGTGTTGAAAATGGAACTATTCCTAAAATAGGGTGGACCAAACGTGAGAGAAGTGTAGAGAAAAATTATTTTAACAAAAAATTTTGTCACAACTAATTTTTTAAAAACAAATATCAAAGATGAAAATGAAAATAACAGTATGTTGCAGATATTTTATTGATGACATGCTTCGCACTTCTTCATATCGTTCTTGACCACAGAAACTGGTCTCCACAGCTCAAGAATGAGCTGAAGATTCACCAGAAGTGTGAAACGTGTCATCAATAAAATATCTGCAAGTGAGACTATTATTTCAATTTTTAATGTTTGTATACTGTTGATGCACTTGGGCAGAATGGTGTGGTGTGATACATATGTTTTAAATACTGTGAAAAAATTATTTATCAATGATGTATCCAGCACTTTAAAAAATATACAAGTCTGCAATCTATTTTTGACACTTGACAATTTTTCTCACCAAATTAAATATTTATGTTAAATGGTTGAAATTTCTTACAGAACAACAATAATGAAACTTAGAAGGAAATCTTTTTTGATGTAAAGAAAAATCTTTGCCTTTGCAGTGCTATTGTTTTAAATAATATGTCTTGGCTGTGTCCCCAAGATAATTTTTCTATATGTATATCACCAAGGAAACTTGAAGTTTATTTTTAAGTATTCCTAAGCAACAAAATATTTATAAACATTTACAAAAGGTATTTAATTTGGGTTAAAAATAGTACAGAATTTAATTTTCTTAATTTTTTTTAATGTTCATTCACATGTTGTTTTGAAACAAAGTTTATAATATGTTTCAGTACAAGTTTTGAGTTTTAAATATTATTTCCCATCAGTAACGAAGTCTTTTAATACAAAGGTACTTTCTTTTAACATAGTCTCTTATTATCACTATTTTTGACACATATATACAACTGGAAGTAAGGTTCATTTATGTACTGCATGTTCTGCTGTTTTTACCAAGATCTGGACAACTGGGATGAAAACAGACAACTCAGAAATCGATCCTCAAACAAAAGAAGCATAGTTCATCCTTACTACAGAGAAGTAAAAACTAGTAAACATATGAGAAAGTGAGAATCTGCATAGTTTTCTTAAGGAAAACCATGGAACATGGGAACAAACAGATTTTAATGCTGCAGCTGCAAATTCCTGATTGTCGACAGCAGTTTCATCGAAATTTGAAAACAATCATATCGATATTATTTAAAATTTTCGTAAGTCAATACATGCAGAAAAATATGCACTCAGCCTTGAATACCACAATGTTATTAGTACTGCACACAATATTGTTTATTCGCAACGGTTGGCAGCGAGCATATGCAAAAAATTGTCCTCCCAGTAAATGGTCTTTGAAAACTTGAGTAATGGCTTGAACAAAAGCATTTACAATATTGACATGGCTTGTGTGCTATCACGGAGTACACCTTTTTCTTTGTTTGGGTGATTTGAGGGGTTCTGATACGTGAAACTGGTCATCAATTAAACAAAAGTGACTGAATTTTGCAACTTTGGCTGTTTTCTAGTTCAAACTGGTTAACTCAAGTTGCTGTCCTGTTACTTATCCAACGTGGTGGAAATCCAAAAAGACGAATTTTATTTCTTTTGTATTTTATGTGCCGCAGTATGCCGTTTCAAAGCAATGGCGCATTGGAATGTTTTATGCAAGGTGTTGATGAGACAAGTGTTGATAGGGGCAAGAATGGCACAGAGGAAGCATGTTTTGTAACAAGTGTCTACCCTCAGTGTATATATTTTGCTTTATTTTCTGAGAAGGAGCACTTGTGATGCACTGAGAACTGCTTCATCATTCTTCAAAAAATGTTGTTAGAAATAAGTAGTATCAGTTGTCTTACTGACTCATTAGTTTTTGGTTTAATAAAAAGCCTATAAAAACTAAAAATTTTATCTTTTGCCATTTTAGAAACGAAAGTGTTCAAAGGAAATTCTTTTTCATTCTAAAGTTTAGTTGGGTGCTAATGCTGGTGGTGGTGGTGGTGGTGGTGGCGGCGGCGGCGGCGGTGGCGGTGGCGGCGGCGGCGGCGGCGGCGGCGGCGGCGAGAGCAGGGGGCGTTATTAATTAATATCTGACTGTGCTCAGGGGCAATGGTATCAGAAACATTGGGAACCACTGTGTTAGAATCATACAAAACAGGTCAATGCTGCGGGCTATATAACAGTTCATTTTACATCTGGGTACACAGTACCTATGTATGATGAGTAAAAACAAAAGCTCATTTGAAAAATGAGTCTATGTAGGTTATTCTTTTATAATACAGAAGTTTGTGTACCTATTGAGGAGATGAAAATATTAAGAATAATTTTGAGTTTATATTTGTTACTAGTATTGGAGTCACAATTCCATTCTCAAAGCACATCTTTATTATCTTTTCTATTATTTGAGAAGTACAATTTTATATATGGGTACTTAGCTGCAAAAGGATTTTACTGGAAATAAAAGAAAGAAGTAGCTGTAGAACTGCTATTTTCAAAGGAAAAAAATAGTAACTTGGAACAGCAGACACTTTATATCAATATAATCATAATTTAAGACTGGAACTGCATTTTGGTTAATTGACAGTTCAGTTCATTTTTGTTCTACTTCCATGCCTTTAATAAGTGTCTTCTGTGTTACAGTTTTTTACATGTGAGGTTCTAGATAGAGCATGGACTACAAATTTTGTGAATGCACACTGTTGTGTGTTTCAGGAGGCAATGGGAAATGGGATACAGACTCATCATACCAATGAACATTAAAATGTGTGATGTGAGGACACTTGTTTTGTACATGTACTATGTTTTGTACATGAATTTATAAAGGGCCGTTTAACCAATATCTGCACTGTGGTATGTGCAGTGGGTATGGATCATGTAACCACCTGGAGGCATATAAAAAACATAACAAGTACTACATTTTTCTGATATGCCTGTACACTTCAGCACACATGATGTAGGTGTATTCACTGGAGAAGTAAGTCACGTAACATTTTCTGCTGTGAGCTTACATGCAGTTCACACCATTGTTTCAGCATTCTCCTGCCAATAGGCTCAGCCAAAGCTTAAAAATATAACATTCTGTCGAGCAGCATTACACTGCATTCTGTGTACAACTAAGACAATCGACTGTTTAGAAGCGTACCAAAAGCTGCTGTTTCAAGATGGAACAAGTCCTTCAAGGACTTGAGTACGGAAGACAAACCCTGCACAGGAACCTGTCTGAGCAGAAATGAGGGCAATGAGCAACATGTGGACGAGTGTTGAGCTCAGACAAGCAGTTAAGTGTACAAATGGTTAGAGACTACTTATGAATTGATATAACAATTGTGCACACCATGATTACCCAGGATTTACAGATATGAAAGTTGGTGCCAGATTCGTCCCAAAAATTTTGGCAGACAATCAAAGGCAAAACTGTGTGTACATCTGTGAAAATCTTTTGCAACATACTCAAAAAAACTGTGAATATTTGGGCAATCAGTGACAAAATTTGTGTTTTTGAGTATGTCCCCAAGGGAAAACACCGAAGTGCTGAATAGTTCACATCTGAACTCCTCACCAAAACAGATCTTGATTGATCAGGTCAGAGGCCAAAGCCACGCTCATTGTCTTCTTTGGCACCAAGGCTGTGGTCCAACAAAAATTTGTACCAGAGGGACAGACCATCATGTGTTGTTTCTATGTGGAACTGCTGAAAAGATTGAAGGGAAGGTCAATCAAGTGCGTCCAGGCATAACTGCCAAATAAAAGCTGCCTTGTGGTTGGTTGGTTGACTTTGGAAAGGGGTTTAAGGGATAAAACAGCAAAGTCATCAGTCCCACGATCCAAGAGTAGTGCATTCAGAAGAGACGTGCACTGCTGAGAACATGTCCTGATCTAGTCAGGAAATTCACAACAGTAAAAGCTAGAAGGCAAGAAACACAATGGACGTCTTTTAAACCATCACTGATGAAAGCAAGATGAAGGAAATAGGGAGATCAGCAGTTGAGCATTGCCAGGGCTTTGCATACGACAATAAACATCTAGTCCACAGCTGTCACACCCCTGATCCATTACAGTCAAGAGCAACCACTATTCAAAACAGAGTTACACCTAGAATGGAAAAATTGGGAGCAGCACAAAGGAAGCAAACTGAATCTAAAACCAATTAAAATAGAGTGAAAGAGGGATGGACAACTAGCCTGGTTATATAGGTAGAGTCATGAAACCCCTGACACAGTATACAGCTGGAGACATCCCATCCCCAACCACCCTGCTCTGCTTCAGAGGTCAATTAAAACCTTATAGACAAGAATAAAAACCACTTTCACAGAGAAAAGTGAGAACTAGGTCAACCATCTGTGATTTGTCCACCGTCTACATGATTACACTGCAATTCCCATTTAAGTGCTTGGCAGAGGGTTCATCGAACCACAATCATACTCAAAATATCCACGGGTGTGCTGCCGGTCTATAGTGTCCAACGGGCACAATATTTCGGCGATCATACATGTCGCCATCATCAGGTGAACTGACGGACTGAGCTCCTGTGAACGTGCCGGCACGGAGATCCGTACGCTATGGCTGCTCAGAGGGAACTGGGTTCGGTCGCGGCGGCGGCCGATTTAAATACCCTCCGCCCGCGGCGCGCTCCCTCCGCCGTCCGCGCCCCGCCCCACGGTCGCGCGGTGGAACAGATTGCGACGGCGTCTGAGATGACGTCGGTGTGATGGCTCTGTCCGCCGTGGTCGTCACAACTATACGTTTGCTCGATTTACTCTTGATTAACCCAATCGCTGGTTCCCAAGCCTTACTAAGATTATAGCCACAGTCACGATTTATGAGGTCGCCATTGGTGCGAATTTCGATGGCCTCTCTAACAACGCTGTCCCAGTATCTCGACGTCTGTACCAGAATCCTCGTGCGGTCATAATCCATGGCGTGATTTTCCGACAAACAATGTTCAGCGACCGCCGACTTGCTCGGATACATCAGTCGAGTGTGTCTCTGGTGTTCACGGCATCGATCCTCGACGGTACGCATCGTCTGACCAATTTACGACTTGCCACATTGACACGGAATCTGGTACACGCCGGCCTTCCTCAAACCGAGGTCATCTTTGGCGCTCCCCACCAGTGCACGAGTTTTCTTTGGAGGACAAAACACAGTTCCGACCTGGTGTTTCTTCAGAATGCGGGCTATTTTCCCCGAGAGTGCGCCTGTGTATGGAATAAATGCAGTGCCTACCTCCTCCCTCGTGACTTCATCCATCTCAACAGGTTGTGCTGCAGTGGTTGGGCGGAGAGCACGTTGAATCTGCCACTCCGAGTACCCATTTTTTCGAAATACAGTTCTCAGGTGTTCCAATTCCTGGGGTAGACTCTCTGCGTCAGAGATAGTGCGCGCCCTATGTACTAGAGTTTTAAGTACCCCGTTCCTCTGTGAAGGGTGGTGGCAGCTGTCTGCGTGCAAATACAGATCAGTGTGCGTTGTTAGAGAGGCCATCGAAATTCGCACCAATGACGACCTCATAAACCGTGACTGTGGCTATAATCTTAGTAAGGCTTGGGAACCAGCGATTGGGTTAATCAAGAGTAAATCTAGCAAACGTATAGTTGTGACGACCACGGCGGACAGAGCCATCACACCGACGTCATCTCAGACGCCGTCGCAATCTGTTCCACCGCGCGACCGGGGGGCGGGGCGCGGACGGCGGAGGGAGCGCGCCGCGGGCGGAGGGTATTTAAATCGGCCGCCGCCGCGACCGAACCCAGGCAGGCGAGGCGAGCGCATCGCTGTCGTTGCGCGCTTCGCTTACTCGGCCGTTGAGAGCTCGCGAAGAGGTTTTCTGTGCTGTGGGCGCCGCGGAGAGCAGATTGTCGTGCGTTGTTCTTACAACGCGTGCAAATTGTCGTGTTCCGCGCCTCGCAGCATGGGAAAGAAGGGTGCGCAGAGGAAACCTGCCGCTACGAAGGGTCCTTCGGTTGTGCAACTCACCGAGTCTGCCGACCATGCGAGGAACTCCCGTGAAGACGAGTCGCGGCCTGCTCCCCCCTTGTACGTCAAGTGCAAAGGCGCGTGAACAGCGCTGTTCGACACCATCACGAATTGCGCTCGGAACGAGGTGGTCTACGAGTCTGTCGATACAGACTCGCTGATCTGCGTTCGAGCTGCAAACGTGGCCGACCACAGGGCGATCAAGGTCGCAGTGGCCGACCACGTCGTCGACGCGCCGCCGGCGCGTGATAAGGCACCTTCCGTCGGAAGGATGAAGACGACCGAGGCACTCCTCAGGGGGTTACCTTGGTGCTGTGACGAGGCAGCGGTCCGGGAAGGGCTGCTGCGAGCCGGGTTTGGTTGCGCAACCGCAAGGTTGCACAACCGGACCAACAGGAAGAGGGCGCCGCTCTATGCCGTGACCGTGCAAACGGTCGACGGCGGGAGCGACATCTTCGACTTGCGGAAGCTGCTGGGCTTCCCGGTGACGACGGAGGCTCTCCCAACCGCCATGGACCCTCTGCCCCAGTGCTTCAGGTGCCAGGGCGAGGGCCATGTTGCGAAGTATTGCCGCAACGCAGCGCGGTGCGTCAAGTGCTCAGGCGAGCACGACAGCCGCGCCTGCGACCGCGGCAGCAACGCTTTGCCGACTTGTGTCCGGTGTGGCGGCCCGCACGTCGCCAGCTGGCGCGGCTGTGCGGCTTTCTCAAGTCGCAGCCGTGCAGGGGGCGGCGAAGCGGCCGCGGCCGCGCCGACGCAGCAGCAGAAGAAGAGACGACGTCGGAGACGGCGTAGGGCGCAGAACAGCCCGGCACAGCTGAGGGGCGGCGCAGCAGCAGACCCACCTGCCTGGGGCAGGGACGGCCGCTCGGAAACGGGCAGCCAGGACGCTGCTCGCCCTCCCGTGAAGAAGTGTGACCTCGACCTCGGGGCCGCCGTGAAGGAGGCCACAGCAGCCCTCAAAGCCGTCATGGCGGCGGAGAGGGCTGCCTTCGCAGCCGCCGTGGCTGCAGAGAAGGAAGAGGCCTTGAGGCAACTGCGTGCAGTCTTCGCCCAAGGCCTCAGCGCAGTCGTACCTGCGCCTATCCCAGCGGTTGCCCCAGCAGCACCGCAGGTGAAAGGTGCAAAAGCCAATAGGGCAGTCTTCATCGCACAAGCGTCGCCAAGCTGCCGCGCCGAACTTTTATGTTACAGGGACTAAGCCACTGCCGCCGGCCCAGGAGACTACAAGCGAGCCCAGCCGCAGCACCGGACTGACCCAGCTAACGACCACGCAGTACATAGGTAACGTTGCACGATACCTCACGCTAACCACCCCTCACCTTGCATGCTCTGTCGCAGCTAGCAAGCCGCTACTACCCTTACTACCCGTCCTACTGTCGCAGAGGTTTTTTTCCCTTGGCGCTGGCCTTGGCACTTTTTTTCCTCTGCTCTTACAACCGCTACCCTTCGATCGTTTTCGACCAATTCTATCTCCTGATGGACCATGTTAATGAGTAGTCTTACCCAGACGCATGGATAACATCACAGCCTGCATCCTGTGACGCCTGATTCAAAAACTAACATGTTTACGGAGGTGACAGTAGAACTTTTGGTTTGGTCACCACGTTGGTGTGGGCGTGGAGGGGCCCCATCCTTTTGTAAAAAAGACCGAACACAGTTCCCTCTGAGCAGCCATAGCGTACGGATCTCCGTGCCGGCACGTTCACAGGAGCTCAGTCCGTCAGTTCACCTGATGATGGCGACATCTATGATCGCCGAAATATTGTGCCCGTTGGACACTATAGACCGGCAGCACACCCGTGGATATTTTGATTATCAAATACGCCGGGAGAAACTCAAGAATCACACAATCATACAATCTCCCTACCATTCCACTCCCGAACAGCGCGCGGGAAAAACGAACACCTAAACCTTTATGTTCGAGCTCTGATTTCTCTTATTTTATTTTAATGATCTTTCCTACCTATGTAGGGTGGTCTCAACAAAATATTTTCGCATTCGGAAGAGAAAGTTGGTGACTGAAATTTCGAAAATAGATCTCGCCGCGACGAAAAACGTCTTTACTTTAAATGACTTCCATCCAAACTCGCGTATCATATCTGCCACACTCTCTCCCCTATTACGTGATAATACAAAACGAGCTGCCCTTTTTTGCACCCTTTCGATGTCCTCTGTCAATCCCACCTGGTAAAGATCCCACACCGCGCAGCAATATTCTAACATAGGACGAGCGAGTGTAGTGTAAGCTGTATCTTTAGTGGACTTGTTGCATCTTCTAAGTGTCCTGCCAATGAAACGCAACCTTTGGCTCGCCTTCACCACAATATTGTCTATGTGGTCTTTCCAACTGAAGTTGTTCGTAATTTTTACACACAGGTACTTAGTTGAATTGACAGCCTTGAGAATTGTACTATTTATCGAGTAATCGAATTCCAACGGATTTCTTTTGGAACTCATGTGGATCACCTCACACTTTTCGTTATTTAGTGTCAACTGCCACCTGCCACACCATACAACAATCTTTTCTAAATCGCTTTGCAACTGATACTGGTCTTCGGATGACCTTACTAGACGGTAAATAACAGCATCATCTGCGAACAACCTAAGAGAACTGCTCAGATTGTCACCCAGGTCATTTATATAGATCAGGAACAGCAGAGGTCCCAGGACGCTTCCCTACGGAACATCTGATATCACTTCAGTTTTACTCGATGATTTGCAGTCTACTACTACGAACTGCGACCTTCCTGACAGGATATCTCGAATCCACTCACACAACTGAGACGATACCCCATAGGCCCGCAGCTTGATTAGAAGTCGCTTGTGAGGAACGGTGTCAAAAGCTTTCCGGAAATCTAGAAATACAGAATCAACTTGAGATCCCCTGTCGATAGCGGCCATTACTTCGTGCGAATAAAGAACTAGCATCGTTGCACAAGAACGAAGTCTTCTGAAACCATGCTGATTACATATCAATAGATCGCTCCCTTCGAGGTGATTCATAATGTTTGAATACAGTATATGCTCCAAAACCCTACTGCAAACCGACGTCAATGATTTAGGTCTGTAGTTCGATGCATTACTCCTACTACCCTTCTTAAACACTGATGAGACCTGCGCAATATTCCAATCTGCAGGTACAGATCTATCGGTGAGCGAGCGGTTGTATATGATTGCTAAGTAGGGAGTTATTGTATCAGCGTAATCTGAAAGGAACCTAATCGGTATACAATCTGGACCTGAAGACCTGCCCGTATCAAGCGATTTGAGTTGCTTCGCAACCCCTAAGGTATCTACTTCTAAGAAACTCGTGCTAGCAGCTGTTCGTGTTTCAAATTCTGGAATATTCCATTCGTCTTCCCTGGTGAAGGAATTTCGGAAAACTGCGTTCAATAACTCCGCTTTAGCGGCACAGTCGTCGGTAACAGTACCATCGGCACTGCGCAGCGAAGGTATTGACTGCGTCTTGCCGTTTGTGTACTTTATATACGACCAGAATTCTTTCGGATTTCCTACCAAATTTCGAGACAATGTTTCGTTGTGGAACCTATTAAAGGCATCTCGCATTGAAGTCCGTGCCAAATTTCGCGCGTCTGTAAATTTTAGCCAATCTTCGGGATTTCGCGTTCTTCTGAACTTCGCATGTTTTTTTCCGTTGCCTCTGCAACAGCGTTCGGACCTGTTTTGTGTACCATGGGGGATCAGTTCCATCTCTTACCAATTTATGAGGTATGAATCTCTCAATTGCTGTTGCTACTATATCTTTGAATTTGAGCCACATCTCGTCTACATTTGCATAGTCAGTTCGGAAGGAATTGAGATTGTCTCTTAGGAAGGCTTCTAATGACACTTTATCCGCTTTTTTAAATAAAATTATTTTGCGTTTATTTCTGGTGGATTTGGAAGAAACGGTATTGAGCCTAGCTACAACGACCTTGTGATCACTAATCCCTGTATCAGTCATGATGCTCTCTATTAGCTCTGGATTGTTTGTGGCTAAGAGGTTAAGTGTGTTTTCGTAACCATTTACAATTCACGTGGCTTCGTGGACTAACTGCTCGAAATAATTTTCGGAGAAAGCATTTAGGACAATCTAGGAAGGTGTTTTCTGCCTACCACCGGTTTTGAACAAGTATTTTTGCCAACATATCGAGGGAAGATTGAAGTCCCCACCAACTATAACCGTATGAGTGGGGTATTTATTTGTTACAAGACTCAAATTTTCTCTGATCCGTTCAGCAACTATATCATCGGAGTCTGGGGATCGGTAGAAGGAGCCAATTATTAACTTAGTTCGGCTGTTAAGTATAACCTCCAACCATACCAATTCGCACGGAGTATCTACTTCGACTTCACTACAAGATAAACCACCACTGACAGACACAAACAGTCCACCACCAATTCTGCCTAATCTATCTGCAAAAAGGTGTCGACATTTAGAAAAAGCCTTTCGGATCACTTCTTCCTACCTAAGCAGATGGTTGGTTGTGGATTGTCCCTCCTGGAAACCACACTGATAGGACAACAAAAGGCCCCAAAATTTGAGAACTCTGTATAATCTCCAAGTAACCATCTTTTCAAGCAGCTTACCGAGTATGTTGGTCAGGCTAATTAGGCAATAGCTGTCAAGAGATGTTGCGTACTTGCCTGGCTTAACAATTGTAATAACTACACTATCTCGCCACTGTGAGGGGAAAACGCCTTGGAGCCAAATACAGTTGAAGACTGGAGAGATGTTGCCTTTGGGGAATGTTCAGATGTTAGGTCATCTGACTGAATTGAATTAGGGCCTGAGGCGGTGTCGTGGGCCAAGGCCTGAAGTAGTTCACATTCAGTGAAGGGTCATTATAGGATTCAACTTAGTGGGGAGTGAAACATAAATTACCATCTAGAGGATGTCTTCCTAGCCCCAGTAAATCCCTTGTCTTGTTCAGGTTCATTGATGATATCTTCAATATCTTGACTCAGGCCAAGACGCACTATCCTCATTCTTTCACAACATTACCACCTCATCTTCGATCTGCTTCACCTGATCCTCCTCAATCCGTCGTGCCACCTTCCAGGACGTTGACCTCCACCTCTCTGTAGGCTCCATCCACATTAAACCCACTAACCACCAACAGCACATGCATTTTTCACAGCTGAAATTCCTTAAATACCAAAAATTCCTTCCCATACAGCCTGGCCATCCGTGGACGTTACATACAGGGTGGTCCATTGATCGTGACCGGGCCAAATATCTCACGAAATAGGCGTCAAACGAAAAAACTACAAAGAGCGAAACTTGTCTAGCTTGAAGGGGGAAACCAGATGGCGCTATGGTTGGCCCGCTAGATGGTGCTGCCATAGGTCAAACAGATATCAACTGCGTTTTTTAAATAGGAACCCCCCTTTTTTATTACATATTCATACAGTACGTAAAGAAATATGACTGTTTTACTTGGACCACTTTTTTCGCTTTGTGCACTATAATAGAAACATATGACTCACAATCTTGGATGAACAGTTGGTAACAGGTAGGTTTCTTAAATTAAAATACAGAACGTAGGTACGTTTGAACATTTTATTTCGGTTGTTCCAATGTGATACCTGTACCTTTGTGAGCTTATCATTTCTGAGAACGTGCTGTTACAGCGTGATTACTTGTAAATACTACATTAATGCAATAAATGCTCAAAATGATGTCCGTCAACCTCATTGCATTTGGCAACACGTGTAACGACATTCCTCTCAACAGCAAGTAGTTCGCCTTCCGTAATGTTCGCACGTTCATTGACAATGCGCTGACGCATGTTGTCAGATGGTTGTCGGTGGATCACGACAGCAAATATCCTTCAACTTTTCCCACAGAAAGAAATCTGGGGATGTCGGATCCGGTGAACGCGCGGCCCATGGTATGGTGCTTCGACGACCAATCCACCTGTCATGAAATATGCTATTAATACCACTTCAACCGCACGCGAGCTACGTGCCGGACATCCATCATGTTGGAAGTACATCGCCATTCTGTCAGGCAGTGAAACATCTTGTAGTAACATTGGTAGAACATTACGTAGGAAACCAGCAAACATTGCACTATTTAGATTGCCATCGATAAAATGGGGGCCAATTATCCTTCCTCCCATAATGCTGTGCCATACATTAACTTGCGAAGGTCGCTGATGTTCCACTTGTCGCAGCCATCGTGGATTTTCCGTTGCCCATAGTGCATATTATGCTGGTTTACTTTACCGCTGTTGGTGAATGATGCTTCGTTGCTGAATATAACGCGTGCAAAAAATCTGTCATCATCCCGTAATTTCTCTCGTGCCCAGTGGCAGAACTATACACGACGTTCAAAGTCGTCACCATGCAATTCACGGTGCATAGAAATATGGTATGTGTGCAATCGATGTTGATGTGGTATTCTCAACACCGACGTTTTTGAGATTCCCGAATCTCGCACAATTTGTCTGCTACTGACGTGCGGATTAGCTGCGACAGCAGCTAAAACACCTACTTGGGCGTCATCATTTGTTGCAGGTCGTGGTTGACGTTTCACATGTGGCTGAACACTTCCTGTTTCCTTAAATAACGGAACTATCAGGCGAACGGTCCGGACAGTTGGATGATGTCGTCCAGGATACCGAGCAGCATACATAGCACACGCCCGTTGGGCATTTTGATCACAATAGTCATACATCGACGTTTTCCGCTCTTGGTAAATGGTCCACAAGGTGTATACGTGGACAAAGAAGAAAAAAATCGCGGATTTTTCCCGGATTTCCCAGTTAAAAATACACTTTCTCCCGGGTGACAGTATATTTTCCTCTATCAATCCTTTGAATGGTTGTGGTTTTATACACGGGCGTACAATTTCCCGGCACTTTAGAAGACGAAGGGAAAAAGAGACACGTTTTGGAAATATCTTTGATGTGCAGCAACATGTACGCTGCGTATTTTCGTATTACGAAAGCATACATTGGAATTCCACCAAACACCGTATGTTACTTTCCGAATCAATGAAATCGAGATTTCGATGCGCTTTTGTAAGCCGTGAGTAGCTCATGTCACGTGATCTCGCCAGCCGATGACAGCGGATATTCAGAGCATAGGACACGTGATGTAGTCAGCCAATAGCAACATCACTGTTAAGTAGCAAGAACACACAAACAGGGAAAGTTAATAGTTTAAATTAATATACATAGTGTTGCATATGTTTCACATATAATATTGGTCTCAAGCTGCAAGAGAAGCTAAGCTTTCGCATATACTGTTGATTTTCTTTGCGCGTGTTACACTTTAAGACATATCACACAAATGTGCCAGTAAAATTTTTAATAATGACATAAAGGTCTGATCTTCAGGGTTCGAAATTCTTCTAAATGGCTCGTCATCAAAGAGTTGATTTTTAAATGAGAGTCAAACGCTCTGTGATTTAATAAATTCATGGTACATTCTTGCACATAGTTCAACTTACTTAAAAGGATATTTACTTTGAAAGTAAAGCTTTTCAAACTACTATTCGCAATATTTCCCACCTGTTAGAAACAGGTTCGTTTCAGCAGTTGCCAGAGAGCGCAGATAACAGGCGACGCCGCGCTTGGGTAGCTATCATGACGTAGGAAGCCTGTACATGTAAAACATTGAAAGATCGTACATTATGTCATAAAAGAAACAAGACATCAGAGGATACTGCGAGAGCATCGGAACTTCGTGAACCATATTAAAATGTGCACATTTAAAGTGTACAGTCGTATGTCCAAATTCCCAATGAAGTAGACCTCGACCTGATTTTAACCTTTTCAGTGTGGTTTTCGGGATGTCAATTTCCTTGGAGCACCAGTACTTTATTATCCCATGTTTGGTTCTTTATTGTGGCATAATGCCATAAGTGCTAGAAAATGAAAACGTGCACTTGAAAAGCTACGAACAGTTGAAACTAGCCAGTACTGTGGATTTAAACATTTCGTTTCAAATACGTTGACTGCCTCTGCGGAAAAGATTAACAAAAGTCAAATTTTTTTAGCAAACAAACAAAAATAACTTCATTGTTCCGCAAGGCGATTAATGCTTGACTGTCAGAAAGGTGGAAATAAAATAAAATCTGAAACTAATGACATATTTCAGCCTTCCGTAATTATGTGAATGTGTTTTAATTCACTTGATAGCTCCCGGCCACAGATATCCGTTTTGTTTTCATTTGACGAGAGAGTAAACGAAGGGGAAACAGCAAAATCACTAAATGTAAACACGGGTCACGTGGAGACTACCCACTGTAACTCTGCGCATCAGCCCCGGATCTAGATTTGCGAACCGGGTCAATACTAAAAAAAAATAGAATTTTCAAAATATGTTCATCTTGTAGCGCACATCTTTCCGAAAAGTCTGAAACATAAAACATTTCTATTCGAGGAAATGTAAGACATATTATTTGGTCTAAGTATGCAAAGGGCAGTTCCACGCCTCTTGATAAAGCATTTTTCTACCGCACGTCCATACTATATTCAGGAGAGTGGAAATTGAGATGTCCTGTGGTGCGTCTCCTGCTCCCAGTCGGCCGGTTTGACAGCCTCTCCCTCTTCAGAAGATCTGAACTCTTTGTTGCCTATTAGTTAATAACTTGCTGTTTTGTGTGACATAAAATTAAATATAGGATATATAAAACCAATACTGACAAGATATAAGCAAGAAATTACGCATTTCCTCAAACCTTAGCGCCTAGCATTTTTTTCTCTCTTATCTTGCTACAACTTTACATGGCGCGCTTTCCTTTCTGCGAAAGAATCTATTACCTCATCAAAGTTCGTCAAACGTTTTGCTACATGAAAAATCGAAATGTCGTTATCTAATACTGAAAACGCTGTTAATACAAATAATACCCAAGACTGGTGTGGTTTCCTTATTTGATTACGTCTATTTTGTCACTGCCTGCTAGATAAAACAAAACAAGCCTTTCTAATATGGCAGTAATTTTGTAACACACCAAATAATCAAGACTGTTTTGGCTCAAATGGCCAGTTTTATAACACGAAAGAATATAATCCAATAAGTACCAATGACAAATGCCTATTAGGCCTACTACAAGCAAAAAGCTTTATATTAGGAAATAGTTTCACATTTCATTCATACGCACCAGATTCTCAAGCATGAGATCGAAAAGTAGTATTACGAAATTTTTATATAAATTTGGAATCGTCTTATTCTCCAAAATTTGTCTGATGTCCCCATTTCTTCTTCCTCGTTCTAATAAACAATCTTGTCATCACCAATACTGTAGCTATTGCTCCACTGTCAAAATTTGTTCGCCAATTAACTTCACTAACCCTGCCAGAATCACAGGTTTAGTTATCCCGTGATTATTTTCTGGTTAGGCGTTGTTACGTGTTCGAACAACATGATTTCAACTTCCAGAACAGAACTCATGTGGCTGCTAGCCGGGGACTGCACTACTGGTCCTTACCAGTGTACCGATCTGGCAAAAAATTTTCTGTCAAAATTTCATTTTCTTGGATACACCGAGAAGATAATACGTAATCTTTCTCACCTGTCACTCCTGTGAGTCATTTATTTCCATTCTGGCAGTCAATCTATGGATTTCACTAGTTATTATAACAATGCTGATATTCGCAAATCTAATCAACCACATAATCAGACAGCGATTGGCATTCATCCTTTCGGCTTTACTCCCTCAGCTCGTACAGCCCCGTCCCCTTTTGTCTGCGGAAAGTTTGTTTCTAGATGCGACGAGGATTCTCCTGACAGAGACATCACGTACACTATGCATGCATTCAAAAGTCAACTTACGATTCATTCAAAAAATCAACTTAAAATGTTCCAAAACCAACAGGGAAGCGTTTCAAAATCATATGAATAATCGATAGACAAACATGCGCTAGATGCTAGGTGCTTTGTTAAACAAATTTTTTTCCACAAGAATATGAATTTGGCACCCCCCTTTTCCCGGTAGCATCAAGCTGCTTGCTGCGACTGCTTGCACAGCCAACAGCCACATTCCTGTCACCAGAAGCGGGACAATCTACTACTCAAACGTGACTCAACTGCGCATGCGCATGACTTCACACATAACAGCTAAAACAAATCAAATGTAAACAGTTGCGACTTCACACTCATTGGAGGCAATTTGTTGTTATGAAGCACTGCATAGCCGTCCTAAAACCTTAGACACATTTTCAATTGACAGACGCTTGCATGAACTGTGTGTCGTCGTCGTATATGGCACATTTCCTTTTCAATTTAAGTTATTTTCGTTTTTTTCTCTCGTTTGTGTTCTATTGTTGAAGTATTATTCTGCAGAAGTGGGACACAGTAACATTCTTTGTTAGACTATCGGTTCTTACCAGTCAAAATTAAAAAAATTTAACTGAAAACTAAAACAATGAAAAATTTCCCGGAATTCTAAAGATATACCGGGTTTTTCCCAGATCTCCTGGGTCGTATACACCCTGGTCCATTTTAACACGGGTAATGTGTAACAAAGCAAATACAATCTGCACTGTCTGAATGTTACGTGATACCACGTACTTATACGTTTGTGACTATTACAGCACCATCTGTCACAAAGCAAAAAAGTGGTCCAACTTAAACATTCATATTTCTTTATGTACTACACGAATATGTAATTAAAAATGGAGGTTCCTATTTAAAAAACCGCAGTTGGTATCCGTTTGACCTATGGCAGCGACATCTAGCGGGCAAACCATAGCGCCATCTGGTTTCCCCCTTCAAGCTAGACGAGTTTTGTTTGATGCTTATTTCGTGAGATATTTGGCCCAGTCACTATCAATGGACCACCCTGTATACGGTGACAAGAACACCAGTGTCCAGTATGCTGAAGGTCTCACAAGGTCATTTACAACCACGCACTGCAAGCAGAATTCCCAAGCCATGTCCTCACACAATTTCCAAGAATTGGCTACAAAGGAGTGCCCTCATCCTCATCCAGTACCTCCCTTCATTGGAACAACTGAACCATATCCTTTCCTATGGCTTTTGAGTGTTTATCATCATGCCCTGAAATGCAGGACATCCTAAGATCCTTTCCATCCATCCTTATGTGATGTTCCTTCGCCCCCCCCCCCCCCCCTTCCCCAACATGCACAACATCCTAGTCCATTCCTGTTCCACTCCCAAGCCCTTGCCACAAGGAACATATACCTGTTGAAGATCATTGTGTGTGACCTACCAAACCAACCCACACAGCACTTGCTACTCCAGTCCTGTCTCAGGCTTGTCCCACCCCACTGAGACCGGCCCACCTGTCAAAGCAGCCATGTTGTACACCAATTCTGCTGCAATCACTCCACAACCTTGTATATGACAACCAACTGAACCAACTGTCAACAAGAATGAATGGCCACCGCCAAACTGGCCAGAACAAGTCTGAGCACTCAGTGTTACAACATGCTCGATTGTAATGGCTGCTCCACAACCCAGGTCATTTGGATCCTTCCCTCTGCCCCCCATATCTCCTCCATAGTGTGCTGTTTCCCACCGTCTCTGACATGAGGTGTGCCTTGTGTCTAGCCTGTGCACTTGTCACCCATTTCTCAAACATTCGTGGCAAGCAAACCAGCTGCATCCCCATAGCCACTAGCTGTCCAGCCCAACAATATTCCTGTCTCCTACTGCCACCTAACCCCCCACCCCCACCCCCTCTCTCTACGCATCCCACCCACCCTACCCCCGACCACTTGTTGATCTGCAAGCCTGGTATTGTGCATCGAGCAAGCACAATGTAAGAGCACAGGAGGGGAGGGAGAGAGAGAGAGAGAGAGAGAGAGAGAGAGAGAGAGAGAGAGACTGATTTAGGGGAGGTATGTTCGTGTGTGTGTGTGTGTGTGTGTGTGTGTGTGTGTGTGTGTGTGTGTGTGTGTGTGTGTGTTTGTAAATATTCATTCCAAAAGCTAACAAGTTTGCTTTCTTTCCTGTGTGTGCCTGCCAATGACTCAATGCCTCTTCTTTTTGGCAAGAGGTATCCTTTATTCCTTAAGTATTTTATAGGTTTACATTACACAAGCCACAGATTTAAATAATTTTGCCCACACCATATGTAATTAAATATGCAGTGGCAACAGGATCAAGATTCTCCATTCTGAATATTGCATAAATTGCTGGATAGAAAATACTGAAAGAATATTTATAGAGGAGAGTAATAAAATTACTGGGCAACATAAATACTTCTCACACAGTTTTATTATACAAAATAGGTTTTACAAAACAAACATTTCATTCCACCATCTTAATATTATTCTAGAAGTATGAATAAAATGGACTGGAAGGAAATAATACTAGTTTTCTTTGTACATCCATACCATTGAGAGTGTCAAATATATACATTGAGAACAATAAGGAACATTAACTGATCTAATGAAGATGATAAAATTATGTGTCACTAGACATGCTGTGTACAGCATTTCAAGCATCTGGTAATATTAATCCAATCCATCTTTCTTCTCTTTTATCGCTTCCTGGAATACAACAATGGATAAGATGCAATGGATAAAAAAGTCAGCCTTAGCAGTAAAAAATTAAACTCTTTGTAACAGCAGAGAAAATTTTACCATTTTTTTTGAATCTGTGATTTTTCACAACTTGCTTATATGAGGTTTAAATAATATATATCAATAAAACATACAAAACTTTTGGGAACCTCAGCAAATTCCACATCTGACAAAACATTTAAATTTGATAATTTTTTCCCCACTAGCATTTTCATAACGATAAAACTAATAAAGTGAAAGTGCATCGACAATGCTACAACAAAGTTGAAATACATAATTTTCATAACACTGAACATGGACTTACCACAAAATTTTTAAAAAATGTATCAGAAAGACAATAATTATGCAATTCATATTTCACCCATATGAAATGAAAGCTACACAGTTCATATTTATGCAGTAAGGAACTAATTAAGGTTACATATGAAACTTTGTGAGCAGCATTTGGAAGATGGCATCCAAATAATGAAATTAATTTGCACTTTGCATTCCTGTTTTTAGTGCATGGGTGTGCCACTTTGCAGGCAGCAGCCCATTAAAGAAGTTGTCTGCAGACAAATGTTTTAATTAAGATTCTAATTTGTCTTTATACACTCCAAGAAAAGGCACTTGCCAAATAAGTGATAATTTAAAATTAATAACCAGATTGCAAATGAATGGCAGAGACAAACAATGAAAAAATGCAGAAGGCAAAAGCTGGTAACACTAAAGAGCCCTGTCTTCCCGACATATGGTCCGCGTGCCATGCCTTCCACCTGAATCTAAACATCAATGGATGGAGTTAATGAATAAAACAAAAAAAAGGCTGATGAAAAAGAGTAAACCCATAAACCCACAGCTTCTGTGTTGGTAAAAGAGCAAATTCTGTGGAGCTGTAAATGCTTGGGTACATTGCCAATACAGGGTATTTGCTTCAAAACTTCTTGCAGTGAAAATGTACGGGGTGAGTCAAAAAGGACTTTACAACTTCAGAATGATATACAAATTTATTGAGATAACTTTAGAATTAGTACTGTGTCATTTTGTAGTAAACCACCTCAAGTTTGATTCACATAGTACAACAGTACCCCATTCTGCCACCAGGAGCACCAGTGTAGTGCACAGTTAAAATGGCTATGCGGAGTGTGCCCACTATCTGTATTTGTTTTATTCTTTACCTGGGGTTCCATCAATGACCGTGTGTTATGTTCCTTCACTACCAAACAATTTAGCTGACCTGAAAAATCGAATCTCCATAGCTGTTGCACAAGTTACACCTGATTTGCTGCAATGACTGTGGGAAGAAATCAATAACCAGCGGGATGTTTGTTGCTTCACAAATGGTAGTCACATCAAACAAATATGACACTTGACACTTTTATGTGAAACTTGAGGTTGTTTGCTACAATTCTATAGTTATCTCAATACATTTCTATATAATTCCAAAGTTGTAAATACATTTCTGACTCACCCTGTATAATTTAGATATGGTCCAGTCTTTCTCAAAATCCCACGTGCTCTACTCTAGCTTTTTCTGTCAAAATGACCACTGGACAGCAAATTCCAACATAGCTCTATTGTTAGAATGGTGATATATTCTTCCAAGTATAAAAATATGATGTTCAAACAAAGAAAAATGCATTGGTTTTTTTACAGTCTCCACTTAAACAGTATTGGTTTAGGGTGTCTACCCTCTTCCTATGATTCACATCAAGTTCTCAGGTGTTTCAGTTATGCTTTCACAAGGACTACACTATTGTATTGTAATGAGCAACATATCTCAAAATTCTTTTGATCACTTTGGTCAGGCCATCTTAATAAGAACCAAAACAACAAAGCAGCAGTCTCGCAGCAACCGAGTATCTTTTATACAATTTCTTTTCATCAGGTGCTTTGCTATTTACCGAAATCCTCCAACAAATCAAAACCTCTCACTTGCCTATACTATTCCTGAATTCACATACTCCCAGCATTCCATCCTACAGCAATTGGTTGCTTAAAAGTGATAAGGTCGGTCTAAGAAGGATGTCGTTTGAATCGTTACAGAGCTCGTCAGCAATCGTGAATAGCTCCTCCAATGTCTTTGGTCAAATATAGTGCTCGTCAATGGTGGTGTTGGTGGTGTGGTGGTGGTGGTGGGGGTGCTGCTGCAGAATGAAGAATAGCAGTTACATCAGCATGGATGATTGTGTTTGAGATGCCTTGCATAAGCTCATCAATACAGTCAGAGGGGTGGCGAATGAAACAGCATGCGCATGCAAAGGCCAGCTGGCTTTTTGAAGTGCCTAATAGAGTAGTTGGTCTGTCTCGCAATAGCAAGGAAATGACAGTATCACTGGAAAGTGATCACTGTCACAAAGTTCATCATTTAGTGAACAATATAGCGAAGCCAGAAGATTAAAGGGAGAAATCATTAGACCAATACCAGAAGACACCAAGGGCAGCCCTGAAGAACCACCACTGATGCTGCACAGATCATTATCTGTGTGAAGCTGGTCATTTAGGAAGCCCGTACCACACAAAGTGGTACTCCACACAGGGGAGTGGTGTGTACTGAAGTCCCCAAGTTGGAGAAGAATGAGGAAAGTTGTTGGATTAATGTGGTCAATTCGACAAAAGTAAGTGGTCCACCTGGAGGTAGGTAAATGTCACATACGGTAATCGCTGAGGTCATTTGCACCCACGCTGCTATTGCCTTGAAAAAGGTATTAAGGGGAAACCACTCACTGGCGTCATCTGTACAGACCCCTCCAATTGCTCCCTTGGGAGCAACAACAGTGAGGATAGAACCACACCCACAAGTGTCAGCTCAGAATTCATCTGTGTGGGGGGTATTGGCACCTCCGAAGGTACCGGAGGAACCTTGTCCTGAACGTTCTTCTTCATAATCTTTGCTGGGCAAGGTTTATTCAAGTGGCTATTTGCATTGAGCATAGATATAAGCGGGAGGGGGGGGGGGCGATTGTTGTCATGATGTTAGCATAACTTTACTGTCTTATCCACACGATGTAGGCATTCATATATCTTCCATGCCTCAGTAAACGACAGCCAGTCAATAAATTTGTACTCCCGGATCTTCAGTTTGTTCTTGAAAACTGAGCAAAGTGGCAAACATTGAGGGTGATGTTCTGCACTGTTGACACACAAGGGAGGGTGTTCACACGAACTACCTTCATAGTGTGATTGTCCGCAGTTGCTGCATTTTGGGTCCACCGTGCAGCGGGTTGACATATGCGCAAAGAAGCACTTCATATGCAGTGGGATATACAGTTCCACATCACACATGTACCCTGTGACATTAACTTTTTTCAGAAGGAGATTCCCTTCAAAGGATAAGATAAAGGCGCCTGTATCTCTACGATTATCCTTGGGCCTTTTTTTTGTAAACATCTGATAAAATGTATGCCTCACCATTGTAGACTAATCCACAGCACCTCATCTGTTTGGAGGGTAAGAATTCTGTGGAAGATGAATCCTTGAACCACGTTCAAAGATATGTGTGGGGCAATGGTCACAGGCACATCACCTACAAGATCACATATCTTAAGAGCTGTAGTTTGGGCAGCAGAGGAAATTTTAATTATTGATGAACCATTTTCGCAAAGACTCAATTTCACCAAATTTGTCTTCAATGTTTTTGAAACAAGAAGAAGAAGAAGAAGAAGAAGAAGAAGAATTAATGGTTTCATTGCAGTAAACATATCCCCGCCAGTCCCAGTACATACCAAGCATTGGGTGAAATGTTTAACTTCCAGATGTCTGGCTTGTCCTACTTTCCACGTTGTAACCAGGGAAAGAAATGTCGTGGTGTTCTATCTCTCTGCATTGTAAAAGTCCTTCCTATTTGAAGAGACTGCTGAGAGCTTGCGACCACCAGGGGAAGTTTAATTTGCTTCACATGTGAGTCTTCCACTATGGTACCACTCAGGTACCACTCAGTCCCATCTGATCAGGAGCTCTCCCCACAGACACTACCCACCCAAAGCAGCAGTTACCTGGCCAGTAAACCATTGTAAAGAGACCTTGTTGCCAGCCATTATGGCACACACTCCTTGGCTTGTGTGGGAAGTTTCTAGCTCAGGCACCAACAGTGTGATCTCTGCATCGTCAGGGGGCTACCACTGTGAAGGTACTTGACGAACTGAGGCCCCCCGCCCCAAACAAAGTGGCTACTGTGCTGGGTTTTTTGTGTAGGGTGTAATACCTTTACAACAAAGGGAGGATGCGAAGAGAGAAAGTCACAAAAGATGGAATATACACCACACTGGGCAACCTTTGCTGCAGAATCCACACTTCTATAATATTTGGAAAAGGAGTTGCAAGTCAAACACAACAAGGGGTTCATACAGTTAAGAACAAGAAGTTATAGACTGCCAGAAGGGAAGAAAACAGGTATCAAAACTCTCAAACCACAGCCAAGCACAATCAACACCAAGCAGACCATCTAATGGAAAGGCGAATAAGAAAAAAAGAATAATAGAACGACAGACTTGCAGCGCCCCGTTATGGCCAGACACATATTCACAAAAGAGATATCAGCCCCTGGTGGGTATACATTTCAGAGCAAGTATACAAAAGTTGTCCGGTTTGTGAGATGAGCCTCTACAATTTCCACATGAAACCTCCCTTACATGTCATAGTGGTATGACCAAATTGGAGCATTGCATCAGGTTAGGAAAAAACAGTCAGACCTTATGATGGATAAAGCCCACAGGAATATGTTCAGGTAATTCTGGAGTGTTGAAGGTTAGAATAAATGTTGCATCTTCTCCAACATGCCACTGACTACTCGTATAGTTCTGCTCTACTGTGACACCCAAGTGTTTCCATTCTTCATGTAGCTCCTGTATCAGAACAGGTTTAACCAGCAACTCAGCTACAACAGGGTAGTTGCCTAAGGCCTTGTTCCCAGAATCTTAAATACTTGGTGTGATGTGGCAGTTTCAACTAGAAGTGTTCCATTATGAAGTCTTTTAACACTTTTTAAAGACCTAGCAATACCATCTAGTGCCTTGTAATTATAGAAAAGGGAGACTTTCTCAAAGGTTACCTCTGTTCTCACCATACCCTGCCACTGCTGGTGAAGCTACTTGGGATAAACACATCCTACCCTTCCGCAAGTTGATGTACTCTCTTTGTCAAGCCCCTCAAGTTGTGGCCTTTCTGACTTTGATAGCCATGCCAATAGTTATGCTACTGGTGCTATAGCCCACAGCGTCACTGAGGCACGCAAACCCTCCTGCCCGTCCTGAAAGTTCCTATGACAAGCACTGTTGGCTGGGAGGGAAGTGTCAATAGACATGAAAGGGAGTCCGTAACAGAGAAGACTGAGACAGGGTTATAGTATATCCCCAATCCTATTCAATAAGTACACTGAGTAAGCTGGGAAGGAAACCAAGGAGAAATTTGTGAGGAAATTTAGGTTCAAGGAAAAGAAATGGGTCTGCATATGACATAATTCTGTCAGATGTGGCAAAGGACTTGGAAGAGCAGTTGAATGGAATGGATAGTGTCTTGAAAAAAAGGATATAAGATGACAGTATCAACAAATGCAAAACAAGGATAATGGAATGTAATAGTACTAAAACAAATGACACTGTGGAAATGAGACATCAGAAGTAGTACATTAATTTTGCTATTTGGCAGCAATATAAGTGATAGTGGGACCAGTAAAGAAGAAATAAAATGCAGAGTGGCAACAGCAAGAAAACCTTTCCTGAAAGTAGGTGTCTTGACAATAGCCTTCTTTTGAAGTGAAACACTGACAACAAAAAGTATACACAAGAAGAGAAAGGAAGCTTTTAAAATGAGGTGCTTCTGAAAAATGCAGGCAATCAAGTGGGAATACCAACTGACTAACGAAAGTGTACAGAACTGAGATGTAAAAAAGAACTTTATGCCCTAACTTGGCTAAAAGAGGCGTAGGTTGATAGGGCACATCCTGGGGCAGGAAGCAAAAGTTAATTTTGTAACAGAGGGGAGATTTTGGGGGAGGGGAGGGGGGTTGGTTGTCTGAGCCCAGGGCTACGCTACAGTAAATAGGTTCATATGGATGTAAGCTGCAGTAGTTAAGAGACTTACACACAACCTATGAGCAGGAAAACAACAACACAACATACTAGCATGAGAACAGCAACAACAACATTGCACGTGCATGTTCTCCATTGGCATCTACAAACCTACCGTTACCTCGTTTTCTCCAACTTTTCTTCCCTTTATGAGTTCAACGAAGTATTTATTTGGCCCACAGACCATCTAGACACCTAGCTATATGTCTTGCCCCCTTCGACACCATTTCATTCCAAGCTAATTAAGCTTCCCACTCTCGTCACTTTCCTTACACGTTTTTTATTATTTTCTTGCCACTCTTAAAAATGTCCATTATGCATATCTCCATTTCTCAAAAACACCTAAATTCTTTTAAGAGTTTCTATACTGAAAGTCCATATCTCACTGCCTTGAATAAAAGCTGGTAGTATACACAAGCTGCAAACATTACATTTCAGATAAATCGGAAACTTTATTCCAAAAACTGTATTTAATTTGACAAAAGCATTCCAGACAATTTTTACATTCCATTTATTTCTCTTTTTCCAACCCAATATAGTGAAACCTCACATAGCGAACATAATTCATTCTATAATCTTACTTGTAGTGTGAAACATTTGTTAAGCAAAACAATGGATCCCATACAAATTAATGTAAAATACAATAATGTGTTCCATGCAGAAAAGTACTAAAAGTTTTATATTATTCATGCCATTTATTCAAAGAAAATTATACATGCAGTATTATGTACTTTATTATTTGCGATACATAACTAATTCTGGAAGCTATCTGCAGTAATTTGTTTTGCTCAAGTTTCAACACTGGCCAGAAATACAACACAGCATTACTGTCCAATAAATTTGTAGCGCACACAGCCACTGCTTTATTGGGATGATGATTTTCAATGTACGATATAACCGATTCCCATGCTTTCAGCATTTCTCTTAATGCGCCAGAAGATTGCTGCTTTGCTCTTACTGCCTCCTCCTCAACATCCTCTGAAAGACTACTCTCTACAACTTCCTGCTGTGAAACAACTGCAACTCCATAAGCTCTTCTGTGGTCATTTCTTTGCTGTGATCTCCCACAAGCTCATCAATATCATTGTTATCGACTTCTAGTCCCAATCTCTCAATCAAAGACACAATCTCACTGATTACAGGCTCCACACATACTGACTCAAATTCCTCAGAGTCACATTCAACACCACACCCCAGCCAAATCTTCTTCCAAGCAGAAGTGACAGTTATCTTGCTACTCCCTTCTCAAGCCTTTTCAATTTTGATGCAGGCAACAATGTTAAGTGACATTTCCAGTACTCTCTGAGAGTGAGAATGGTAGCATCAGTCAATTCAAAGCAATGCCCAAAGAGTGCTTAATGTAGATCTGCTTAAAGTTAGAAATAATCACATGGTCCATACACTAGAGTAACAGAGTGGTGCTGGGAGGCAGAAATTGGATCTTGTTGAATTCTTCAAGGAGGTGATCTCATAGGCCTGCGGAATGGGCAGGATCATTGTTCATAATAAGCAAGACATGGAGTGGCAGCTTCATCCCAAGTAAATACTTTTTCAGCAAAGTATCAAACACTTCATTGATCCAACCACAAGAGAGATCACATGTTGGCCAAGCCTTGTTGCTGGTCCTCCACAACACATTTAACCTGCTCTTCTGGACTTTACACTTCTTGATGGCTTGTAGAGTTTCTAAATGGTAAACAAGCAGCAGTTTCATTTTCAAACTGCCACTTGCAATGGCACAGAATAGCAGTGTGAGACAGTCTTTCATTGGCTTGTGACCTGGCAATACACTCTCCTCTGCTGTTATAAAGGTGCACTTCGACATCTTTTTCCAGAATAGACCCATTTTGTCACAATGAAAAACCTGTTGCAGCAGATAACCCCCAGAATCTGGAGGCATCTTGAAGTTGCTGATGAAGTTCTCTGCTGCCTTTGTGTTGGTGCTGGCTGCTTTGCTGTGGATGCTGGTTCTTCTCTTAAACTTCTCAAACCACCCATGGCTTCCTTTAAACACTTCTTTGGCCACTAAAGATCCTGGCGTCTTCTTAAGAAGGTTGGCAAAAATCATTCTCGCCTTCTCACAAATTATGTTCTTGTTTATAGTGTCGTCTTGCAGTTGCTTTTCATTTATCCATATAAGGAGCAGCCTTTTGACATCATCCAGGATATAAAACCATTGTTTAGATGCTCTTGTCACTTCCTTTTTTGAAGCATGTATCTCCTTAATCTTGTCTTGTTCTTGAGGATAATGCAAATAGATGATGCAAATCGATTGTATGTGCATGCTAAATCATGCAAGGCTTGCACCATGTTCGCATTTTTTAATGATTTTTCATTTCATTCTAAGGTCTTTTTTCTCTTATGGTCATCTTCTTGCAGCTTTATCACCAAGGACATTTCTATGAAGGTTATTAAAATTTGCACACAAAAAACACAAAAAGTTTAGAAAAATGTGTGATCACAAGCTGCACTAAGCTGGTAGAAACAGCACTAAACATAGACTGCAGGATGTACTAAAGACATCGTTGATATACCACTGACAACAATGAAAGGTGTTCATACTGTTGAACATTTCCCCCGCCATGTGAGAACGGCTGGCCATCTCAGTAATTGTCGTCACTCATTATGCCACTCATTATATAATTTTTTTACAATTTGTTTTGCTCATTAAGCAAATGGCACCTAAAGGGAGGGGCTCATTTAGTGCTGTTCCACTACGTTTCTTCAATTTGTCAGCTGCTTCTATGACATTACTGTAAATTAGTAGTATTTTCTTTTTGATTCCTTGATAATACATTATTTTCATATTATTATAATATTTATGTAATTCTTTTTAATATTCTATGCTATGTTGGCACCAAAAAAATAGTTACAGTTATCAGATGAACCCTAATCGCCCATTCTTAACAAATCACTACATTCACTTCACTAAAATGATTGTCAACTACAGAGCAGGGAATGTATCTGACAAACATTTTGAGAATCATTGTGGGCCAGCAACAGGAAAATGGCACAAATGTCTTACATTAACTTCTTAGACAGCATACTCAACAGCAATGGCGAATTTCATAGCTGCCGGGGGTATGTGGCATACTGGACTCTATAACTAACTTCTTTCACAAAATACAGGTAGAGACGACAACAGCAATGTCATGCAGCAAATGAGATCTGTGTGAAGTACGGTAAAATGCAAGCATGTAAAATAAATGTTTTAAATAACATCATGAAATTAATGTTATCCTGTTGAGTTGATTTGTTGGTTCATACTGAACTCTATATATGTTCCATTCACTTACAGCCAAAACATTTTCAAATAGTTTCAGAATTCATTACATCATAAAAGTTAGTGTTAGTGGGAAGGATCCATATGTCACAGACTGTGAAGCAGTCACTGAAATGAAGGATGTCATGTTTGGCAGCGTGCTCAGCAACAGGGTGGTCCACTCGTTCCTTGGCCACAGTGTGTTTGTGGCCATTTATGCGGATAGACAGCTTGCTGGTTGTCATGCCAACACAGAATGCAGCACAGTAGTTGCAGCTTACCATGTAGATCACACAAATGGTTTCACAGGTAGCCCTGCGTTTGATGGGATAGGTGATGTTTGTGACCGGACTGAAGTAGGTGGTGGCCGGAGGATGTATGGGACAGGTCTTGCATCTAGGTCTATTACAGGGATATGAGCCATGAGGTAAGAGGTTGGGCACAGGCGTTGTTTAGTGATAGACGAGTATATTGTGTAGGTTTGGTGGTCAGCAGAATACCACTGTGGGAGGGATGGGAAGGATTGTGGACAGGATATTTCTCATTTCAGGGCACGATGAGAAGTAGTCGAAACCCTGGTGGAGGATGTGATTCAGTCCTGGGTGGTACTGAGTTACGAGGGGAATGCTCCGATGTGGCCGGATGGTGGGACTTTGGGAGGTGGTGAGACACTGAAAAGATAAGGCACAGGAGATCAGTTTTTGTACAAGGTTGGGAGGATAATTATGGTCTGTGAAAGCTTCAGTGAGACCCTTGGTATATTTCAATAAGGACCACTCGACACTGCAGATGTGATGACCAAGGATGGCTAGACTGTATGGAAGTGACTTCTTGGTATGGAATGAGTGGCAGACGTTAAAGTGGAGGCATTGCTGGTGGTTAGTGTGTCTGATAGGGATGCAGGTACTGATGTAGCCACTTTGAGGTGGAGGTCAACATCTAGGAAGAAGGCTTGTTGGGTCGAGTAGGACCAGGTGAAGCAAATTGAGGTTCTGGAGGAATGTGGATAGGGTGTCCTCACCCTCGATCCAGATTGCAAAGACGTCATCAATGAAACCGAAACAGGTGATCAGTTTTGGATTCTGGGTGTTTATGAAGGATTATTATAGATGGCCATGATGACTTTGGAAGGTGATGGGAGACCGAAAAGATAAGGCACGGGAGATTTGTTTTTGCACAAGGTTGGGAGTATAATAACTGACTGAAGGCTTCAGTGAGACCCTTGGTATATTTCGTGAGGGACCGCTCATTGCTGCAAATGCTACGACCATGGGTGGCTATGCTGTGTGGAAGGGCCTTCTTGATATAACCAAATGTCAAAATCATTTGAATGAATGTCCAAGAAATTAACCAACAACACACACTTAGCCCTTCCAGAGCAGTAGGTTATTTCAATTGTATATCACATCCTTGCCGCCCCCCCCCCCCCCCCTCCCATGAACCATGGACCTTGCCATTGGTGGGGAGGCTTGCGTGCCTCAGCAATACAGATGGCCGTACCGTAGGTGCAACCACAATGGAGGGGTATCTGTTGAGAGGCCAGACAAATGTGTGGTTCCTGAAGAGGGGCAGCAGCCTTTTCAGTAGTTCAAGGGGCAACAGTCTGGATGATTGACTGATCTGGCCTTGTAACATTAACCAAAACGGCCTTATTGTGGTGGTACTGCGAACAGCTGAAAGCAAAGGGAAACTACAGCCGTAATTTTTCCTCGAGGGCATGCAGCTTTACTGTATGATTAAATGATGATGGCGTCCTCTTGGGTAAAATATTCCGGAGGTAAAATAGTCCCCCATTTGGCTCTCCGGGCGGGGGCTACTCAGGAGGACGTCGTTATCAGGAGAAAGAAAACTGGCGTTCTACGGATCGGAGCGTGGAATGTCAGATCCCTTAATCAGGCAGGTAGGTTAGAAAATTTAAAAAGGGAAATGGATAGGTTAAAGTTAGATATAGTGGGAATTAGTGAAGTTCGGTGGCAGGAGGACCAAGACTTTTGGTCAGGTGAATACAGGGTTATAAATACAAAATCAAATAGTGGTAATGCAGGAGTAGGTTTAATAATGAATAAAAAAATAGGAGTGTGGGTAAGCTACTACAAACAGCATAGTGAATGCATTATTGTGGCCAAGATAGACACAAAGCCCACGCCTACTACAGTAGTACAAGTTTATATGCCAACTAGCTCTGCAGATGATGAAGAAATTGATGAAATGTATGATGAGATAAAAGAAATTATTCAGGTAGTGACGGGAGACAAAAATTTAATAGTCATGGGTGACTGGAATTCGTCAGTAGGAAAAGGGAGAGAAGGAAACATAGTAGGTGAATATGGACTGGGGGGAAGAAATGAAAGAGGAAGCCGTCTGGTAGAATTTTGCACAGAGCATAACTTAATCATAGCTAATACTTGGTTCAAGAATCATAAAAGAAGGTTGTATGCATGGAAGAATCCTGGAGATACTAAAAGGTATCAGATAGATTATATAATGGTAAGACAGAGATTTAGGAATCAGGTTTTAAATTGTAAGACATTTCCACGGGCAGATGTGGACTCTGACCACAATCTATTGGTTATGAACTGTAGATTAAAACTGAAGAAACTGCAAAAAGGTGGGAATTTAAGGAGATGGGACCTGGATAAACTGACTAAACCAGAGGTTGTACAGAGTTTCAGGGAGGGCATAAGGGAACAATTGACAGGAATGGGGGAAAGAAATACAGTAGAAGAAGAATGGGTAGCTCTGAGGGATGAAGTAGTGAAGGCAGCAGAGGATCAAGTAGGTTAAAAGATGAGGGCTAATAGAAATCCTTGGGTAACAGAAGAAATATTGAATTTAATTGATGAAAGGAGAAAATATAAAAATACAGTAAATGAAGCAGGCAAAAAGGAATACAAACGTCTCAAAAATGAGATCGACAGGAAGCGCAAAATGGCTAAGCAGGGATGGCTAGAGGACAAATGTAAGGATGTGGAGGCTTATCTCACTAGGGGTAAGATAGATACTGCCTACAGGAAAATTAAAGAGACCTTTGGAGAGAAGAGAACCACTTGTATGAATATCAAGAGCTCAGATGGAAACCCAGTTCTAAGCAAAGAAGGGAAGGCGGAAAGGTGGAAGTAGTATATAGAGTGTTTATACAAGGGCGATGTACTTGAGGCCAATATTATGGAAATGGAAGAGGATGAAGATGAAGACGAAATGGGAGATAAGATACTGCGTGAAGAGTTTGACAGAGCACTGAAAGACCCAAGTCGAAACAAGGCCCTGGGAGTAGACAACATTCCATTGGAACTACAGACGGCCTTGGGAGAGCCAGTCCTGACAAAACTCTACCATCTGGTGAGCAAGATATATGAGACAGGCGAAATACCCTCAGACTTCAAGAAGAATATAATAATTCCAATCCCAAAGAAAGCAGGTGTTGACAGATGTGAAAATTACCGAACTATCAGTTTAATAAGTCACAGCTGCAAAATACTAACGCAAATTCTTTACAGACGAATGGAAAAACTGGTAGAAGCCGACCTCGGGGAAGATCAGTTTGGATTCCGCAGAAATGTTGGAACACGTGAGGCAATACTAACCTTACGACTTATCTTAGAAGAAAGATTAAGAAAAGGCAAACCTGCGTTTCTAGCATTTGTAGACTTAGAGAAAGCTTTTGACAATGTTAACTGGAATACTCTCTTTCAAATTCTGAAGGTGGCAGGGGTAAAATACAGGGAGCGAAAGGCTATTTACAATTTGTACAGAAACCAGATGGCAGTTATAAGAGTCGAGGGGATGAAAGGGAAGCAGTGGTTGGGAAGGGAGTGAGACAGGGTTGTAGCCTGTCCCCGATGTTATTCAATCTGTATATTGAGCAAGCAGTAAAGGAAACAAAAGAAAAATTCAGAGTAGGTATTAAAAATCATAGAGAAGAAATAAAAACTTTGAGGTTCGCCGATGACATTGTAATTCTGTCAGAGACAGCAAAGGACTTGGAAGAGCAGTTGAATGGAATGGACAGTGTCATGAAAGGAGGGTATAAGATGAACATCAACAAAAGCAAAACGAGGATAATGGAATGTAGTCGAATTAAGTCGGGTGATGCTGAGGGAATTAGATTAGGAAATGAGACACTTACAGCAGTAAAGGAGTTTTGCTATTTGGGGAGCAAAACAACTGATGATGGTCGAAGTAGAAAGGATATAAAATGTAGACTGGCAATGGGAAGGAAAGCGTTTCTGAAGAAGAGAAATTTGTTAACATCGAGTATAGATTTAAGTGTCAGGAAGTCGTTTCTGAAAGTATTTGTATGGAGTGTAGCCATGTATGGAAGTGAAACATGGATGATAAATAGTTTGGACAAGAAGAGAATAGAAGCTTTCGAAATGTGGTGCTACAGAAGAATGCTGAAGATAAGATGGGTAGATCACATAACTAATGAGGAGGTATTGAATAGAATTGGGGAGAAGAGGAGTTTGTGGCACATTTTGACAAAAAGAAGGGACCGGTTGGTAGGACATGTTTTGAGGCATCAAGGGATCACAAATTTAACATTAGAGGACAGCGTGGAGGGTAAAAATCATAGAGGGAGACCAAGAGATGAATACACCAAGCAGATTCAAAAGGATGTAGGTTGCAGTAGTGGGAGATGAAGAAGCTTGCACAGGATAGAGTAGCATGGAGAGCTGCATCAAACCAGTCTCAGGACTGAAGACCACAACAATAACAACAACACATTCTTCATATTTCATCTCTGAAAGCTTAAACCATTAATTGGTTCCACTCACTTTCAAACTCTGAAAACTGTACAAAGTCAGATGGTATTAATAAACACATACAAAGAAAATTCACTCTTATCTCCATTGTGATATCAGAAAGGAAACAGTTAATTATTATGGATACTAAATGAGTTGCAAATCTGGTCAAATGTTACCTGTGGAAAATTGTATCAGAGAAACTATCAATGGAAACTGACATTCACTTTACAATTTACGACAGCATCTTGGTGTGTTATCTGTTTACTGACATGCCATCAACGAAGGCTATACACTTGCTGTGTTGTCCATGGCTACAGCTACACTAAGGGTGTACGTTTCTCCACCTGCCTTGCAAGCTATGAATTTGGCAATTTTCAATATTTAAAAAAATGTTTGCAGTGTGCCATAGCAGTTGCAATTTGGTGTAGTGTTTCTTTTGGTGTATTCTACCTGTATAAATACTTTCAGGGCAGGTTTCGACATGCTGGACTGGACTGTTCCCTTGTAAGAGCAATTAAAGAAATTTAAAGTATACCAACATTTATTCTGATATGGGGGGAAGAAAAGGCTGAAATTCTGTGGAACCAACCAGATTAACGAGTCAGGTTGTGGAATTCTACAAGACCCACAATAAAGCTAAAAATGAAACAATAAAATGGGCTGGTGCAGTTAAAGAAGAACCACACACAAAAAAAAAAAAACTGTAGGCAGAAAATTAATGACAGCCAGTTAACCTGACAGAAAACAGAAGGAAGAAGAGAGTAAATTTGTCTGACAGGCAGAAAAAAGTCCCACTCTGAGAGAATGAATTTGATATGGACACATAAAACAAAACAGCACCCTGAAAATGCCCATCGTAGTACATAATGTGGTCCACCAACAGCACCCTGAAAATGCCCATCGTGGTACATAACGTGGTCCACTTGGGTCCAAACATGAATAATGTATAAAATCCCTTGAATTTCAGCACAACCATTTTCCTTATGCTAATTATTTCTGCCGTACAACAAACACCAAGATCATGGATGGGAGGTATGGGGGAGGGGGGGGGGGGGGCAGCGGCCCTACTGAATATTCTTAATCAAGCAAACAATAGCTTAACTTTTGTCATATAATTTCATCTTTCCTATACATTCTTTTGTTTCCAGTAGGTATACTTATTTTTCCCAACACTGAACTTAAAAGCTAAGCTATAATACTAAGATACTAGGTAAATTGTACACCTTTTAACTTGTGACAGGTGCAATTTTTAGTAAATAAAAATACAGCGAAGCTAATACTATACCTTAAACCTTTCCTCAAAGAGAGAGAGTTCAGCAATCAGATCAGTAATTGCATGTGTCAGTGCATCTTGCGGGGAGTAATCAGATGTAGTTTGGATACGAAGTATAAACTTGTGCTCTAGTGGATGTGGTATTTTGTAACCAGCAAATAAAACATTTGGATCCTTCAACAGTTGGCTGCAAAAAAAAGTGGATCATACTGTTAAAATAATATGAGTTAGGACCTTTCTTCACTAGAACTGACCATCCATTGGAAGGCCATAATTGCTGAAAATGAATTATTACACATAGCAGGCAAAATACATATGGAAGTACATGCTGAAAATGATGTGAAGCACAATAATTGCCCTCTAACACAATAAAACATGTTAACTATGTGGCAGATTGAATGTTTACATGTTTCTAGCTGATTTAAAGGAACCATGTTGAGTTTGTGATTAATATTATAAAAACTGACAATACCGTCTCCTTCAGGTGTTCCATGCAATTTTTTTCATGTTCACTACCTACACTCATACACAGTGGTGGTGGTGGTGGTCAGTGTTTAACGTCCCGTCGACAACGAGGTCATTAGAGACGGAGTGCAAGCTCGGGTTAGGGAAGAATTGGGAAGGAAATCGGCCGTGCCCTTTCAAAGTAACCATCCCAGCATTTGCCTAAAACGATTTAGGGAAATCACGGAAAACCTAAATCAGTATGGCTGGAGACAGGATTGAACCGTCGTCCTCCCGAATGCGAGTCCAGTGTGCTAACCACTGCGCCACCTCGCTCGGTACTCATACACAGGCCACTTACTCAGAGCACCTGAAGAAGACTAGGTCTGTCATTGAAATTGTGTGTTGAAGAAGTTATATTTATAAACTCAGACATACAATATTAAATGAACAATATATAAACTAAGAATGTAGATGAGCCTGTGCACCTATACAAATCAAATCAGGGGTGCGGTACAAGGAGTTGATTTATCTTCATGCCACTGAAATTTGTGCTATATTTATGGATGCGTGTTACTGGTATTATGACAGTAATGATGATCTTTGTACACATTTAACCAAGTGTTCAATATGAACTTCCTAACTATCAATATGAATATGTAAAACGTCACAGATAGGATCCACAGCTTATGGAGCCACTCAATGGGCTTCAACTTCAACTATTCTCATCTGCTATTGTCTATAACACTTTCACTTACCTGAATCTCTCCCCATTTTCGTGGTCGGCATTGCCATTTATTTATTTTTCCATTCTTTTTCCTTTTTTTTGTGTCACATTGGTTTACGGATTTGTTTCTACTTTCAATTTGTCATTCTCTTCTTACCATATTCTGCCTTTTTCACATCAAACATCTGGTAGTTTACAAAATTTGTTGGCAATTTGCCTGCCACTGGTTATTTACTTCTCATCCTATTCTTCCGTCTCTTCCTCAGAAACATTCTTGGCTAGCCTTCCACAGCACTCTTGTCAGACAAGGGATCCTTATGTTGTGAAGGCTAGTGAAAGTTTTTTTTTTTTTTTTTTTGTGGCTTTAGGGCGCAAAACTGCTATGGTCATTTGCGCCCGGTCCAGGACTTAAGAAACAGTAAAAAACCTAAAATAGAAACCAGCAGCAGTGGGAACGAAAGTCATAAAATTGGAGAAACTAAAAGCAGAAGGAAGGCTTAAAAATCCACTACAGAAAGGGGTTGGGTATCCCAAAAAAAAAAAAAAAAAATCAAATGACTGATGTCATTTCACTGGCACGAATGAACTCTAGAATGCGATCAGCCGATCGCGTGTCATCTGCTAAAATTGACGATATATCAGGCGACAGCTGTAGACGGGCACGTAACGGAGTAAAATAGGGGCACTCAATTAAAAGGTGTCTTACCGTCCACAACTGAGAGCAGTGGGGACAGAGTGGGCGAGGATCGCCGCTTAAAAGATGTCGATGGCTAAAAAGGCAGTGCCCTATCCGGAGTCTAGTTAAAATTACCTCCTCCCGACGACGCGTTCGGGAGGAAGAGGTCCAAGCACAAGGAAGAGTTTTTACGTCCCGCAATTTATGTTGGGGAAGTGTCGACCAGTGCGCGTGCCATAAATGAACAACACGACGACATAAAACGCTCCGTGGATCGGCGACGGGAATCGATGGAATAGCTGGCCGAAGAAGAGAGACTGCAGCCTTGGCTGCAATATCGGCCTCCTCATTTCCGCAGATACCAACGTGTCCCGGGAGCCAGAGGAACGCCACTGAGACGCCCCCCAGGTGGAGCAAGCGCAGACAGTCCTGAATCCGGTGGACCAGAGGGTGCACAGGGTAAAGAGCTTCAAGACTGAAAAGAGAGCTGAGAGAATCGGAGCAGATAACGTACTGTATCCGCTGATGGCGGCGGATGTAGTGGACAGCCTGGAGAACAGCGTAAAGCTCCGCAGTATAGACCGAACACTGGTCGGGAAGCCGAAAGTGATTTGGGGTGTCACCAACAACATAGGCACTCCCTACCCCTAACGATGTTTTCGAGCCGTCGGTGTAAATAAATGTGGCGTCCGTCATTTGTGCACATAGAGCAGCAAATGCCCGACGATAAACAAGTGAAGGGGTACCATCCTTGGGAAATCGACAAAGGTCACGGAGCAGGCAGAGCCGGGGATGGAGCCAAGGCGATGCTGTACCCCAAGTTGTCAAGAAGGTTTTAGGAAAGCGGAAGGAAAGAGAATGAAGCAGTTGACGGAAGCGGACTCCCGGTGGTAGTAGGGAGGAGGGGCGGCCTGCATACCCTACATCAAAGGAGGCGTCGAAAAATATGTCATGGGTTGGATTAGCAGGCATGGAAGACAGATGGCTGGCATAACGACTCAGAAGGACTGCTCGCCGACTGGACAGCGGAGGTTCAGCAGTCTCAGCATAAAGGCTTTCCACAGGGCTGGTGTATAAAGCTCCAGACACTAAACGTAATCCACGGTGGTGGATAGAGTCGAGACGCCGAAGAATAGACGGCCGAGCAGAGGAGTAGACTATGCTTCCATAGTCCAATTTCGAGCGCACTAAGGCGCGATAGAGGCGGAGAAGGACCACTCGGTCCGCTCCCCACGAGGTACCATTCAGGACAAGAAGGGTGTTGAGGGATCGCAGACAGCGAGCCGAAAGATACGAAATGTGGGAGGACCAGCATAGTTTTCTGTCAAACATAAGAACCAAGAATTTAGCGACGTCTGAAAATGGAAGGATGACAGGTCCTAGATGTAAGGAGGGTGGAAGAAACTCCATAAGTCGCCAAAAATTAACACAAACGGTCTTACTGGGAGAAAAACGGAAGCCGGTTTCGATGCTCCAAGAGTGGAGGCGATCGAGACATCCTTGAAGACGTCGTTCAAGAAGGCTGGTCCATTGAGAGCTGTAGTAGATCGCAAAATCGTCCACAAACAGGGAGCCCGAGACATCAGGAAGGAGACAATCCATAACTGGATTTATGGCAATGGCAAACATTACAAAACTCAGCATGGAGCCCTGGGGTACCCCGTTTTCTTGGGAGAAAGTACGGGAGAGAGTAGTGTTCACCCGCACTCTAAATGTGCGCTCTGCCATAAATTCGCGAAGAAAAAGGGGCAGCCGACCTCGAAAGCCCCAAGAGAACAGCGTGTGGAGGATGCCTGTCCTCCAACAGGTATCGTATGCTCTCTCCAGATCAAAAAATATTGCTACTGTTTGGCGTTTCCGGAGAAAATTGTTCATGATATAAGTGGAGAGAGCAACAAGATGGTCAACTGCAGAACGATGCTTTCAGAATCCGCATTGGGAAGGTGTTAAAAGACTGTGGGATTCCAGCCACCAAGCTAAACGGTAATTCACCATACGCTCCAAAACCTTACAGACACTACTCATGAGAGAAATGGGGCGATAGCTAGAGGGGAGATGTTTTTCCTTTCCAGGTTTCGGAATAGGAACGACGACAGCTTCCTGCCATCGTCGGGGAAAAGTACTGTCGTTCCAAATTCGATTATAAAGGCGAAGGAGGTAACGCAGACTATGGGTTGATAAATGCAGCAACATTTGGACGTGGATACCATCCGGTCATGGGGCGGAGGAGCGAGAAGAAGAGAGTGCATGTTGGAGTTCCCGCATGGAGAAAACAGTATTGTAGCTTTCGCGATTTGGAGAGGAGAAAGCAAGAGGTCGCGCTTCCGCTGCACGTTTCTTCGGGAGAAACGCTGGCAGGTAATTGGAAGAGCTCGAAATCTCAGCAAAGTGCTGACCCAATGAGTTAGAAATTGCGACGGGGTCCACTAATGTATCATGCGCAACAGTGAGCCCAGAGACCGGGGAGAAACTAGGCGCGCCTGAGAACCGTCGAAGCCGACTCCAAACTTCTGAGGAGGGAGTGAAGGTGTTAAATGAGCTAATAAAGAATTTCCAGCTTGCCTTCTTGCTATCGCGGATGACGCTACGGCATCGCGCACGGAGCTGCTTATAGCGGATACAGTTGGCCAAAGTAGGATGGTGGCGGAAAACGCGGAGAGCACGTCGCCGCTCACGTATTGCGTCACGGCATGCCTCATTCCACCAAGGAACTGGGGGGGCGCCGGGGCAATTCGGAGGTGCGTGGTATTGAACGTTCCGCAGCTGTAAGAATAATGTCGTGTGTGACCTCATCGTCAACGCTGGGAAAGTGACGGTCATCGAATGTCGCTAGAGACGAAAAAAGTGTCCAGTCGGCCTGGGCAAACTTCCAGCGTCTCGGACGCATATATGGCAGTTGAGGCTGCAGTCTAAGGACACATGGAAAGTGGTCACTCGAGTGTGTATCATCAAGGGCGAACCATTCGAAGCGCCGAGCCAGCGGAACAGTACCGAGTGCAAGGTCCAAATGAGATAAATTTGTCGTGGAGGCAGACAAAACTGTAGGGACCCCAGTGTTGAGGCAAACTAGATCCGCTTGGTGGAAGACGTCTAGCAATAGTGAGCCACGTGGACAAGGATGTGGAGATCCCCAAAGCGGGTGGTGGGCATTGAAGTCCCCAACCAGCAAATAGGGGGGTGGAAGCTGACCAAGAGGGTGAAGGAGATCAGCTCGTGCCATTGGTGTGGACGATGGAATGTATACAGTACAAAGAGAGAACGTGTATCCAGAAAGGGAAAGACGGACGGCGACAGCTTGGAAGGAAGTGTTTAAGTGGATTGGGTGATAATGTAGAGTATCATGGAGAAGAATCATGAGTCCTCCATGGGCTGGAGTGCCTTCAACAGAGGGGAGATCATATCGGACAGACTGAAAATGAGGGAGAACAAAGCGGTCATGGGGACGCAGCTTTGTTTCCTGAAGACAGAAGATGACCGGCGAGTAGGATCGTAAGAGGATCGACAATTCATCCCGATTGGCTCGAATGCCGCGGATATTCCAGTGGATAATGGACATAGGGTGAACAGAAAATAAAGGAATGTGACCAAGGTTGCTGTCAACGACTGCTCAGAGCTTGCGACCGACAGCATGGAGCGACATTCAGCCGTAGGCAGAAGATCCTGATCCATAGGTTGGTCAGGAGCAGCTCCTGCCACCAGCGATCGGCCGGTTGACCGGCCACCAGCAGTGCGCCTCGGCGACACAGAAGACGGCCGAGGGCGATTTCAGCCAGGTGGTGCTGTAGATGGGACACGCCTTGGCGGAGAAGAAGAGGAACTGGGTTTCTTTGTAGCCTTCTTGGAAGTATGATGTTTAGATGAAGGAGGAACCGATGGTTGTGAAGTTGCGGAACGTAAAAACTCTTCACGAGTATGCTCTTTTTTCGAAGACTTCGTGTCCGACTTTTGGGCTCGAGATTTAGCAGAACCCGACGAAGGGTGAACCATAGAGTAGGCAGGCGAAAGTGGTGAGGTTTGCGCTGGCCGATCTGACGACCGTGGCACTAAAGGTGAGGTCGCAAGTCTGCGTGGCCGCCTCCTTTGTTGGCCGAGGAGAAGCAAGGACAGTACTGTATTTTCCTGTCTGAGGCGCGGTGGGCTGTCGACTGGCGAATAATTTTCGAGCAGCAAAGGTCGACACCTTTTCCTTCACTCTTATTTCCTGGATGAGCTTTTCGTCCTTAAAAACGGGGCAATCTCGAGAGGAAGCAGCGTGGTCACCCATACAGTTGATGCAGCGAGGGGATGGAGGTGGACAAGCACCCTCATGGGCATCCTTGCCACACGTAACACATTTGGCCGGATTGGAACAGGACTGGCTGGTGTGATTGAACCGCTGACATCGATAGCAACGCGTAGGGTTTGGGACGTAAGGGCGAACGGAAATTATCTCATAGCCCGCTTTGATTTTCGATCGGAGTTGAACTTTGTCAAACGTCAAGAAGACAGTGCAGTTTGGAATGAGGTTAGTGTCAACCCTTTTCATAACTCTATAAACAGCCGTTACGCCCTGGTCAGACAGGTAGTGCTGAATTTCTTCGTCAGACAATCCATCGAGGGATCGTGTATAAACGACTCCACGTGAGGAATTTAAGGTACGGTGCGGTTCCACCTGGACAGGGAAGATGTGGAGCAGAGAAGTACACAGCAATTGTTGTGCCTGGAAGGCACTGTTTGTTTCTAACAACAGGGTGCCATTCCGTAATCTGGAACAAGACTTTACAGGACCTGCAATTGCGTCGACACCTTTCTGAATAATGAAAGGGTTGACCGTGGAGAAGTCGTGACCTTCGTCAGACCGAGAAACAACAAGGAACTGTGGCAACGATGGAAGAACCGTCTGTGGCTGAGACTCAGTGAACTTACGTTTGTGAGCAGACATAGTGGGAGGTGAGGAAACCATTGCGGAAAAATCCCCCATGATTACCGGCGTCTCCGATGGCGTGCTCCTCCCTTGTGGGGGCCCTCACTGAGGGCACTCCTGCCTTAGGTGATCGTTCACACCTCAGGTCACACCTCCCGACAAACGGACGGAGGGACCAATCGGCACTTTCGGAAGGTATCAGCTCGGGTAATCACCCCTCCCTGGGCCTGGCCGTTACCAGGGGGTACGTACGTGTCCTACCTGTCTACCCGGGGCGGGGAATTACGCGTTACCCCGTCACCAGCTACGCATGGAAGTGCTTGGGTTGGCCTTCAGACACGCACAGGGAGGAAAAAAGAGAAAGGGAAAGGAAAGAAGAGGGGTCTCAAACGCCGCAGCGGAGAAAAGGGCAAAGAGAAGAGGAAAGGAAAAGAAAAGGACAGAGGGAGGACGAAGACTTGCAAGTGTAGAAAGCAAGGAAGTTGGAACAGTTTCGAGCGTCCGTCTCCGGATGTAGGCACAAACCATACTCCCAGATGGGGAGAAAGGGAAGCAAAGAGCCAGAGGTGAGGGGAGGAGGGGCGAAGATGCGGGATGGGGAAGGATGCGGAAAGGGAAGGTATGCAGCCCGGAAAGGAAGGAAGGCCACGTTAGCTCGGGGTCCTGTGCTCACTACGCACGTATCCACAAAAGAGTTGTGGACCCCCTGGTGGGGGGGGAGGGGGGGCTAGTGAGAGTGATACCTGTGTGTTCCTGCTAGTGTTGCTTTTTGATAAGAATATTTTTTTTTTCTAACAATGCTTACACACACAAAGACAGGCCTTGAAATTGCCAGCAGGAACAAATAGATCAAAACGATTAAGCAAAGGTAGAACGTAAAATTTTTTTTCACATTTTCGGATTTTTATATCATTACAAAATTTGCAATTTTCCACATATATAAAATCACTTATAAACTCACATGGGAAGTATTTTATTTTTTAAAAATATAATCTACACTGGTTGAAAATGTTAAAAATTTTACATGCATTACTTCAAGATCTAATAATCGGTAATTTTTTTTTTTTTTTTTTTTTTTTTTTTTTTTTATAGAAAGCTGTGGGTTGCTATGTTAAGAAGGATAAATTACATGTTTGTATTGGTAGCACTGTCAAAAACAGTATCTTATTATTTCATAGCATAAACACGTGTTTTATGTCGAACTGCTAACGGTTTTCTGAGGAAGAGTTACGAATAGATTGGTAAATCTCTAAAAAAGTAAAGTAGAACACTAAAACAAAATGTTTCTAAAGAAATATGGGTTTCATGGTAATAGATTTTCAAATAAAGGGAAACATTGTGTCCAACATGTGGTGTGTGAAGTTACAGGCAGTGAAATAAAGGCAAACTCGTCAGTATCTAGATAAACACTCATTAGTGCTTTGAAGATCAAAATAAAATGCTGTGGTACACAGTTTTCTCAAAACGAAAGTGATGTAAATGGTAGGTTGGGTTATATTCTGATACATTTACACATCCTAACAAGGCTGTTAGGTGAATGTGTGTGTTGTAAAATACACTCCTGGAAACTGAAATAAGAACACTGTGAATTCATTGTCCCAGGAAGGGGAAACTTTATTGACACATTCCTGGGGTCAGATACATCACATGATCACACTGACAGAACCACAGGCAACAGAGCATGCACAATGTCGGCACTAGTACAGTGTATATCCACCTTTCGCAGCAATGCAGGCTGCTATTCTCCCATCGAGACGATCGTAGAGATGCTGGATGTAGTCCTGTGGAACGGCTTGCCATGCCATTTCCACCTGGCACCTCAGTTGGACCAGCGTTCGTGCTGGACGTGCAGACCGCGTGAGACGACGCTTCATCCAGTCCCAAACATGCTCAATGGGGGACAGATCCGGAGATCTTGCTGGCCAGGGTAGTTGACTTACACCTTCTAGAGCACGTTGGTTGGCACGGGATACATGCGGACGTGCATTGTCCTGTTGGAACAGCAAGTTCCCTTGCCGGTCTAGGAATGGTAGAACGATGGGTTCGATGACGGTTTGGATGTACCGTGCACTATTCAGTGTCCCCTCGACGATCACCAGTGGTGTACGGCCAGTGTAGGAGATCGCTCCCCACACCATGATGCCGGGTGTTGGCCCTGTGTGCCTCGGTCGTATGCAGTCCTGATTGTGGCGCTCACCTGCACGGCGCCAAACACGCATACGACCATCATTAGCACCAAGGCAGAAGCGACTCTCATCGCTGAAGATGACACGTCTCCATTTGTCCCTCCATTCACACCTGTCGCGACACCACTGGAGGCGGGCTGCACGATGTTTGGGCGTGAGCGGAAGACGGCCTAACAGTGTGCGGGACCGTAGCCCAGCTTCATGGAGACGGTTGCGAATGGTCCTCGCCGATACCCCAGGAGCAACAGTGTCCCTAATTTGCTGGGAAGTGGCGGTGCGGTCCCCTATGGCACTGCGTAGGATCCTACGGTCTTGGCGTGCATCCGTGCGTCGCTGCGGTCCGGTCCCAGGTCGACGGGCACGTGCACCTTCCGCCGACCACTGGTGACAACATCGATGTACTGTGGAGACCTCACGCCCCACGTGTTGAGCAATTCGGCGGTACGTCCACCCAGCCTCCCGCATGCCCACTATACGCCCTCGCTCAAAGTCCGTCAACTGCACATACGGTTCACGTCCACGCTGTCGCAGCATGCTACCCGTGTTGCGATGGAGCTCCGTATGCCACGGCAAACTGGCTGACACTGACGGCGGCGGTGCACAAATGCTGCGCAGCTAGCGCCATTCGACGGCCAACACCGCGGTTCCTGGTGTGTCCGCTGTGCCGTACGTGTGATCATTGCTTGTACAGCCCTCTCGCAGTGTCCGGAGCAAGTATGGTGGGTCTGACACACCGGTGTCAATGTGTTCTTTTTTCCATTTCCAGGAGTGTATGTGAAGGACCAGTTAGTTTACATGAAGACAGTGCAGTATCAAATGGACTAGCCACGAAACTTATTATTAATTGTGCCAGTTGTAAATATACTCACTCATTTTGGAATTCTGGTAAGTGTAAAGATAGGTGGTTTTATGGATTGGGAACTATTGGCAGAGGACACACAGCAGCAGACACAATGTTTGCCACGATGAATACGCCACGCCCACCTTGTAAAATCGACAAGTATCCAGGATTTATTGGAGACACTGTGGAACCTGTTGCATGTTAGTCAATGAAGGGTGCTGCAAACAAAGCTGTTGAAATAAATGGTGGTATGACTGACATACCAGTAGCTTTTGGTGGCACTTGGCAGAAGTGGGGCTACAGTTCTAAGAAATCTGTTGCTACAGTGACCAGTGTGTATACTGGAAAGGTACTAGATTTCCAGATTTTAAACAAACATTGTTATAAGTGTAAATCGGGGAATGAAGAAGGGCATATCTGAGACAGAAATTATGAAAGAACAAGTGGTGGCATGGAGGCCTCTGCAGCTATCAAAAATTTTAGTCGACCTGTGAATGAAAGGGGAGTGTGTTACACTAAGTTCTTAGGTGATGGAGACTCGAAAGCATGTAACGGTGTACTAGCCACTCAGCCTAATGGTGAGAAGATTATCACAGAACTGGAATGTGTTAGTCATGTCCATAAGAGGATGGGCGCAATGTTGAGGAAGTTTAAACAAAGTTTGAGAAACAAGAAACATTGATCATAAAACCATAAGAGGCAGGCTGACAGACAAAATCACTGATGAACTACAGCAGTATTATGGGATGGCCATTAGAAATAATACTGAGGATTTGTTGAAAATGAAGCAGGCAGTATGGGCTATCTTCTTCCACAAACTGTCAACTGATGGAAAAACAATACACCACCTTTCCCCTTCTGGACCTGATTCATGGCGCAATTACCGCAACGCCCGGTACTCAAACAGTTAACAGAGCCATAAACATTCCATCCCAGCAGCAGTCATGGATACCATAAAACCTATTTACAGAGACCTGGCAAATCCTGAATTACTGAAGCGTCTGCATAGTCAGACTCAAAATCCCAATAAGTCTTTCAATAATCTTATATGGACTCTGTTACCAAAAAATGTTTTTGTTGGGATGAAGACACTAAAGTTGGGGGTCAGTGATGTGTTATTGCTTTTAATGATCGGAACATTAGCAGGGTGAAAATGCTACAGCATATGGGAATTAATCCTGGAGCAATCGGCATCAGAGAACTTTAACAGATGGACAAGGTTCGCACTGATAAAGCAGAGTATGCAAGATAGTTGGCCCCTAAGGAGTCCAGAAAGAAGTAAAAACTTGCAAAGAGATCAAGAGGATGATATACAGTATGGTGCAGGGTGCTTCTGAGTAACTAAAAATAAACAAAATTAAGCATATATAAAGTGAGTTACAGTCTTCTGAAACTTTACAAGCCATTCCTGAAAATTTACATTTTCTGTTGCGTTTTTCCCTAGATCTCAGAAACCACTTCGAGTATTCAAATTTTTCAGGGAGTAATAACATACATGTCCTGAGCCTACTGAACTAAAAGAAGAACATAATGTTATGTATAATTAAAATTATTTAGAATAATACACAAAATTTTAACTGTGTAATTAAAAAATTGTATTTCTGAAAGCAGTGGCTGAAATGCAATTATTGGAGGTCAGTAGACTCTGAACATACAGTTTAATGTCCTGTAAAAGTTTCATGTCAATGGCTATAGTGGTTACCAAAATACAGGGAAGTCAAGTCACTAAGTGTAACATTGTTGGGATAGGGCATTCCAACTCCCCTTAAGACAGAATAACAATTTTGGAGACAAAATGGACACACCACTTGTAATAATTACAAACTTGAAACAATAGTTAAATTATAATTCAGTAGCTTAATAACATAACGAAGAAAGTGAAGGAAATTTTTCAGACTAGAATAAAAGTACAAAAGGGAAAGAATGCTAACAAAACCTTTCCACTAAAAGTAGAAAAATCAAAAGCACGAAAGATCAAAATTCACCCTAAGAATAAATGAAACAGACTAAAGTAATGTTGAATGTATAAAAAACATAATCCCATTCAATAAATTACATTTACAAGTTGCTATTTGCCTGTCCTTCATAACTGAAGTTGAACAAGGGCCTTTCCAAACCACTGCTTTTTTGGCTTCCATACCTCAGTTGGTAAAAATGGAACACTTACAGCATCACTTAATTATTCATTTTTCCTAGCCAATAAGTGTAATATAACTGAAACTTATGAAAAGAAGCAAAGCAATTGAGTTAAGATTTTAATATATGAAGTGCAACCAGTAAATCCATATGTCCTACCCAATGTGTTTGTATTCATAAAGATAAGATTGTGGCACTGCTGTAAACTTCCGAAAATATTTCTGGCACTATAAAGGTACAAGACTAACAGTGCCATCTATTGGTTCTTTGATGTACTGTGAAAACTTAAAGAGTACCATCTGTTCGTTCTTTGGTGTACTACACTGTCATCATTAAGGTAAACATCTGATCTACTCAGCAGAGCAGACTAAAACTTTAAATTACTGTATCTTTCTTACTGAAATTTGATTTTGATAAAATAAGGTCTACACGTTACCTGCAAAAACACCATGAAAATTTGCCTAGTAGGTCTAGAGATAAGCACATTTAAACACACAAACAGACTGACAACAGTTTTACAGTTTTATTATTAGTATAGAAGAGATAACTGGTTTCATCATCAGTACAGTCTTTAGGTGGCACATTCTCCAGAACATCATCCCAAAAGTCAATAAATAACAGTGGCACTCTTAGCTCTTCGAAACTGGGGTGTAACTCTTGAGAGTCAACACTAACGATTCTATCAGTCCATCTTTGAGTTGTCACAGTGTTGAGTAGAAGCCCTAAGAACAATCATCTAAAAATTAAAACTGGAGAAGCTATTTAAGAAGAATGGAAACTATTCATCTAGGAATGTGAAACCACACAAGATAAGACAGCAACAAAAACATCTGCCTTCTATAACTGGACAGAAAATTTCTAAATGTGTGTCTTTACAGCATTGAATTACAAGACAACTGAATAGTAAGTGAAAAAAATGAGAAAATAAAGTAGGGAGCAGGGATTTGAAATGTGAAGCTGGAGAAGAATTGGAAATATTAAATGGACAAATGTAATACAAAATAAACAAGTACTACATGGACAATATAAAGATGTCTGTAGAAAACCATGAGCAAAAGAAGTGATCATCATAGTGCACAACTGTAAACATTTCAAAGACATTAATTAAGCAGCACAAAAAAACATAATATCAATGTTACAAGCATGCAAGTTTCGTGAAAATTATATGGAATAAAAAAAAAGCAAAAGCAGTTTTGAACCTCTCAAATGAATAAAGCTGAAATATAAAGACATCTTTGTAGGCTTTAAACAATGGAAACAGCTTGAAAAGAATAATATTACACACACACACACACACACACACACACACACACACACACACACACACAAGGATTTTACAAGCTTTTGGAGCCAGTGGCTCCTCCTCCTGGCAGAAGAATTAATGGGGATGAAAAGGGATGAAAGAAAATGACTGGAGAGGTTTAGGAAAAGGGGTACAGTTTAGAAAAGTCATCCACAACCCCGGATTAGGGGTTTATAATTTTTGGGATCTTTGAGCCTTATGTATCTTTGTCTGTTGTTTGTGCTTAACAAATCAGTCTAGTGAGTGTTTTCAGTCTTGATTCAGAAGATTAATGCAAAGAACAGGAGACAGGAACGATAAATGCCTCTTGTGTTTGTAATTAAACTTCATCAAGGAATATATACTTTTTCAATACACAAACTGCTTTCACCATCCACCTTGCTTGATGGACCCCCCTGGTAGCAAGGAGAGAGAGTCCATGAGGTGGTTCTTCCGAGAAGAGAGTTTGAAGTTAATTCAAAAACTATTGATATAATCCTCTCATACAGCTTGTGTGTGCAAGGTAGATACAAAAGATCTTTTTCCAAAATGTTCTCAATCAAAACACATATCTTTAAATGTTGTCAGAGTTTATGCTGTTTTCAAAGAAACTATAGATTTACTGTAACCAAGAAGCCATTCAGCATGAGTTTCATTGATAACTTTTCTGTGCCCCTTTCCATAGTGAGTTAAATGATTGAAATACGCATAAATTATCAGCACTGAAATCGAGTCAGTGTAAGCTGATCCCTGACAGTTGTGCTGGGTAGGGCACAGCAGCTTCACGCACCCACCTCAACCAATCACGTAACACAATTTTGTAAATGTGTCTACAGCAATGATTCAGTGTTATCAGCTCTACAGATGGCTAGTGTTTTCACCAGCAGTCATTTGTGCTTCACAGCTGAAAGCTGCCAACAGCAGTGTTAACTGTCAAGGATCATCTTACGCTGACTACTATATTAGTGAACTTTAATTTTCTTCTTATTTTCAAATACATTTGTGAATACAATTTATATTTTAAGTATATTAATCATATGTAACGAATTTTTGAATGTCATATTCATTTCACTCTGACCTGTTAATAGCTGCCTGTGATTGATCAGAAGTTCTCTTTCTTAAATTACCTGATCATTGATGCCATGCATTAACACTGGAGACCCTTTCAACTACTGAACGTTCAAAAATTGGTTATCTTTATTGGCTGTAAATGTCTTCAAAGTAACAATGACCTCTGGGAGTATTATGTAGTGTCCCTGTTGCTGATACAAACCTAATTTTAGCACACAATTTCTCTGCTCCTGTGTCACAAGTAGGATTTTTCCAAATAAATCTTCAGTTCCCACACAGGTAGTATGGTACTTTGATGTGTAGTCAATTTACACACCCGCACATTGTAAAAGAAAACATTGTTGGACAGATATGTCTGTTTATTTTCAGTTATTTCAAGCTAGTAAAGCAGACCAGCATATATTATTTTCTCAAAGCAAAAACACTGTACTTGCTATGTCTCAAAAGTGAACAACGGCTGGGGAGGTCTGCACTGTTATAAACAGGTTCCATAATCCATACTTCCGTTCAGTCTGCTCCGGGTTCTCCCTACTTGGCTTGCGGTCTCTGGTCCGTCACGTAAGCCAACTAATGCAATACCTTCTAAGAATATAGTCAGTGAAGGAAATCAATGTAAACAACTTGTCTACATAGACTAAGCAATGAATTTATCATGGAGAAGTAACATTTGTACATACCTAACATTTTGTTTTGGATATTCACCTAAAAGCCATGTAGCACGTACAATTAGATAGAAAAAGAACAGTGAACGAGTAACAATGAATGGTTTCCAAAAAGAATCTTACTAGAGAACTAGTTCCCATCTATGAAGTTTATCATCTCTATATATCAGTACTGAGATGAGACTTTACTACTTAGTTCCCCCTACATAGATAACAATCACATCCAATTTTAGCATTTTACCTGCCTTAGTTTTAATTTTATAGCATTTTAAAGAATGGAAGTCCTTGTCATTTTTAACACTATAATGGCAAAAAATAACACTCCACAACATTCTGAAAATAAATAACAATCTTTTTCATTCATCAGTCAATCTGTGTGAAATTTAGTAATATTATAATCCAAAGTATATAGATTGTAGGCGATACTGCCTAATACCTTTAAGTAAATTCACAAAAAGAAGTGTATTTACATTTTGATATTTCATTTCGTAAGAAACATGTTTCATCATTGTGATGAATATCATAGTACGGGAAAAATACCCAAAATCTTTTTTCCAAAATAACACTCAAAGCACCGGCTATCAAATGGAAAAATGAAACGAGGGAGTTTTCATTCCTTTACGAGTTTCTTGCTACACTGGAAATTTAGGTTAGTTTTCATTTCGTCACCTTGAAAAAATCTGTTACTGTTAAAATATTTCTAAATAACTGCTTCAGTTATTTATGTTTTCAGTGTTATTATCCTTTCTAAAAATAATATTTTCTTTACAAACCATGCAACAAATGGCAAAATGCATGCACTGAGCATGAGGCAAAAGGGAAATGTCATAGGTCATGGACAATATGGTCATGACAAGACGAGCTTTAAATAACGCAGGCCAACAATGGAGAAACTTTTTTGCTGAAAATACCTTATTACGTTTTTAGGGTGGGAAATCCAAATATGATACTTAAAAAACTGTTATCACCCACCATTTCTTCATATTTTACAGTTAAATTTATTAAATTAGCAATCTCTTAAAGAATTTAACAGCTTTTATATAGTTAAAATAATTTAAAAAAGAGGTGTAATGAATGTAGATGACATTGGTAGCACTGCTGAAAAACATTTTCTGGCAAAAAAAGGTCGATTCTATTTTTGTGTTAGCAGATGGTGTTTTGATTACTGTCAACCTAACCTCTCTTTCCTGTACATGTGCTCAGTACAATGTCTAATCGTGGTTGTAAAAACTCTGCTGACAGTTTTTGTTGTACTTGTGGTGAATTTGTGACTAAAAAACACCAAAGAAATATTACAGACTTTGTGAAAACGGTTCATCTATCATACTTTGGATCTAAACTTGGTGATAAAGATAAATCTTGGGTGCTGCGTAAGTTCTGTTATGTGTGTGCTGAAGATCTGAGAAAATGGTCAAAAAGGAGAAAAATGCCTTAAAGATTTGGTGTTCCTATGATATGGAGGGAGATAAGAACTCATTCCAATGATTGCTACTTTTGCAGTGTTGATCTTACTGGTCATAATTCGAAAAACAAGAAGATAATAAACTACCCTAACCTTCCATCCGCCATCCGACCAGTCTAAAGTCCAAATTGTTTACTCAGACCGAGCTTAACGATTTAGTAAGGGATCTGGGCTTAATGAAAGAAAAAGCTGAATTACTTGGCTCTAGATTAAAAGAAAAGAACTTATTGGCAGCTGGAACCAGCATATACATGTATAGAAAGAGAGACCAGTAATTTTCCAAGATTTTTTCAACAAGAACGTGATTTAGTGTACTGCTCAGACATTCATGGTCTGATGAATGAGTTTGGCATTGAATACAAAAAGGAAGACTGGAGGCTATTTATTGATTCATCCAATACTAGTTTAAAGCCAGTTTTATTACACAACAGAAACATTTACGCATCTATGGACGTTCTGTACATATAAAAGAAAGCTATGAAAACCTAGAACCAGTGCTAAGTAAAATAGGCTATTCTGCTCATAGTTGGATGATATGTGGTGATCTAAAAGTAACATGCATGCTCCTTGGTCCGCAAGGTGGCTTTACCAAATTTCCATGTTTCTTGTGTGAATGGGAAAGACTCCCTGTGAGGGAGTCTTCAAAAACTGGTGAGAACATTCTGCACAAAAACCTTGTAGATCCAAAAAACATATTCCTACAACCTCTACATACAATGTAATGCCTAATGAAACCGTATGCAAAGGCTTTGCCTAAAGATGGACCATGTTTTAAGTATCTCTGCCAAAAGTTTCCACCTTTCAGAAGCTAAACTAAAAGAAGGCGTCTTTGTCAGACCTGACATGATAAAATTGATGTTTGATGTTAGCTTTGAATCCACAATGACCTTAAATGAGAAAGAAGCATGGGCATCATCCAAGCAAGTTGTTACAAAGTTCTTAAGACATAAAAAAGACCCAGAATATGTTTCTATTATAGCTACAATGTTAAAGAAGTTTAAAACTTTAGGATGTTAAATGAGCCTGAAAGTTCACTTTTTGAACAGTCATCTTAACTACTTCCTGGACAATATGGGAGATGTTCGTGAGGAGCAAGGAGAGCATTTTCACCAGGACATTAATGTGATGGAAAAACGCTACCAAGGCCGCTGGAACACCAACATGATGGGGGAGTACTGATGGCCACTTCACCGAGAAGTTCAGCTACACAAGAGCTCCAATGAAAAATGACAAAGAAAATACAAACCAATTCCAGCTGACAAGTGAAACCTCTATTAACACATATCATTGTTTTAAGTAGCTCACTGTAAATACAAAATATGCTTATGTTGTACCCAAGTGTTTCATTAATTTCCCCATTTACCGTATAGCATAGGATTTTTATACTATATAATAATAAGCATATTGCTCAAAAACTTTGGGTAATACAAAAATACTACGGTTAGATTTGGATCCAGCTAATAGAACTCTATAAAGATCAGCTATCAAAGTAAAAAAGTTGATTAAAAAAGTTTTTCCTTGGCCTGTGTAATTAAACTTAGAGAATTACCTCACCCAAGAGCAATTTAAAAAAATCCCATTGATACTGTGATAACATTTACATTAAATGATCCTTGAAGTGTGTGATAATATTCTGATTGAGAATTGGTAGCGTAAGAGTGGGGAGGAAGTTATTCCACTTCAATAATGACTATGTTCACACAACATATGAGCATTTGTGTTAGCTGGCTTCATCATAGTTACTAATATTTTTTGTTATAATAAACTTATTATTTTTTTATTTTCGAGTGCATTCATGACTGTGCTGTAGCTGTGTTTAATTTCACACAATAGCATGTTAACATTTACAGTGTTTTTTAAATGACAGCACTGAATACTAAATTTATGTTCTGATTAATGGGGCAGGCTCACTGAGTGTACTAACAGAGCTAGCTAAAATGCAATATCTGGAGCAGACTGAACAGAATTTAAAAAACCTACTTTAGTTTCTGGATTCTCACTTTTAAAATCTGAATGTATTTCATGTAAACTGCATGCAAATCAATTTATCTTCTTTTTTTTCCTCTCTGTGTGTATCACCTTTTAAACATTACACTTCATTATTCTGAAAAAAAATCATTACTCAATCAGTTACTTCATATTTCAGTTTCATTCCTCTTTTCACACAAGAGTCTGCTAAGAACCACTATTCTTTAAAAAACATTCAGACCTTGCTGCACTGAGTAATCAGCAACTTCAAATGTATTTCAAATTTTTTATTTTAATATAGTAATCATCTGGTTTTTATTTATTAAGATTTGTGTAAAATGTTCTTTATGCCACCGAGATGCATATATGCGGCAACAGGTTTTACTTCTACGAGAGAATCATTTTCTGACAACTTCTGCTTCAGCATCTGATACAAATTATATTTTATTTGTATATTTTCATCTAATTTTCAAAGTATTGTTTCTGCACTGCATATCCCTCTTTCTCATTATGTGGTGCAAGTAATTTTTAGAGATGGGCACTTTACTTCTATGAAAATAGTATTTATAAAGTTCATAGAGCAGAAGACATGACTAATAAATTCAAATATTTGCATTTTAACACTGGGACTATAAACAGTGAAAACATTATGTCAAAAAATCAACTGAACAGTAACAGATTTTCAGACACACACAAAATGCTGATCTAAAACTTTCAGCATAGCAGAGAAAATACTACCAAGGAACAAAAACAACACTTTTTTTAAAAAAAATGTGATATCCTATGCTTGAAGGATCATTTCTGAGAAAAGTACTTTGAAGATTAGATCATTCCCTTTGTGTGGTATACAATGAAATGCTGAACCACACTTTCACGGAACAAAACACAAACTTGTATGAATCCATCTTTTTATTGCTTTTGATGGATTTATTTAATGGATTTAGGCAACTTTAGTAATAATCTTCATAATTTATAAGGTGTAAAATTACCAAATTGACTGATAAATGAAAAATTGACCTTTTTTCTTTTCAAAAATTTTGCTAGTGCCATTTAAAACCATTCTGATAATAAAACAGCCTATCAAAACTTCCCAAATTTGAAATGATGTAAAATGGAAACACAGGGATAAAATGCTAAAATTTGGTATAATTACATTTCTCTGTAGGGGGAACAAATAACACAGGTTTTGCCAAATTCTGAGACGGTAAATGAGAGAATGTCTTGTTTTAGTTGAATTAACAAAGAATGGCCATGTAAGTGCATGGACATAAGAAACTCTACATCGGAAAATACATAAATTACTGTATTGAGTAGACTAAATAGTTTGTCATATGCACATTTTACAATTATTCTCTCTGTAATTACTTACTACTAGTTATTTTCTGGCACATTTCACAGGTGTATATTCATTTTTCAGAGCAGAATTTCACAATGAATAAAATGTTGTTGAGCCAGAACACATCTGTTCCAAAAGCTCAATATCTTCTCAGTAACTTATTTATATCTATGACAGACAAAAATTTCCTTATACATATCACACCACTTCATCATATCATACACAGACGGTTAATCAACAACTATACGATGGACACAGTAGCATAAAGCATGCGTGTGCACTTTTGTTCAAGAAATTGCCAAAAAATATTAATGTCTGTCCAGATAGTATCAGGGTTTTAACTAAAATAATGCTGCAGAAAAACTGCTTCTATAGAGTAGAATTTTTAAAAATGCAAGTTTCAAATAACTATCATAATTCTATAGCCAGATGCTCATCCTGCTCCTGCAGCTGTCTTATCTAAAAGGAGGGCTCTCTTGAGGGTCATCTGCTTGTGAATCACATAAGCTTCATTATTTATGTTGCTGTATTTTAATTGTTTGTTTCTGTACTCAATTAAGCAATGACAGACCAGCCTGGCATTTATCTGATTGATTAAGGCAAATCAGCAAATTCAATCAGGCTCTAGTACACTACTTCATCTTGTAATCTATATGAGGTCTATTTATTTACTTAATTTAACTCATTCCTTATTATAGCTTATTTAAAATTATGGAAGCTTAGTGTCACACTGTGTATGTATCAAGTTGCAATAGTTTATCTGTAATGCCTACGGATTCGTGTAAAACACTGATGATAAATAATGACTCAACATGACTAACGGCTTGTGTATCGACAAACGGCATACTTTGTACACTCTAATGAAAACAGCACATCAGGAATTACTGTTGACATCTGAGGAAAATACGTACTTTCGTATCATATTTCCAAGGGTGTGGTCTTCCTTGTTGATAGTAAATATCGCTGCATTTGGCACTTTCGTATCTTGCTCTTTTATTATCCTGAAATCGAAGTCAAATACCTGAATTAATAATAGTTTCGGCGAAGTACGAATCTTTTTCAACTGGTAGCATTAACGATACGTTGGCGCAATATTTCCCTACACTTCTGTGCAATAAACCATACCAAAATCCTTAACCATGCAATATCCTAATCTGCTATGACGTTTACATGCTGTAAAACTACAAACTACATTCTGTTAACTCATGTCAGTTATTACAATTTTGTCATATGATACGTACTTCTTTTCTCCAGCAAAAAGGAGAAATGATTCGAATGTTGGAGGTGCGTTCATATTTCAAAATTATATCTCCTTCCAAGGCACCAACAGTACACACGCTGTCCTCACCAACTGACACAAACTACGTACACAACATAACAAACAGAGCACAATTTCAGACACTGCTACTCCCTCTTCACTTGAATTGTCAATGTCAAGGAACTTCAATCAAATCGAGATCCACAGAGAAACTCCATGCACGTGATCCACAGACGTACATTACTTGACTGGCAAAGATGCATCGTTTAGTGCATGCAGCTCTCTAGTATGGACAACTCCCCTGAGGTTGTCTACAATCTCGGAGTCTGTTGTCAGTTGACATTTACTCCACAAGTATAAAGGAAAAATTTGCTGGGATTAAAAAGGGTTTTCTAAAACTTGTCTGAGCTCGACAGGATAAAATACAATTGGTGCTTGGAAACTAGCGGCGAGAGGAAGAAGAATGTATGTTCTTCTTCTGCTTAACTCTCGGAATTGCAGCGATTATACGCTGCCAGTCATGATCGGTAAAAATAGGGAAGCGGTTTATAAGGTCCAAGTCCCTCTTAGGAATGACTGTGGTCAGATTTGCAATCGCCCAGCCGAAATCAAAAGGCTTATGAGGTAGGGGTGGTTTAGGAACATTGGAGGCGGTAAAAGGGTACGGGGTATTGAGATGCGCAAACGTCTTGTCACGCAATGATTTTGCGACCATCTTCAGCAGTTCTGGCGCAGTGATCTCTGTCTCTGCTGGCGGCGTGTGGACTACCTCTTCTGTGTCCTGTTCTTGGGTGGGCGCAGCAGTTGTGACTTCATCTCCCAGCAGCGGCAGTCCCGCCTTGTCCTCGGAAGGGCGGGCTGGCGTTTCGATGACCTTGGTCACGTCATCTCGTATTGCTGGTGGAGCTGATTCGGAATCTTGTTTCCGCTGGCCCTCCTCCTTTGAGGATGGGGCAGACATCTCATTTGCCACCTCCATGGGCACCCCCACAGCGCCCTGCGTTACCGCAGGAGCCGGGAGAGCGTCCGTCTGCGTGGCGATGGTGGCAGTCGTAACTTCTCGGCCCTTGCGAGACTTACAGGCCAGCAACTCGCGAAGCTGCGCGAGCTGGAGGCGTACCTCGTCCACCTCGGCCCGAAGTGCAGCCCTCTCACCTGCCATGGCAGATTTGAGAGCAGCAACTGCGTTGGCGACAGCATCGTCGATCTTGTGAATGCTGTTGGGTTTGCAGCAGCACAGCCCTCCACTCGCGCCAGCACCGGCAGAAGTGCCAGTAGCGTGATGCGCGGGCAGAGAATTTGTCGTCTCTTGATTCCTTGTCACATCTTCTTGCGCAGTGGTTCGCCGTCGGTGTGTGTTCGGCTCCCTCCCGCGGCCACGGCTCTTGAGATAACTGCAGCCACGGTGGTTGGCGGCGTGGGAACCGCCGCAATTACAACATGTAGCAGCGGCTTCCCTGGGCTTCGTACAGTCGCGAGTGAGGTGCGGCTTTGCACACTTCAAACACGCGAGTACTCCTGTGCAATCCGCGGCGAAGTGCCCCAACTTCTGACAGCGGAAGCACTGTAAAGGTTTCTTCCTCTTTTGCTTGCTGTCCAGTCCAAGCGCTTGGCCCAGGAGGCTAACGATTGCGGCAACTTGTTCTCCTCGTCTTCCCTTCTGGCGTCCAGACATGTTGACGCGGCGAGCGAGAATCGATCGTTTAGTGAAGCCCTTCCACCATAGATACTAGTAGACACTTGCGTCTGACGACGTCATGGCACGACGTGGCCAATCAGCAAAGCCAATTCCTTGGCGTCCCCTAGACGCAAGTTGAAGTATGGTGAGGTAAGATGGCGGCGAGCGCGAGTCTGTGTATGATAATATATAGTAGAATTGTGTGATTAGAATAACATGAAGTTACGTACACACAAGTTTATAACAGACTTTAGTTTTCGTAAGTACACTCAAATGAGTAAAGACACTTGTTATCGACGACAAACAGCACGTTCTCCTTACAGGAGTAATTTGATAATAAGCATACTGCTTGAAGAGAAGCCAATGTTAATCAAAGCTGGTTAAAAACATTAAGCGACATCTATAAATACTACATTTATGAAAGTCCCTAAAATGTACATAAATTATTTAATCACTGCCGGTATTTCAGGTAAGACAAACTGCGATGTAAATATTTAGTATTACATACAGCACAAAATCCAAAATACGTAAATTGTTTCTGGTTATTCTTTCTTTCCTTGTATCTTCCATTTGCCGTACGAAACATTAAGGGGCTCCGGAAAGGCTCAAAATCATGAAAAGTTCAATTTTTACTTTTTTGCGTTTTCTGAATCTGCAGACTATTACCTTTTAATAGATATATAATTTATTCAATTCCAAAGACTACAACTATTTTTAAATTTTTTTTGAAATGTGTTCTACATGGGCGTGACCCACTGTGGCGCTGTTAAACTGCTGTCAAATGGTGTTATTATTAACGTCCGTGTTCATCAGGTACATTTTAGTGATGTGAGATAAAGTATGTGTTGTGGCTAACCTGTGATGGTTCAATATATATCGCTGGTGTGATTGTCGATTGTTTCATGTTTATTTACTCTGTCGTTATCTCGAAAATATTCGTAATTAATTCTGTTTCTTGAGTCTCTGTTTTGTTGAAGTATAATAATGAGTAAAAGTAAAGTTATTAGAAATCCTCTGAAGGCTTTTAAGAAAAGGAGAAATGTTGGAAAGCCAAAGGTATGTGTTATTACTGTAAACAATAAAGACGATAACCAAGTGAGTGAACCTAACCTCTCAAGTACACCTGCCCATAGCAGTCAAAGTGGGAAAGAAAATACTTCACAGAAGAAGCTTGGTTCAATGAGTGAAAACTATGAATGTTTTATGGGCGAATCGGATGTGAATGAAATATTTGATATGTCGGTTCTCAAAGGAATTTTTTCAAACTGTGTAAGATGTATTCATTGTAGTGAAGTTGGTCTGGAACTTTCCATAATAAAGCACGTAGGACTTGCTAGTGAAATACAACTTAAATGTGATAAGTGTTCATACATGACCACCTTTTGGAACAGTGTTGCAGTAACTGCAACTGAAGAAAATGGTAGCAAAATCTACGAACACAACATTAGATTTGTTTATTCCTTGCATTCAGTTGGTAAGGGTGCTACTGCAGGTGCAATTTTCTGTGGCATCATGAATCTTCCAAATCCCCCAACCAAGTTTACGACCTATAATAAATTAATAGGGTCTAAAGTAGAAGATGTCTGTATAGAATCCATGAAGAACGCTGTGGAAGAGGCAGTAATGGAAAATAATGGTAACAGAGATTTGACTGCAGCGTTCGATGGTACCTGGCATAAACGGGGACACACATCTCTTCATAGTGTAGTATCTGCCACCAGTATGTATACAGGGAAAGTTTTAGATGTAGCAAAAATATCAAAGTATTGTAGATGTCCACAAAAATATAAAGGTACACATGTAAATAATTGCAAAGCTAACTACAGTGGCAGTAGTGGAGGAATGGAAGTGGCTGGTGTTGCCAGTATATTCCAGCGTTCTGAGGCGTGTGATAAAGTGCGATATGTTAATTACCTTGGTGACGGTGATTCTAAAAGTTTCAAACATGTTCAAGGACTGAAGCCCTATGGTGATGATGATGTAGTGCAGAAATTTGAGTGTATTGGACACATACATAAGCGAATGGGAACAAGACTTCGGCGACTGAAAGCTTCGTACAAAAAACAAAAACTCAGTGATGGTAAAGGGTTGGATGGGAAGGGAAGGTTAACTGACAGTGTAATTGACAAAATACAGAACTATTATGGAATGGCTATTAGGCAAAATACACAAAGAGTCGACGAAATGAAGAAGGCTGTTTGGGCTCTTTTTTTTCATACTTCTTCAACCGATGAAAATCCCCAACATAGCTTGTGTCCCAAAGAAGAAGACAGTTGGTGTAAATATAACAAAGGATTGCTAACTGGTGAAATGTACACTCATAAGCATAGTCTGCCTCATGCAATAGTGGAGGTGATAAAACCTATTTTCAGAGACTTAGCAGCACCTGAACTGTTGAAAAAGTGTATTCACGGAAAAACTCAAAACCCCCAATGAAAGTGTAAATAGTGTTATATGGTCGAGAATCCCCAAGACTGTATTTGTTGGAATAGAAACACTTCACTTTGGTGTGTATGATGCTGTTGCGACTTTCAATGATGGCAACATTGTAAGGTGCAAGGTATTTAAAAATATGGGAATGAAGATAGGTTCTAACATGGTACGAGCGATGCTTGCTTTAGACAAGGAACGCCTTCGGGCTGCAGACAGGGCTGTAAAGAGTCTAGAAATACAAGCAAGAGTAAACAGGAGGAGGAACAAGAGGAAGCTGGAGGAGGAGTTTGCAGAGGATGAAGATAATCCATCCTATGGACCTGGAATGCACTAAAAAGTTAATCCAGTCTTTGTCGCTCGATTCCCAAAACTTTTATTTTCTCATACTAATTACATGTTTTCTGAGAATCTTCCAAACATATTTGTTTCAAACTTTCAGTAAATGTTACACAGAACCTTCTGCATAATTTAACACAGCCGTTTTCCAAAAAACTGTATATTTTTGAATATATAAATAAAAAATTGCAAAAAAAATGTTGTGAATTTTCATTACAATTGAAAAAAAATCATCTTTAATAACTGAACAAAAATTTTGTAAAATCCCTGTGTTAAGTTGTAGCCCATATTCCAATAAATAATCTGTAAAAAGTTCAACTTTCTACCTCAAATACTTTGTGAGGAAAGATGTAATTTATAAGTGTTATTTTAACTTTGCAAGTATAGGGCGTTCCGGAGCCCCTTAAAGCCAAATATGACGCATCTATTAAAAACGTTTTGCCAAAATTGTGATGGTAATGTAGTTACATCAGCTTATCCCTACTTCTTACAACTGTTTTATCAGTAAATAAACAGCTGTTTACACGTCCTTTGGTATCACCGCCATATTCCTATTCTAAAGCGCTGGTGTCAGTGACACCAATGCTACTGCATACGATATTGCCAGTCTAGTAATATATTTTTTGAAAGACAATAATATATATCTGTGTTTTGGTTCGACAAATATACCCCACGCTAAGAAGAGCGAAACTTGGCGTTAAATCCAGAGCTTTCTGGGCGGCTTCTGACGTCACGCTACCCAGTACCTATGGCTGCCACTAGATGGCACTCTTAGGAAGTGGTTATTTTTCCAGGCTTTTGAAAATGACTGAAATGTATTTGAATTATTGTTGGATTTCTTACACGCTCAGTGTTTGTTTGTTCCCTGATCAAACAGCAGCTTCTGTAGATTTCATCACTGTGAGCATATGTATGAGATTTCATCTGACACGGGGACCTTGTGCACTGGTCCTATACTATTTCCTTTATGTAAATTTATGGGATTTGAATGTCTGTGCCCAGACATTAGTTTATTTAAACAATGCAACAAAATTTTTAAAAACCCCAAATGTTGCCTCTTAAGAATTAGATAATTTACGCGCTCTGTTAAGTGCAAAACAATTCTTAAGTACGAGCTGAATGCATAGCGTAGAAGCTTTATATTACAATGGTCTCCATTTCAAGTCTCCCATCAAATTCTGTATTTCTTGTCACGTGGAAATTGTAATAAAGAAATATTAAATCATACTTTTCTAATGAAAATATTTTGCTTTTACTTATGGCTCGCATGAAATAAATTAAAAATTGATACAGTTATGAGACACAACTTATATACATCAGTAATAATCCAGAATGAATTTTCACTCTGCAGCAGGTATCTGCTGAAATGAAAATTTGCTGCACGGGGTAGCCGAGTGGTCTGGGGCGTCTTGTCACGCTCTGCGCGGTTCCTCCCGTTGGAGGTTGTCCTCCCTCGAGCATGGGTGTGTGTGGTGTCCATAGCGTAAGTTAGATTAAGTAGTGTGTAAGATTGATCAATGACCTAACCAGTTTTGTCCCATAAGATCTTACCACAAATTTACAACACGGAACTTCCTCGCAGATTACAGCCAGATTAATCTGTCAGGACGTTTCATCGATAATACTGGTGCATTTTGTACACTCTCTTCCTCATTCAACAAAGAAATTAATGGTCATTAGCAGTAAACAGAGAAGATATAGAATACTCCAGAAAAAAAATGTTTTTGCAGTCGACTGGCAGATCTTTCTGTAGATACAGTCCAACCTTCGAATTTTTGTGTACTGTACTAGATTCCACTAGACTATGTATGTGACAGATGCTGTTATGACTTTTGTTTGCTTTTCAACATTTTAGGAGGCTCTTTTTGCTTGTTTGTGTAAACGTTATTTAATTCACCAAGTATGGAAACATACTGATTTTCGATGGACTTCAGCTCTTTAAAATGTCATCCATACGACTATCATACTTCATGAAGGCTGTATCTCCCACTCACTGCTGATGATGAAGCGTTTCAATCTCCATTTTACCACGATCCAGACTACCAAGCTTTGTTTCGGTTTCACTATTACTGCTGACTGTTGGCATTGATAAATTGTGAGCACGTATTCTTTTTTTCCTCACATTTGTAGTTGGTTACTGTAACACTGTTTATTGTAAATAAGCGTCTGCTTGAAATAATTTTTCTGAGAAAATCGCCTCAACAATAGTTTAATGTTTGCAGTGAAGGCATAGCATAAACCTAAATTTACTATCTAGATTAAGATATTAATGTTTATAGTGCAGTTTTCTCTAATCTGGCGTAATGTAAGTTTGCTAAAAATTTTGCCCTTCAAGTGGAAAACAAATCTTAAAATATCTAAATTTGTTGTCTACATTGTGGTTAGTTCAGTCATTTGTCTCCTAAATAAGCCTCAAACCAAAAATATCGAGGCCTACCTGTATAAATAATTTTTACACTCTCTGTATGGAACTCCATATACTGTAAGGTTAAATATATCTAGGGAGATGCATTATAGATCCAGTAAGCATACACTAGTTTAAAACATTTTTACTAGCGTATTTTCCGCAATTTGATCTTACTTTTTTGCCTCAGGGCCAGGGGTATAAGAGCGTAGTTTTTGTACTCGTCTTTCGTCCATTCGTACGTGCTGCTACAGTTTGAAGACAACGCGTTCAGTGTGACATCTAGTGGCAGCGCAAGGTACCTGGTGGCGTGAAGTCACGAGAAGCGGCCCCAGAAAGCTCAGGATTTAATGCCGATAAGCGAAACACAATTCACAACCCAAGCCAGAATTGATTTACGAGGCATAAAGGCCTGTCCACACGCAACGATCGGTCTGCAAGGACAGCTTGTTGTGTGTGAACAGGAGATTTATGTGGATATGAGATGTACGATAACCTTGAAGTTGGAATGGAGGTTTGAGCGAAACTGCTCAAATCTGTGGGTTCAAAACATATCTGGGCAGGGAAGTTGGTGCATGCGGACAGAAGATCGCCGCAAGTCTGGCGTGCAAAACGTGTCTAAGTCAGCTGTTTGTTCTATCTAGTGTTTCTCATCTGTATGTGCACAGAAGACTTTAAAATGAAAGATACCGTCATAAGTCTAGAAACTTCATTGCTAAACCTACTGAAACGTATAGGAGTCGTACATAAGCGTACCATATGTCCTGCAAAAGAACGGGACAGTCCCCTTTTCTGGGCCAGGTGTCCAGCTTCCCCACAATTTTTATTGGGATGCAAGAATGTCCTGACATTATAATTTTGCAAATGAATTTTATGCCATAAATTAATATTGCTGATTTATATTTACGTTACATATAGTTGTTTGAAAATGTTGAGATCTGCAATATTGAAAATACGTTGTAAAATGACGTTATTTTTCTATATTATCACTTCATTTTTGTTACGTTTCCTTTGGAGTACCTGTATGCTTCCATACAACACTAAAATGGTCAACAATCGCCTCCCCTCCTTCCACCCCTTCCATAACTCCTGTATCTCGATTGCACTGAACCATGTCAATATTTGCTTTCAAACAGCTGAGAAGTAAAACTATTGTTTAGTGAAGGCTTAAGTGCAACCACATGTTTTGTTTCTTTATTTGGATATCGCCAGTTCTTATTTATCTGCAGTGCATTCTTGTGCCGACCTCAGCTCAGTGGTGACTGATGAGTGTTGAACACTTTAAGAAGTGTGTGTGCTCTTGTTCAGTTTTGTGAATAATCATTTCAGTATTGTATTCATATTCAGTATTCAGAGAATCTTTCACTTCCCTGCTGTGATTCAACATTTCTTCAAATTATACCTAACTGCAAGTGCAAGTTTTCATCTAAATTTAAGGGAAAGTATCCTTTTCTGGAATGTACCAAAATAAATTTGAGGTTCATTGCACAACTCGCTGCAACAAATTTTCCATTGTGCACGGTGGAAGTTCAGACATTTTACTTCACGAGAATACTAAGAAACGTAAATTGGGTCCAACAGCTGCTGTAACAGCATCGAAAATGATCAATTCCTTCCCCAGTGCAATGTTTGGTATGTTCACAGCATAAAGTAACACTGAAATCTTACACTTTTGTTATTAACTACTGCATTTCGTTAGTAACTTTACAAATTCTGTATGTCTCAGGCAATGAAGATTAAAATTGGCTGTAGCAGAAGGTATATTTGCCTACCATACTGTGTGTCACAGGCACAGCTATAGTTCCAGCGACTGTACATCGCAAATGATAATAAACTCTATGATATCAAGTTTAATTGTGCAAGGACAAAAACAGAACGTATTGTTAATAATGTATTGGCTCCATGGAGCAAAGAATTCCTAGTGAAGACCTTAATGAAGTGAATTTTATGAGCATTTCTATCGATACCAGTGATTACAAATCAAAAAAGTACTCAGAATGAGATTTCCACTCTGCAGCGGAGTGTGCGCTGATATGAAACTCCCTGGCAGATTAAAACTGTGTGCCCGACCGAGACTCGAACTCGGGACCTTTGCCTTTCGCGGGAAAGTGCTCTACCATCTGAGCTACCGAAGCACGACTCACGCCCGGTCCTCACAGCTTTACTTCTGCCAGTACCTCGTCTCCTACCTTCCAAACTTTACAGAATCTCTCCTGCGAACCACGCAGAACTAGCACTCCTGAAAGAAAGGATATTGCGGAGACATGGCTTAGCCACAGCCTGGGGGATGTTTCCAGAATGAGATTTTCATCTGCAGCGGAGTGTGCGCTGATATGAAACTTCCTGGCAGATTAAAACTGTGTGCCCGACCGAGACTCGAACTCGGGACCTTTGCCTTTCGCGGGAAAGTGCTCTACCATCTGAGCTACCGAAGCACGACTCACACCCGGTCCTCACAGCTTTACTTCTGCCAGTACCTCGTCTCCTACCTTCCAAACTTTACAGAAGCTCTCCTGCGAACCACGCAGAACTAGCACTCCTGAAAGAAAGGATATTGCGGAGACATGGCTTAGCCACAGCCTGGGGGATGTTTCCAGAATGAGATTTTCACTCTGCAGCCGAGTGTGCGCTGATATGAAATTTCCTGGCAGATTAAAACTGTGTGCCCGACCAGGACTCGAACTCGGAACCTTTGCCTTTCGCGGGCAAGTGCTCTACCATCTGAGCTACCAAAGCACGACTCACGCCCGGTCCTCACAGCTTTACTTCTGCCAGTACCTCGTCTCCTACGTTCCAAACTTTACAGAAGCTCTCCTGGTTCCTGTCTTGGGTGAATCAATATTTAGTAAAGTTTTTACTGTTTATTAAACAGTGTGTTCGACAATCCTTAGGCCGGTATTACACTATCAAATTTCTTTGTCCAATATCTTTGTCAAAGATATTTGATAGTGTAATAGGAACTTTGTCAAATGTCGTCCAATATTTGATCAAATCTAGGGCCTCGCTGTATATTTGATCAAAGAAACCGCTTGTCTTCTGTTCACTGTAATGTGACATTTTACCATATGGAGCGCTAGCATCGTTGCAGCGTTCTGTCATCTGTAGTGTTTTTATAACCATTGCCGGTAAATACAATTGGTGCGTGCCGACAACTACAAAATTAATAAAGATGTCTGAAGCTGATGAGGCGCTTTACAACGTGAGGCACCCTGAATACAAAAATAGATTAAGAAGATTGGAGACCTGACCAGAACTGACCTGACCTGACCTAACCTAACCTAACCTAACATAACCCTCTCCTGTAGCAAGGAATCGGAGTGTTACAGCGAGCCTGTCTTCTGAAGATGTAGCAGTTCTTAAGTGAATATTATGCTTTGTGATATGAGGATACACTTCATTGAGCACATACAGAAATGTATGCTCATCCATTCTTAAGTAATTGATGTACGACTTGACGTCTTCCACTGTAAGCTCACGTAACAAGTTTTGTTGAATGCTTTTATCGTGTCGTCGTAAAACCCACGGCTTCACCCAGATTAGATTAGTTTTTCGTTCCATAGATCCGAGCTGAGGAGATCCTCGTGGATGTGGAACACGTCGATTTTTTTAAGCTGAAATAACAATACTAATAGTATGAATAAATACAATACACCATTTGTTTCTATTAAAAATTTCGCCAATGGAGTAGAAGGAGTTGGCTAGTAGTAAGTTTTTCAGGCTCCTTTTAAACTGATCTTTATTTCTAACTAAATTTTTTATGTTTCCTGGCAAATTATTGAAGATGAGTGTTCCTGAGTAGTGAACCCCTTTTTGAACTATAGTAAGTGCTCTTAAGTCCTTGTGCAGATCATGTTTGAACTGAGTTGTTTGTTGGAAAAAGAGATAATTATTTACGACAAATTTCATTAAGAAGTAAATATACTGAGAGGCAGTATATCCAGTTCTTTGAAGAGGTTTCTGTAGGACGTCCGTGAATTTACTCCACAAATAATACGTATTACACGCTTTTGGACTCTGAAAACTTTTGTTTGACTTCAAGATTTACCCCAAAATAATATCCCATATGACATTACGGAATGAAAGTAGGCAAAGTATGCAAGCTTTTTCATTTTTATGTTGCCTATGTCTGCTAACACCCGAATTGCAAATACAGATTTTGTTAAGGCCTTTCTGCAGTTCTGTGGTGTGCTCCTCCCAACTGAATTTATTATCAAGTTGTAATCCCAGGACTTTAAGACTGTCAACCTCGTATGTATGGTTCCATTTTTCCCCCACTTCTTTTCCGCATGTGCACACAATGCAATTGGGGTACGTACAACTGCTGCGGTTAATAACAAGTTGTTGTCAGCCATCTTGAACTTTGACGAAAAATTTGATGACAGTGTAATACCCCTTCTAGCGCTACGTCAAAGATCTTTGTTAAATATATTGGACGGAATATTGGATCACATCTTTGATCAAATCTTTGACAAAGAAATTTGATAGTGTAATACCGGCCTTAGTTCTGATCTACTAAGATTTCAGTAACTTCAGTGATGGCCACAAGTCTGCAGATACGTCACAGCAATGAAAGCATTCACTGGATATTGGTCCACAATGGATAATTTATGGTACCATCTTTGGATAATTTATGGTGCCACTCAGGCTGCTGACTCAAGTGGTGAATTGTGCATCATGATCATTCCATCAGCACATGACAAAGAAAATTAAATTGAAGAATACAGAAAGAGGTACCCACAAACTATTATGGAGATATTAGCAGACCAAGCTGTGAGCCAAGCAGCCAGCAGCAACTCTGATACAATGTGGGAGCAAACATGTCAGACTGTGCTACAAGCCGTCTAACCTTCTACAAAACGTTATGGTGTGACACTTTGTACATCATGCAATTACATTGCAAGACTCATTTGAGCTGGATTACGCAGTACTGGAACATAAACTAATGTTTCGAAATTTAAATATGGCAAAATGATTGCCTTCCATACCAGGAACCATCCCAAAATTACCAGCATTCCAGACCAGCAAACCACAGATTTGGTTTCTAATTGTTGAAGTAATTCTACAAAGTTATGTAATGAATGTCAATACTCAAAGATACATATCAGCACTGAACAATTTAGCTGAACATTCTCAGTTCACAAGTGATCTTATTGCCTGTCCACCTACATCAAAAACGTTTGATGTGACAAAATTGGCTTTATTTCAAGTCTGTGAAAAACGACTGAATGTCAAGTATGGCAGGTCCCATATGAAGAAGAATTAACAAACTTATTGCCTTCGTGACTGTTGCTACACCTTTGGCAAGCTGTAGGATCCAACGTCTTGTCTGATGACACCTTAAGGAGAGATTGGAACTCAAACTTCCACCTGCACTACAAGCTACTCTTATTTCAAGGGAGCAGGAACCTATACAAGTCAAACTGGACGTGACTGACAGAATCTATGGAGTATGTCAGCTACATAATGAAGAGACTTTGTGCATAACATATTTTCCTCATGTTTTGCAATCAGTCATGTTTGAACAACAAGAAGACTACCGCGCTGGAGAACACGAGCTCATACGAACTCGCCCGAAGCTGGCAGTGCGATACATGAAGAATCACGGGGCCCACAGTGACAACACAAAACGGCAACGTCTGCTGGCGACTTACCTCTGTTATAAAAATATTGGAACTTCAAGAAATTCGACGCAACGGCACACAAATGTATTTCTCCTTGCAGTTTCAAATACCAGCAACATCAATCTGAAACAGGAGCACTGGACAGCATAAGGCATGACATGAGCAGGCTACAGGGTCCAGATAACCAAAATAACTTTATGTCTATCAGCCCATGGACCCCAGAATTATCATGTGGGATATGGTGTCAGGCCGCCAGTTCTTGGTTGATTCTATATTGGCTATGGACAATGATGCAGATCATGAGGTGTTTTTCTTGCTGTGGGTTGTTGTGATTTTAAGTGATCGATATTTATAATGAGATGTCAAGTCTTTACTCATTCCCTGTGATAATAGTTACCTTCTTTTCTGAATTTCCCAGTGTCTGTCTTGTTTCCTCTTAATACTGTGGTCCTGCTATGCAGTGCCACGTTTTTCACTGCTGACTTCTTTTCCAAAGGCAGAGGAGCAAGGCGTATAAGAGATGTTCTACATTTAAATGGCTCACTACAAAATCAAAAAACATGGTTTCTGTAATTTGTCTATATTAAAATAAATTTGCAGCCCACAACAAATGATAATTAACAAAGGTTTTCAGACAACAAGTTCATACACGATACTTCTATGCTTATCTAAACCATAGATCATAGTTACCTCGAGATAGGATAGTATAGAGTCTATTTAACAATATTCATTTTTCTTTAGTGCTCTACCATTGTCGTCAGGCCCCTTTCTTCTTTATAATCCACAGCACCCAGAAAGCACAACTGCAAAATGCAAGTGACGTCTCACTTACTAGTCTAAATTAAGCATCCATCATCGGTTTCTATAATATGTTCTCATTCTACTTTCTCATTTCTACATATAAATTCCAACAAATCTGGGCACAGCAGATGCTTTTTACGATACAACTAATTAAAGTCACGTCTTTCAAAAGCACATCTTTCATCTGTCTCTTAAAAGGCAAGTGAGTTGTGTTGCTATACTTTATAGCAACATGTACCACTATATATTCCCCCACTAAAATGAACTATGTTGTGTTGAATTATGTATACAACAAGAAACAGTGTTGTTTATCTTATAAGCAAATTAAAAAGTAATTCATTTATATATTGAGGGCCCATGTCACTAAATCCAGTGCATTCCTTTCAACATCACATTGATACAAACAGTCATCATTAGTCACCATGGATTAAAACCCATTTGATTTCTCACCATGTAAAGATTTATGTCTTTGTATTTCAAAAAGACAGTTAGTATCGTAAAATTAAACTGAATCAAACAAGAGACAGTTTTCCTTCATATATGTATATATCCCTTTTCCAGTGTTTGCACTATAAATGTGAGATCATTGTTTTAATAACATGGTTTGTTTAATTACCATGAGATGCTAAATTTACCCTGCCATTTACCTTAAGAAGTTACATGTTGTCAGTTTCATCATATCTTACTTTCCACATTTACAAAACTCAGAATTGTTTTTGTTCAATGCATATTCAAGAAAGAAAAGTGTAAGGCACCGATCGATCTCCAGGTAAGTATACATACTTTAACTGTCCTGGAGGATACTTACCTATTTTCATTTAATTTGCTTTCGTAGTTTTGTATTTTTATATTCTCTACTTTCTCGTCTAAGTCTCAGGATAGATACGTTGAACATGCTGTATTTCTTTGCAAAATAAGTTCTCCTTGATTTATACACACACACACACACACACACACACACACACACACACACACACACATATACATATATACACTCCTGGAAATTGAAATAAGAACATCGTGAATTCATTGTCCCAGGAAGGGGAAACTTTATTGACACATTCCTGGTATCAGATACATCACATGATCACACTGACAGAACCACAGGCACATAGACACAGGCAACAGAGCATGCACAATGTCGGCACTAGTACAGTGTATATCCACCTTTCGCAGCAATGCAGGCTGCTATTCTCCCATCGAGACGATCGTAGAGATGCTGGATGTAGTCCTGTGGAACGGCTTGCCATGCCATTTCCACCTGGCGCCTCAGTTGGACCAGCGTTCGTGCTGGACGTGCAGACCGCGTGAGACGAAGCTTCATCCAGTCCCAAACATGCTCAATGGGGGACAGATCCGGAGATCTTGCTGGCCAGGGTAGTTGACTTACACCTTCTAGAGCACGTTGGGTGGCACGGGATACATGCGGACGTGCATTGTCCTGTTGGAACAGCAAGTTCCCTTGGCGGTCTAGGAATGGTAGAACGATGGGTTCGATGACGGTTTGGATGTACCATGCACTATTCAGTGTCCCCTCGACGATCACCAGTGGTGTACGGCCAGTGTAGGAGATCGCTCCCCACACCATGATGCCGGGTGTTGGCCCTGTGTGCCTCGGTCGTATGCAGTCCTGATTGTGGCGCTCACCTGCACGGCGCCAAACACGCATACGACCATCATTGGCACCAAGGCAGAAGCGACTCTCATCGCTGAAGACGACACGTCTCCATTCGTCCCTCCATTCACGCCTGTCGCGACACCACTGGAGGCGGGCTGCACGATGTTGGGGCGTGAGCGGAAGACGGCCTAACGGTGTGCGGGACCGCAGCCCAGCTTCACGGAGACGGTTGCGAATGGTCCTCGCCGATACGCCAGGAGCAACAGTGTCCCTAATTTGCTGGGAAGTGGCGGTGCGGTCCCCTACGGCACTGCGTAGGATCCTACGGTCTTGGCGTGCATCCGTGCGTCGCTGCAGTCCGGTCCCAGGTCGACGGGCACGTGCACCTTCCGCCGACCACTGGCGACAACATCGATGTACTGTGGAGACCTCACGCCCCACGTGTTGAGCAATTCGGCGGTACGTCCACCCGGCCTCCCGCATGCCCACTATACGCCGTCTTCTTCTTAAAAACAACAAAATTTTATTTATATTTCAACCTCAAATTATTGTTATTTTGAATCATTCTTTGTAAATGTTGTAGATAAAACAAAAGGAAAGAAAACTGTAAAAAGATAAAAAACGAAAATTGTAAGATGTACGACCTGTTTTAAACATCAGGTAACAGGTCTATAATTTGGCAATAAATAAGAAAAAAAAATAAAAAAAAATAAATATACGCCCTCGCTCAAAGTCCATCAACTGCACATATGGTTCACGTCCACGCTGTCACGGCATGCTACCCGTGTTAAAGACTGCGATGGAGCTCCGTATGCCACGGCAAACTGGCTGACACTGGCGGTGGCGGTGCACAAATGCTGCGCAGCTAGCGCCATTCGACGGCCAACACCGCGGTTCCTGGTGTGTCCGCTGTGCCGTGCGTTTGATCATTGCTTGTACAGCCCTCTCGCAGTGTCCGGAGCAAGTATGGTGGGTCTGACACACCGGTGTCAATGTGTTCTGTTTTCCATTTCCAGGAGTGTATATATATATATATATATATATATATATATATATATATATATATATATATATGTATGTATGTATGTATGTATGTATATAATTTTAATTAAAAATGTTTCAGGTCTTTCCTTTCTTGGATCCACCTATCATTAGGTATAGTTTCCCTTTTTCATAGGTAAACCTACTCTCTCATCCTCCTATCTCTCTAGAAGTCTGGATACACTCCATCTTCATGCTTACAATCATACAGTTGTCTCTGACCATATAGCTGTTACAATTTCTAATCCTGAAGATTTCTCTTCAGCATAGTAATCTTATGAAAATCTGTATAAAATATTAGTTTCTTACTTCCTTATTTTCTCTTATCACTACTATTTCTCAACCTGTGATTATTTATACGTTATATAAGCGCCTCTGAATAACTTAGCTTATATTAGTATATCAATTTGTAATCTATTAACTTGTACCTCCTTCTGTCCTATCCCCTACCTGTTCAGATGATGTCACTAATATAAGCTACAACCATTGAACTTACTGAAGAGAACTATACCTCTTAACAAAGAAAAAACTTTAGTCTGTGGTATTTCGATGTCATTATGTCATTATCTCTCAGTTTTTCCTGTGAAAACAGGGTGTCATTACGACTATATGATCTGGATAAGAGAAGGGATACAGAGATAGTAAAATACACAATATGGAAAGAGGGAGGGTGGAATTGGTACTCCTAATGGGGAAGAAACAAAATAAAGCATAAGAATAATTGCGTTAGGATCAAGAAAAAAAAAAAGACCCCGAAGACAGATTCTCTTACCACTCCCATCCAATTTTCCACTTCTGCTAAGGTTCTTGACTGTGATGCCAGGGGCAGAAGATGGTTGGCATTCCCTACAAAATGGACTGTTGCAGTTTCACCATCACAGTACTCGAAAATTGATCCTAACTCACCCCTATGGGTAGCCAACAGAGATCAAGTAGTGACAATTTATTCATCATTTAGTTGTTGTCACCTGTCTTATAATGTTATTTTCAATCACCTTTGTGGATCTTGAAACTCATGTGGGTACTTGGTCATTGTATACCTCCCCAACATGTGATAGATACTACTGTACTTAGAGAATTTATTACTTATTCCAGTAGTTAACTTCCCCTACAAAACATAGATAAAACCCGACCTATCGTTAATATGGGAGTAAAAAATACAAAATCACACATACAAAGTATATAATGGTATTTGGATCTTTTTATAAAAATTGTACAAATAAATACCTGATTGTATCGTACTCTAGTACTTTCTTCAGTTATAGTAAATCATTACATTCCTACAACGATGCTATACTTATATATTCGAAATATAGATATATCTATACTTTTTTTAACACAACCTTTCCTGTTGGTAACAACTCTCTAAGATAGAAGGAGAAAGTTGGAAGACATAAATTTCTTAAAGAGGAAGAAATTGCCTCATAGAAAACTAAAGTGGGAAAAAAGAAGCAATTAATTCAGAACCCAACGATCATCACCCCACCTAATCTGCAAAGAAGGCAGATTATCATAAGGACTTAAACATTTTTATTGTAACAATGTTATAAAGTTCTTTTTGCGTCCTGTTTTCGGACCGATCAGAAGTACTGCTTTGGGACTTGGTATGTTTATTATATTGAAAGGTCCAGTATATTTTGAGAAAAACTTACTCATCTGTTTCTTTATATTTGAACTCTGGCAATAGCCTTTGTCGGTACCAAATCATTTATGTTAAATGATGGTATTTGTGCCCTTTCATTGTATTTGTGATAACTTCTTCCCTATTGAAATTGTCCTTTGCTATCTTAGTAACTTCCTCAGAATCTATATTTCTGAATGATGGCCACTTAAATAAGTTTAGGAGTGGTTCTCCCATAAAATTGTTTTTTAATACTTTAACAGGGACAATCTGGCTGACATATGATGATGTTCACTTAGTATTATTTGGAACTCCAGAAATATCTACACCCATTGTCAGTCAATAACATTTGATTTTCTTATATCTATAAAACATTCTTTCAAGCAATTTATTATAGTTTCTGTAGCTGCCGTCTCTATAGGTTATAATTATATATATATTGACCAACATTCCACTAAAGCAAACATATATGGTACCCCTCCTCCTCCTATTGATAGTTGTCCCAAAAAAATCTGCTGCTGTAAGATCATATAGAGCTTTTGAAGATCAAATAAGGCAGAAGGGACAGACAACATTCCATCAGAATATTTAAAAATACTGGGGAATCGGCAACAAAAAGGCTATTACATTGGTATATAGAATGTATGAGTCTGGCGACATACCATCTGACTTTCAGAAAAACATTATTTCCAAAGTCTGAAAGAGCTAAAAAGTACGAGAATTGTCGCACAATCAGCTTAACAGTGCAAGAATCCATGTTGCTGACAGTAATAATATACAGAAGAATGGAAAAGAGAACTGAGAATGTCTTAGATGACGATCAGTTTGGGTTTAGGAAAAGCAAAGGTACCAGAGAGGCAATTCTGACGTTGCAGTTGATAATGGAAGCAAGACTAAAGAAAAATCAAGACATTTTCATAGGATTCGTTGACCTGGAAAAAGTGTTTGACAGTGGATAAGGGTGGAATATGTTCGAACTTCTGAGGAAGATAGGGGTAAGCTATAGTGAGAGAGGAGTAATATACAATATGTACAAGAGCCAAGAGGGAATAACAAGAATGGACGACCAAGAGCGAAGTGCTCAGCTTAAAATGTTTGTAAGACAGAGATGTAGACTTTCGCCCCTACTGTTCAATCAGTATATTGAAGAAGCGATGATGGAAATAAAAGAGAGGTTCCAGAGTGGAATTAAAATTCAAGGTGAAAAGATATCAATGATATGATTCGCTGATGACATTGCTATCCTGACTGAAAGAGAAGAACATTTGCATGATCTGCTGAAAGGAATGAACAGTCTAATGAGTAAGGAATATGGATTGAGAGTAAATTGAAGAAAGTCAAAAGTAATGAGACATAGCAGAAATGAGAACAGCAAGAAGCGCAACATCAGGTCTGATAGTCATGAGGTAGATGGACTTAATAAATTCTACTACCTAGGCAGCAACATAACAAATGGTGGATGGAGCAAAGAGGACACTGAAGGCAGACTAGCACTGGGTAAATGGGCATTCCTCGCCAAGAGAAGTCTACTAGTATCAAATATAGGTGTTAATTTGAGGAAGAAATTTCTGAGAATATACGTCTGGAGCAGAGCATTGTATGGTAGTGAAACATGGACTGTGGGAAAACCGGAATAGAAGACAATAGAAGCGTTTGAGGTGTGGTGCTTCAGATGAATGGTGAAAATTAAGTGGACTGTGTTGTAGTAGTAGTAGTAGTAGTAATAGTAGTAGTAGTAGCTATAGTAGTAGTAGCTTTATTCATCCGTAAATCTCTTTCTACAAGGATATATGATATGTCGAAGTATTTACAATTTAGTCCAATTTAAAATGAGGTCATTTGTATACACATACATTTACAGACTTCTAGTTAGAGACAATCATTAGATTTACTCCTGCTTTCCTAACTCGGAACCGCAATCGTGATTTGGTACAGCAGGGATGATCTTCTTCAGTGGATAAAGATTTTCAACAAGGCCGTCAGTATTTACTGATCTTATCTCAGCAGTTTGTCCCAGAGCTTTTATCTCCAAATCAGGAACAGGTGCAGGTTTCTCCTTCTGCATCAACCTGAATCATCTTTATGTGTCCTCGCCATCATTTGCCGGAACAAGTACAAATTCAAGCTCCTGACATGTATCAAATATGTCAGACAGAGTTTCATTATCTTCTTCTATCAAGAACAGGATATGTACAACCTCTTCTATGTCCCTCTCATTTTCCAAATTACATCTGAAATAAATCGGACCAGCTGCGAGAAAATGATCCCTTACTGCACACCATATATTATTTCATAGGTAAATATAAAAGCCACTACCACAACAAAGCAGAGAAAGTACTATTTTCCAATTTGTGTATATATATTGTATTTAAGTACTCAAATTTTTTATCTGTAATAATACGAGTGAAATTATGAACCTGCACATCATAATTTTGTAATTACTTACCGCCTGTCCATGACAAGAAGCAGCAGAGTCAATAGCAATAGAATAAATGCTTTCCACCAGGAAGTAAACTTCCTGATCTCCACCCCTACTGTCAGTTTCAAACTAACAATAAAACATAAAAGAAATATTTCAGTTGTTGACAACGAGCTTCTGAAAAAAAATATGCCTGAGAAGAGGAAGCGTATGATAAATCATATGATGGGATATAATGGGTTAACTTGATGCTCGGGAAGTATGTAGCAGGCGACAGCTGAAACCTGACTGACTGAAACGAATGGTTGCTGGTTCTTCAAAATAGACAACTGATTAACAATTGTGCTACATAATCCCTGAATTTACATTTTACAGTTACAGAACGGGAGATTATGACTCTTAAAGAGAAAAACACCCACGAAATTTAAGAACTATACTACCAAAAACACATAAAAAGCTAAATAGGTATGTAGCATCTGCTACGAATTTCGCACCAGCCCGCGATGTTATTGTGTTCAGTGGTGAAATGTTGTGTGTTTGGAATGTGATAACAAATGAGTTGCAGCTGTTAGACAGCTTCTAAGATGTACCCAGGATTTCATAATACGTTTTTAAATTCTCTTGTACTGTTTGTTTTTTGGCATGAGCATTTTTATTCGATTTTGTATGTTCCATCTTTTTATGTTCTGTGATTGTGTTGTCACTCTGGGACACAGTGTCAATGACCTCTTTCCTGACTCGCTTCTTCGTTAGTTATACACGTGTTCAGAACATTTAACCTGGGAGTAAAAGGTCCAGATTCATACTCGACTTAGGGAGTAACCACTTGTCCAATTTGATCAGCAGACATTGATTCCAGAATAAAGAATTTTTTTCTCTTGAAACCTCCAGACTCAGTTTTTTTCACGCTAAGCAAAGACTGTTTAACCCAAATCATGCGAATCCTGACAAGGAGTCATTCCGACGTGATGTGGCCAGAAAGAGAAGGTTGAGCGACTACTACGGAATTTAAATATCATGTACGAGGTGCATTCAAGTTCTAAGGCCTCCGATTTTTTTTCTCCAGACTGGAAAGAGATAGAAACATGCGCATTGTTTTAAACTGAGGCCGCGTTCATTGTCAATACGTCCTAGAGATGGCAGCACCGTATGGCAGATAGAATTTTACCGCCAGCGGCGAGAATGAGAACTGTTTTAAATACTTAAAATGGCGACGTTTTCCTTACTTGAACAGTGTGCAATCATTCGTTTTCTGAATTTGCGTGGTGTGAAACCAATTGAAATTCGTCGACAGTTGAAGGAGACATGTGGTGATGGAGCTATGGATGTGCCGAAAGTGCGTTCGTGGGTGTGACAGTTTAATGAAGGCAGAACATTGTGTGACAACAAACCGAAACAACCTCGGGCTCGCACAAGCCGGTCTGACGACATGATCGAGAAAGTGGAGAGAATTGTTTTGGGGGATCGCCGAATGACTGTTGAACAGATCGCCTCCAGAGTTGGCATTTCTGTGGGTTCTGTGCACACAATCCTGCATGACGACCTGAAAATGCGAAAAGTGTCATCCAGGTGGGTGCCACGAATGCTGACGGACGACCATGTGGCTGCCCGTGTGGCATGTTGCCAAGCAATGTTGACGCGCAACGACAGCATGAATGGGACTTTCTTTTCATCGATTGTGACAATGGATGAGACGTGGATGCCATTTTTCAATCCAGAAACAAAGCGCCAATCAGCTCAATGGAAGCACACAGATTCACCGCCACCAAAAAAATTTCGGGTAACCGCCAGTGCTGAAAAAATGATGGTGTCCATGTTCTGGGACAGCGAGGGCGTAATCCTTACCCATTGCATCCTACGAAAATGTTTTGAAGAACAAATTCCTTCCTGCACTGCAACAAAAACGTCCGAGAAGGGCTGCGCGTGTGCTGTTTCACCAAGACAACGCACCCGCACATCGAGCTAACGTTACGCAACAGTTTCTTCGTGATAACAACTTTGAAGTGAATCCTCAAGCTCCCTACTCACCTGACCTGGCTCCTAGTGACTTTTGGCTTTTTCCAACAATGAAAGACACTCTCCGTGGCCGCACATTCACCAGCCGTGCTGCTATTGCGATTTTCCAGTGGTCAAAACAGACTCCTAAAGAAGCCTTTGCCGCTGCCATGGAATCATGGCGTCAGCGTTGTGAAAAATGTGTACGTCTGCAGGGCGATTACGTCGAGAAGTAACGCCAGTTTCATCGATTTCGGGTGAGTAGTTAATTAGAAAAAAAATCGGAGGCCTTAGAACTTGAATGCACCTCGTAAGATACAGACGCCTCCGTTCGCGGCAAACAACCCGATCCCATGGCTTGCTTACGTCGAGGTCAGTTTTAACTATGCAGGAATTACAGCCGATTCGACAAAATTTGTCCTCATCATGAGCCAGCTTGACCATCGCTAGGCTGCAAAGCTACAAGATGTGATCACTGCGCCGCTGCACGAAAATTCATATGAAAAGGTTAAATTGGAATTAATACAGAGTGTCGCTGTGTCTCACAGAGGGCCAATCAGAGAGGTATCGATGCAAGAAGACAGCGGTAATCGTAAGCCGTTACAATATCTGTGTCTTCTACCCAGCAAGGTTGATACAGTTACCGTCCCCGACACCTACTACACTCCCTGTAGAGCAGCCGATTATCCCCGTAAGTCAGAGGGAGTGTGGCGTCACAGACCGAGACGTCGTTGGACGCGGTGACGGAGCTCGCGGATCGCATGCAAGAGGCCATCGCATCCGCACAGGTCAGTGCAGTGACAGTGCCAGGCAGCAGTACGACAGTGGCACCAACAGTCGCCAGCACGGAATTCGCTTCACTGGTGGCGAAATTAGACACGCAATGCATACAAATCGGCGCGCTACTGTCTCAGGGCGGTGCTTGGAACGGTAGAGGATGTAATCGCTTGAGGTGCAGAAGCCAATCTCAACCAGTGCCGCATCATCGAACACGGAACACTGTAAGGTGGCACCACAGTAGGTTTGACGAACATGTGCGCAAATGTACAGCACTGTGTTAGTACCCAAATGCCAGCAGCAGCTACAACCGACTATCCAACAAAGTCATGACGCCTGTTTGTTAGTGATGGGTGGTCTGGTCGGAAGTATTTAGCAGACACTGGCTCAGACTTAAGCATCCTGCCAAGAACTTTAGTCCACCGCTGTAAACTCACAATTGTTTTCTGTATAATTGTCATGAACAACTCATCCAATACTATGTATGGAACACAGTGGATAGAGTTAAAGTTGGGGCTGCGCCGTCCGTTTACGTGGGACTTTACCATCGCCGTTAGGTAGTCAATAATAGGAGCTGATCTTCTGGCATGTTACCATCTTTTACCAGATGTACCCAACGCCAAACTGGTTAACAGCGTTACTGGACTGATGGCAGCAGGTTTTCATCATGACACATCGGTGCACAGTGTCAACAATACATGCGTCTGACGAGGAGTAGGATCCACTGCTGGGGCAATATCTGACCTTGGCCAGACAACCTAGTGTACCTACACACATGACGCACAACACCACACACCATATAGAAACATCGTATGATACACTGATATCTTGTAGTCTCAGGAGATTGGCACCTGATCGTTTGGCCACTGCTAAAGCGGACTTCCATGTGATGCTTAAAGAAGGCATAATTTGACCATCAAGTAGCCCATGGTCATTCGCACTCCACCGTGTTCTGAATAAAGGAAGAGCCTGGTGGCTGTGCAGTGACTATCACGTGCTCATTGTAAAAACCTTGTCTGATCGCTCTCCCATACCACTGCTATGCAATTACAATTACGTGCTATACAGCGTGATGGTATTCAGCATGTTGGACTGTGCCGAAGAAAATATGTGTACACTTGTGGGAGAAGAGGACATTCCTAAGACAACAATGATTACTCCATGCGAACTGTCTGAGAGAAAGTTTATGACGTTTGGGGTATGGTATGCTGCACAAACCTGGCAGAGGTTTATCGATTCCATTCTACTCGGACTGCCATTTTGCTTCGCCTACCTGGACAACATACTCATCTTTTCTGCCGCCATGGAGCAAAATCACCAGCATCTACAAGAAGTATATAACCATCTAGAACAATTTGGCATGATGTTGAATGTGGACAAGTGTGTGTTTGGAAAGGCTGACGTGACGTTCCTAGCCGAATTTCATCTGCAGGTTTCCTTCCGCTGACAAATAATGGCAAAACGATCCTAAAAATACCATGCCTGATGACAGTCAAGGAGTTAACGCTGGTTACTAGGCATGCTAAACTTTCACCGCTCACACTTACTCTCCACAGCAGATGTGCAAGAACCATTGAAGGCAGCACTTTTCCGGTCCCAAGATTCAAGGCGGCATTATTGTGCAGTGAAACGAAACAACGTGCTCCGCCGTCAAAACTACGAAAAACAGCATAGCAAACACGGCACTGCCTGCGCGCCGTGAGCTTGACGCGCCTTTGGCATTAGTTGACGCAAACCAAAATGCTGTCGAAGCGGCACTTCCAACAATGCTCAGTAGATTTGTGGCGGTTATCCGCATATTTCTTCCGCAAATCGTCGCCATCTCAGAGTAAGTGGCGAGCATACGGCCGCGAACTCCTGGTTATAAAACGAGGCAGTCAAATACTTCCATCCACAAACAGAAGCAAGATGTTCACAATCTACATGGATCACAAACCACAGATCTATGCATTCAAACGAATAGTGTCAACTGTTCTCCCCGCTAGTGCGACCATCTAGAGTTTATAAGCTAATTCAGTACGGCCTTAAGGCACATTTCTAGTATTGCTAACATAGTGAGTGACTGTCTCTCGTGCATCAGCAGCATACTATATTTCACGGACTATAAGAAGTACCTTAATTTTTAAGCATTTTTTTAAAAAAATAACATTTTTATGCCGCACTTCTTGAAAGATTTAACAATAATGTCTTCTCTCACTCTACACCACAACTGTTTTATCCACTGACACACTTGTTTGATTGTAGGTTGTTTTAAAGCACCCTTCTGCGTTAACTCATGTTGGGTTTCACGCATCATCCATTTGTTCCACTCCTCTCTCATATACACTTTAAATGGTTTATTTATCGAGACATCAAGAGGTTGCAATTGTGAAGTAAGTCCTCCCAGAATAACAGCAAACTCTGTATCTCCCTGTCTCAATTTCTCTTTCACAGATTTTTCCAAGTGACTACTAAACTGATCTCACGCAAGAAGAGAAGTCTTCTTCAATAAAGCACCTTTCCTTCTCTCCCACAATCTGTTAATCCATAATTTCATACCAGCCTCATACATACCACCCTTGTCATTTACGTGAACAACGATACTTGGCGTTATTTCAGAAGGTTTTCGCGTTGTTTTGCGCTTGAAAATTGTCTTAGGATTAAGGTTAGTACCGTCAGCACAACACGAAAGGACAACAGTGTAGTGCATTTTTAATGTGCACTTGTTTTTATAGTTACAGTTTTAGCACCTTTCATGGAAACACTTCTGTTACTCAACACACCAAACGTCAGAGGAGTTTCATCCATATTTCGTATTTGGCTTTCTTCCACTCTGGTTTTCTTTTTATGTTGAATAATAAAGAGATGGAAACATAATATTTTCTCTTTATACTCTTGTGTTACTTTCTGAGATATTTTGGTTTTCGTCCATGGCACTTCATAAACCTGTAACACCAACCAACTCCACCCTTAAAGTCTGTTAAGTCCACTGTAGCGCTAGTTCACGAGCGTGTATTTGAATCATTTTTGTATTAACTCCAATGCCATTTTGGCGATGTCCTCGAATCCATTCCAATATGTCATCGTCTAGTTTTGACCAGTAGTATCAATCAACTCCACCCTTAAAGTCTGACAAGTTCCATGTAGCACTAGCTTACAAGTGTGTATTTTAGTCATTTTTGTATCAATTCCAATGCCACTTTAATGGTGTCCTTGAACCTATTTCAATACATCATCTTCTAGTTTTGACCATTTTGCATTCAGTCTTCTATTTGCATATTTAGTCTTCATCACTTTTTTCAGTTCTTCTATACTAGCCTGCTAATCACGAACGGTTGTTTCTATTGGTGGAAAGCCGAAATCCCGCTCAGCTGCTGGGTTTCCATGTTATGCATATGATATTACTTTTTTTATAGCTGCATCATACGAATACCTTATATTTTTTCATTAAGGAAACTCACTACTAACAAAAATATTGTACTGTTACTAATAACACAAATCACTTTCAGTTCAAATTCACTGGCACTGTAGACAGCAATGACGCATCATAGGCTGGACAGTGTTCTGGGTTTGTGATGGTGGAGGGAGACAGTGTCAGCAAGCTTGTAATCCCTGCAACGCATGCTCGTCGCAGATGAATCCAGCTTTGCCAGATAGAGACAAGTTTCCCGCGTCATCCAATATATGATCATTTTTAAGATTGGCGGGAGCTTTAAATCGAACTTTTTTTTTTTTTTAGGACGAAACGCACCTGCACTTTGGAGACAATTTTTCAAAGAACTGTAACTACAACCTGTCGACGTTCCGGGGGGAAGATGTCAGACTATATTGTGACATTTAGCTCATGTACAATGAGGCAAAAAGATTTCCCAGCCTCAATAATTTTGAGTCCAATAACAGCGCACTGAGCATGCCCAAGTTCAGAAGCGCTAGTGTCCGCGAGTCTAGCTGTCTGTAAAGTTACAGCTTGGTGTTTACATCGTGAATAGAAACAGCGTAATAGTTAGAATATAGTATGTGTCAGATTCATCGCAGTTTAACTCATCATGTCATTTCTTTCGAAAATCATTATTCGATCATGTAGAAACGGTTGAAGTTAAGAACTCCACTTTGGGAGGATTATTACAACAACGAACGTTCCACGTATACAGGGTGTGCATAAAGTTGGGGAACACTTTCAGTTATTTATTGCACATGAACTAAACATTGTACAGATGTCATGCACATTGCATTTTGAAGAGAAACTCTGAAAGTTTTTTTTACAAACATTCGATATGCGAACCTAGAGTGAACTGGCAGACCTCAATACGGTAATCTAGTTCTTGCCATACCCATCCCAGCGTGGCATCGTCGACTGTGGCAATCGCTTCCCGTATTCTCTCCTGGAACTCTGCTATATTACGTTGTAGAGGCAGTACATACGCCAGAGCTTTAATGTGTCCCCACAGAAAAAGGTCACACGGAGTGAGAGGTGGTGAATGTGGTGATAGGGAAGGCCATTTCGTGAAACAGCTGTCCCCTTCTGTAGCATGGCACCTGCACTCGCCATGTTTGCGACTAGCGCTGACTGTCGGCAAATTACCAACCTACGGTGTGGCGGTATATGCGAAAGAAAATCTTTCAGGGTTTCTCTTCATAATGACATATGTATGATATCTGTACAATGTTTGGTTCTTGTGCAATAAATAATTGAAAGTGTTCCCGGACTTTATGTACACACTGTATTTCAAGGGTTGAATGGATAGGCTGATGGGTTACGATCGTAAAGGTTGTAACTGGAATCAATTGTCCGTTTTTTTTTACCTGTGCAGGTAATATTTTAAACCTTATTTCGCTACAAATTGTGCAGCTGTAACCTTTTCTAGGTTCCACATTCCTTCAAGAGATTCCGTTGTATAATAGTCTAATCTGTAAGCAAACAGACGAATCGTCGTAGTAAAAATATTGAAAATGGATGTATTTATTTTTAATTGCTTCGACCGCCACCTGGTCTCTCTATAGTTTTCATTTACGAGAAACGTATCAGCTGATTGGCAAATTTTTCTACGTCTGTTGAATGTCGCGAGCTCTATCTTCTTATCTCGTGTTTTCTACTGAAAGTCTCATGCTTGTACTCTTGTTAACTTTGCTATTACACAGATCGCCTAAACTTTATTATTATTTTTAATTGGTCCTGTGCGCAACAAATAACTTACTTGGTCTTTCTGCTACCACTGCTTGATCTGCTGCATTCCATTATTTAACAAAAACATAAAAAACCTGTTATTCATGCTGAGTGCAATGCATGTTCTGTATGGCGGCTCCTGCTGTTGCTGCAGCTGCTGCTGCTTACTACAACTACATATAATTCTAGGGAAAACAACTAATTTCTTATTTCAAAAACTATATTCTGAAAGCGATTCTTTCTCATTCAATTAACAAAACGCTAGAAGCTCTTTGAACAATTGCTTCATATGTAAATCTGCCTCCAGTGGCATTAAAGCAATATTACAAATTAATCAAACTCTTGAGACAGACTGCAATACATAGTGAAACAATTCCTTGACAATTACAAAAGAAATCAATGACAAAAATCAATACTTAATCTATTCACCTAACAATGATTTCCCTTAAGAATTCAACTCTTATCATTATCAAAATTACCGTCTGCTGCTACGCACATACACAAACCCTTTTCTTTAAATTAATAAGCGTGCTGCAAATTATAAAAAATATCAACTCAATACCAAATCCTGTGTCGCTGCTGGCGGACACGGCAGTACGGCAGCTCAGCGACGACCCCTTGCCTAACACATGTGCGCACCACAGCATGCAGGCTCCTACAATGGCTTCCAAACTGCCACTAGTTAATCCGTGCGTGTGAAGCACGACAATATCTTAGATTCCAGAGCTTGTGTACGCGCGCTGTAGCCAACCTTTAAATCCTAAGAGAGTATTGCCAACTCTCATAACCCCCAACCTCATTTTTGAAAATTTTGCGGGGTAAGGAACAAACAGTAACATTTTTTACAAAACGACGAAAAAATGTTGCAATTTATATCCAATGACTAAAAGTATTTCTTGCTTAGCATCTAAGTAAAATTGTGTTACAAAACGACGAAAAATTTCTTGCATGGCATATAGGCAAGAGAAAAATGTTAAAATTTTATACAAAATGGCAGAAATGTTGCTTGCTTAATTGATTGGAAAGGAGAAAAGATGGCTCCTTTTACAAAACTAATATGAAAATATTGCTAGCCTAGTATGTATGTAATAAGAAAATATCAAAGGAAATATAATAAGTTTCTTACATAAGTAGATAAAAAAGATCATATAAGTTTTAACAGATGTGTAACAATAACTACTTAAGCACTGAATAGTATTCAATAAGCTAACATAACATAATAACCAGAAAAAAATAATATTTTATTTTGTGCATTTGGGCACTTACGTTTCCATGACATTAATCCGTAGTGGTCTGACTACATGATATTTTATGTTTTTATGCTCACAGTTCCCTCTGGTCAAAAGAAACCAGGTCAGCAGACTCAGGGACTTCATATCCACTGACAACCACACTAATATTCCAACATCAGTTAATTTATGGTGTAAGCAGACTCAGGGACTTCACATCCACTGACAACCACACCTGTTTACCATCATCAGTTAATTTAAGGTGTAGGCAGACTCAGGGACTTCATATCCACTGACAACCACACCTGAAGTAAAATTTTCCTCTGGTGAGACAGTTTGACAACATAGGCAGACTCAGGGACCTTGTGTCCACTGACAACCATACGTAACGTCGATTCTCCCAGGATAACACAGTTTGACAGTGTTGGCGGACTCAGGGACCTCGTGTCCACTGACAACCACACGTCACTGCGTTATTACATAAGTAACTCCTCAAACATATGTAGTACAAGTCTCGGTCGAGTATTTCTATATACTGGAAACGTCATATTTTATAGAAAACAGATTCTCCCTTTAAAATACGATATCTCTAACCTAATTACAGAAATTAAGCAAGGAATAATATCATATCACATAAACAGGCATGTGACCTCTGAGCTCATTTAAATGTTTTCTTTAACTCTATTGCCGCAGCAATTACAAATTTGTGGCATATATCTCAAGTCATGAATAATGTGAGGCTCACTACACGATGGCAAAGTCAATTTTCTTTAAATTTCTCGCCACAGCAATCACAGATTTGTGGCATGAATTTTTCAATTCAGTCATAATATGAGGCTCACCACACAGTGGCAAGTTAATTTACTTACGATTAGTTTGGCCAATAACAGTGGCAAAGTTTTGATTGTGACCACGAATCTTTACAAATGTGGCACACAAAAAATACTATTTTAATTTCAAGGCATAAATCCTGTGCAGTCAAACTGTAATTACCTACTATATGTCCACTACTAGTGATGCTGAAAAAGAATGTTACAATATTTGTTACAATAATTGTTATGTACATTTTGGTTATAAAATATTTAAGTAATCCTACAAATAGAAAAGTAATTCCATAGTGATGCTATTATATATAATAAAAGCTACAGAATCATTTAGAAAAAGTCTAGCCAACAGCTTGCCAAATCAATTCATCAATATGTACAAAATTTAGTGAATAATTATGTGACTTCGCTTCAGAATTTTTGCACTCTAAATACTAAGTTATACCAAATTTATAATTATCAGTCTGTAACGACTGTCAATATTTCTGATGTCAAACGTCAATATCTGTGTTATAGCGTCTCAATAGTTTTAATATGAAGTCCTCATTGTCTCTGTTTGGAGGCCTCCGTAGTCTTTGTATGAATCTGTGTGGCCATACCTTGGATGGACACAAAGAACAAGAAAAAGAAACAACCTACAAAGCACATAATAAAGAAATAGATTATTCACAAAATACAACACACAAAACCCCTCCGTCTGTCCAGTAGAAACTGAAAGAAATGGTTTATTCATCAAGGTGACAAGAAATAAATTTATGACATGACAAGAGAAAAATCATCACCATCCAATTATCCTCGTGCTGGAATCGGCACTGCATCACTAAATGACAATCATGAAATAGAAAAACACAAGATAAATATTAAATTGACTTATTTTACACTACTATTTACACATTCATAAAATATGGCAGATATTCTTGCTTCTTGGCGAAAGATTCATTTCACTCTGGAAAGAGAAAAAACTCGTTTTTTCTGGAACTTCTTTCTTTCGCGACTCTTAATGGTAAGCGTGCTACGCTCCGATCTGAAAATATCGTCTACTACACAAAACTACGTCACATTAAGTGCTTTCGTTTCTGCAATGGAGAAAACTTCTGTTGCGATCATGTTTCCTGTAAGAAAAGCAATAAAGTCAACCTTAACAACAATAAGAAGAGAAACAACAATATCATTCTTACCATTCCACAATTTCACAGAGCAAAAAATATTCTTGGTACTCATTCATCATATAATTCAACACTTTGCTGTGTATGAGTATCAGAACTCCTTTCGTAACTGAAAGCTATGTCTTAACTTTACTGTGACTTAGATTTTAGGTAAGTGTGCACTCTACCTGTGACTTAATTTTTACGCAAATGTGTATAAGCTATATCTTCCTTCATAGAATATCATTGTAGGTTTCTTCGTTTAGAAGTGTATCTTTCTTACCTTCTCTTGTTCTATAAATGTCTGCAAAGTGCTTCCTCATTGTGTCACACTATTCATGAGTGGTCCATTAAATCCTAATACGCCTTACCTGGCAAACTAATAAACACGAAAAATCCACATAAATCATCACTCTTCAAACTACCTCATAAATCAGAACAAGTGTCAGTTCAAAGGTTTCCTGATTATACTATTGCCCATCTAATATACCTTCTCAATTCAGAGCCACTTATACACTATATTTTACCTGAAGATAATGTCAACAGTTTCTGTTATTTTATGTTATTTCTCCCTAAAAAACATACATAGTTATTTCTTGCATTTTCCTTCAAATAAGTCACGAAAATTTCATTATTTCAGTGAACAATCGCAAGATGTCAACAGCCAGTATAATCCTCTCGTCAGAAATGTCCCTTTGCAAAGTTCTCATTCTCTCAAACAATACAAATCATTCATTCTTGGTCTTTCATACAGGATAGATTGATAGAAAAAGACAGTACTGAAAAATTAAATTCGGAAGAATATACTATAACGGCTGGGGAACCTATGCTCGCCAAACATATATTTACTTAAGATCAGTAAACCCCCTAGGGCCTTATTTCTTGAAAATTTTAATGTGTGATAAGTGATGAAGACCTCGCGATATATGTGTTCATATTGTCTAAAGCATCACAGCGTTTGTGTGTGCCGTGCGTCGTACACGGAAGGGTCCTTCATACACCAAGAAAAACTCCCTACTCAAATATTTTCCCTTATGCGATAGTCGATATGATCTAAGCAATACTTTTTGACCTACCTGTAAATTCTTGACGTTGACTCGTGGATTATGCAGCTTCTTTCTTCTGTCTGCAGCTTTCTTGAAGTTATGTAATGCTATACTTACCACTTCATTGTGTCTTAAACGTCGCTGTGGAGGGAAGGCTACTAATTGTTTTACCCTATCTGGTGGTTGTTTATTTTTCAACACAAGCAGTGGAGGCAGGGTAGTGGAATCATTAGGTAGTTCATTAATAATGTTTTGGAAATCGGATAAATGTACGTCTCAGTTTCTATGTTGGCGATGGCTGTACGATCTGCAAAGTTCACCTAACTCCTTCATGATACGTTCTGATGGGTTGCATGATGGCATAAAACGTGATATAAATACTGATTTAATTTTCCTGCGTCGCAAGGTTTTCAGCCAACTGTTGGAACGGAATTGTGGGCCATTGTCAGAAATCAACTTGCCAACGTGCCCTACTTCCTTCAAGCAATTCTTGACGAATGCTGTAGAAACTGATTTTGCTGTAGCTTTTCGTAAAGGTATGAATGATACAAATTTCGAAGAAAGCTCAACAGCTACGAAACATATGAATGGCCTTATCTAGATCTTATTACTGGCCCGAAGATGTCCATGGCAGCCATATTTTTTAATTTGACTGTGATGATTGGAAATAGTGGTGTTCTGTGTGTCACTGTTGGTTGTAAAAAATAGTCAAATTGTTGTAACCACTCTCGAGGCTGGATTTCGTGACTAGCATTCCGAAAAATTTTAAATTTCCTAACTGTGAGAAAATGCTCATAGTCAAACTCGTTATTTTTCTTAGCGGATGAGTTTTCTTTTACAGCATGACTCATGTTTTCTTCATTACGTCCCGCAAACGTGTCATATTCACGAGAAAAGTGGTCAGCATTTCCATACTTAACGCACTCATTGTCGTTACCGGTTTGGTAATTATCAGATCTACTAGTGTCATTGCTGCAATCGATCTTTTCTTCGATGCTGGCAAGCTGTTCCTGTATATTATTCATGTCACGTTTATTTTGCTGATTGTCATCTGCCTTTGTTTAAAACGTTGCAGAGGCTGAAATTCTTCGGTATCCGCGATCGGTACCGGCTGAGTGTCATCTGACCTCGTATCTAACCCGCTACTCAGTTCCGTCACTTTCATGGATATTTCATCTATCTGTTTAGCTATTGTCGTTAATTGAGTTTCTATGTTTGAAACTTCATTGGTGGTCTGTAATTGCAATAAATCGACATTTTTCGCTAATTCCTATACTTGCATTTCTTGTTGTGATGTCTGTCGTTTCACTTCAACAATATCAACACTTTGTACGTGATCAAGTCGGGATACAAGATTATTAATATCTGATTTGAAATCTTCCCGTACCTGACTTTTCAACTGACTGGCCATTTATTCAAATTTACGATTTAAATTCGCCTCAGCCCCATACAATATGAGATTCTCGTTAATTTCGTTCTGAAACGATTTGAAATTATTTGCGTTATTGTTGTTAAGTTCAGTGAGTTTACTCTCCTGTCTGTCACAAAATTCAGTGAGTTTACTCAGTAATAATTGTAAAACATCATTACTGGTACCAGGGAGTACAACGTTACTCTTCACTGTTAAAGCAGAAGCAGTACCTGCATTTCCACTAACAGAAGGAAAGGCAAAATTACGCTCTATTAGAGCAGCAACGAGACCTGAATTTCCACCGAAAGTGGGGAAAACAAAATTACTCTGCACTTTTGAGGCGAAAGCAACGCTGGAATTTCTCATAATGAGTTCGGACGTCATGTCCTAAGTTGCGTGTAGCACACAGTTGTTCATCACGCATTGTTGGTAAATGATCGCCTACATTCCGATTATCCACAGTATTGTTCGAAAATTCCTGGATCTCAATATTCTCAAAAGAATTTTATACTCTCTGTTCCGAATTTTGCCAACTGTGTTTGAAACCGTTTCTACATTCGTGTTCGGAACCGTATCTACGTTTGCGTTTGCAGTAGCATCTGCATTCTTCTCCATTTTATTTTGTGCTCTCGTCATCATTGTCGCAATACGAACGAAAACATGTCACTAAAATACACCACTATCCTAAAAATACCACTGTTCAATTAACTATTACACAATGCACCAACAAATTCAAAGACAAAACTGCTGAAATAAAATTGTGTGTTAATACAAAGCAGTGCGCAAGTGATCAAAATGCTGTGCCGCCACTAATGATTACTGTTGCGTAAGCTTGCAGTTGGCGGTAGAAAGACAAAGCATATCTAACTACGACTCATCCAAAAAAAAAAAAAACGTATCCTGGCAGGGTTGCCAGGTGAAAGTCGAGATCTCTATCTTCTTATCTCGTGTTTTCTACTGAAAGTCTCATGCTTGTACTCTTGTTAACTTTGCTATTACACAGATCGCCTACACTTTATTTTTTTTAATCGGTCCTGTGCATAACAAATAACTTACTTGGTCTTTCTGTTGCCACTGCTTGATCTGCTGCATTCCATTATTTAACAAAAACATAAAAAACCTGTTATTCATGCTGAGTGCAATGCAAGTTCTGTATGGCGGCTCCTGCTGTTGCTGTGGCTGCTGCTGCTTACTACTACTACATATAATTCAAGAGAAAGGGTTTGGTCAAATCTAAACTCGATAAATGATAGCCCAAACAAGTAATTCCTTTTTTAAAAAACTATATTCTGAAAGTGATTCTTTCCATTCAATTAACAAAACGCTAGAAGCTCTTTGAACAATCGCTTTGTATGTAAATCTGCCTCCAGTGGCATTAAAGCAATATTACAAATTAATCAAACTCTTGAGACAGACTGAAATACTTCTCAATTAAATATATAGTGAAACAATTTCCTGACAATTACAAGAGAAATCAATGACAAAAATCAGTACTTAATCTACTTGCCTAACAATGATTTCCCTTAAAAATTCAACTCCTATCATTATCAAAAGTACCATCTGCTGCTACGCACATACACAAACCCTTTTCTTTAAATTAATAAGCGCACTGCGAATTATAAAAAATATCAACTTAATACCAAATCCTGTGTCATTGCTAGCGGACATGGCAGTACGGCAGCTCAGTGACGACCCCTCGCCCAACACACGTGTGCACCACAGCATGTGGGCTCCTACACTGGCTTCCAAACTGCCACTAATTAATCCGCGCGCTGCGAAGAGTGACAACAACATCTTAGATTCCAGAGCTTGTGTTGCATGCTGTAGCCAACCTTTAAATCCTAAGAGAGTATTGCCAACTCTCACTGTACACGCGGTTTACACGAATGATATCTGTTGTTTCCAATTTAATGTTCGTTCTTCAACTACGGTAGTTCTATTCGATCGTTAAGCTAAAAGTAAGAGATCAGTAGATGCTTGGTAGCGTGTCAGCTTACTGTACTGGTTGTTGTAGTATGTGTCTGATCGAAAGTCGCTGTAACCTTTTTATCGCAATGGGAATGTTTTGTTCTTTATTTACTTTTTCTTATTATATTATTTTTTTATTTTTCAGTATTATCTTCAGTAATGGATTAATTACTATTTGTGAATTTGATGTCTAAAAATAGCTTCCTTGCAAGGTAATATTTATCTGACCTCCCAAAACAATAAAAATAATCTTCCTCAGAGGGTGATATTCATCTGATCTCCCATAAAAATACAAATAATACAGTAACAAGTAGATTTGTATTTCGAAATTAATATTTTTGGCCCAGTAACTGTGTAGGCCTTTTACAGAAAAATGAAATAAAGTAAAATGAAAAGTAGGCTACTATAGCTTCATTATTTTGTCCACTTGTCATTGGTATCGAGAAAAGCTTGGATCCTTTGAGGCACAGAATTTCCAAACCTATGGAAAAAGTCCTCATCATGACAGTTCTCTTCCATGAAGAATGAACCAAATTCCACAGGGCATTCACAGTTCCTGGAGGAGCGTTTGGCCAATTGTCACACAGTCTTCTTAAGTTGAACCCATTCGCTCTCTATAGGATTGAGATAAGGTGACTTTGAATGTCACAGAAAGCACTGAATAATATTCCCCCTCCTTTGAAACCAGCTCTGAGTACTAATGCTAGTGTGTGATGGATGATTATCATGTTGGTATGGGAGACGTCCTTCACGGTTCCAAAGTCAAGGTCCAGGGATGATTACATTTTCAAGTACATGTTCGTAGCATACTGAATTGAACTTGCCTTGGATACATTCTAAAGTTCCTGTACACATGTAGGACATCCAGCCCCAACATTTCACACTGATGCATCCACTTCTAGTGTGCATGGGATGAAGCATGTGTCATGTCGTTGCTCATCTGTGCAGTAAACAAGAGCAGGACCTCTGCCCGTGTCTCAATTATGCAGTCACCAGAGAATCATTGTGACTTTCCTCCAATCGACATCTTCTCAGGAACTCACAACTGCTAGTCTAACCAGACAACCGTTCTTTGACAAGAGCATGATGGCACTTGCCTCCATGATCCTTTAATCATCTGAGAGCAGCTCTTGACAAGCCTGTGAAATGTGAAGCTCTCCTTAGTTCCTGGATGATTGGTAAAGGAGCGAAGGGCTGCCCTGGCCAATTCTTCATCTTGTCTCTGTGTAGAGACTTGTGGTCTTCCGGGTATTGGACATCTCACTACCACACCATTATCTCTAAATCGTCTAATCCATCTCCATGCTGTGGAAGTGTCAACACTATAACGGTGACCTATCTCAGATGTACTAACACCACTTTCAAAGAGAGCAATTATACACTTGCGAACATTCACATCAGCTATTTTGAAGCAGACCTATGACATCAGCCAAATGGCGGTCGAAGTAATTACAAATAAATACATTCATTTTCCATTTTTGCTGTGACCATTTGTCTGGAATGTGGAATGTGGAACCTAGAAAAGCCTAAAATTGCACAATTTGTAGTGAATTAATGTCAAAAATATTACCTGCACAGATCTACATAAAAAAACTGTCTCCAGTTAGATTCGAACGTGCATCCTCTATGTTCATAAACCGTCAGCCTATCCACTCAACCATTTAAACAGACATGAAACGCTCATCGTTGTAGTAATTCTACGAACGCGGAGTTCTCATATTTCAACCGCTTCTACATGCCCAAATACTAATCTTCAAAAGAAATTATATGATAACTTGTAATGAATCTCGACATATTTTGTATTCTAACTATTATATTGCTTCTATTTGGAGGTGTAGACATCAAGCTGAAGTTTCACAGACAGTCTGCCAGGCACTTTAATGCGATTTGCAGAGAATCCATGCAGATGTCGAATTGTGAACACTGGCACTATTGGACTTGGGCATGCGCAATGCTCTGTTCTGTTGTTGTTGTTGTTGTTGTGGTCTTCAGTCCTGAGACTGGTTTGATGCAGCTCTCCATGCTACTCCATCCTGTGCGAGCTTCTTCATCTCCCAGTACCTACTGCAGCCTACATCCTTCTGGATCTGCTTAGTGTATTCATCTCTTGGTCTCCCTCTACGATTTTTACCCTCCACTCTGCCCTCCAATACTAAATTGGTGATCCCTTGATGCCTCAGAACATGTCCTACCAACCGATCCCTTCTTCTGGTCAAGTTGTGCCACAAACTTCTCTTCTCCCCAATCCTATTCAATACTTCCTCATTAGTTATGTGATCTACCCATCTAATCTTCAACATTCTTCTGTAGCACCACATTTCGAAAGCTTCTATTCTCTTCTTGTCCAAACTATTTATCGTCCATGTTTCACTTCCATACATGGCTACACTCCATACAAATACTTTCAGAAATGACTTCCTGACACTTAAATCTATACTCGATGTTAACAAATTTCTCTTCTTCAGAAACGCTTTCCTTGCCATTGCCAGTCTACATTTTATATCCTCTCTACTTCGACCATCATCAGTTATTTTGCTCCCCAAATAGCAAAACTCCTTTACTACTTTAAGTGTCTCATTTCCTAATCTAATTCCCTCAGCATCACCCGACTTAATTCGACTACATTCCATTATCCTCGTTTTGCTTTTGTTGATGTTCATCTTATATCCTCCTTTCAAGACACTGTCCATTCCATTCAACTGCTCTTCCAAGTCCTTTGCTGTCTCTGACAGAATTACAATGACATCGGCGAACCTCAAAGTTTTTATTTCTTCTCCATGGATTTTAATACCTACTCCGAATTTTTCTTTTGTTTCCTTTACTGCTTGCTCAATATACAGATTGAATAACATTGGGGACAAGCTACAACCCCGTCTCGCTCCCTTCCCAACCGCTGCTTCCCTTTCATGCCTCTTGACTCTTATAACTGCCATCTGGTTTCTGTACAAATTGTAAATAGCCTTTCGCTCCCTGTATTTTACCCCTGCCACCTTTAGAATTTGAAAGAGAGTATTCCAGTCAACATTGTCAAAAGCTTTCTCTAAGTCTACAAATGCTAGAAACGTAAGTTTGCCTTTCCTTAATCTTTCTTCTAAGATAAGTCGTAAGGTCAGTATTGCCTCACGTGTTCCAGTGTTTCTACAGAATCCAAACTGATCTTCCCCGAGGTCGGCTTCTACTAGTTTTTCCATTCGTCTGTAAAGAATTCGTGTTAGTATTTTGCAGCTGTGGCTTATTAAACTGATTGTTCGGTAATTTTCACATCTGTCAACACCTGCTTTCTTTGGGATTGGAATTATTATATTCTCCTTGAAGTCTGAGGGTATTTCGCCTGTTTCATACATCTTGATCACCAGATGGTAGAGTTTTGACAGGACTGGCTCTCCCAAGGCCGTCAGTAGTTCCAATGGAATGTTGTCTACTCCTGGGGCCTTGTTCCGACTCAGGTCTTGGACTCTAAATTATGTGGGCAGAGCAATCTTTTTGCCTCTCATTGTACACCTTCACGTTGTGGGACCGCTCGCTCCATCGAACGGCCAGGATATTTCCTTACAATGATCGACCAATTTACACGCTGGCCAGAGGCAACATCTGTGGACAACATCAATGCAGAAACCTTAGCCTCTGCCTTCACACCAACTTGGCTAGCTACGTTTGGCTGCTGCTCCGTATAACCACCGATCAAGGCAGGCATTTGAATCGGAACTGTTTGCCCAGCTGCCTAGATTCTGCGGTTATTTACAACATAAAACTGCTAGCTACAACCCACTAGTAACTACCTTGTCAAGAGATGGCACCATTCCCTGAAGGTAGCGCTCACGTTCCATGGTACATCCTGGACTTCTGTCATTCTGGTAGTTCTCCTGGGCGTAAGAATCACATATAAGCAGGATCTGTACTCCTCAGCTGCAGAATTAGTCTACAGTAAACCACTGCGTCTTCCTGGGGAATTTTTTGAGGCAGCTCTCTACAGTTAAAAAACTCAAAATCAGTCGGAATTCCTTCTACAATTAAGAGACCACGTCGCAACCACACAACCCTGTGACCTGGAAAACTGCATAAATTGAATGAACTGTATTCAACAACTGCGCCAACTGCCGTACACTGGCCCATCTTGTGTCCTACGACGAAGCAGACTTTAGACATTGTGGTAAATGACAAGCTTACAAATGTTACCATTAACCGCGTCAGACCCGCATACATACACTCCTGGAAATGGAAAAAAGAACACATTGACACCGGTGTGTCAGACCCACCATACTTGCTCCGGACACTGCGAGAGGGCTCTACAATCAATGATCACACGCATGGTACAGCGGACACACCAGGAACCGCGGTGTTGGCCGTCGAATGGCGCTAGCTGCGCAGCATTTGTGCACCTCCGCCGTCAGTGTCAGCCAGTTTGCCGTGGCATACGGAGCTCCATCGCAGTCTTTAACACTGGTAGCATGCCGCGACAGCGTGGACGTGAACCGTATGTGCAGTTGACGGACTTTGAGCGAGGGCGTATAGTGGGCATGCGGGAGGCCGGGTGGACGTACCGCCGAATTGCTCAACACGTGGGGCGTGAGGTCTCCACAGTACATCGATGTTGTCGCCAGTGGTCGGCGGAAGGTGCACGTGCCCGTCGACCTGGGACCGGACCGCAGCGACGCACGGATGCACGCCAAGACCGTAGGATCCTACGCAGTGCCGTAGGGGACCGCACCGCTACTTCCCAGCAAATTAGGGACACTGTTGCTCCTGGAGTATCGGCGAGGACCATTCGCAACCGTCTCCATGAAGCTGGGCTGCGGTCCCGCACACCGTTAGGCCGTCTTTCGCTCACGCCCCAACATCGTGCAGCCCGCCTCCAGTGGTGTCGCGACAGGCGTGAATGGAGGGACGAATGGAGATGTGTCGTCTTCAGCGATGAGAGTCGCTTCTGCCTTGGTGCCAATGATGGTCGTATGCGTGTTTGGCGCCGTGCAGGTGAGCGCCACAATCAGGACTGCATACGACCGAGGCACACAGGGCCAACACCCGGCATCATGGTGTGGGGAGCGATCTCCTACACTGGCCGTACACCACTGGTGATCGTCGAGGGGACACTGAATAGTGCATGGTACATCCAAACCGTCATCGAACCCATCGTTCTACCATTCCTAGACCGGCAAGGGAACTTGCTGTTCCAACAGGACAATGCACGTCCGCATGTATCCCGTGCCACCCAACGTGCTCTAGAAGGTGTAAGTCAACTACCCTGGCCAGCAAGATCTCCGGATCTGTCCCCCATTGAGCATGTTTGGGACTGGATGAAGCATGGTCTCACGCGGTCTGCACGTCCAGCACGAACGCTGGTCCAACTGAGGCGCCAGGTGGAAATGGCATGGCAAGCCGTTCCACAGGACTACATCCAGCATCTCTACGATCGTCTCCATGGGAGAATAGCAGCCTGCATTGCTGCGAAAGGTGGATATACACTGTACTAGTGCCGACATTGTGCATGCTCTGTTGCCTGTGTCTATGTGCCTGTGGTTCTGTCAGTGTGATCATGTGATGTATCTGACCCCAGGAATGTGTCAATAAAGTTTCCCCTTCCTGGGACAATGAATTCACGGTGTTCTTATTTCAATTTCCAGGAGTGTATTCAAAGAAGAGCCACCACCTGCTGCACTGAGACTACAGCAGCCTTCAGTACTGGCACCATAATCCCTACTGCAGGAGCAACGACCAGCCAATGTCGACCGACGACAAGAGTGCGTGACTCATTCCAGCCACTACGTACACTTCATGGCCCATGTCCCACGACGACACTCGCTTCCACCACGGGGGCTCATTTAGTATCTGCAACAAAGTTCGTGAAAACCAATGATGTTATTGTGTTCTGTGGTGCAGTGTTGTATGTGTGTGGTCTGTGGTGATAAATGAATTGCAGCTGTCAAACATAGAGGTGGACCAAACGGTTGTTTGGGAGTTACCATTATCACAGTTACAGTTATTTTTTATAACCGTTATTTTTAACGGTTATAAATAAATGTCAGTTATTTTTCACTACCGAATACTCCAGACAGGGTTACAGTTAAATAACAAAGTAGATGGAATTCATTAGTTTAGTTATCAGCATAACTGCGAGTAGTGCAAAGTTGCAGAAATGTTGTATAAATCGTGCCATAACCAAGGGTAATTAACTGTCCAGTACATTTCAGTTGATGTTTGGACAGATATTGATGTTTAATATTCTATGTATGTAGGTTGTCAGTCGCTATTAGAAATATTATCCTCACAGCTCCAGCAGAAAGTAAGTGGAACTTCTCCTCGGCACCTTTTAAGGGAAATGTTAAAAAAGTACTTTTTTAAGTATGAACTAACAGAAAAGCTGAATACTGTAGGTAAAATTCGAAGCTTAATTTCCTGTGATCTTCAGGTAATATGATAAGGGTACAGCCTTTTAATTCAACATTTAGTCTTGTATGAGATAGTCCGTTTGACATTTTAAAACCGCTCAGTTTCTTCAGCTACCATGAGGATCTCAATTTTTTGGTGGGAGAATGACTAAATTTCACTTCTCCAAGCCTTCAGTTTGTTGTGTTTCTCTTACGTTTTGCATTGTTGTACGCAGAATTCCGGTGGATGATTGGTTGTGTTGGCCTCGTAAGGGTGACAGATTTAAACGTCCCAGAGGTCATTACGATACGTTTTTACTCTGTTGATCTAATTCTCCTTTGCGTATCCAGATTGCGAGAGTCTGAATTAATAGTATTGATGCTGGGAATACGAATTTGGCTCGCGGAGTGGCCGCACGGTTTGAGGCGCCATATCACTGATTGCGCGGCCCCTCCCTTCGGCCATGGATGTGTGTGTTGTTTTTAGCATAAGTTAGTTTAAGTAATGTTTAAGTCTAGGGACCGATGATCTCAGCAGTTTGGCCCCTTAGGAATTCACATACATTTGAACACAATACGAATTTGCAATGAAGTTTTCAGAAATTTCTCAGTAACAAAATTTCCCGTCCTGAGAAATATTTTACTTGTCGATTCCATGTTTCGCTTTTTTTCCCATTCCGTCACACATAAGAGACGATAATAAACACTTCATCTGTCAACGCCACCTGTCTGCTTTGACTTCTTTTTTCTTTTTACAATTTAAAGTCATGACAATTAACTGTCTGAATATGTAACAGACTAATTCATGAGTGAATAGGTGAGCACTCAAAATGAGGGGCTAAGTTTTGCATACAACAGAACCTCAACATAGCATTCAGTGCACCTGACAAACGTTTTTAGTGTTGCTTAACATAACAAAAAATAAATTGACTTGAGCTCTTTGAAAACAAAAATAATATATTCTTCAATAACGTTGATGAAGTATGAACAAGTACTAGTTGGCCCCAATGTAATTTAATTTATACTTTTATTTAACTACCACGGACAAACTGGCCAGATTATTGTTGTAAGCATACCTGTATTCATTCCAAATATGCCTCCATCAAAGGGTTTATTTGCCATACATGTGTCTGAAGTGCAAATACTCTATTTACAATTTTCCTTTGTAATATTTTTTATGCTAAATGTTATGTAGAAAATGTTTCAAAGTCACTGGCCAAAATCTGAATAAAAAAAGCCCATTTTCAATGGATATGTACAAATTAAGAAAACTCATGTTTGTCTTAGTAAGGCCACAAAGCTATGTTTCACCAAATTGCACAAGTTCTTTTGCAAGGTAAGGTGTGGCAAGTGCGACTTTGGGGCAAGTGCATCTCCTACCCAAAAAAGATTTTTATGTGGTAATGTTGGCAGTTTTCGTGGATCTTCCACTCCCTAGAAACTGTGGCAACACTGTAAAATGGTGCGCGTGCAAACAAATTCTAAGTTGCGTTGTAACAATTGGCACTTGAAACCCACTTCATATGTCACTATGAATGCATTACATTTTTCTTTTGTCGTTCATTAAACTGTAGTTTTGTGGATACTTCCTGTAGATATATATGCTAGGTAAACATAAAGCATTATTACATCACATATATACCTAATTTTAAGATATCTACACGTGATTTTTGTTTACTAAGGGGTTCGTTCTTGCCTCTCAGAATATACAGTACGTGGCAAGAGCGTACAAGCAGTGGGCAGGAGCGTCTACAAGTAACACACTTGCCCCACGACTGCTCAGTGTTTATTATTTTTACTTAAAACTTTATTAAATAAAATATTTGTGCCTGAAAAACCTTATTATTTCAGGTGCCTCAATATGGCGCGCAATTATGTCAGAAAAAGCGATCGAGCTAAATCTTGCACTCAAGGAACATTACAAAAAGTAGTCACTGAGATAGAAGCTGGAACTCTGACAATAAAAACAGCAAGTAGAATGCGCAATGCTCCCTTGACACCTCTCAAAGATCATCGAGAAGAGATCAGAAGAGCTCCACTTTTGGTCGAACACTGGACATATCAGTAGTGGGGCAACAAGGACATCAGCGCATTTTGTTAGTGTAGCCTGCCTACATCAGGGGCAGGTATGCACTCATGAGCGAACCTATTGTTCTCCTATGATGGGCAGGTCATTAACCTATTGTTCTCCTTTGATTGACTGGTCCTTAACTTATTGTTCTCCTAAAAGGATCCTTCCTTTTGATTGACAGGTCCTTAACCCATTGTTACCCCACCCCAACCCCCTTCCTTCACCTTTTAGGAAACCTCCGACTCACCCCCTCCCCCTCGCTGCTACAGGTACACTTCAGGTCTGAGTAATTGGAATAGCCCCTCACAATCTTATCAATTTGATTGATACTTGATTAAATTGATCAATTAATTAATTAGCCCAACATATGGAATATTGTTTAATTATTTACGGCAGTGTATGTAATGTAGTTTGTTTATTTACTTGTAGAATTTGTCAGCAAATAGATTTCAGTGTATGGAATATTGTTTAAACAATTTAGACAATGTGTGGAATATTGTTATTTAAACAATTTAAGGGATTCAAGGCATTGTATGGAATATTTTATTTATTTATTTAAAGAGTTTTTCAGGAAATCGATCCCACCCCCCACCCTTCGCCCCCCACCCTCTGCCCCCTCTCCTCCACCCCTTCTCTACCTGGAAATTTGTGGTTCTGCAATGGAGAGGAAGGATTTCACGAAGTGAAATTTAAGGGTATATTGTTTATTTATAAAAAATTCAGTTTGTGGGGGTTGGATTTCTCTTGCTCATCATATCTGCTGTTTCGAAAAATTCACGTCACAAAGAAGTAACGAAATCGATCGCCCTTCTTGTTATGCCGATTGCAGAAGGAATACTGTCATGAAACGCACATCACATATAATTATACAGTTAAAAATCTTTCGATTGTGAAGCACACACCGCCTGCTGTTAACTGTCCATTCGACCGCACATTATGCTGCCGCACGCTCTTCCAGGAGTTGAAAGCACCGGTGGACCCTGCAAAGTGACGACATGGCCATCAGCTGCTGAGCCATGTGCAGATGTCCATTCGGGTCCCGCAAACATGAGGCAGCAACATTCTTTTCATACTTGAGAGCTGAGAAATTCCCATCGAAACACGTGTTTACCTTGGCACTGTTCGCATAGTGGCTCACCAACTCAGGTGCAGCTAAAAGGTTGTCAGTGTTATACTGACGTCTCATGTATATGTAAATAACAGCCAAGTCGCCCTCTGGATGCGCTATAGAAATCCTATGTAGTGAGAACCAGCATATGTGCCTTCCACCCATCTTTCACCTGCTAGATGCACACACCGCGATCGCTGTTCTCTCTACCAGATAGAGGTGGGAAATGTGCAGAAGAAATCAACAGGCCTATTTACATAGGAAGGAATAATGATCCAGTGCAAACACATGTCCATATTTAATCTTCTCAAATTTCCATGGAGATCACATGCGACCACGAAGGCTGTCCAACACATAGTGAGCATTGGTTCACTATTCAGCTGCCAAGAGGGCGACATGGTTAAGCCAGCAACATTCCTGTACCCCAACCAGTTTTTGCATTCAGACGAATCTTGCCATTAGGTGGAAACATGAATCACCCCTGCCACAGCCCACGGCCGCCACGTACTCCTCACTCTTGAGACAGAATCGTCCTAGGAAATTTTCCACATATATTTTACCACTGTACTTAAAATTAAATATTACGATCGCAGCCTCACGTCACGTCTGTGACACCTGCGCATACACAGGCATACAGAAAACAGAGCAAATGCACAGCAAATGTAGAGTATGTGGGTGGAGGCGACTCGATGCATTCGAGTACAGTGCTATACTATGCAGCCCGACCAGAAAAATAGTACATTTGCGCTAGGTGTAGGCAGCTGTACTAATTTACAGCAATTTTAGAACACTGAACGAGAAGTGATGTCGTGATCGCATGAGTAGAAGTGACATAAAATCGATAGAATTACGAAAAATAACGGAAAATACGTATAAATTGAGGGAAATACACCAATATGCGGAGAGAGTGAGGAAGTACTTGCGTGTCTTCTGGTTGGCGCATAACAGTTCTTGTACATGGGAACGAATATGTGACAGCAAACGGAATCCGAGAAAACGTTGACCTGGAAGCGCCAGGAGTCAGGGAAACAGTCACTTTTTTTTCTGTCAAGGCAACTATCTACTGTATATCTATTGAGGTAATAGTGATACACGCGAGTTGGCTACTGTATTTGACGCTTTTCAGGAAAACAGGGAAACATCTGCCTCTTAAATTACATGCATCTGCGTTAAAGGATGACAGAGAGTGGATGGAGTGATCAGATGAGGTGGAACTGTAACGAGGTACGATTTAATGGCAGAATGATGATGCATTCTAGAGAGGGAGGGAGATGTTGCTGCAGATCACTTGACCATTTTTTCCGTTGTTTTGTCAGGATGCATCAGTTGTGTGACATAACCTACGTTCAACTTTCGTATAACCGCATGTTCTTTGTGTGATTTAGAGCAGTGTCTACTTGTGATCGTTAACAACAAACCTCTCGGTCATCAGAGGACTTCCACCTCATTTGTGAAGAAAAGTGACCATCCTGTTCCGACTCATACCTCTACACGAACGAAGATTTATGTGACGTACTCCCTTTCCCTGTCGCATCTTGGGTATAAAATCGAGACTTCAGTTACATAACTGAGGTGATTCTAAGTTGGCGACAGGTGTTTGTAAGGCATGCAATCCCCGTGTATATATCTGCTTGACAGATGTCCTGTTTACAGAGTTAGTGGCGGCATGACGTGTAATTTCACATGTCAAACGTCTCTGCTATGTGTTTACCTGTTTCCTTGTAAAAGATATTCTGCATTACTAACGACCATTTTTAAGGGACTGATGTGAGCATAGTATAATTTATGAACCGTGATCGGATGTGAACAGTGGACGCTATACATCTCTGGAAAGCTTGATAGTGCATGTATCACACGGAGTCGATATTTTACAGCTTGTTACCATAGTTTATCGTAGAGAAACATGCAAGAAGCGTGTGTGTCATGCGCTATAAATGTATTTCTTACGTTGTAATATTGACAGCGTTACATTCCATAAGACTCATAGCTCGGAAACTGAAGCAATCTGCAATATGCCGCGCGGGATTAGCCGAGCGGTCTAGGGTGCTGCAGTCATGGACTGTGCGGCTGATCCCGGCGGAGGTTCGAGTCCTCCCTCGGGCATGGGTGTGTGTGTTTGTCCATAGAACAATTGAAGTTAAGTAGTGTGTAAGCTTAGGGACTGATGACCTTAGCAATTAAGTCCCATAAGATTTCACACACATTTGAACATTTTTTTAACATTATAGCCTGTTTTAAGTGCAGAACCGTGTAGCCTTAGGAGTGCATGTGTTTATGTATTCTCCTACCAATACCTTCCCGGTACTGATCCAGGCACGAGAACAATGCTGCAGGTTTGATATTGTAGTTGATTTATGTAAAATTGTTCGAAATCCATCTGTCTGGCGATTCATCATGCATAAAAACCACCCGTTTCGTGTTCTTCTTAAACGTCTGCTATTACATCACAACACTTTCAGATCTACTACTATACACCGATAAGGGATGCTAACGTCTTCGACATGAACACATCCAGAGGAATCCCTTGCAATTGGAGAGGTGCGGACTCGGCAAGCTCCATCCATTCATGAGATGTGGAATGTAGTGGTCTACTCTTGGTCAGCTGCAGATTAAATCGGTAACGGTGTTGCAGGGTGGATTGGTCAAAGACAGTGTGAGGGGACCTTTCAGCCCCTAACTTTATCCTAAGGATGTGAGGATGCCCTGTGACTTCCATCTGCATAGAGACAGGTGGTAAATTACACACAATGCTCAAGGTGCTAGAAATATGTAGATCGCTGTCTGGTATACTTTGATGATGTATATGTTTGTAAATTAACAATGAATGGACGTTCTCTACAGTCATCTATCCACATTTGCGATGGTACTCGCGAAGTAGAGGAGGGGAGGTTTAGCGAAGATACTGAAATTGGGAAACATGCAGTCGTTTCATTGGGTAGTGTTGAAATTACTGTAAAATTGCTGAAATTGTTCGCACTATCATTTATGATGCTTATTATTATAGTACATTCACAGTGTCTTTTCCATCCCATCCGTTCACTCGTATGCTGTTGATTAGCACATAATGATTTATTATTATTATTATTGACTGACATTACTTGCTTGAGATGGAGAAAGAGTCTTGGGGGAGGGGTAACACGTTCTGGGGGTGGATAGCACCGAAACAGTGATCATGTACATGACTGCAATATGAGGAATCAAATGAAACGGAACACAGAGTCATCAGCTTTCACATCACAGGTCGTCAGTCACCTTTGACAGCAGTTTGTAAAGCTCTTCAAGTTTCCTTATGTTGTGACTGTCTTTTATTTAAAATCATCCAGTGCGTGTGTGTGTGTGTGTGTGTTGTGGTGGCAGCAACAACAACATGATTTACACCGTGCAATGTCTAGTTTTCTGTGAGAGGCAACGGATTAGAACCTGGCACAGACCTCAAAGCTGTGACAGAAAAAACAAAATGTATGATCGTGTACAAAGCATGTTACAGCAGAAGAAAAACAATGCATCAAACAGTGATACAGGGGAGCCTCTCTTGCGACTGACAGTATAGTCTGTGGGATATGGCCATCTTCCTCTTCCTACAGTACGGGATTTGACACTCAGCATTGGTCTCTGCAAGCGACTTCATTCATTCACTGGCTGCCTGCTCCAGTGGATCAATATCTGTATATTTAATAGGATTACCACATGTGCTCAATGCTGGCATGCAGACGGTATTTGTTTTCGATATATGGAAAGAGAGAGATGCGGTAAAAATCTTTTGAGTTCTCTATTGGATGAAGGTAGTGGAGCTTTTGTTGTTCGTAAATTTTTCTCTGTTGGATGGTATGGAATAATGATGATAGAATGTTGGGGTGATAAATGTGAATGGACCCTGAGGGATGCGGATCTGCTTTGGACTGCGGTACCTGAGTGATGTTGACTCTTCCTAATTTTCCTGATAAGAAATACCACCGTAACTGTTTGTATTCTCTTTATACTACCTCGTGTAGCAGGATCGGGCTTTGTTTGGTGCTGACCTTACAAATCGTAAATTGTTGGCGGAGGTATGTCAACATGTTCCCATTTCCATCGAATGGTCAAAACACGGCTCTGTTGCGCTAACTCAGCTTAGATTGTGCAGAATATGGTAGATATAGCTCTCCCCAATTTCTGCCCAGTTCCGACTTATGTTGGAATGATCAAATGCGCAAAGCTGTCAGGATGGCGGTGAAAAGTCTGAGGAGTGGTTGCAAGATGCATAGGGACTATCTAAAACCACATTGGAATTTTACTGTAGTAGATGGGGTCGAAAAAGGTGACTGGTTTTGATATAGAAGAGTGCCAGAAATATGAGTCACTGGTGCCTGTGATCTTAAAAAGACTTCTCCGCAGGATTCAACACAGGTATGTGGTTGAATGGAAAGACTTGATTCCAAATCACAGACAGCATTACTATTGGAAAGCATAGCACTGGAGATCTGAAAAGCTAGTGAAGATTTCTTATGACCTCAATCAGCACATCGTCTACTGTATGTGATCATTCTCAATCAAGCATCACCTACAACCCAGCGGATGTACAGCAGAACCTCTGATGTGGCATTGAGAAAGAATGCATTATAAATACTGGAGAAATATCTAGTGGAGGCATGAGGGAGTTGCAAATACTGGCTTCATACTGAGTTCCTTAACTGAATCACTTTCTAAATTCGGTGATTTTATTACGAGCTTATACAATCAGCGATGTGTAACCATACTGTTGGTCTGTTAATAAACACTCCAGTGACCACCGTCTATATTCAGTATCTGAAAAAACCACCTCATTCAGAGATAATGCCATACCTCGATTTATAAGGCTTGTATTGTTTTTGACATGTATATCATTGGCGATACTTGTGAGCATCTATAGAACCAAGACTGGCTGGGACAGTAACATAGTCGTTGTGGTCGTGTTTTTTAACATCTGGTGGCTTGTAAGATGGTTTGTTTCTCTTTCTAAGGCACTGTGGTACCACTCACAAGAACTATGTTGGCGATTGCTGCACAAACACTGTGTCCCCGCACTTGTACACCATAATTACTCTACCATGTAAACATTTGGGGTTGGACTCATCTGGTACAAGACATTCCCAGGTGGGGATTGGGAGCAAAAATCACTGAGGGCTATGGCGGGTCGAAGCCTCTCTGTCGTTTCTAGGTCCCTGGTTAAATACACACATACACACACTTGCAAGAAAAACTTATGAGACATATCCACCCATCGCTGATTTTCGCTCAGTATTGTTTCGTATCTTCAGCAACCAGTTATTCGTGAAGTATTATGCTTAATAGTAGGGGATGCATCATATGTTCGCCTTGAGCATCAGGCTTTATAAGTACAGTGATAAAATATATGTCGCCAATTTCCTAGGACGATTCTGTCTCATGAGCGAGTGGTGGGCTGCAGAGTGAATGATTCACGTTTCCAGCTACTGAAAGGAGCCGTCCAAATGGAAAGACCGATTGGTGTACAGGAATGTAGCTGACTTAATCGTGTCGCCCTCTAGATGGCTGAATAGTGAACCAATGCTCACCATGTGTTGGACAGCCTTCGTGATCGTGTGTGTTGTCCATGGAAATTCGAGAAGATAAGATAGGGATGTGTGTTTACACTGGATCATTATTCCCTCCTATGTAAATTGTCCTGTTGATTTCTTCTGCACATTTCCCACCTCTATCTGGTAGAGAGAACATCGATTGCGGTGTGTGTATCTAGCAGGTGAAAGACAGGTGGAAGACATGTATGCTGGTTCTCTATACATGAGGAGCACCTTAGTTGACTTTGCAAATTATAGAGATGATATGGAATGTGTTATATCACCGACATTGGTATTTGCGACTGGAAATATCAGTTTCCTCTTTTTTTTCTAGTTTTCGTGTAAAGATCTTCACAGACAGGATAAGTTTCTAGTTACTCAGTGGTTTGCAGCACACTGCACCTCGCTAAAGTTTCGATGTTTCTAGACAAATAATTTCCGGTCTATATCTTCGGAATTATATTGTGCAAGTTATCAATAGCTTCATATGCTATGTCCTTCTATGCTATGGGCTTCATATCGAGAAGTACCGCGTAAATGGTATGATATTCTGGCAAACCATGTGAAAATACATATGTTCTTGTAATCCCAGAGTCTGGAGATGAGTGTAGAAAGCAAGCAAGCAAGCAGGTCAGGGCCAGAAATAGTAACGTCTTTATGCTGATGGGAACTGACCCAGCCTTTGTACAACAATTCGGAGAGTGAGCTCGGGCCGCTGCGGGTGCTGTGGTCATGCATCAGGCCAGTGTGTGTGGGGGGCAGATGACTTGTGACTGTTGGATGTGGAGGATAACCTAACGACCTCGTGGGAAATATCTAATGCTGCGAGGACTATGTACAATCCATGTGCTTATCGTATCATTGTCTTCGTGGTATATGTATGAGCGTATGGTGGTCGCTAGCTATATGCAGGATGCAGAAGTGATGAACTTGTATGGTGCAGGATACGGATTGCATATTTACTACATCGATACGGCATGTTGTGATGTATTGGAAATTGGTTTCGCGCTGAAATATTTATGATTCCATCGTCAGTGGCTCCATTCAATCAGAAGATATCCTTTGTGTTGGGACGTAGGAGCCTCCACGAGCTGGTTTGAACAAGATGGGGGAAAAGTATCTATGGAGAGCTCTATGAGAGTAACGTGATGTTCAAGTGTTCAAAGACAAGTGGAAGCAGATCATCCATCTCTGGTGGGATGCTGTCCCTCATCAACCACTAGTGATGGGCTAAACTGCGATTTTCCGATATCAGTGATTTCTGTGAATGCTACTTTTCAGTATCTGTTATTCTTAACTGTGATTTGTCGCAGTTAAGAGTCGCAGTTAAGGAACATAGGTCGTGTATCCCTCCGCCACTGCTATTTCTGCGATTTCTGCTACTTCCGCGATTTCTGCGATTTCTGTGACTTCTGCTACTTCTGCGATTTCTGTGACTTCTGCTACTTCTGCGATTTCTGTGACTTCTGCTACTTCTGCGATTTCTGCGACTTACCACCGTATGAAAAAGTTACATCTGTCAACACAGAAAATTGCATCTCAACAAACCTGTCATTGGCAAGTATGTTTTACGTTTTTTCTTCCGTTGGCTTTACTTTTGTATTAAAGAAACAACTGTGAAAATATTAATAGTGTAATTAATATGTAAGTAGCCGTACAGTACCGTAATAGTTCGTATTTAGAAAATGAATTCTAACATATTGTTATGTTCACAGGTACCTGAACTACATTTCAGTCACTCAGTAAAGTGATAACTCAAAATATCATTGTCAACAGATCTGAAGAAATTGCCACTGCGTCTTTAGACCGTTTTCGTCAGACAAGAGGTTAGTTTTTAAGCGTTTCGATGGACTTAATTACTACAGTGAGATCGTTCTTGCAAATGTGATATTTATTATAGCAAATATTAGCAATCTACTCCGTCAATTATATTGCTAGTAATTAATGACAGCAAAAATTGTTTAATAATCCTTGTGTTTTTGCAGACACAGTTCTGACTCTGATTACTGGTTGCTGTACGTATCTATCCACATCAAGGTTGTTTTTGAGAGAGACTCGCGAAGATTCAAGACAGCTCTTAGAGGATTTGCAGTTTAAAAGTGAAGTAATTGTGAAATAAGTGTGTGACTGATTAAACTGTGTTTTATTGAAGTTGTTGTGCGATTTTAAAGGAATAATAAATGTCAAATACAGTGAGTGAATAATAAAAATCTCATTTTCCACATGTTTAAGCCGTCCTATACCCATAATTTTCCGCCACTTACTTATTGGTAAACACTTGTTGGAGAGTGACATGCCCCCCCCCCTCCCCCCGCCTTTCTCCACAATCTTGGTGTGACACTGACCTGTAACATATCCCGAAGTCTACAATATGCATTTTGAGGCTGTTGATATGAAAGTGGTAAGTACAGATCTTCCAGTTAAATCAGGAATAGCTTAAGAGCATTACTTGAAAATAACACAGGAAAAGTTTACTTATGTAGGTGGTAGTAGTGTCGGCAAAAAGTTCTTGTGTGTGAAGTTGCCATGTAGAACACCAGGTGTAAAACTTTTCTCCCGAGTCTTGAACTGTGTCAGAACAAAAGTGAGGCATTCATATGACTGTTTTCATTTCTCTACACTTATACAGATGTCTGAGTTCTGCTGTGTTAGCATTGCAAAGTCCTGTAGGCATGTGGAGTATTAACCAAAACTGTCATATTGGAAGCAGAATCAAACACATTTGTTACGTTGCTTGATATTTTCAGGAGAAAAAGGCAATGTTGCTTCTTATTAATATAATACATTCAGAGTCACAGAAGTATTTGACCAACCATAACTGATGCTGAATGTGCATGTCGTCATATAATATGAAGGGCTTATTTCAATAGTGGTACAAGTCCACTACCTCCACTTTTCTGTCTTATAATGCTTCTGAAATTAGTGATCCAAACAAACATAAATAAAGGTTCATCTCTAGCAAGAAGCCATATGTTTGAATATTTCTGGTATCTCAAATGCAGATTTGTCAGCGCTCATTTAACTTTACGACTCTGTATCTCAAAATGAACAAAAATGGACTTGTACCACTATTGAAATAAGCCCTTCATATGCACACACAGCACATCGATCTCGTGAGGCACAAGGCTCTCATAACGAAGTACGTACGTCGGTCAACAGATGACACTAGGAATAATATGTTAACTGCGCTTTTTAGTTGCTACTTGCGACTCTTAGTTGCGATTTGTCACAGAAATCGCAGTTTGACTGGTAGCGAATAGCGTAGTATGAACTTTGCTCGACAGATGGCAGTGCTAACTGCGCTTTTTAGTTGCTACTTGCGACTCTTAGTTGCGATTTGTCACGGAAATCGCAGTTAGACTCGATACCGTATCGCATAGATGGACGTATTACGAACTTTGGCCAACAGATGGCACTGTTAACCGCGCTTTCTAGTTGCTACTTGCGACTCTTAGTTGCGACTTGTCACGGAAATCGCAGTTAGACTCGATACCGTATCGCAGAGATGGACGTAGTACAAACTTTGGCCATCAGATGGCACTGTTAACTGCGCTTTTTAGTTGCTACTTGCGACTCTTAGTTGCGACTTGTCACGGAAATGACTCCATAGCGTACCGCAGAGATGGACGTAGTACGAACTTTGGGCAACAGATGCCATTGTTAACCGCGCTTTTTAGTTGCTACTTGCGACTCTTAGTTGCGACTTGTCACTGAAATCGCAGAAAGCAGTGCTAAATTCGACCAATAGATGGCTCACGTCTTTGAATATGAAATACTACTTGCGACTGCTAATTGTGACTGAAATCGCAGTTAGAATCTGTAAAGTTGCTACTGTGATATCTGTGACTTCTCACTCACTGTGATTTCTAACAGATACGCGATTTCCTGCCCACCACTATCAACCACTGTGGCATTAGAGCATCTCCAGACGAGAAGCTGTAGGACGCCGAAAATTCCAGCCATTTTTCTCTTCTGTAGGAGTGAACCTCGAATTATGTTTGTGTGATTGTTCTGATTTCCCCCGTCTGTGCTTAGACAGTGTTCTCCTTCCAAACAACAAGAATGCTTTTACGATTATTACTGTTTTCGCAGGTGTGCACATACTTGATGAAGGCTTTTAGCGGTGAGAACATTTACCATTTTTGAGACATAGTTCAAAGCAGGACGTCAACATTTCCATGAAGGGTAGCACAGGATGTCTTGTTAGGACCATCAGGAAGAGCGCATTTGGTATTATTCTGGGCTATTTTGGTAAAAAAAAGTCATGTTAGTACAACAATTTCCATGCAGACAAGCTGAGACATCACGAAAGTGCCTTCAACAACAACAAAAGCAGCTTTTAACTATTTCTGCGCCACTTCACGATTTCTGGGACCTGGCAGAGTGTGCGGCGGCATTCTATGCAGTCCAGTGGACAGGGAGCGGTGGTGTGTGCTTCACGATCGAAAGATTTTTAACTGTGTAATTATGTGTGATGTGTGTTTCATGACAGTATTCCTTGTGCGATCAGAATAAAAAGAAGGGCAATTGATTTGATTACTACTTTTGCGACATGCATCTTTCCAAATAGCAGAGAATGATGTGCAAGAGAAATCTAACCCTCACAAACTGAATTTTTTATCAACAAACAATATACCCTTTAACTTCCCTTCGTGACATCCTTCCTCTCCACCGCAGAGCCGTCAATTTCCAGGCAAAGGAGGGGAGATGGAGAGGGGAGGGGGGGAGAGGGTTGGTGGGGGACGGGGGGGTGGAATTGATTTCCTGAAAAATTCTTTAAATAAATAAATAAACTATATTTTATACACTGCCTTGAATCTCTTAACTTGTTTAAATAAACAATATTCCACACATTGTCTAAATTGTTTAAACAATATTCGGTACATAGCAATCTATTTCCTGACAAATTCATTAACTAAATAAATAATCTATATTCCATACACTGCCATAAATAATTAAACAATACTCATTACATTGTCTAAATTGTTTAAGCAATATTCCATAAGCTGCAATCAGATACCCTCCAGATGGCCGTTCAACTGAGTCTTTTTCCCACCAGTTTCCGGGAAGGGGGGTTACCAGAGGGGGAGGGGTTAATTAATTGATCAATTTAATTAAGTAATCAATCAAACTGATAAGAGTGAGAGGGGCTATTCCAATTACTCGGACTTGAAAATATATTTGTAGCAGTGAGGGGGACGGGGTGGGTTGGAGGTTTCTTGAAAGGTGCAGGGAGGAGGAGGGTAGGTGGGATCAATAGGTTAAGGACCTGTGAATCAAAAGGAGGATCCTTTTAGCAGAACAATAAGTTAAGGACCTGTCAATCAAAGGAGAACAATAGGTTAATTACTTGTCAATCAAAGGAGAAGAATAGGTTTGCCCCAGAGTGCATACCTTCCCCTGATGTAGGCAGCCTGCACAAACAAAATACGGTGATGTTCTTGTTGCCCTTCTACCCATATCTTCTGAAATTGAAACAAGCATTACCAATACCTCACGCAGTGAGGTGCTAGTCCTTGTGGGAGAATTTATTACAAAGACAGGAATAAAAACTCAATTTAAACACAGCTGACTGAGAAAAGACTTGTTCACAAATTCGAGAAAGTGCTAACATCTTTCTATTAAGAAGCCTCAAAGTGAAGAAGTGGCTCAAAAGGAAGTATTGGATCCTTTCATAATTCATGATTATTTCACCCTTCTTGAATCTACTCTTACCAGCTTAGAACTTCCTAATAAATCAGATCAAGTATTCAATTTAGATGAATCTAGCTTTTGCTCAGACCCTTCAAAAACAAAAGTAGTAGGAAGAATTGGCAAACCATCTACAAGGACAATAAGTGGACCAGGACGAGAAAATACAAACCTATTAATGGCTTGTAACGCTTCTGGGAAAAAGTGTCCCTTCAAATAATCTTCAAGGGCAAGAGTGTATGATATATACCCAGCGATCACAAGCCCTGCAGAACACGCGCTGCCTTCACAAAGTGCCTCCATTCCTTCTTGTTTTGTGCCCGGTTCCTCAAGGTGTCTTCAATCCCCAGGGCTGCTAGGTCCTTCGACAAGTTGTCAATCCAGCGCTGCCTTGGGCGTCCAATGGGGTATTTGGTGTTTGGTTTCCTCTCTAGTGCCATCTTTGCCTGTCTTCCATCAGGCATATGGGCTACGTGGCCCACCCATTGTATTATTTTGCTCTTTATCTTCTGTAGGATAGTAGGTTGTCACATCAGGAGGTAGATTTCCTCGTTTTTCTCCTCCTCCATTCCACATTATCTAAAACTGGTACCCATATTTTCCTTAATATTCTTTCAAATATTAATAGTTTTTCCTTTTCTCGCTTAGTCATGCTCCACGTTTCATCACGTTACTGCTGGGCATATCACTGTGTTGTAGATTTTCATCATAGTGTTCACAGAGATCAATTTAGAGCCGAGCGTTTCTCTGAAGGAATGCATGCATTTCATTGCCACTGCTATTCTTTCCTTGACGTCCATTTTTATGTTGTTGTTCGTGGTAAACCAAGATCCCAAGAATTTGAACTGGTGTACTCTCTTGAAACCTTTGCCATCTATCTCAAGAAATTCTTCCTGCTCTTGTCTTCTTCCTAATTGCATGAACTCTATTTTGTCTTGATTCACTTTGAGCCCCACCTTCTGTGCATAACTGTCCATTTTCTGGTACATTCCTTTCAACTCATGCTTTGATTCACTTAGTAGTACCATGTCATCTGCATATGCGAGACAATTGGAGTTACTGTCCATCTGTACTCCAGCCCACTCCTGTTGCCTACACTCTTTTATTAATTTCTCTAAGATGGCACTGAACAGAACACATGAGAGAGCATCCCTTTGTCTGAGACCTGTCTCAATCTCAAATGTTTCTGATGTGGCTCATCGGAAATGTACTGCTACCTTTGACCCTTCCATACAAGCTTGCACCATTCTCACTAGCTTCTCAGGGATTCTGCACTCATGCATTGCATTGTATAGGTTATTCCTGTGGGTGCTGTCATACGCACGTTGAAAATTGACGAACAGGCAGTAGACATCTTTATCATATTCCCAGTGTTTTTCAAACAATTGTCTTACTGTGAAAATGTGATCTATTGTCGATTGGTTTGGTCGAAAACAGCTTGGTACTCCTGTATGTTGTTCTCTATGAATGGTTGCAATTTTCTGAAGATAATGATGGACAGTACCTTTTACATTACATTCAACAAGCTGATTCTTCTGTAGTTAGCACATTCCATTTTGCTTCCCTGCTTTTGTACTGGGCATATTATAGCCAATTTCTATTCTTCTGGCAGTGTCTCCTTCTCCCTATCACCTGGATCAGTTTATATATCTCTAAGTGAAAGCTCTCTCATCCCTCCTTGATTAATTCTGATGTTATTCTGTCCTCCTCTGGGACTTTGTTTCTCAGTTCTTTGTGATGTTCACGTCTTCTTCACTAACTTCTCATTCTTCTTCATCTTTCATTTCCTCCATAGTGTCTACAGGTAATATCTCATCTGGGTCTGGGCGATTCATCAGTTCTGAGAAGTATTCTTTCCATCTTTCTACAATTCTTTCCTTGTCATTTCTCAAGCTGCCATTCTAATGAAAAAGGTTGGGCTCTGAAATACATGTTTCCGATTTTTTATGTATTGGGAGAATTGCCTCCAATTCTTGTTTTGGCTCTCTGCCTCAACTTGTTCTAGCAAACTGACTAGATATATTTTCTTCGCTGCTCTTAGGATTCGCTTTGTCTCCCTTCTGACGTTGATAAAATGTTCCCTTTTCTGCTCATTCTCCATCAGATAGCCACTTCTCCCTCATGTTGCTTCTCTTTCCTGTAGCCTTCTATCATATCTCGTTGAACCATTTCCTCTTCTTCATTATATTTTTTCTTCCCAGTATATATCCTCCGCTACACAGAGTACCGTGAAATTTATTTCTTTCCATTTTTCTTCCATGTTCTCTCTTGCTTCCAGGGTCTCTAGGACCTCAAAATGTTTTTTGATTTCTATAGCATATTGTTCTTTAGTGGCACTTTCTCATAGTTTCTCAACAGCAAAAGTATATGGAAAAATGAATTGCACAAGAGGGAAATGGTTATCCAAGTTAAGTGGATGGAAACTGATGCTTTCACCAATTATTTACAAAAAAACCTTCATACCAAATATATAGGATAAAAGATCAGTTCTTCTAATTTACGATAGGAATTCCACCCATATCACCATTGAGGTTGCTCAGCTAGTAATTGAAGAGCTGATGACGATTTTAAAGTTACCCCCACAAACATCTCATCTGTTACAACCCTTGACATATCTGTATTTCAGTCTCTTAAAAGTGCTTGGGATGCCAAATTGGTCAAATGGCAGAGGGAGAATGCAGGAATGAAAATTCCCAAGAAGATGTTTTCCAAATTAATCAGACAGGTGTGATTAGAAACCAGTGCAGACATAATCAAAAGTAGCTTCAGGAAAGCTGGCATAATGCCTTTCAACAGTAATTCCTGAGGAACATTATGATCCAGCTTCCTTGCTGGAGATTGAATCCATAAATCACACAATCGAGAGGAATGTAAACTTGGAGGCAGAGGGCTTGAAACCTTCTGAACAATTATCCATTGGCCCTCATAAGGCACCCGTTGTTGCAGAAGTTGAAATCTGCAACCTGAATCCATCTACAAGTAAAGCAGCAGAATAAATTTCATTTGAATCCATTATTTTGAAAAAAATATTAAGAAAAAATCAACTGAACTTCAGACCATTAAAAGTTTGAAGAGAAAGATTTGTGTTGTAGCAGAAATTATTACCAGCAAAGAGGTGATCTAGCATCTGAAGAAAAGGATGAAAAGAAAGCAGTAAAAAAGGACGAAATGTCAAGTTGAATTAGATTCAACATCTGATGAAGATGATGTCAACTATGAAGATGTTGCCTGCAATATCTTAGAGGAATTTGAAAATGAAGGAGGTATTACTGATCACCTTATTAAGCAAATGAAAGATGTGAATGACTGGGTCTTGGTGAAATTTTGCATGAAGAAAAAACAAATTTTTGTAGGTCAAGTCTCAGGTATTTGTAATGACAAAATTTCCATGAAGTTCACCAAAAAGAGCTCATTCCTGAAAACGAAAGCAGTAGTTATATTCCCATTTGTTCAAGGTTTGTCTGTTATTCTCAAAAGTGACACTGCATCTGTTTCACCCATCACAAACATAGGTCATAGATGTGAAATAAGTTTCAATGTATCTTTCGATAATTACAATATCCAGTAAGAAATAAGCCCATGCAAAACACAAATGGTTGTTTGTTAACAAAAAAGTACACCCAACCCGCGTTATCCATGATATTTGTGTCAAATCAAAACCAAAGATCAAAGAAAGGCTGTAAGACATTCTTGCCGTTTCATTCTCATATGGGTATTGTACACCAACTACCACTCTATGGGGGGCAAGTGCGTTTTGAGTGACGACCAACTTTTAAAAAATACAGAAAATTTTATCATCCAGTTATGTTACCTATATCCATAAAATCTAATTCAACATGTTTCAAAGTATATGAAAAAATTATTACATTTTTCCAAATTGCTGAATTAAACAGTTACAAATGTGCATAAAGCTCTACTTATTCATTTTGTGGGAGCATTTGCCCCACCTTACGTTACTCAAGTCGATAAGATACACTTTACTGAGATTGATCTGATACAGCATCGGCATTTTTTCATCATAATGATGCCACTAAGCATTAGGGATATGGTATACTTTGAGAAGATACTCAACTACTTTCCATTTTTAGATCACCAATAACACTCAAATGAAGGTGGCATCTGTTCTTTCGGGCACATCTGAAAGAACAGATGCCAGTGATGACCGTGCAGCTCTCTAGAATGAAATTACAATTAAATCAATACCATTAGCTGCTGAGGGGCGCTGATGTACATCAATGTGTGCCAGGAGCTATACACCAGTGTGCAAAAAACTTTTAATGCTCAGTCTAAATTGAGGAACAAAGAATATTATGATAAAACTCAATCCAAAAAGAGTTCCAACCACGAGGTAAAGTTTCGTTATTTGATGGAAGTGTACGCAGGGAAAGATGAAGGAAATTTAGACACTTAATGGGGAGACCCATTTATTAGAAAACAAAGGACCACATGCGGCCATACACTTAACGGGGAATAAATATCTGATAGCACATGCCAAGCGCCTGAAAGAGTTCTTTTAATTACAGGATGGTGGGAAACAATGACACATCATCTCGATCTACAACTTAACAAAATACTGGTCACTCCCAGAATTATACTATAACATCATGGGGAAAGTCATTCTTTATAGTGTAACTTGGAGAATCATAAGTTATTTTAATTTAGTAGTATTCAAGAACAAATTTGAAAACACCAAAGTACTAGCTACCAGAGCTGTAGAATTCTGTCGGAGAAGGCTCACTCTACTCAACACGAGTGCTGTATAGTGTCCTAATGCAGAACAGCCATTACACTGCTACAAAGGTAAAATCTCAACGTCTAATTGGGCAATGAGCTCACTGTGTTCAAGAAAGAGGAAACGGGGAGTACGTAATTTCATTGAAGATATCAGTAAGGTATTATTTGGAACTACAAATGAAGATAGCACATTATATTTCGAGGCAAAGATTGATATTTTAGAAGGAGGAGAAAAACAGATGTTAAGATTAACTAGGGAGCAGGTCACAACAGTATAAGCAACATTAACAAGCTTTAATCAGTCAATACGTTCCATAGTGAGAAATGAGCACATCATTACAGAAGTAATGAGACAGCTCAGTCGGCATATAATATAATTTGAGAACAGGACCGATAGAAAACTAAAAAGTGCTGAAATATTGATAACCATTAATGAGCAGCTAATTCAGCTGACATCTTTAATGAGCTAGGATGGGGATATGATTTGCTAATCACTGTAATTGTGAATGTGCAGAAAGGTATTTTGGAACTGCAGCTAATTATTCCTGTGCAAGTAGTAAAAAATCTGGAATTGAAAAAGATGACATTAAAGATAAGAGATCCCCATCAGCACTTACAGGGGACAATAGTTATCAATTACCTAAAATAATCGACCTTTGTGTGTTCATTCTTGGTAACATTGTAAGTGATTCCCCTTATAGATGACAATGTACACTCCTGGAAATTGAAATAAGAACACCGTGAATTCATTGTCCCAGGAAGGGGAAACTTTATTGACACATTCCTGGGGTCAGATACATCACATGATCACACTGACAGAACCACAGGCACATAGACACAGGCAACAGAGCATGCACAATGTCGGCACTAGTACAGTGTATATCCACCTTTCGCAGCAATGCAGGCTGCTATTCTCCCATCGAGACGATCGTAGAGATGCTGGATGTAGTCCTGTGGAACGGCTTGCCATGCCATTTCCACCTGGCGCCTCAGTTGGACCAGAGTTCGTGCTGGACGTGCAGACCGCGTGAGACGACGCTTCATCCAGTCCCAAACATGTTCAATGGGGAACAGATCCGGAGATCTTGCTGGCCAGGGTAGTTGACTTACACCTTCTAGAGCACGTTGGGTGGCACGGGATACATGCGGACGTGCATTGTCCTGTTGGAACAGCAAGTTCCCTTGCCAGTCTAGGAATGGTAGAACGATGGGTTCGATGACGGTTTGGATGTACCGTGCACTATTCAGTGTCCCCTCGACGATCACCAGTGGTGTACGGCCAGTGTAGGAGATCGCTCCCCACACCATGATGATGCCGGGTGTTGGCCCTGTGTGCCTCGGTCGTATGCAGTCCTGATTGTGGCGCTCACCTGCACGGCGCCAAACACGCATACGACCATCATTGGCACCAAGGCAGAAGCGACTCTCATCGCTGAAGACGACACGTCTCCATTCGTCCCTCCATTCACGCCTGTCGCGACACCACTGGAGGTGGGCTGCACGATGTTGGGGCGTGAGCGGAAGACGGCCTAACGGTGTGCGGGACCGTAGCCCAGCTTCATGGAGACGGTTGCGAATGGTCCTCACCGATACCCCAGGAGCAACAGTGTCCCTAATTTGCTGGGAAGTGGCGGTGCGGTCCCCTACGGCACTGCGTAGGATCCTACGGTCTTGGCGTGCATCCGTGCGTCGCTGCGGTCCGGTCCCAGGTCGACAGGCACGTGCACCTTCCGCCGACCACTGGCGACAACATCGATGTACTGTGGAGACCTCACGCCCCACGTGTTGAGCAATTCGGCGGTACGTCCACCCGGCCTCCCGCATGCCCACTATACGCCCTCACTCAAAGTCCGTCAACTGCACATACGGTTCACGTCCACGCTGTCGCGGCATGCTACCAGTGTTAAAGACTGCGATGGAGCTCCGTATGCCACGGCAAACTGGCTGACACTGCACAAATGCTGCGCAGCTAGCGCCATTCGACGGCCAACACCGCGGTTCCTGGTGTGTCCGCTGTGCCGTGCGTGTGATCATTGCTTGTACAGCCCTCTCGCAGTGTCCGGAGCAAGTATGGTGTGTCTGACACACCGGTGTCAATGTGTTCTTTTTTCCATTTCCAGGAGTGTATTTTAAATGTATAAATTTTGGTCACTTTCTGCTGAAGTAATTAAAGGAAACAAGGCAAACTGAAATTTCTTGGTAAATGTTGAGGATGTGGTGCTCAAATATTAATACAATCAGAATATATCATTAGAACAAACATAACAACTAATTATATAGTCCCAACTTGAATATGGATACAGTGTGTTGTATTGTTAATTAGGAAAAAAGGAATATAACTGAAATTACTTTGAATTTGACTGTTGTGCAAAGTGAAAGACAGTTAGACAATTTAAATACAGCAGATCTTAAGTTGGACAAGTTACAGAACGAAATTTTGTATCAGCGAAGGACTGCTTTTAGTGGTTTCTCGTTAAGTAGTATATCTTTCTGTAGTTACATGGCATCAAGTATTACGATTATAATAGTGGCTCTGTGTATTCGTAAACATTGTACATGTTGCAGAGATTGCTTTCTATTCCTGCATAGAACTATAGGTGACGATTGTGCAAAAATATAGGTGTAAGAAAAGAGATCACGATGTGTTGATGATGATGTGTCACTGATAAGAAAATGATTATAATGTGCTTATAATAAACTAGTGCATTTGTGCAAATGTAAGTGTACGTTGCAAGAGATATACGATTAATTGTGGATATAGGGAAAATGTGTTACAAGATTGATGATTATTTGAAAAACTGAATATGTACAATAAAAGATTTGTGTGTCAATGAAGAAAGAGAATTGCTTGTAAAAGAAAAATATAAATAAAGAAATGAATTCATGACGTATGTACTAAATCAAATGACAGAAAAATTTTGCAGTCTCGAAAGACAGAGATACCAAGAGTGAGTAGCCAGAGTTATACTGTTGCACGATGTGTGTGGGTAAAAAGGTAACCTAACATTAGCAGTGATGCAAGCAAATAGGAGAGATTGTTTCTTTGTGGTCAGGATGACGTCGACTACATGACTGGTAGCGAAGAAGCTTCTGGAAGAAACAAGAGATCAGCAGGTGAGAAGCCTTGTCACACGAGCCTTTACAAGGAGCGCTGTCGGAAATTCTGTCTATGGTTGCCTGGCGCTGGACCTGGCTTACTCTGCCGAAAGAGCAGGGCCTAGTTTCTCCTGGCACTTAGCTCAATGGGCTACATGCAGGATTGCACGACATAATCAGTGCCTCCCATCCTGATCTCCTAGCAGGACACTTCAGTATGGATTTGCATACTTATAGTGCTGCTAGTCTCTGATGTGGTACAGGTTGTCTCTTAAGACATTCTTTACTCCTTTCAAATTAGACAGTTGGGCCACACAGGTAATAAGTGTATCTGCAAAATATAAACTGTCAAAGGTTCATTAACAAAAAAAAAAAAAAAAATGTGGTCCCAATAAACGGGAAGCCACAGTGTTATCTGAAATTAGAAGAAAAGTGCACAAGTTGATTTGGGGAGTAGCAAATTGCTTCTTCTTGCTGAAGGTTTGAAGTAACATTCTTTATCAACCTTTTTCTATCTTGTCAGCTTCCACTATGAATTTGATACAGTTCTGCAAGTATTTGAGTAAATTTTGTGAATAATATTCAGCATGTATCACTTCCATCTATTTTCCAGTCTCTGTGACAAGCAGGTATCCTATTTTGGCCTCATTTATTGTCCATCACGATTCAATCAAGAGCATTCACATTCAAAAATGTCATAACAATTATTGTAATAATATAACAATAGTGTTTAATAGATGTTTTTTTTAATAATGTCTTTCCTCTTCCTTAATCTGATCATGTTTGTTATGTTATAAATCTGTAACCATATTATATTAAATATTTGGCTCTCATTCGTAGCTAGTATGAACAATGAATTAATACTCACCATTTAATAGAAATTTACTTCGTCATTCCTTCTGTTGATTTATTTTCATTTTGTTGAGGTTGACTTTATTCTTAATATTTTCACAGTGTGCTAAGGTTCACAAGCAAAAATCTACATGTTGGAATCAAACTCTTATTTACCAGGTTTCTGTCTCCACCACAGAAATTACCAGGAGCTTCAAAAAGTTGTAAATTGTTACAATTAGGCTATAAGGGAAACAAACAGCAAATGTAACAGTGATGTCTTTTGTTTTCTAAGCCTCAAGGGATAAAATGAAAATATGGTTTTAATAGATGGGAATGGGGGTACGGAACCGACCGTATGATGTGTATTTGTCTCCATGGTGCCTTGCCTTGAGAAGGGGAAAGAAGTGGCATCCATATGGCTAACACATAACACCACATTAAATCTCGTCCATAGTACGATAATTAAGTGCGCAATTGGAGACCCTGCAGACACCTGTCAGCCAGTCTTCAAAGGAAGTGTCATTGCAGCTTTTAGTAACTTAGGGCAACTGAAAAGCGAAAAGTATCAGACTGCATTTCCACAAAAAACTCGAAACATGTAAGTGTGGACCCATGTATTTAAAATCATATGTACATCACATGAACACAGTATAACTGAAGGCACCATTAATGTTCCTTCAGGCCAGACATCTGAAAAGACTTTACATTTAAAGCTAAAATTTGTAACTCTACATAATTTTGTACATTATAAAGGGATTTTACTGTCAGGAATACTCCCAAACAGCCGAAAAAGGATTTGTTACAGACGTCCTGGTTTTGCTGAGTTGTAATAAATACGTGGCTCAAATTATTTAAAAACAGGTGACAAAGTGGACAACAAATATCTTCATTATGCACACCTAGAGCCTGACTGCAACAACATATTGTCAAACTGTATAATTCACTTGCATAATGTGGTCTAAAACCTCATATTCAATCCTTTAAAACGAGGATTGTTACTGAAGATCTGAAAATAGTGATTAGATCTCATATTTAATTACATAAATAGTACCTGTACTCCATTTATTATTTCAAAATGTATGATAAATCCTACAAACTGCACACAGTTCAACAATATTTTGTTGCAATTAATTATTTAAGTGCTATATAAACTGATGCTTTCCAGAGCAAGGAACAATAAGTTTCTTAAGTGTGCTATGAAGCTGTAACACAAAGTATGCAAACTGTGAGCACATTGTGCAAGAGAACAAAAAATTTTAAGACATATTTATATACTGTGGCAACACTATCACAGATTAATTTACATGAGAAATTAATGGAGCAGAATATGCAACAAAATAAATCAAATTTTGTAACACAACTGTGGCAAGATCTACAAAGAATTTTTAAGTTTATAATAAATTCACATATGTACAAATACTTCATGTCACTACAGAGTGGACCATTTGCACAAATTTATGAAGGATATAAGAGAGAATTAATGAGCAAGGATCCTTCAGCCTAGTAACCCCTCCCCAACTCACAGAAAAAAAAATGACTAGATCTAAACTATCAGATATAATACAACATTGCCTTTTCAGACAGTTCATGAACTGGAAATATAAAGCTTCCTAATATGATTACATAACAATGTAAAAGATAAGTAATTACGCAAACATAAAATATGGCTTCTCTGTCTATAAAGAGAACATAATTGCATTCATAAATACCAGCAAGGGACTTAGTTTTCAGAAATACAATAAATGACACAAATACAAGGTAGTGATTACCCTAATTAGCTCTTATAATCATTGGCAACATGAAGCACATAATTACATTAATACAACAGATACATAAAGGGCACTTATGAGTCATATCTTGTGACAGTTACATTATTGTACGCACACTGGTAAAAACAGATTAGAGTACACTGATAAATAAGGTTCTACAAATAAGGAATAACAGTAAAAAATGGAAATAGTATGTCGATATTTGGATGTTATGCACTTCACACAAAATCATTAATGAAAATATTGTATAACACAAACCCGTTAAAGTCAATAAAAACATAGCAATGCAATAAATGTTACACCTGTTGGATGATAGTAAGGCAGCCAGTAATGAACACGAGACATCAGAAAATCATGTAGCAAGCGCCACACTAAGTGCGAAAACAATAAAACAACTCTTAAACTTCTCATCACTTCAAATCTTTCATAGAAATACAATATTCCAACATTATGTACATTCTTTAATAAAATGTGGAAATTAATGTTTTCTTTCCCGTAACTTAAAAGCATTATCAATTAAAACATGCATGTACAAAGGTATTTTACATAACCCCTTTTTAATTAAAACAGAAATCTGCCTATGTTACTCTACAATCTGCCTACACTTTCAGACATGCAATTACAACAAAGTTCATTGTATGAACGACAACAACAACAAGAGATATAAAATATTTGATGGGAACCAACAACATTTCATTTTATTTGGAGATTTATCACATATAAAAAGATTGAAAAGTCAGCAGCCATACATGGTTTTCGAAGACTCTTTTACTCGCAATTAAGAAAAAATCTCTGCGAGACAAGAAGCTCGAGACAGATGAGACATTTTACAACACTCAGTTACGAATACAACACTAACAGTGGGTAATTCAATCGCAAGGAGATAATGACAATAAGAAGGAAATAAAGTTACAGAACAATTTGTCAAACAGACCACAATTAATGATTTCTTTGATAAAGGTACTTGAGGGAGAATATAGAACTGTATCTACATCAAAAATTACTGAATTATTGTTATTATTATTATTGGATGTATGAAATAATCATGGCAGTAGTAATGACACTAGATGTGATGCAATGATTCATAGAATAAATAAAACTGAAATTCTGCTGTAACTTACTACAGAAGAAATTATTATTAACATTTCTGTTTAGTTCCTCGACATCTCGCATCTAAAAGGTAAGTAGTGAGCAACTTGTGTTCTGATTTCTTAAACATTGGCAGCATTATTCACTATACAAAGAAACTGGACTGTATTACTGCATAATATGGTTACAACTACTGTCACAAGTCTTGTAGATTAAACTCTTTCTAGTGTCAGCAATATGTATACTTAAGTGTGGGTGAAATAATGTCTTGAGTTAACACATAATACCAGTAATTACTCACACATAATGCAATATGAAGGAGCTTTTGTTGTTTAGCAATGAAATACTGACAATTAGATAAATATTACTATAAATAATTGGTAGACATTAAATGGGAAGTTTTTCCACACTAAAAACAAAATCTGATGTCCTCATCTGAAGATCATCCTTCCACTGTAATACCATGAGCATATTATATTGGTTTTGTTGCTTCGAAACAACATTTATGACATACATGTATTTAACAGCACAAAAATTTCTGGGGGGAGGGGGTGATAACACAACATGGAACTGGTTCTCTTGACCGTGATATAACATTAACCTGTCACACTGCACCTTGACATCATGTTAGTGTAACTGAAAGTTGTAAATGGATAAGTGTTGGAGTGAGCTATAACTGAAGTGAGGAAAGCAGATCGAAAGACAGTCAGATGTGAGATTCATTATGTGGATGTTAGAACTGCTAGCAGTCTGTCAGAATTTACACGAAAGTTCAAAGTGGAAATGGGGCACGGTTCAAAATACCTCCTCCGTTCTTTTTAATGCAACTTGATAGATGAGAACCTGCAAGTTATAACACTGCATCCCCAAACGTGTAAAGTAAATATTCATTTGGCTATTTCTCACTCTAACTTCATTCACATAACAAGTTAACTGTTGCTGGATCTGAAAATTCTTTTCCAAGCATGAACAGAATGTACTGTCATTCTCATACTATTAGTAAATAAGAAAACTGAGTAGGTTCTTCACTGCATAAAATCACCAGCCTCTCATATAAGCCACGAATCTACAGAGGCTTCACTAGTGGCCAAAGAGCTATGGCAATTGTCTCGGATATGAATAAAATTAATATTTAGGGCATTCTGTGGGGGAATAACATAACAAAGATCATTGTCAAACCATAAAACTTCGCTGGCTATGATCGTATCAACTGTACCCTCCAAGCACATTTCCCGGCTAACTCAAAGTGGAATTCAACATGGACTGCCCTTCTAACCTTCACAGTAGATCTCCTGCATAACTTGCTGTGCTAAGATTAGGTGCAGTTTTGAGTGTCAAAACTGAGTACCGCTTGTTATAAAATTCCATTACAAACAAATGCAAAATTTTCATTCTGGAAATATTACAAGACCGCACAAATTATGAAACTGAGCGAGAAAACAATGGTAAATTTGCTGATATAAAAGAGAGATTTTAAAAATTAATGCTTAAATGCAGCATTAATTGTCTAAAGTCAACTTATCTCAGTGTGTGACTAAAGTATCCAGTGGAATTTAAGATGGTGCAACTTTGGATGGTTGGTTGATTTGGCAGAGGGCACCAAACAGCAAGGCCATCGGTCCCATCGGATTAGGGAAGAATGGGGAAGGAAATCGGCTGTGCCTTTTCAAAGCAAAATTTCTATCTAATACCACAGATTTCATTAGAATTTAAAATGTGCTATTAATAAGTACATTTTGGGAGGGGAGGGGTGTGTGTGTGAGGAATCATACATTCACTGATTATACTAGCTATAAAATTACACCATTAAACTTTTTTTTTAATGTGTCACTGCTGCAAGAGAAAGGATTTCTGACGTATTGGGGCCACTCACTTAAGAAAAATTAGTCACAACAAATATTCCAGTTAGAACGTAATAGTTTCTACCAGGTTTTAAAATAAATAACTTGATATAAGACGATACATTTGAGTTTCACAACCAGTAATTAGTGTGATTTACGCCTAGCTTTGTGACTGACAAAGGCAACTCTTACTTGAAATCTTTTACCTGAATTGCTACGAAACTAGAAAGATAACTTACCCCACTCTGTCATTCTGTATTAATACCACAGGGATCAGCTTCAAACAACATAAGTTACTAGTATAATCCCACACATATTAACAAATGTCATAGTTTACAATCTCGATTTGTCCATACAGTATAATAGGCAATGTGCTATCTTGCAACAAAGAAGATGAGCTTAATCTGGATCAAATCTATTGGTCTGGTATACCAGCCACTATGGATGTAGTATTGTATTCTTTAGACAAACATCAGCCTAGTTGACCACCTGATCTCAAAAACACACAATGTTAAAACACAATTTACATGATTCATATAAAGATGAGAAATTTGAACTCTTAGGGCAACAGATTTAATTGAAAAGACTGAGGCACAGCCACAGAAAGAAACAGAGATGGTCGAACATGGATTGATGATTATACACCATTAACGCACTCTGTCACTGGCGAGACAAAAGACTGAAGGAGAAGATCACAGGTTATATTACAACTTTATATAATATTCCCAAAATACTAATCACACTCTTCAATAAGAGAAGTGGTGTTTTTTTATTTACAACAGGGAAAAAAAGAAAAACCCTGATAAAAGGCCAAATTAGAATCGTAGTAAATCTGCATAAAGAGAACAGTCAGAAAGCAGAAAAAACATTAAACCTGGTTTCAACACCAAAAATTTTTTGAAAATAAAATTTTGTTTTGTTTTAGCATTATGCAAAAAATTTACAAAACAAGTATTTCTCTTTGTGGTTTTAGTGTAAATAACACAGTCACCACAAGTAAAGATACACACACTAACAACTGCTTGTTTTTCTCGACATCCCCTATTAAGGAGAACAATTTGGTTATTGAAAACCTCACTGAAATATTTCTGTGGATGAAATACAAATGCAGATCATGTTACTTTTGTGTAAAGTACTTAAAGACCATACTTAATTATTAGTTAAGAGGCCATTTAAGGAAATCATTTCCACAATGTTCTTGTGAACAAGCAGTTCATTTTAAGAATGTACTTCCAATTTTGTAAAGTGGCAGTCAACACAGTTTTTCTTATATCTGGATTTGCTACTATGTGGAAATTAATATTCAGAAATGATAGTTAACTCAAAACATTGTGATAGTACTCAATTTATACAAAGATGAAGCAGCTGTTAAACAAAAAATTGTTTGAAATTACAGAATGTTGCTTTATGCACAGTCCACGTGGAAGAGTATTTCCTGCATTTTTGATGTACTGGTTCATTAAAATAACCCTTACTCTTAACCCTTAAATGTATAATAATAATAATAATAATAATAATAATAATAATAAAAGCAGCATCAAACCAGCAACATCTGTGGCTTGAGCACCAAACTTCTGGAGCACTAACTTAACATTTAAACCAAATGAATGACAACATGTGACTTCACGATACAAAACTAGAGGCCACAAAAGAATACTTCAACTAGTATATTCCAAAAATTCCAAAAGACCTATACCTATAATACAATACCTAGTATGGAAATGAATTTTTTTTTAAATGCATTGTAACTGGAATACTGTGCTTGATTCAAATGGAAATACTATTACAAATCAGCTTCATTGAACTCAATGAGTATATTTGTTTGATTTTTGATTCTTCCCATATTCTGACAACACAACGGGCAATGCTGTGAACAAGTGAGGTCCAAGATCTATGACTTCAGGGAACGTATTGTTTGAAATGAACATTTAAATAAAAGAGAGACCAGAAAAATGGGTCTTATCCAAAACATACAATTCAGAAAATTGTGTTGTTTTCTGAGTGTCAATCACAGTTTTCATTATTTCAAACCCTTCGGTTTCAGGTGGTGTTGCCCATAATCAGATTTGTCGAACAATATAATTTGGTGCACACTCAAAAGGCAGCAGACATAAACTTTCTACAACAGGAGAACAGGTGGAAATACTGCACAGAATAGTACATTATAAAGGAACTCAAGATTTGCATCCTCTGGCTAGAAGCCCACAGATAACTACTTAACAAACGAAGTGATTTTGCACATAGTAATTATTATGAAATATATAAGGACATGTTTTGCTGTTTGTTAGTCTTTAGTGTTGGGATGGGACAGGACATTTCACCAAGTGTCTCCTGTAGTGACATGCCATACACTGACAGCATCAGGTTTGACATGTCAGAGAAAACTTCAGTGTGGCTCTACTTTTAGCTTGGATTCCTGCAGCATACTTTACCATAATTTAACAGAAAAAAAGGGAGGACACACTCTTAAATTTTTAAAGTGTTTCCCTTCAATAAAATATGTTTGTCAATCTACAAAATCCTCTGCAATGATTCATGAATAATGCTCTGGTATGTTTTATGTGCAGAATATTTGAAGTGTGAATTTTTGTATCTGTTAGTATCTGCAGAATGTACTCATTAACATCACAAGCTTTTCATACCAATGAAATTTCTTTTAAAATCTTTAAGAATTATTGCGGCAAGTTTAGCTGACAGTGAAACTAATAGTTCTGTTACGACTGGTTACTCTGTAGATACAAGAAATAATATGTTATAAAACATTGATAGTGATTAGATTCTTTTTAGTTCCATAATTTTGTAAACATAGGAGTAGAACCCAATTGTAACTTATTTTTATATTATTTTAAAGATCTGAAGATGGACAACACTAACCAAAACCAATTACTTTGAAACAATACAAACAGCATTTGACATATAGAAAATAACTATTTTCAACAAATAAGGAATCCTCCCCGTCAATAAATACATCCAGTTCTGAAGAACATACTAATAATTAAGATACACAAAATTCAAAACCTATAACAAAAATTTAAACGTTGAACATTACAGAAGCTGAGCATTCTCACGCAAAAGATGAAAATACAATCAATCCAATCTATAATGGTTGGCACAATCGGTCCCATTTCTTAACACAAGTGGGGAAAAAATAAAGACTGCTAGAAAAATAGCATCAAGCAGATTATAGAAACCAGGAGACACACGAAATAAAACTAAATAAGAAATCACAGAAGTAAATAAAATTAACTATGAGTGGGAATGGTGATTAGGACTAATTATACCATATGATGAATGAAAAGATAGTATTGGAAAAAAAGAATGAAAAGAGAAAAAACATGGGTAAAAAAATTCCAAATATCCAAAAACAAAGTTGGTGCCCATATACATCTGAAGACTGATTCACAGAAGCCACTACATCAGTTTTATGTTAGAAATTATTCTGTTCAAGTAAGCTTTCTTAGAAATTTTGTACAGTCAATATTAGTGTTAGACAATAACCTATCTCGGAACATAATTATACTATGTAAAATCTGACACCCTATGTTGACATAAGAATTGGAAACCAATGGACTGCATAATTAACATATAGGACTTGACAGATGTGAGCTCACACTTTCACACAATTACATTTACTTTGTTCGTATTAGCTACATAATGGTAGAGAATCAGCACTTGTCAGATAATATAAGACCTTATTTGCAGCCATACTTGCTAATTTTGCACCTCCATTTGGCTGCCAATACTGCTCATTAGCATACACCTTTCCCATGAAATACTCTTCCTTGCTACAGATAAAACTATCTTCTCAGCACAACTACAAACACTTAGATCCCTGGCATAGGAAATCATTTCCATCTCACAATTTGGTTTTATTAATTACTTGCTTTTTTTAAATTTTTTTAAATAAAAAACCTGTGCGTACGTCCATGCGCGCGCTACCACACACACACACACACACACACACACACACACACACACAAAATAATTATACATGGGTCAAACAGGGAGCCAATTACAAGCAAATGAACTGTAAGGGGGGAAAAAAACACCTGTGCTTTTTGGCTTCCACTGGGATAAGGAATTTTTTCAACTTTCCTCTTGTCCCTTTAATGCTTTCTTAACATTACTATATAATTTTTAAAAAAATCAGGTATGTACAGAAAATATTCACCATGAACAGCAATATTCTGTATCAATAAAGGGTGTATTTAAACTGAAAAAATGGGAAACTATCAAAATCTTTATACCAAACTTAAACTCCTTATCGTAGTGAGTAACACTAAACAACAAATAGTGTTGTATGATATAGTCTTTACTTTCAAAAGCACTGATACTCTCAAAATGTATTTGAACCTAAAATAATAAGGGTTATCAAACAAGCAACACATCAAACAAAAACTAAATGTATCATTATTCTAGCTAACAAGTTAACTCAGTGCATAAATGTTGTGGGTAATGTTGCATAATTTTTCAATAGCAACTTTCCTCCAATGACAGGACACACATAGAATTAACAATTTCTAACAAATAACAGTACGTAAATAGGTATGTCTTCATTTTATAAAATGAAAAGAAAGCAATGAAAAATGAAAAGTGTATTCAGAAGTTTTTGACGAAAATGGACATGGATTTTTGAAATCTGTTCGCATTTTTCTTTTCCCATTTCTTACGATTTCTTTCATTACTAATGAGGACCTAGGTGCAACAGCTAACAATCTGTAATTATCTTATTTGCTGTTTGTTATACATCAACTACTCAAGCTCAGTTCTAAACTGACCTAATAATCAAGCTCATTTCACCAATGGAAACAATATTAGTTTGCATAATCTATTTTCCCATTTAAAATTAAATGAGATTTTTATGGAGAATACTGGGGGATGGAACACATTAAACAGCACAAAAATGCACACAAAAGTAATAATCAGAAATTGCCACCTAGTCATGGATTTGTCATTTTATGGTCTTGAGACATCTGCTCTTTTGTGACATCTTTATGCTTCCCAGTCCACTGATCAAATAATACTACAATACCTCCATAATATATAAATGGTGATGTCTTGCTTATATTAGCACATACACACTGCTATTAATAACAAGAAGTCGTAAAGTATAAAATAAAATACATGCAGAGAGAATGGCACATAAATGTCATAGATACAATAGAGTTACTAACAGAAAATACTTAAACAGAAATTGACTCTGATATCAAAAACTAATATTACACAAATACAATTTCTGCACTCATTACTGATTAAGAAATCGTGCTATGGTATTGTGACAAATGAGGAAATTATAGGTCACAATTCAGTTTTCATGCCAGGACCATACAGTGGCTATGATAAGCAATACACTTATCTCTGCTTATAGTCAAATTACAAACTATTACTAAGTTTATCCAGTAATGTAGAGGGGAAAAATGTCTGGTATCATTTTCAACATCTGTCTAGTAAAATAAACATATGATTGAATTTCAAGTAAGTACAATGATTGAAAAACATAGTCATATTGATCTATTACTGTGACTGGTATCTTCAGCAAAACATTTCCAAGTAATTTCAATTAAGCACTCAGATCTACAGAAAGATATACATAAATGAATTTATGACTAGACAGTTTGCAATCATTTACAGAGTTACCGAGTATTAAAATTTTAAAATTTGAGAAACAGGTTTGAGCAAAACAGTATGTTTATAGACTTTTATAGAGGTTTTTTTCCTTGCCTCTCTGTTTTGCAGAAAGGTAAGAAATATTTTAGGTTCTTCAAATTAAGATCACAATATTCCCAAAGCAAATAGTGCTTTACAAGGGACAACAATGATACTAAAATATTTACAGTTTGCTACTCTGAACAGAGTACTATGAAAACAATTTGTGGAATTTCATCTGTACAATTAGTTAGCAATGACTCAAATCTCAACAAAAAGAAATCCAAAAACTTTACATAATTTAACAAACAGAAAGATTAATTATTCCCAGTTCATGATGTCCCTTTGCAAGGATTGAGTGCCAAAAGTGCAGAAAGATTATACATTGTGCAACCTTAAACAGATTTGGTGACACAATTATTGTACAAATAAACTGCTATCAAACAAATAATGCAACTGAAATTATACTAACTACATATTCTTTCCTGTCCCACCCAACCACATGCATGAAAACACACACACACACACACACACACACACACACACACACACACGAGAGAGAGAGAGAGAGAGAGAGAGAGAGAGAGAGAGAATATCTGTACACACAATATGATTACTAACATAACACAGAAAAGGTTCTAAAAGATCTCGGCACATGATACATGTTACATTTTTTCATCACAATATATGTCTTCGCTTCAAGCATCACACAGTGCTCAATGCTTACACTCATAAATTTACATAAATAAAATGGAAACCTTAGCATCTCCTTTAAAATCTTCTGGTACATGTTATATCAAATTAACACATCAACATATCCACATTTTAAAAATTGGATCACAACATGATAAATGCATTTACCATTTACCCGGCATGTCACCTATTGTCTGGAGTCTTTTTGTGACGGACGTGATTGAAAATACACACACATAAAAAACATACAACATATGCACACACAGGCACACAAATACTTGAACAATCTCTCTTCTCCATATAGCTGCTCATTTCCATGAGTAATTAACTATTTCCTCATTAATTCTGAAGAAAATTGGTGTTTCAATTATTTTTTTCAGTTCAACAAATCCTCCACAGCTTCACAAGGAACGTTGCCTGAGTGAAGCACATGTCATCACAGTCAAACGAAGACTATTTGAAGTCTCTTCGTAAGACATTTAAAATAAATGATTCTCAATTAATAGTTCTACTACACTCATTACGCAAAGTACATCACTTTCTTAGTGTCAGCATGCACTGTTATCGCACGTGCCATAGCTCCAGGAGTGCGGTCTTCACTGCAACCTGACTGATGTGAGCCTTCTCCACTGGAGAAAAGGGAAAGAAAACAGTGTGAACATTAGACACGAATTATGGATTTGTCAAGGCATATATATTTAATTCTATTACCCCAAAAGAAATGAAATGCTGTTTTACATGATCACCATCAGTAGAAAAATCAAGTACAGAATTTGACAAAATTAACAAGAATTAATTCCTTTCTGGATAATAAAAAATTATTTCGAAATATCAATGCTAGATACAGGTACGCAGTTTGTTGTGAATATTAGCTTACCCCTTGTTTTTTTAAATTTTTTAAATAGATATGCTTACTACATTACTTATTTACTTGTTGGTGCTAGAGTCCTTGTAGAATCTTAGCTTCCTTTGTCATCTGCCTACATTATTTTCTGTCCAATCACTTTTCTTCTCCAATTCCTGACTCCCATTCGTCCGAGATCCTTCTCTATATCTTCGAGCCACCTTTTTCTGGGGCTTCCTTTTCTCCTCCCCACTTTCAAGCTTTCCTAAAAACATCTCCTTAACACTTCAAGTTTTTGGCATTATCTGTACACATTCAGCCCATATTACTGTTCCTTGTTTGATATTTACAGCAATATTCATCTGTCCAAGAAGTGCTTGTGGTTCTGCATTTGTCTTTATTCTCCAGTTTCTCTCCTCTGCCCAAAAAACCTTTCTCAAATTATTACCATAGGTCTTATAATAGTAAAATATATTTGGATTTTTGTATCCCAACTAACGTTTCTGGACTTGAATATATTCTGCAAGGAATAACAATACACTTGCTACCTTTTCTTGAATTTTTGCTGCTGCCCTATAGTCGAGCCTAGGTATTTTGCTTTTCCAGTCTCCTCCCTCCCCCCTTTTTATTGATGTCTCTCTTCTCTATCCCCATAAAGACTCCCATTGTCATATCAGAACCAGGAGGGGGTGTCCTCTTTATAGGTGAAGGGAAGCTGACCAGCCTAGTGGGGTAAGCCCCAAGAGCAAATCCTGGTCCTTCAGGTTGGGGTTGGGTCAACAACTCCACCTTGTAAAATCGAATCTTTGTGGACACCACTCATCAGCCTCTGGAGTACACGGATTACAAGACAATGGCAGAGCAAAGAAAGAAGAAAATGGGTATCATGATACCCACCAGGAATGTGAGGCCACTTAACGGATCTGGCAATTTGCGAGAAATCAGAGAGGAAATGAGTAAGTACAGAGTGAAAATACAGTACCTGCACTACCAGAAATAAGATGGAAACATTTTTTCCAGGGAACACATACTGATACACAGTTGAAGGGGTACAGGTCATTATGGTACTGGTTTTCTTATAAATAGCTCAATAAAGGTAAAATAACACAATGGAAAGTTCAGAATGGAATAATGAGATTATGAAAAGGATAGATTGCCACTCACAATATAATGGAGATGTTGAGTAGCAGAAAGGCATAACAAAAAGACTGCTAAACAAGGTCTTGGGGTACAAAGAAGGAGCCTCCTAGAAGATTGTGAGTCTAAAGACTGAAGACAAACACAATCGGACATACCCTGGAAATGGTGAAAGATTTCACCGGCTAATCCTTCTAACACCAGATCAAGTTAAAGTCCAAAACCAAATTAACATCAAGATGCAACGGCCTTTATCAAGACCACCCCTTGTGACGATCTTGATAAATATTGAGGGATTCTCTAGTCATAAGAGTGTTTTATTAGCAGACACGTGCTATAAGCATAAATGCAATGTATTGTTGGTGCAGGAAACACACCGGGGAGCCACCAGCCACAGACCTAAAATAGCAGGAATGGATTTGGTCATTGAAAGACCTCACGACAAGTATGGGAGTGCGATTTTCATCAGACCCGGGCTCAACGTAACATCAGCCGCAATGACAGACGTAAATAACATTGAACTACTTACTATTCGCGCCCAGAAGTTCTCTGTGACGTCTGTGTAAAAACCACCAGATGTGGACTTTGTTTTCCATGAACCAAACAATTTTACATATGACCATATTAATTTTGTCATGGGCGATTTCAATTGCCATGGTGAAGCATGGGAATATAATGAGACTGATGAGAATGGTGTACAGCTTGAATCCTGGGCTGACACTGATGACCTACAACTCATTCATGACCCAAAACAGCCAGCATCGTTCAACAGCAGGAGATGGAGAAGGGGATTAATCCTGACAACATCTTTGTGAGTAGGAAGTTGGCAGCACAGTGCATGAAGCTTGTTGAAGAACCTATCCCAAGTACAAAACACAGACCCGTCATTTGTGTTGTGAATGCCATGGTTAAACCAGAGGAGGTGCCTTTCCGAAGACAGTTTAATTTCAAAAAGGCAGACTGGCAGAAATTTAAAGAGCACTTGGACGAAGAGATTGAGAAAATTCCTCCTCGACCAGATGAGTATGGTAGATTTATCGATCTTGTGAAAGAGATCTCAAGGAAAAACATCCCAAGGGGTTGCCGTACCCATTACATCCAGGGTCTGACTGGCAGCAACAAGGTCTTACTTGAAAGGTACCAAACGCTGTTCATTCAGCACCCCTTCAGCGAAGATACGATGGAGGCTGGGGAGGAACTAATGCAGGCTATTGCTGAGGATAAGAGATCACGGTGGTGCAAACTAGTCAAGAATCTTGACATGAAACAAAACAGCAGACGTGCTTGGAAATAACTGAAAAACTTAAGTGGGGACCCAACTGACCACCAGCAGAAGAACAATGGGGTAACATCAAATCAGATTGCTAGCCAACTTCTGAAGAATGGGTACACCAAAGGGAAAAGAGAAAGGGAAAGAGTTATACCCCAAGAACAAAAAGATTACGGACTCCTCAATGCTTCATTCACAGCAACTGAACTGGAAGACGCCATTCAGTGTATGAAACTGAATAAGGCCGCTGGAACTGACGACCTTAGAACAGAGCAGATAAAACAGTTTGGGCCCAAAGCTCGAAACTGGTTACTACAAATGATGAACACCTGTGTTAAAGAGCTGAATATTCCAAAACTATGGCGGCAGGCGAGAGTGGTGGCTCTACTAAAACCTGGCAAGGAGATAAAGGACCCCAAAAGTTACAGACCAGTGTCACTTCTATGCCATCTCTATAAGATTCTATGCCGTCTCTATAAGATACTGGAGCAGATGATTCTCAACCGGGTGGCAGAAACTATAGATGGAAAGCTCATAAAGGAACAAGCCGGTTTCAGACCAGGAAGATCTTGTTGTGGGCAAATACTTAATCTGATGCAACATATAGAAGATGGCTCTGAAAAAAAATTAATAACTGGAGCAGCTTTCATAGATCTTACTGCTGCAAACGACACGGTAAACCACAGAAAGCAATTGTGCAAATTATATCACCTCACAGGGGACTGTAGGTTGACAATGGTTATTGGTAGTCTTCTGCAGAATCAAAGATTTTATGTCTCCCTAAATGGTAAGAACAGTAGATGGCGACTGCAGAAGAATGGCTTACCACAAGGAAGTGTACTTTCTCCCATCCTTTGCAATATGTACACTAATGACCAACCTATATCTCAAGATGCAAGACTGTTCGTATATGGTCCAGGGGTCCAATTTTGATGCAACATCTGGAAATCTCTCTAGAGCGCTTGAAAAACTGGCTCAATACCATGACGCCAATCACCTCAAGCCAAACCCTAACAAAACCAAAGTATGTGCTTTCCATCTGCGCAATAGAGATGCTGGAGTTGAGCTTGATGTTACATGGCAAGGTAAGAAGCTAAAGCACTGTCCAACACCTAAATACCTTGGGGTTGTACTTGACAGAACGCTTTCCTTCAAGCAGCATTGCCAAAACACCAAGGCTAAAGTCTGTTCCAGGAATAACATCATCCGCAGGCTGACAAACTATGAATGGGGAGCTCAACCATCAGTACTGAGAACATAAGCACTTGCTCTGTGTGTTTCTGCAGCAGACTATGCAGCGCCAGTATGGGAAGCATCTGCACATGCTAAACAGGTTGATGTGAGTGTAAATGAGACAATGCGAATTGTTACAGGCTGTCTCAGATCCACACCAACGGGTAATTTGTACCTACTTGCTGGAATTGCCCCATCCAAGATCAGAAGGCAGGTGGCAGCACACGCTGAGAGAACAAAGAAAGAAACAGATTCTAGACACCCACTGAATGGGCACGTCACTCAGGCTCGGAGGCTTAAGTCTAGAAATAGCTTTATTGCAAGAACCAAGATCCTTGACGGTTCACAGGAAGGTAATAGAGTCCGTAAATGGGAGAATGAACAAACCACACTGCAGATAATACCAAAAGAGCAAATGGCACCTGGAAACAAACTTTCTTACACAGTGTGGAGAACACTAAATAGGCTGAGGGCTGGTGTACCCAGATGCCAAACTAATCTGTGCAAGTGGGGACTGCTGACTAACGATGACGACGTTCTTTGCGGATGCAGAGAGGTACACAGGGTGTCTACGTGGACAAGAAAAAAAAATTCCCGGATTTCCCGGTTAAAAACACAATTTCTCCCGGATGAAATTACGTATAAAGCGGGTGAAAATACATCCGTGTTAAGTAGCAGTATACTTTCCCTCGGAGCTGTAAAACCTATCAGTCCTTTGAATCGTAAAGGTCTTATACCGGCGGAGGACGTCCCAGCATTTAAGAAAACGAAATCTAGGAAAAACAATGCATTTGGAAAATCGTTTGATGCGAGACAATATGCACAGAGTTTATTTTCGTATTGCTAAAGTATATACACAAATTCCACAAATTACAGCACGGTAGCTTCCGAAACTCTAAAATAGAGATTGCGTTGAGCGATGCACTTTTGTCAGCCAGTCATAGTTCATGTCACGTGATCTCACTAGCGAATGACAGCAGTTATTCAGAGCACGAGGCCTACGAGAAAGACAGGCCGCGGCGCGTACGTTAAGAACGTGGGCCGAGCTCGTTGAACTCAGCAAAGTGCGTTTCTACAGCGCTTAACTCGTAAGTAGATGTGTATGTACGAACGAGAATTGCATCGTCTATTGGCATCCACTGATATTAGTCCTACAATGATAGGAAGTCCGTAGGCCTAGTAACAGGGTCTAATTTGGCAATTAAAATCATGCCAAAATGATTATCAGTTGCGTAGAAAAGTCGAGGTGTTCTGGCATGAAGAGCCTTGTGACATTACCCAGTAACACATTACGCACATTTTTTTGAAGGTCAATTACACTTTTTGCCATCGATCGCATAATTTTTATCTATGTAAAAACAACATTAAATATGAAAACTAACTTGAAGCTCGGTCTTTTTTTAGCGTGTGTTACACGTTAAGTCATATCAAATACAAATGTGCCGGTAAAATTTTAAATAGTGGCATAAATGACTTATCTTCTCGGCCCGACATTTTTCAAATGGCTGATCCTCAAAGTGTTACGTTTTGAATGAGAGTTATAACGCCCTGTGATTTAAGAAATTCACTGCACATTCTCACACGTAACATAAATCATCTTGTGTGGAAATTTCCTTTGAAAGTAACGCATCTCAAGCCACTATTCGTAATATTTTCTGGTGATCTGTTAGAAATGTAAACAATTGTGACGTCACACACATCGAATGCATGTTAGTTGTTACGGACGTACTGCATAATCTTCGACCTAAAGCCTTTGACACTTAACGGTGTCGGTAAGCTGGTCTGTGCATTGTGTAAATTACCCATTTTCTATGCAACTAAACTTTTATTTTGGTGTTACTCTCTGATTTGTGTTTCATTGCTGCAATATTATTCAGCAGTAGTGGACTAAAGTTCTTTGTCAGCGTATCAGATCTTACACGTCACACCTACAAAACTTTAACTGAAATCTAAAACAACGAATTCTAAAAAATTCCCGGGTTTTTCCCGGATGTCCCGGGCCATATACACCCTGGGTACAAGAGGAGGCACATTTGCTCATGTGCCGACTACTGCTGGAGCCCTGCAGTTTTAGTGACCTGCTACAAGCCAACGACAAAGCCGTAGCGGTGGCTAATTATTGGAAAAATAAAATTTGATCTGGACACGAAAAAGTAAAGTAACAAGGTCTTGCTCTGAAATGGACTCCCCCCCCCCCCCCCCCCCCACACACACACACACACACACACACAAAGATCACTGTTTCTGGCTGCCAAGGCCAGACTTTGTGGCCAGAGACAGTGTGCGAGGTGTGTGTGTGTGTGTGTGTGTGTGTGTGTGTGTGTGTGTGTGTGTGTGTTTCGAAAGACGGCCTTTTGGCTGAAAACTTACTTGTTTAGTACTTTTTCTGCTGTGCCTGCCTGTGCCTCAACATCTCCCCTATATGATGAATAGCAATCTATCCTTCTTATCATATTGTCAATGAAGGCAAATTAATAAGTTTCATAGCACTTAATGAGAGGCTGTGTTTCCTGTGAATTGGGGCAAAATTTTTCTATGTTACGATGATGTGTGCCTATGCCCCTACATAAGAATCAAATGAAGAGTAAAAGGATGCATTTTACTCCAAACTGGAGGAGGAAATCTCCGTGATGAGACAATGATCCTTGGGGATCTGAATGCAAAATTGGGGAAAGAAGAAGTGTATAGAAAAAACAATGGGAAATAAAAGCCTGCATGAAGTCAGTAATGATTATGGACTAGGGCTGATAGACTTTGCCAATGGTAAGGAAATGATAAAAAGCACATGGCATCCAAGGAAAGATATTAAGAGGTGCACAGGTGCATCACCAGATGGAGTTACAGGAAAGCAGGTAGACCAATGGCACACATCAGAAATTATGGAAGTCAGCAGCTGTAGAGGGGCAGATGAAGACACACATCATTATTTCGTGTAGATCCAGCAACTTAGGAAAAGACTAACACACACACACACACACACACACACACCATTCACAAGCAAGCATAACTCATGCACACACAACCACCAACTCCAGCACCTCGAGCTGGAATGCAACATCATGTGGGATGCAAGCAGCAATCTGGATGGGGTGGGAAAGGGGAAAGGGAAGGTATAGTAGTGTACAGGTGAGGAGAAAGACTAACACTGTCTGGTGTAGTGTGCAGGGACTGGACAGTCACCATGTGCAGCATCAGGAGGTCAGGAGGTTGTGGGGCAGAGAAGTGGGGAAAAAGGAGCAAACAAGGAAAGGAGTGGGGAAAGTTGGGTGGATGTGTTGGCAGAGGGCTAAAAAAAAAAAGGGTGGAGACGGAATGGGGATGAGATGATAGGACAGAGGGGGTGGAAACTATTGGGTACAGGGTGTGGGACAGTACGTTACCACAGGCTGAGGCTGGGATAATTATGGGAGCGGAGAATATGTTGTAAGGATACCTCCAATATGTGCAGTTCAGAGAAGCTGGTGGTGGAATGAAAGATCAAGATGGTTTGGGTGGTAAAGCAGCCACTGAGAGTAAGGGTGTTACGTTCAGGTGCATGCTGTGCCACAGGGTGGTCTACTTTGGTCTTGGCCACAGTTTGGCAATGGCAGTTCATGCTGGTGGACAGCTAGTTGGTAGTCATACCACTATAGAAAGCTGTGCAATGATTGCAGCATAGCTGGTAGATGACATGGCTGCTTTCACAGGTGGCCTGGCCTCTGATGAGGTAGGATAAAAACCAGATTGGAATAGGAAGTGCTGGGTGGGTGGACTGGGCATGTTTTGCAACTGGGATATGATCCTTGTGAAAAGGGGTTGGGATTAGGAGTAGCATATAGATAGACTAGGATGTTGTGGAGATTGGGTGGGCGATGGAAGACACCGGAGAGTGAAGTGTCTCGGATACGATGTCACTCATTTCTGGGCATGATGACAGCTAATCAAAGCTCTGGTGAAGGATGTAGTTCAGTTGTTCCAGTCCAGGGAGGTACTGGGTGATGAAGAGGACAGTCCTTTGTGGCTGGTTCTTGGGGGTGGTGGGAGGATTGTGGGTGTGAGGGGAATATGGCAAGGGAAATCTTTTGGTAAAAAGAGGTCTAGGGGATAGTGCCTGTCTGTGAAGGTCTTGATGAGACCCTCAGCTTACTGAGCAAGGGAGTTTTTGCCAATGCAGATACAACGTCCCCGGATAGCCAGGCTATATGGGAGGGACTTTTTGGTGAGAAAGGGATGACAGCTGTCAAAACACAGGTACTACTGGTGGTTGGTGAGTTTACTGTGAACAGAGGTGTGGATGGAGCTATCAGAGAGGAGGCGGTGAACATCTAGGAAGGTGGCATGCAGGGTTGAGGAGGACCATGTGAAGCGGATGGGAGAGATGATGTTGAGGTTGTGAAGGAACGAAGATTGTATGTCTTGGCCCTGAGTACAGATGAAGAAGATATCATCAATGAATCTAAACCAGACTAGGGGTTTGGTGTTTAGGGGGGCTAGGAAGGCCGCCTCTAGCTGGCCCATAAACAGGTTGGCATAGTAGGGTACCATGCGGGTGCCCATGGCTGTGCTGCGGATTTGTTATATACCTTCCCTTCAAATGAGAAGTAGTTGTGGGTTACGATGACGTTAGTAAGGTGTTTGAGGAAGGGGGTAGTGGGTTTGTAGTCTGAAGAACCTTGGGAAAGGTAGTGTTAAATAGTCGTAAGATCATGGGCACGAGGGATGTTAGTGTTTAGGAAAGTGGCGTCAACAGTGACGAGTAGTAGGGATCCAGGACGTAAAAGGGTGGGAATGCTAGAGAGTTGGTGAACGAAGTGGTTGGTGTCTATGACGTCAGACGTTAGATTATGGGCAACTGGTTGGAGGTGTTGGTCAATGAGGGCCGAAATTCTTTCAGTGGAAGCACAACAGTCAGCCACAACTGGGTGTCCGGGATTGTTGGGTTTGTGGATTTTGGGCAGCATGTAGAAGGTGGGTGTGCGAAGTGTCATAGGGATGAGGAGGGAAGTGGATTCAGGGGAGACGTTCTGGAAACGGTCTAATGCTTTAAGCAGGGATTAGAGCTTGCACTGGACTTCCAAGATAGGATCACTCTGACAGCGTTTATATAAGGAGGGGTCAGATAATTGTCTGTTGGTAGGATGATTAGGTCAGGATTTGTTTTGAGGTTGTGTATGGCTGTTCTTTCTACCGAAATGTTGGTGTCCTGAGGAAGGGGCATGGGAAAGAATGGGGGGGCTAAGTTGGAGGTAAGGAATTCCTGGAAAGTGGCCAGTGGATGGTTAAGTTGGAGGGAGGGAGGATCACAGTTGGATGGTGCTATGAATTGGAAGAGGCAGGGTTCAATGTTGGAATTAGGGTGGTTTTGGTTCGAGGAATTGGCGGCAAAGAAGTGCTTCCATTGTAGGGATCGGGAGGAGGACAGTAGGTCTTTGACAAGTCTAGCTTGGTTAAATTATGGTGTAGCGCTAAAGGTGAAGCCTTTGGATAGGACTGAAGCTTTTGAGGACTTGGACAAAACAGGTGTTGATGGTTGTGAGAGGAGCCAGATACGTGAAAAAATGCATAAAGATGTGTAAAAATATGCAAAAACACACAGAAACATACACAGGTACACAAAAATATGCACAGATATGTAAAAATATGCACAAACATGTAAAAATAAGCAAAAACATGTTAAACATCTGGGGCATTTGATGCTGCGCCAACAAATCACACTATCATTAAGTCTGTGTTGCGTGTGAATGATCGTTGACACAGTGTGGCATGGAAATTAGGTCAAGTTAATGTAGGTTGGATCGAGACAGAAGATAGGTATGGTAAGAAACAAAAAGAGTGAGGGGAACATGAAACACTATACATAAATTCTCCAAATTAAAGAAAAACAAGAAGAATACAAGAGTAAATTAGAAGAAACCATCTAGACAAGAAAGAGTACAAAGAACAAAGGGAAGTGGAACAGCCATCAGTGTAGCTTCAGAAGAAGTACTGGGGAGACCAGAATACCAAAGAGCAGTGATATGGCTTGACAAGTATAGCTTATTGGTAATCCAAGAGAGACATGAAGTGAGAGAAAGAATGGTGCAATGGAAAACAAGACTAGTGGACGAAGACTATATAGAGAAGAGGAAATGAGCAAATAATTTGTGTATAGTGAAGAAAAGGCTTTATGGGAGGAGGAAGATACAGCAGTTGGATGAAATGAGGCATAATAATGATATACCACAGTTCTATGAAAGATCTAGAAAAATGAAAAGGTGATTCCAACAGAGAGCAGTCTTCTGTAAGGACAAAGAAGGAAATCCAACTGGAGATAAAAGTAAAGCTTTGGGAAGAGGACATGGGTATTTTTTGAATTAACTGATAGAAGGAGGATAGGAAACAGAGAGGAAAACTTCAATGAGGAACAGGAGGAACTGAACCTGAAATTGGAATTAAGATCAGAAGCAGAGGAGCAGGAAGTCAAACTGCCAGACTCGGGAGAAGTGAAGAAAGCAATCAAAAGCTTAAAGAACAATAAAGCAGCAAGAGATGACTGCACGGAGGCCAAATTGCTAACATTTGGGAGAAAGAAGGTGGAGATGGTTATTAATGAATTAATAAAGGAAATACAGATAATTGAGAAATGCCTAAGGAATACAGCATGAGAATAATCTGCCCATTACATAAGAAATGGCAAAATGGTAGAGTGCAGTAATTACACACGATTACTCTCTTAGACACAATATGTACAGTGTTTATTAAGATTTTAGATCCTAGGCTAGAATACCAACCACCTTCCCTACCCTCTGGCTCCTACCCTTGTAACCGCCCCAGTGTAAAACCTGTCCCATGCACCCTCCCACCACCACCTACACCAGTCCTGTAACGCGGAAGGTGTACACGATCAAAGGCAGAGCCACGTGTGAAAGCACCCACTGACCTGCCTACACTGTGAAGCTTTCTATGTGGGAATGACCAGCAATAAACTGTCCATTCGCATGAATGGACACAGGCAGACAGTGTTTGTTGGTAATGAGGATCACCCTGAGGCTAAACATGCCTTGGTGCACGGCCAGCACATCTTGGCACAGTGTTACACCATCCGGGTTATCTGGATACTTCCCACTGACACCAACCTGTCAGAACTCCGGAGATGGGAACTTGCCCTTCAGTATATCCTCTCTTCTCGTTATCCGCCAGGCCCCAACCTCCGCTAATTTCAAGTTGCCGCCACTCATACCTCACCTGTCTTTCAACAACATCTTTGCCTCTTTACTTCCACCTCGACTGACATCTCTGCCCAAACTCTTTGCCTTTACAAATGTCTGCTTGTGTCTGTGTATGTGCGGGTGGATCCGTGTGTGTGTGTGTGTGTGTGTGTGTGTGTGTGTGTGTGTGTGCGCGCGTGTGCGCGCGCGCGCTCGTGTATACCTGTCCTTTTTTCCCCCTAAGGTAAGTCTTTCCACTCCTGGGATTGGAATGACTCCTTACCCTCTCCCTTAAAACCCACATCCTTTCGTCTTTCCCTCTCCTTCCCTCTTTCCTGATGAAGCAACCGTTGGTTGCGAAAGCTTGAATTTTGTGTGTATGTTTGTGTGTCTATCAACATGCCAGCACTTTCGTTTGGTAAGTTACATCATCTTTTTTTTTAGATATATTTTTCCCACGTGGAATGTTTCCCTCTATTATAATCACTACTTTTATCATCACAGCATGTTCATTTTTTTTCCTTTCTGGTGTGTCAAGCAATTGAGCGCGGTCTCTGACAGCATGCTCATGTATCAAACTTTTATAAAATGTGAAAAGGGCATGGAAATGGTGCCAGTCTTGTGAAACGTAACTATATTAGTCTAGTTTACCACAAAAATTCTTCCTTACCTTATCTATATTTAATTGAGAAGGGTGGGAGGAATCTTAAAGTAACATGACAGTACCTAACTATTTATAAAACTCACTTAACTGCCTAGTAACAAGAAATTCATGAATGGAAACAAAAATAAATAAAGACAACCACTTGCCCATAATAGAGAGTGGTGTGGTACATACACACACAAATCAGCTACAGGTGAGCAGTTGCTGTTCCTCATCTCTGTTTACCATTTCTACTTACTACTCGTTAACAAAATATTAAGTTGAGCTAGTGATCACATGCAGGAGAATGATACGTGAACATATATTTCCTTTAATATTCTCTAATATTTTTATGATGTTAGCACATTACATAAATACAACTGTCATGGAACTGAAGAGAACTGAATGTGAAATGAATACATTTTTATATTTTTAAACTGTTTACACACATTCAGTTGAGACCAAATATATAATAGCATAGAGGTGCTGTAACACAATGGCATATAACTGCTGCTGCATACATTAGTTTTGTGAGTTTGCAACAGCAAAAATACATCATTGCAACTGCTAACATGCAGTTACACACATCCTTTCGTACACCGTACCTGTCATGTTCCTTCTCCACTAGATGGTAGCGAGCACGGAAGGCAACAAGATGGGCGTAGTACGCAGGAGCAGGTATAGAGACAGAACGAGTGCAGCGTACGTAAGTGTGGCACAACTGATAGGTCAAGCACTGCAATTCATCTGAATCGAAATGATTGTCATCCCAAAGAACATGATAATGACTTGGACGACTTGTGCCCTGTAAAAAAAAAAAAAAAAATTACTATTGCCAAATGCTTAATAATAATAATAATAATAATAATAATAATAATAATAAAGCTTCCAATGCCTGTTCCTCACCATGAGAATGTTTAGGTCAATAAAATCACTTGCATGTTATAATAATAATAATAATAATAATATGTAACTGTTTCTAAGACACAAGGGCCTTCAGCATTGTTTTTATGACTCTTGTCACTGTAACAAAAATCTAGGGTTACACCATAGAGAATACTATTCCCTGCTATGCACATCTGAATAGTGAACAATTGCATTACGAGGTGCCTCCGATTTTTTTTCTAATTAACTACCCACCTGAAATCGATGAAACTGGCGTTACTTCTCGACGTAATCGCCCTGCAGACGTACAAATTTTTCACAACGCTGACGCCACGATTCCATGGCAGCGACGAAGGCTTCTTTAGGAGTCTGTTTTGACCACTGGAAAATCGCTGAGGCAATAGCAGCATGGCTGGTGAATGTGCGGCCACGGAGAGTGTCTTTCATTGTTGGAAAAAGCCAAAAGTCACTAGGAGCCAGGTCAGGTGAGTAGGGAGCATGAGGAATCACTTCACGAAAAAACTGTTGCGTGTCGTTAGCTCGATGTGCGGGTGCGTTGTCTTGGTGAAACGCGCAGCCCTTCCCGGACGTTTTTGTTGCAGTGCAGGAAGGAATTTGTTCTTCAAAACATTTTCGTAGGATGCACCTGTTACCGTAGTGCCCTTTCGAACGCAATGGGTAAGGATTACGCCCTCGCTGTCCCAGAACATGGACACCATCATTTTTTCAGCACTGGCGGTTACCCGAAATTTTTTTGGTGGCGGTGAATCTGTGTGCTTCCATTGAGCTGACTGGCACTTTGTTTCTGGATTGAAAAATGAAATCCACGTCTCATCCATTGTCACAACCGATGAAAAGAAAGTCCCATTCATGCTGTCGTTGCCCGCCAACATTGCTTGGCAACATGCCACACGGGCAGCCATGTGGTCGTCCGTCAGCATTGGTGGCACCCACCTGGATGACACTTTTCGCATTTTCAGGTCGTCGTGCAGGATTGTGTGCACAGAACCCACAGAAATGCCAACTCTGGAGGCGATCTGTTCAACAGTCATTCGGCGATCCCCCAAAACAATTCTCTCCACTTTCTCGATCGTGTCGTCAGACCGGCTTGTGCGAGCCCGAGGTTGTTTCGGTTTGTTGTCTCACGATGTTCTGCCTTCATTAAACTGTCGCACCCACAAACGCACTTTCAACACATCCATAACTCCATCACCACGTCTCCTTCAACTGTCGATGAATTTCAATTGGTTTCACACCACACAAATTCAGAAAACGAATGATAGCATGTTGTTCAAGTAAGGAAAACGTCGCCATTTTAAGTATTTAAAACAGTTCTCATTCTCGCCGCTGGCAGTAAAATTCCATCTGCCATACGGTGCTGCCATCTCTGGGACTTATTGACAATGAACGCGGCCTCATTTTAAAACAAGGCGCATGTTTCTATCTCTTTCCAGTCCGGAGAAAAAAAATCGGAGGCCTTAGAACTTGAATGCACCTCGTAAGATGCTGAAACACAGTAATGAATCAAAAGATATTTATTATTTTATTTGACTGTGCATGGTATACTTCATGCTTTGAGAGATTATCTGCTACAATTAAATCTAGTGAGAAACCCAGAAGACATGGTCGGATGTCAATGTAACTTCATACATGTACCACACCACTGGCACATATGAAAACGATTAGAACCAAAATGCTCTGTGACAGGTAGAATGGTCACCAGAGTGCATTAGTGTTGTTAGTGTTCTGTTGCCACCAAGCCTTTTAAGGTATGTAAGAGGCGTGAACATCATCAGATGTTGACTGATCACCACAAAGGACATGGAGATGCCACATACTCTTGTGAGGAGGACATTAAACACTAATGTCCTGTCAATTAATGAGGCTGTTAGAGATGGATCAGAAGCTCAGATTAGGGAAGGGTAGGGAAGGAAATCAGCCATGCCTTTGAAAGAAACCGTCCCAGCATTTGCCTGAAGAAATTTAGGGAAATCACGGAAAACCTAAATCAGGATGGTTGAAAGTGGGTTTGAATCCTCATCCTCCAAATGTATGTCCATTGTGCTAACCACTGTGCCACCTCACCTGGTCGTACTTGTTCAGGACATGACTTACCAAAACCTGACAAGTTTGGAGTTAAAACTAATAGCTATAAAATAAATATCATCATAAGGAAGCCTGTAGGTATTCCATTTATTACATTATTTTGAAAGGAGTCTCATTGTGGATCTACATTTGGTCTGCCGGACCAGTCATGCAACACCCAGATTTGTGAGACATACAGACACGACAAAAGCCCCATGTTGGACTACACGGGAAGTGAGGGAAGGCATACTCTTCATGAGGGTTCTGGTGAACAACATCTGGTCACCACAAGGGATGATCTCTGTATTATGAACAAAGCACATCATAACCCCTTCACATCTGCACCTACCACCCAAGAACAAGTAATGGACACACTGCAACATTCTGTGTCATCCCACATCACTGGTCAGAGGCTAGCAGCAACCACACTAGGGGATTACCATTAACACCACGACACAAACATCTGCGCTTGGAACGGTAATGTGACTGGGAAGCATGGACTGCTGATGAATGGCACCCCACTATGTTCAATGGTTAATTGCAGTTATGCACTAATTAACGGCATTTCTGCACTACCCCTGATGCTCATCACCAGCAACTATGGCAACAACATGGGGACAGATCTCTTTCTTCCAGGGTTTTGGAGAGGCACAGTCTTTTAGCTCTTGGAGTCACTGTGTGGGGTGCCATTGGGTACGACTTCATGCCACAACTAGCAGTAATTGAGGGAATTCTGAAGGCACAACAGTACATTACAAACACCTTGCATACATATGAGTTACCTCTTGAGCAACAGTAGTGGTGCCATTTTTCAACAGGACAATGCTTGTCTAATACAGGAAGTGTCTCTATGAACTGTGTGTCTAACAATGTACTCTCATGGCAAGCAAGCTCCCCAGGACTGTCCCCAATACCTTATGTGTGCAACCATCCCCAATGTCAACTCCATCCCAGTGTCAGTACCCAGGAATATCGAGGACCAATTACAACGGTTGTGGGCCAGCTTGGCTCAGGGGAGGATACAACATGACACCCGTCTCAATCAAATCAGTGGATGCCAGACAGGGTGCGATGACATACTGGTAAGTGGACTACACTTCCAAGTTCTTTGTAAATATGACTTTTTTTGTGATCAGAGAAGCACTATATCAACTCATGAGATTTCATTTCGTTTCCTCCTCCCTTTCTGGGTGCTTCACTTTTCTGTCAGACAGTGTGCTTCTATGAAGTTTGGAAAGTCAGGGAGAGGTACTGGCAAGAGTAAAGCTGTGCTGCTGAGTCATGAGTCATGCCTGGATAGCTCAGTTAGTAAGAGTGTTGTTAGCAAAAGGCAAGGCTCCAGGTTCGAGTACCTGCACAGTGCACTGTACAAGCCTGCCAGGAAGTTTTAAGACGGTGAAATTGTAAAAAAGTACTATAAACATCATTCCAATAAGTTGCAGCATCATCTTCGTTAACCTGAACACCTTAAATACTACTGCAAACTGATGGAGATAAAACCTAAATGGTGATTTATATCTTTTTTGAATTCTCCAAGAACACAAACAGAATAATGTGTTCATAATTTTTTTAGCAATACATAAAGACATGCACCAAGAACACACAAAACCACTGATTATGGAGACCAGGAAAGAAATTTTATTTCATCTTCAAGCTCATCAAACCAATCTTAGATGATGGGCATGGTAAACTAGTCTATGGGCACCCAACAAATTCATTATCAGTGCTTATACATCTACAATTCAACATATCTATGTTTAGAATTTTTAAAACAAAGTTACCACCACCACCACCACCACCACCACCACCACCACCATCACCACCACCAAGCTAGTCAATTGTCCTATAGAAACCTGCAGGTATTATATCTTTCAGCCACACAGACATTATGCTCCAGTAAGTCTTCCTCTGTCATCCATTACATAGTCTTTCAGTCTTCACATATCCCTTAAAATACAACCAAGAACTTCCCTAGTCCACTTAGCAGCTATTTGCCTGCGTACATGCTGCATCCACTTCCATCACAGTATAATTACATCTTCCGCCCTTTAACTGTTTCTATCTTTTCTGATCTCTCCTAGTGACATTTATGTGTATCCTTTTATACTCACAATCGTACAAAATTTATATAGTAGCTGGTGGGTCTCACCAGTGCTAATGTGTGCAATGAACTCATAATAATAAGTTAATTGTAAGGGGGAGAGAGGGAGGGTGAGATAGAGGGGGGGGGGGGGGGAGGAAAGAGAGGGGGAGGGGGGCAGAGAGAGAGAGAATACCTAAAGAAAAGAAGAGGTTGCCTTTAAAAAGTATGCAGCAATATCATAATTCTTTTTCAACACTGGCACTTTAGCTTCATAAATTCATGCATCATGAAGACTTTAAAACATTCATTATTTATGTGATCTGAGGCTTTTCTGGCGAATGTGCTGCTTCCATGATTCTGGAGTGTAATGCCATATCCAACTGTCGGAAGTCCACAATAAATAAGACAACTGTTTCGCCATAATCAGGTGGTGCTGATGTAATACAGTTTCTGTTGCGGGCTTACTGTGTTTACACCCACGAATCCAGGACGCAGGCCTCGCCGAGCCCATGCTGTACTTGATGGTGGAAGTATGTGAGGCTGCGACAGTGGAGGGGAGGGTCGTAGTTGCCTCCTTGCCTGCTGTCCCTATCGCATCCTGTGTCCAGGTATCACTTTTTGCTTTGTTGGCGCTTAGTATAGGCTCTTATGCATTGCTCTCAATTATCTGTCACATGAACTTCAATTGCTTCTTTGGAAATGCAGTACCAAAATTTATTGGTGGTAGCCAGGACTTTCTTTTCCTGATAATTCACTTTATGCCCATTTTCAAAGCAGTATTCTGCTATTGCAGACTTGTGGGGCTGCAGTGACTTATGTTCTATACATTGATCTTCAACTGTGTGGATCATTTGTCCAATTTACATTTTTCTCCTTCACATGGAACTTGGAACATCCTTGCTTTTTTGAGGACCAAGTTGTCTTTCTCTGTGCCTAATAAAGCTCTTGCTTTGGCTAGTGGTTGGAAAACTGGCATTATGTGGTGTTTTCACAGTTGGCTGCCAATTTTTGATAATACATTGCCAACATGTGGTACAAAAATAGTCTTATCTTCTTCTTTAGTGTCATTCTTGGGGTGCTTGTGTTGCAGAGCCATCCCTATACGTCAGCTGCTGTATCCATTCTTGTGGAAGACAGATTCCAGGTGCTACAGCTCTGTTGTCAGAATTTGCTCATCTGAGATGGAGTGTATCCTGAGTACTAGAGTGCAGAGCATGCTTTTTCTGTGAGGGATGGCGGCAGCAGGAGGCATAGAGATATAAATCTGTATACGTTGGCTTCTGGTATTCACTGTGGGCAAGCAAACTGTCAGGCCTAGAAAGCCGAGAAAAGGAAGTTGCCCTTCTTTTTCTATTTCCATGGTAGACCAGATGTTTTCATGGATGGAATTCAGATGTCCTAAGAACTTTTGTAGTTTTTCGGGTCCATGTGATCAAATGACAAAAATGTTTTCCAGTGCTCTATGCTATAAGTATTCCATGAACAGGTTTACTACAAATGACGAGAGTCGGCTGACTGTGGCTATGCTATCAGTCTGCTCATAGCACTGTAAACTGAAAACACAAGAAGTAGAAGTCAAAACATGACAACAACGTTGTGTTAGCTCAGGGCTGAACTTCTCACTAATTAATTATATGGAGTCTTCAATTGGGACTTAAGTACGAAGTGAGATGACTTCAAAGCCGACCACCTTCAGCCTAGGCTCTTTCGGCCAGCAGATGAAATCACTTAAGTTTTTTATGTGATGTGTACAATTGCTGAAGTCAGAGCCCTACAATAAGCCAAATACTTTGCCAGGGAATATGTTGGTGCCCCAGTGTTGCTCACTATTGGTCGCACACCATCCTCCTGTGTCTCTGGCAGGCCATACAATCTGGGTGGTACACCAGTGCACTGGCTTTAACGGGTGGTGGTGCTTTTCTATACTTCCTTGCTTCCATCTGCTGCTACTTTCAAGTATGTCAGATCATTCAGAAGCTCTAGCATTTTCCGCTCTTAGTCCTTGTGTTGGAGGAGAACTGTGGCACTGCCTTATCAGCTGCAAGAACAATGATAAGACTGCTTTCCGACCACCTGCTGGCAATATGTCATCAAAACTTGGCACAATACTTTGAAAACACCATGTAATGGTAGTTTTCTGACTGCCAGCCAAAACAAGAGCATTGTTAGGGACAGTGAAAGACAATCTGAGCCTCAAAATAGCATAGGCGCACTAGTTCCCTGTCAATGCAGAAAAAAGTATATTGGACAAATGATCTACACAACTGAAGATTGACGAATAGAATATGAGCGCCACACTTATCACTGCAGCCCAATAAGTCTGCAATAACAGAACACTGCATTGAAACTGGACATAAAACGAATGACCAGCAAACAAAAATCATAGCTTTCATCGATAAATTTTGCAACTGCTTTTTCAAAGAAGCATTTGAAATTTGTGTGACAGATAACTAAATCAACAGAGACATTGACTTCCAACTGAGCAAGGCATCACAACCGATACTAAGCTCCATCCAAGTGAAAGGTGACACATAGATGCAAAAAGTGACAGGGGCAGTAGAGAGAAGAGACTCTCCCCTCCACCCTCATGCATTTCCACTACTGAACATAGTGGAGGGCCAGCGAGGCCTGATCACTGGACCAGCAGGTGTAAATACCAGGAGCCTGCAGCAGACACTTCATTTCATGATGGCAGAATGGTCATCTGGCGAAATATACTGGTCTTTCGACAATAAGATCTGGCAGTCCATCCGAGAACCATGAAAGCATTAATTATTTAATTTGTTGGAAACATTAAACGGGACAGAAACATATTTATCCTAGTTTCCTTCCTCCAGTTTTAGGAGTTGATCCAGCGGTGAAGTTAGTTACTGTTTCACTAAACATATTTAATAGCAAATAAAATACACATGTGTCAGAGCAATGACGTAACAATCGTATGAGGGCCGGACAAGTCGTCGTCAGCAGCACTGCAGCAGTGGCTGAAATTGTTGCCTCCTATTCTTTCTCTGACCAACTGTGAGTTTTTGTGTGCGATAAAGTTACTCAATGCACAAAACATAGTGCTCATCAAAATTCATCATCAGCTGTGTCAGAAATACAGGCTAAAAGTCATGCACAGGCAGACCTCAGTGTCCATAATGAAGAGGGCCAAAGATCACCATCCTTCATCACGACCTCATGGAGTTGGTGTGGCACTGAATTATGGAGAAATGCTGCTCCACAATATGGATCTCAGCAGCCATTTTCTGCAGATGTTACAATCCTTGTTGCATAGAATTGTCACTAAGCATCTGCTATTTCAGGTGTGTGCTGAAAAACCTGACACCCAAACGGAAAACAAATTGCTTAAGAGTTGCATTGACATTTCTGTAACAGTACCATGACGACTGCAACGAATTCTTTGACAAGAAGACTGTGGGCAATGAGACATAGATTGCTCACTTTACCCCAAAAACCAAGCCTCTTTCTATGAAGTGGCACCACAGAGGATCTCCAGTCAGGATGAAGTTAAAACAGCCTGTGTCAGAACACACAAACATACTACGTCAGAGCAGCAAGTGATGTACACATAGTCCTGGGACAGGAAGGACATTCTGCTCGCTGCCTTCCTGTCTACAGGTGAAACAGTGAACACTAAACATTTCTCTGAAACACTGCAGAAATTGTGACAGGCCATCCAAAATATGTTCGGCACACAAATACTGTTCTGGACTATTTAAGGTGGGAGCTGCTTGCTCATCCACTATAAAATCTTGAACTTATTCCCAGCTCTTTCCATTTTTTTCTGCTTTTCAAGAAACTTGTGCCCTCCAGTCAGAATTTTAGCAAATGATAAAGATCTGAAGAAGACTGGCAAATGCTGGTACCATTGCTGGAGACACGAATACAAAAGCTGATCCCATGATACGACAAGTTTCTTAATTCTGGTCGTGATTTACTCAAAAAATAGCTTAAAGATTGCTGTATCTGTATGAATCTCATTAATACTGCCAACATGTATGTACTTAATTTGTGTACCTGTCCCACTTGCAAATGAATCATTGCAAAAATTACTATCCCCAAGCTCCTATTTGATCTCTTGATTTCTCTTATCTTTCCTTTGTGTTCCTTACACGAGACACGTATTGGTGGCAAGAGAATTGTTCAACACAGTAAGTAGTAAGTGGCAATTCTTTAAACTTTCTTAACAATGTTTCATGAAAAGAACATTGCCTTCCCTACAGGAATTCCATTTGAGTTCACAGAATATTTCCGTGATAATTGTGTGTTGATCAACCCCACCAGTGACAAACCTAGCAGTGCGCATCTGAATTGTTTTGATGTTTTCTTTATTCCAATCTGTTTGGGATCCCACTCTAGCAGTATTCAAGATACTTCCCCATACACTACAGTGTCACCAGCAAATGGTCCCAGATTGTGGACCATCCTAGCTGTCGGACTGTTTATGTACACAGAGATGAATGGCAGTCCATTGCACCTCTTTGGGGTTCTCTTGACGATACCCTTCTCTCAGATGAACACTTGTCATCCAGAACAACATGTTGGATTTGATTACTTAAGAAGTTATTGAGCTACTCGTATAGCTGGGAACATACTATGTATGCTCGGACCTTCGTTAACAGTCTGTAGTGGGGGATTGTGTCAAACACTTTCCAAAAATCTAGGAATATGGAATCTGCCTGTTGTCCTTCATCCTCTTGTGAGAAAAGGGCTAGCTGAGTTTTGCATGAGTGGTGCTTTTTAAATCTTTCCTTATTTTGGACGGAAGCTCTTCTCTCTCTCTCTCTCTCTCTCTCTCTCTCTCTCTCTCTCTCTCCCACACACACACACACACTACTGGGAAAGGTCAAGATAAATTTGACTGCCTATAACACAAGAGATTTATATATACATTCATTGACATAAAATATTAAGTGTTACAACAAATATTGATAAACAAAATTAAAATGAAAATAGAAAACCTAATTCAAGTAAGAACATGAAACTAAAACAAAACTATTAACTTACCTGAATACCTTGATGGCTACACAGATAGAAGTCAAATTCCGTAGGATGTGTAATACCAACATCTACTGTAGTTCCAGCAGGTATGTTCCCCGATTTTCCTGATTGTTCCTTCTTATCTGCACAAAACAACCTGCAAGTGATTTCAATAATTTCATAAAATTTTGTGAAAACATGCTGAAAATTTAGGTTAAAGGAGGTCTGAGTGTTTAGAAGAACATTAATATAGCAGCAATGCGCAAAACGGAAAAGGTCAAAATCAATAATAAATATTGTGACTAAACTGCAAGCAAGCTTAAGTTGCTATTCCACAAGCAATTAAGGTGGTACCACTTATGTATCATCAAATTTGCATGTGGAAACTTCAAAATTCATCACATTACTTTTCACCATCTACATCTACATAGATACTCCACAAGCCACCATACAGTGTCTGGTGGAAGGTACCCTATGCCACTACTAGTCATCTCCTTTCCTGTTCCGTTCACATATAGTGCAAGAGGAAAACTACTGTCTATATGCTCCCGTATGAGCCCTAATTTCTTGAATCTTATCTTTGTGGTCTTTATGCACAATGTATGTGGACAGCAGTAGAATCATTCAGCTGTCAGCTACAACTGCTGGTTCTATCAATTTTCTCAATAGTGTTTCTCAAAAAGAATGTCGCCTTCCATCCAGGGACCCTCATTTGAGTTCCCAAAGCATCTCTGCAACACTTAAGGTGTTGTTTGTACCTACTGGTAACGAATGTAGCAGCCCACCTCGGAATTGCTCGGAATTGCTCTTATGGTTTCCTTCAATTTGACCTGGAAAGGATCCCAAACACTCAAACAGTAGTCAAGAATAGGCTGCACCAGCACCCTATATGAGGTCTCCTTCACAGGTGAATCACTCTGTCCTAAAATCCTACCAACAAACTGAAGTCAACCGTTCACCTTCCATTACACAGTTCTCACATGCTCGTTCCATTTCACATCACTTTGCAGCATTACACCCAGATATTTAAATGACTTGGCTGTGTCAAGCTTGACACTAGTAATACTGCAACTGAACATTTCAGGTTTGTTCTTCCTACCCATCTGCATAACTTAGATTTTTCCACATTTAGAGCTAGTACCCATTCCATCACACCAACTAGAAATTTTGTCTAAGTTGTCTTGTATCTTTCGACATCTTATCGTACATCACACATCATCAGCAAACAACTGCAGATTGCTGTTCACTCTGTCCGCCAAATCACTTACGTATATAAAGAATAACAGCAGTCCTGTAACACATCCCTGGAGCACTCCTGATGATACCCCTTGTCTCTGATGAACACTCGCCGTCATGGACAACATACAGAGTTCTATTACTTAAGAAGTCCTCAAGCAACTTGCATATCTATGAACTTATTCCATACGCTCGTACCTTTGTTAACAGCCTGCAATGGCGCACCATGTCAAATGCTTCCGAGAAATCTACAATACAGAATCTGCCTATTTGTCTTTCATCCCTAGTTCACAGTGCATCATGTGAGAAAAGGGCAAACGAGTTTCACGTGAGTGATGCTTTCTAAAACCATGCTGATTTGTGGACATAAACTGCTCAGTCTCAAGATAGTTCATTATATTCAAACTGAGAATGTTTTTAAGGATTAAACAGAAGTTAGGGATATTAGTATGTATTTTTGTGGGACTGATTTTTTACCCTTCTTCTATACTGGAATCACCTGCACTTTTTTTCAGTCGCTTGGAACTTGGTGCTAGGCGAGAGATTCATGATAAATGGCAGCTAGGTAAGGAGCCAATGCCGTAGAGTACTCCTTGTAAAACCGAACTGGGATTCCATATGGACCTGGTGATTTATTTGCTTTCAATCCTTTTAGTTTTTTCTCTACGCCAGGGATGCTTAGCACTATGTTATCCATACAAGAGTCTGTCCAATGGTCACATGACGGTATGTTTGTATGATTCTCCTGTGTGAATGATTTTTTTAATGCGAAATTTAAAACTTCTGCTTTCTTCAACTGCCACACAAGACTGGTCAACAAGGGACGGAATGTAAGCCTTAGACCCACTTAGTGATTTTACATAGGACCAGAATTTTCTCAGGTTCCCCACCAGATTTTTTGCTATGGTGTGACAGTGGTAGTTACTTCGGACATAGATCTTTTCACGGACACACAAATCTCTACTAACCGTGGCTTGTCGCCATTTGTGCGTTCTCTTTTGAACAGAGGGTGTGACAACCTCTGCTTCTTCAGCATCTCCCAAATTTCATTATTTCCATCCTTTATCCACTTACTAGGTGCACACCTCTCCAGGCTACAATTTGCAATCTGCTTAAACTTTTCCATAATTCCTCTGCATCCACCTTACTGGAACCAAGTGTTATCAATTCACTGTCTAAGTGAGATGCTAACAACTGCTTATTTGCTCTACCTAGCAGTAACAACCTTCTAGCCTTCTTGACGGACTCTTTTAATTTCGTAACCATAGCTGCTATAATGACATCATGATTGCTAATCACCGCTTCTATAGTGATATTGTCGATAAGGTCAAGGTCCGGCCTGTTTGTAGCAACAAGATCTAAGATATTTCCATTGTGTGTGGGTTGCCAACCTAGCTGCTCGATAGTTTCCAGATAATGTGTGCTTCGCATGACTGACTGTGTGTGCCTTCCACGTTGGATCCATTGACATCCCCAACTATACTCTGTAGGTTAAAGTTACCTCCAACAAGTATTGTACGATTTGGGTACTTCCACACTACTGACCATAGACATTCTTTGAATGAGTCTAATATTGTCAGAACAGAGTCCGGTGGCTGGTAAAAACATTTAACAATTAACTTGGTTTCACCTGCACCTGTTACACGCAACCAGATAACTTCACTGTTTCACTCAACTCCAACCTCAATAATAGAGTTGTCAACTGCAATGAACACTTGCCCTCTTATGGCCTCTATTTCCAAGATATGTTCCAAACTCGCTGAATGTGAGAGCTTTTCACTTGAGATTTCAGCCAGCTCTTGGTCCCAAGAATAATTTGAGCATGAGTATTTTCCTGGAGGGCAGCAAATTCAGGAACTCTATTACAAATACTTCGACAGTTTACTGACAAAATTTTGACAGTCGAAGTGTCTTTACTCTAACACTGTTTGACTTCCCTTGATGCATATCGACTGGCAAGTGTTCATCAGAGCACCTCAAACTACCGTCTAACCTAGAAAACCCTCATGAGCACTCCACAAGTACTTTGCTACCCAAGTAGTTGCCTCCTTTGTGTAGTGCACCTGTGATCTATCAAGGGGAGTCCTAGCCATGCCACTGAAAGTTAAAATCATTTTAAGTTTGTGATAACACTAACATAAAAAAGAATGAGATAAGCAAGAGATTTAAGTTAAACCAATCTGTTTTGCACATTTATATACACAATAGACTATACTTTCAAAAAAGCTTTTGCCACTGTCTTACTGTTACCTGTATTACATGACGATTTAAGTAAAAGTGAGATAATTGTGAGAGTTGGACGAACACCCATCTCAGTATACTTTGTGGTTACATTTAATTTGTTGTTACTACACTCAAACTATTACATCAATGTGTAAGCACTTCATGTTGTATATGTTAAATCATATGAATAATCACAACGACAAAATAATAATGTGTGTTTGATGGCAATTACTAATTCTATCATTCCTCTTATAAGTATTCAATAACAAATTTATGCACTGAATGTATTTAAGATTTGAATCATCTGATCCATTTGTAAGTCTTGTTTTTGCATTGATTACTTTGGATGTAAAAAGCTAACTGATTAGTTAATAACAGAGGTTTAGTTTACCAGTAGCTCACTTCATTTCTATAAGAAGCTTATTTGGATGCTGGTAATGACAGCATAATCTGGTTATAAATGCATTTAAATGCCTGACAACTGAAACTGGAAGAGAACTTTTTGTAGTTACAGAGTTAATAACTTTTGTTTCAATTCTTTGTTGGGACTTGGAACATCTTAAAGCCCTACTTACGTATTAGTGGGTACTTATTGACAAACTGAATGAGTGACATTCCATTTTTATTAACTTGAATAGACTACACTTTGTAATTTGGTACAATGAGTATTTGTGTCCATCAGTGTGTCTGACATCACAGTGTTATTTTGGCATGACATCCCCTTCCTGATTTAGTTCTTAGTGTAGAGATTTTGTCACATTCTTCAGAATGACAGAGTCACGTAATTTCAGTTTATACAGGGTGTCCCAGGAAGGATGGGCAATATTCAGGGATATGACAGTAATGATCATTTGAAGTTAAAAAAAAAAAAAAAACATTCATGTGGACACATGCCTTATTCAGAATGGTTTCTGAAACAAAACACATTTGATGAAAATTGTTATTCAACAAATTGTCAGGTTTACATGTGTACACCAGTTAGTAAACATTACAACATGAATTTTACAATGTAACAATTGAAAAATATCTACTTTTACCACCAACACCTCTAAGCATTATTGTACATGTCACATTACAGCTGTTCTACAGTCCATGAGAAATGTTCGAATATCCCATTATCCACAAACACCGCATCTGCATATTCTTTATTAGTGTAGATGTGCAGCATTTTGGTCAGCAGTGTACAAATGCATTTAAGCAATGCTTCTCTCTGGTACACATTGAATCTCTAGCACTACTTCACTCACAATGTATTATGGGTACCTGTGAAATCATGGGGGAGTTTAACAGCAGAAAGACGTCCACAGCAAAGAAGTGGAAAGGAATGACATAGACCGGGCTAGAATAAAACTTCAAAGATTCGGATGGGTAAGACACATGTGTGTGCCACTACCCCAAAAGCAGATGTACGTTACACATGTTCTGCCATTGAAACCATTCAGAATACGGCATATCTCTGTACGAAGTTTTTTGCTCCAAATGAATATTCCAGTCACATTACTGGATACTGATCATCCTTCATGGGATCCTCATGTCATGACAAATGTTACTGTTAAAGTGGGGAAATGGCAGCTTCACTGTATCACTGCAGTTCCAGATGTTGTTCCATTTGCTATGATGCCACATCAACTGTGTGTGAAAATCCAGCTTTATAAGCAAGAGAGTGGCATCAGTGTTGGAATATGGAAACTACACGATTCAATACTGTTAAAAATGAAGCACTGAGGCATGCTAGTAATTAAATGACCTCTGAGGTAATTAGTAAGTTGCTATAAAAATAAAAACAAAGACTTACATAGTTCCTTTCTCTGATGATCATGACATTGCACTGTCTGTAGATACGTAACGTGTAAAATAGAACTTTGGTAAAGTAATGTATTGTACAACGTCTACAGTAACTGACAAATGGTGGTCACCACAATGAAACTGCTTTTTAGTTTGAATAGTAAGTTTAGATTTTTATTATGTTTGGGAGTTTCATCTTGTTTGCATATGTAATCTGATACAGATGGATGCAGTGTTTCTGCAAGGCAGGTTGAGGATAGCTGCTTTATCACACTTGGTGGTACTTGTTAATTTGGCGGTTTATTCCATGCAGTCTCATTCTGGTTCAGAGAGGAACCATGTACCACAGAGTAACACGTACCATGACAATCGGTATTACCTCATGGGAACAAGAGATAATGCTGAATGGTCATTCTAAAAAGAATTGTGAATCAACCTGTATGAAGCACATATAATGTCACAATCCATATGGAATACAAAAATTGTATGAGGTGTTCGAGTGCTGTAATTAAAGGATCAATACAAGCTTGAAGAACTACTTTCCATTAACTGATAGGAAGTTGCAGATAAGCACTTTCAGGTTTTTAGCGCAAATACAGTTGCAGCACAGAAATCTTTGAACAGAAGAACTATGTGGTGAGGCAGAGTGGCAATTCCAGAGAGATAAGTTCAGAATTTAAGAATATCCAAGAACATAACCTGAACTCTTACACATTTCCCACATATGAAAATCATAAGACCAAGTGTAGAAACCGGAGTATTATTGTACTGTGAAATCTAAAAGATTTAGAGGAGAAGAAGAAATCAAGTAACAATCAAGAAGAAATTTGTAATTTTTGTTGAAAGAATTTCTGCTAAACACTGCTGCTGTCATTAGCAATGGGGTCAGCAGCCGAGATTACATTGCAGTGCAAAAGTCATTAACAGCATTGTAACAAAAAGGCATTAAGAAGTATTGTGTAGTCAAGGTACAATCATTAAATCCATTGAGTACAATTATGTCAAAGAAGAATTTTGTAAGTCCACGAGTTGGAAAAGTGTTGAATTTTGCTTCTCAAGGGCTACTATTGTTCATCAGAGCCACAATGACCTCCCAGCTTCAACAGTCAACATGCCTGCATCTCATCACACTATAGCAACAGTGGCTTCAGCTGTGCACTCATCCAAACAATGCATTTCACCCATCACATCAATCTACTTTCCAATCACCATTGCAACAAGGCAGTCAATGCAAGCACTGCCTGGTGAGCTGAATTTACTCAAAGCTGATTTTTGTTGTTGTTATTGTGGCTGGTGGTGGTGGAGGTAGTTTGGAGTAGGGGTTGGCAATCTGAATTTGTTGGTTGGTTCAAGGGAGTCGTCAAACTTCGATTGCTAGCAGCGGTAGAAGATTAGGTGCAAACCCTTTATTGTTTGTGCTTTATGTTAATAATGACACACAAGGTGAAAAAGGTGCTGAAAGCTCTATTGCCGATTTGAAAATCTGAATTTAATAATGGATTAGATATTACTAGCAAGAGTATCAAAGCTCAAGGTGATTGGCTGTGGGCTACATTCAGTACTGTTAATAAAGTATCGAAACTCAACGTATTAATTTGAAAAAAGTGTTGGCAGAAACAAAAGAGCAGGGTTAAATACTAAACAGACAGTGCAACTACTAACTTAAAGTAAGAATTAAAGGCTGAAATACAAACAACTAATGCTAACCCTGATCAACATATTATCGAGTATCTTAGAGAACACTTACAAATCATTAATAAAATATTAGAATATATTGTAATAATACCAAATGAGTTACATTTTGGTTTGACTGTAAGATCTGAATTTGTGCCCAATCCATTGACAGGTTTTGTTCAGTTAAATATGGGATGATAACAAACCTCAGAATGAGATCCAGTCTATATATTAAAAAACAAGATACAGATTTACGTCAGGTAGATGTTTTGTGTTCCACTTTTGGAGGAATTTATGCAAACTAAAGTGTCAATAAGATGTTGAATTAAATATTAACACACCTCCTCCTTCAGGTGTTGTCCATAACGAAACTATATGGGAAAAATTATCTGACTTTGGTGAATGATCAAATTAAACTGGCAGAACACTTATCAGACAGATTTTTGTCAACAATTTCACAATAATTGCATAGATTTATGTTGTCTATTATAATATGGTGTTAATTTATATGACATGTACTATATTTTCATGAGATTAAACACAGAAGACTTAATTTTATCACCCAGCAAAGTGATTATTTCCAGGAAGTACAGAGGAAGTTATAGTTGTACATTTTTACATTTTTGTTTGACTTTGCTTTATGTCAAATATTGATTTAAAATATTTTAGGAAAATTAAAAGGAAACAACACATTATGTTTTAAGTTGAAGCCGGCCGAAGTGGCCGTGCGGTTCTAGACGCTGCAGTCTGGAACCGCGAGACCGCTACGGTTGCAGGTTCGAATCCTGCCTCGGGCATGGATGTGTGTGATGTCCTTAGGTTAGTTAGGTGTAACTAGTCTTATCTAAGTTTTAGGGGACTAATGACATCAGAAGTTGAGTCCCATAGCGCTCAGGGCCATTTTTTAAGTTGAGTGTAGGAGGCCTCGTGCCCGTATTAAGTGAACACAGATGTGTGGATCGACAAGGGATATCCAGGATAGCTTCTTGGGTACTCTCTTTGATGCCACATTACTTACGAGTTTATGATTTCCATAGCAGTTTCTTAATGTTATACTATCCTGTTTCCTCTAAATTACAATTTCTTCGACTATTCTCTCAGAGATACTTCCTACTGGAAAATGGCAAAACTCAATTCTAGAAACAGGATGCATTTTTCTTTGTGGGATTCACTTGCGGCTATCTCATCCGTATCTGCACAAATAATGTAACCTGTAAATGGACAACAAGGTGCTGCCCACTGTTCTACTAACAGTGCAGTGGTTACACATGTTCTCACACAACTATTTCTTACAACTGCAATACAAGGATGGCCAATGTGATGCGATATTGGAAGGATTCTTCCGCTGTATTTTCATAATCAGTAGTAATGATGGGAACCTTAACCCTCCCGCCAGGGTCCCATAATTTGTGGAGAGGGTGCACTAGCTGTCCTATGAAAATAAAAAACAAAGTAACTGTATGTTTGGAAATCAGGAAAGGTGAAGTACACAAGTCTCTTTGCCTATCTTGCATTAATTACAAAAGATAATAAATATCATAACTACCATAATTACTATCTAGTGTAAGGCTAAGTCACCAAAGCGTGTAAGAAACATCATATTTTTAACTAAAATGCTCAAATGGTAGAACACAAAAGTAATGTTACTGTATCCATATAACTTGTTACTACCTCTCTCCTGTGGGCATTTTTAGAGGTGGAAAATGTTGTGTTAACCACAAGCAACACTACAGAATTAACTACTCAACTGAAATCACTGGAAACTGGGTTCCGATTTGTGTGTTATCTGTACATAATATCATATATAGAAAATAACTTCCATAAATAAGGAACACCAACATGCTCCATTTCTGGATATTTAGTAAAATTGTCTACATACGGGAATATTTTGAGTTGTCTTTTTTTTTTCTTTCTTTTAATAATGTTATATACATAAGGTACGTTGACATAAGCACATGGTATATATGCATGATGCTAATGCTGGCTGTTAGTAATGTCACCTGATGGGGAAAGAAAAGGGAAGGCACTCTTAAATGCATATTAATTATTCGATATGCTGACACCCAGATAAGATAAAGAGGAGAGTTACATAGGTACATTGCATGCACATCAGCAGAATACAATTGTAATGAATGAAAATAAGCTTTAGTCACGTTAAGCCCAACGGAGAATATTCGAGAGAAAGCAGATGAGGAACCTCAATGATGAGATACAAATTCCAAATACATGATGAGCAAGTCTTTCAAAATACAGAAAAAAAAAGGGAGAGTACAGCGGTATGTCACATTAAACAAGATACCGAACCCTTATATATAGATTTGTGTAATTATTAGGGCAGGTGTGCACCAAAGACAGGATGACCCACACCAAAGTGGGAGTTAAAGGATAAAGGAACACTAACACTGTGGAAAGTGAAGGCTGTTTAGTGAATATCCTTCAGCAGAAATTGCTGCACTCCTACAGCAGCACATCTCCTATGATGCATTATGTAGGCATGATACGCAAATAAACCTACTTTTATTTTGCAGAGTTCTGTATACTGTTCTAGGGGTCAGTGGAAATGTAATTTACAAAGAGTTTTGTACCAGGGATATATCTATAGCTTTTGTGATCAGTTAAGCTTTTTGGTTGGGTTGATATGAAATTCTGTAGGGCAAATTAGCGTAACTTAATAGTAAATCTACCTACTTATCTGTCTTAATTGAAAGAAATGTAGAGTAAGTACGAGGTATAGCTAACAAAGCTACTTTGGAACCATGATTAGAGTGCTTTGCAGAAAGTGATTCATGATCAGAAATGTGACTACAGTTTTGACAATGGAATTATATGTAATAAAGAAAGGGTTTTTTCCTTTCCAAAGTTGGAAAACACGATATGTTACGATTGGTTGCGCATCATTTTTAATGGTGTGAATCTCAAAAGCACCACCAGTATTGTTTATTTGTTTATGTTCAATAATTGTGAAGACATCATTGTCATTCACCTTTGGAGAGGGACATGTGGTGTTGGTGGGACATGTAATCTAGTGCAGATCTGCAAAGCGGGACAATGATAGCAGCTTTATCACACTTTGCAGTATCTGCTGGTTTGGCAGTTTATTCCATGTAGTCTCGTCCTGGCTCAGAGATGTGCCACAGAGCAATAGTACTGTAACAATCAATGTAGCGGGGGTGAGAGATGAAATAGAGCAGTCATTCTAAAAAGAATTGTCGATCAACTTGTGCTGAGCATACCTAATGTCATAACTCATATTGTGTATGAACATTATATGACTTGTTTGAGTACTGTAATTGACAGATCAATATAATTATATATGGAAAGACATGCTTTCCACTAACTGGTAGAAAGCTGAAGCAATAGGTAAGCACTCAAGTTTTCAGCACAGATACAGTTGCAGCAGAGAAGCAGTTATCCATCAGAACTACACAGTTTGGCAGAAAGGCAATTCAAGAGATATAAGTTCAAAATTTCCAAGATTGTAACCCAAACTCTTATACATTTTGCACATACCATCCACCTTACACTATTTACTCAACCAGCATCAAAATCTGCAGCAGATTTGAGAATGAATCTCCTGTTCATTGGTGTGTTTGACATCTAAGTGTTATTTTGGCACAACATCCACTTTCAGAACCAAACATTATGACATCTACTTCCCTTCCTTTTTTAGTTTACAGTGTAACTTTACTTTTACAACCTACACAATGACAGTCATGCAGTTTCTGCTGATGTCTAAGTGCTCTGTCAGTTAGCTTGTGTATGAGAAAAATGGTTTTTGCTTGTGTATTTCTGTAATTTCATGATAAATAACACTTTTAAGATGAAACCTTTAACTTGCGTACATTTTATTCATTATTTAACTTATGTCCAAGACTAATCTGTCATCTGGAATCTTACAATGTGCTATTACATTCAATCTGTCATCACGTATACTGCCTGGCAACTAATATTGTTACTTTTGTCAGGTGGGAACTTTAAAAAAAATAGTCATGTAAATACTCAAAGCTGAACTGACAGCTCATGCTGGCTTCCATAGAAGACCAACTGTACTGAATCTACGTATTCTAATGGTCCATAGTGTACACTGATTCGACTTCCACGACCATGTTGCAAATACATGCTGGCTTTCACAGAAAACCAACTGTAATGCATCTATGCATTCTGGTGAACACAGATTCAGTTTCCACAACCAAGTTGTAAACACACACCTCAATTGTATTACTAGCATACTACAATGGCATTGGCACTGTAAATGATTCATTCATTTTCAAAGTTACATTTTTTTTTCTGAAGTATTACATGTTACAAACATGAGTGATGCACAAACACAATTGTAAATCCACCAAGTTTGCATTGTGCCCACCAATTGGCACTGCAAATGCAGTGTCTTGACAAAATGGCAATAAAGCAAGAAAAGAGCTTTGGTGTGTTGGAATATGTGAGATGTTTATCTATTACAACAGTGTAGTGCGAATTCTGAAGGAAATATGGAAGAGAACCGCCATATAAGCAGAACACTGTGCATTGGTATTGATGATTTAGGGTCACTGAATGTGTCTGTAAACAGCAAAGTACCAATCAAAACAAGTGTGCCAGGTGAAGCCATGGAGAGCATGAAACATCACAATGCAGGAAGCACTTCAGGATGAACACTTCACCTACTTCCCCATTGGAGCATCGATGGAAAACCAGACAATGAACTCCTGCAACACTGGACTGGGTGTTGTGGTGAAGATGATATGGCTCTGTTCCCTTGGTCCTCCTGGTTGCCTGACCTAACAAATGCCTTTTTCCTTTGGGGGTACATTAAGGACTGTGTTTACACACCGCCAGTGCCAAAAATTTGACAGGATGTTGTGACATAAATTATGGAACAAACTTGGATGCAAACTGAAAACTTGGTGAGTTTGTGGTTCTATTCATCCATAAGTCATACCTGTACATGCAAAACTTTGAAAATATAGAGCTCTGAAAACAAATTAATTATTTGTAGCAGACCTGTATTAAGTTTGTATCACTCATATCCCACATGTTCATTCAGAACTCACCTAGTATGATGTCGCTTCTGGACAACAATGAAAGTTATCCCTGGTTTATAATCTCCTTCCAGCTTTATACATGCTTCACGGATTGCAGTTAGCTCATGCTGAAGAACCTGAAATTTATTTAGTTAAATTAAAATAATCTCTCTCACACAGAATGGGATTATAAATTACTGCAACAACAATTTGTGAGTAGATGAAAATCATTGAGTAATCATGAAAGCAAGATCTCACATTTGTGTGTGTGTGTGTGTGTGTGTGTGTGTGTGTGTGTGCGTGCGCGCGCGTGGGTTTTTTACTAACGGATAACCATCATAGGACACAACGATCCATGTCTTCAACAAGCATTTTTTTGTTTTTCTGATTTTAAGCTGTATTGTCTCATAAACACCACTTATACAGCATGCAGAAAAACAATCTGCTAATAAAGAGGGAGCAAGGCAAAGGATGCCAAATCAACCAAAATTTTAAAATAACGACAGAGTGGAAACACTTTTGTGGAGATATGGCCATTAAAATACTGTCAAAATTCATGAGATTGCAGAAATTGGTCCAGTAATTAAAACTGTTTAGGTGTTCCATCAGCACTCTCATGCCTTACTAAGCTGCTGCTGTGTCATGCTGCAGTTATGTTCCATTTTACTTGGTGCCAGAGTCAACACAAACACATATCCAAATTCTGGAGTTTTCAAAGTAATCTTAACTGTCAAAGGTGATAATGACATCCTTTAAAACATTTTATAGGACTGTGAACACCACCCAAGAAAGTGTTTTCCATTCTTATTTACTAAATTCTACTAGCAGTCTCCTGTCTCCTCCTTCATCCCCCAGTACATCTTTTCTCTTCCTTTTCTCCCGTCAGCCTCACTTATTTACTAGTAACAATAAAACTCTGCTACAGTTCATCCAAAATAGCATTATGAAAACGAGGGGGAAGGGGGGTGTTTAGAGGTGGGAGGCCGTGTACTTATGTAGATCCTGTTTCATCATTTCTAGCAAATCTGCTATACAATTTTCATAAAAGAAAATACATGTTTTGCATCTAAGAAACATAAAAAAATAAAATAAATAATCTAAGAAACATCAATAATTTCTGAAATGTTAAATCACTCAAATTATTATCTGCAAAAAAGTATGATACCAGATACAAACTAAATATAACTAAAAACTGACACTACTCACATGAAGGAATTGTCCTTCTGACACACCATCTCTGTATAGTATGATACGGTGTGGTTTATAACCTCCTGTGCTTTTATAAAACATTATCAGCAACTCTCTGTAAAATCAGAAAAAAATTAATTCTTGTAGAAACAGTACACCACACACTAGTTAGTGATGTCAAGCGGAACTGAAGCTTGTAGAGTGGTTCACTGACATTTTAATCATCTCTAACTCAGAATAACTGAAAGCTACTGTTTTGGAGACAGTATTTCAAATTTGGCAGCCATTAATTTTGAGAAGAAAAATCACAATTTTCTTCTGAAGAGCACAACAGTAATTTTATAACCTCAAGTGCATTCACTTTAATTCTTTGTTGATAAACAAAGCTACACTAATAATATGTAACAGAAAGATAATACAATCATTACATGCCTGAGAAAGTAGTTATTTTATAGGCCTGCTCATGTAACATAATGTGTAGTGTCAGGGAAATACAAACACACAAAAGGATTTAACATTTACAAGCTTTCAGAGCCAGTGGTCCCTTCTTCTGGCAGAAGATTTGAATGGAAGGAAAAGGGGTGAAGGAAAAGGACTGGAGAGGTTTGGAGAAAAGGGTATAGTTCAGAAAAGTCACCCAGAACCCCAGGTCAGGGGAGACTTGCTGGATGGGATGAAAAGGAAACACTGATTGTTGGGGACTGCACCTGACGAGATTTGAAAACCTGACAGCTTAAAGGTTGAAGAAAGACACGGTAAAATGCAAGTCAGATTACTACTAAAACATTATGCACGAATTAATAAGAGTGAAAAGCTAAGTGCACTGTATGTAACAGAGGTGGGAGGGGGGGGGGGGGGGGGGGACAGCAAAAGGTAGACAAGTCAGAAAAAGAAAAATGCAGAAAACTAAAATGGAGTGAAGAAAGGGTAGTTACTGGAATAAATGCTGAGATGGAAGGAATTAACGTAAATTAAGGCCAAGCGGGTGGCAAGAACCAAGGACATGTTGTAGTGCTAGCTCCCACATCCGGAGTTCTGAGAAACTGATGTCTTTGGGAAGAATCCAGATGGCAAGTATGGTGCAACAGGCACTGTGGTCATGACTGTCATGTTTACATCATGCTCTACAACAGGATATTGTGTGTTGCCTGTATACACCCCCTGCCTATGCCCATTCATCCTGACTGATAACTGAGTGATAGACATGCCAATGTAAAAGGCTGAACAGTATTTAGGTAACAGCTGGTATATGATGTATCGTTTCGCAAGCTGTTCTCTCTTTGGTAGTATATGTTTTGCCAGTTACAGGGCTGGAATTGGTGGCAGTAGGAGAGTGCATAGGACAAGTCTTGCAGCCGGGACAGTCACACGGGAAGGAGCCATAGGGTAGGGAGATGGGTACAGGAGCATAAGGTCTGGCAAGGATACAGTGGAGACTGGGAGGGCTACAAAAAGCTATTCTAGGTGTGGTGGGCAAAACCTCAGATAGAATGGATCTCATTTCAGGATACGATTTTAGGAAGCCATGGCCTTGTCGAAGTAGATGATTGATACATTTAAGACCAGGGCTTTTGAACTATTGGGATGATTACATCCAGCGAAGACTGAAGTGAGAGTGGTGGTGTATTGCTGTAAAGAGTCTGCATTTGAAAAAAATTGTTTGCCTCGAATGCCAAGGCTGTGTGGGAGGAAACGTTTCACATGGAAAGATGGCAAATGTCAAAGTGCTAGTGCTGTTGTTTGTTGGTAGGTTTGATGTGGATGGAAGTGTGTAGCTGGCCTTCGTGAGGATGAGATCAACATCAAGGAAAGTGGTATGGGATGCAGAATAGGACCATGTGAAATTTAATTAGGAGAAGGTATTTAGAGATTCCAGGACTTTTAAAAGGCCGGCCTCACCATGAATCCATATGGCAAAGATGTCATCAATGTATCTAAACCAAACCAAGGGCTGAAGGCTTATGGATCCCAGGAGAGCCCCCTCCAAGCAACCCATGAAAAGTTTGACACAGGAAGGAGCCATTGTGGTTTCAATGGCTGTACCCCTGATCTGTTTGTATGTCTGCCCCTCAAAGGTGAAATAATTGTTGGTAAGTATAAAGTTGATTAAGTTGAGCAGGAAGGATGTCATAGACTTGGAATTAGGTGGGCATTGACTGAGGAAATGTTCAGCAACAGGCAGACTATGTACATAGTGGATGTTGGTATAGAGGGAGAGAGCATCAATGACGACAAGCAAGGTGTGTACTATCAAAGGGAGAGCCACCTGCACAACGACATGTCATATACCAACTGTTACGTAAACACTGTTTGGCCTTTTACATTGGCATGGCTACCAGCCAATTATAAGTCAGGATGAATGGGCATAGGCAGAGGGTGTATACAGACAACACACCATATCCTGTTGCAGAGCATTCTGTACAACATGACAATCATGACCTCTGTGCCTGTTTCACCACACATTCCATCTGGATTTTTCCATTAGACACCAATTTCTCATAACTCTGCAGGTGGGAACTAGCACTACAACATGTCCTTGGTTCTCATCACCCACCTGGTCTTAATTTACATTAATTCCTTCTGTCTCAGCATTTATTCACAGTAACTGCTCCTTTCTTCACTCTATTTTAGTTTTCTACATCTTTCACTAACTGAACTGTCTATTTTTTGCCGTCCCCCCCCCCCCCCCCCCCACCCTGTTACATACAATGCGTTTAGCTTTCACTCTTATTAACTCGTGCAGGATGTTTTAGTAGTAATCTCTGTCTTGCATATTACCCTGGCTTCCACCTTTAAGCTCCCTCGTCCGCTGCAGTCCCCTTTCAAATCTTGTCCACTGCAGTCCCCGACAATCAGTCTTTCCTTCTCATCCTATTCATTAAGTCGCAAATGACCCAGGGTTCTGGATGACTTCTGAACTGTAACCCTTTCCTTAAACCTCTCTAGTCCTTTTCCTTCCCCCTTAACTCCTCTTCTGCCACAAGAAGGAGCCACTGTCTCTGAAAGCTCGCAAACATTAAATTCTTTTGTGTGTGCGTGTTCTCCTGCCGCACTTCGGAGAGTATATTTTTTATCTATCCATTTACACTATATTATCGATAACTGATTACTTTCGTTGTTATAATGTGTAGTGTGCTAGCTTCGAAGACAGGGAGGTGAGGCAGACTTAGAACAAATCCACACAGTTGTTTAATGACTGTGGGGTGGTATACCAGCTAGCTTCAGTACAGTTTTTTAGGTGAATTCCCACATTTGTTTAAGGCAAATGCTCAGTTGATCCCCACATTGCTATTCAGAGAATACAATACACAAACAGTTAAAATACGATAACACACAGAACAACATTTACACAGTTCATAGACAGATGGCACACACAACTTCACTGATGTAGGTTACCTTTACGGCTGTGTGCTGTCACGAAGCGCATCCAGCCAAGTTAAATAATAAAATGAAATTTGTCAAATCCTAAAACAGCAGACCATGTACTACATGGGACAAATGCACCAGAAAAGAAGAAAGGTCTACTTTATAAAATAATGTGCTAGAATCGAAAGATGTTTTCCCAGTAATTTATTAAGAGATTTGTATCTCTTTTCAGAACACCTTACACAGCTCAGACTTGCCATTCTAGGTATAGGTAACAGACTCTTCACTATGTCAGCATTAACAGAGTACAGTACCACCCTGTGGTCATGTTGAAGTATAATAAACAGTTGTATTACACACACAATATTTACTGAAATAAAAACAGTGTACACTCATTAAAGCAGAAAACTAACTACACTTTTTAACAGAACAAATGCTTCCTGTCTCTTCGTTGGGTTTTTACACAACATCAAAGTCAAAGATAACTGGGGGGGGGGGGGGGGGGGGGAAGTACAAATGAAAGAGCTGTTGTACACTTGCTTAACTTTTAAGTCTCAACTAGTTGAAACAATAACTTAGAGCTGTGAACACTGATTATATGGAACTGTGGCAGTAGGAGTTGTTGGTCCAATTTGAAGGAGCAATGTAGTGCTTTTCAGTGTTTCCTCCACCTCTGCCTAACGTATTCATCACTTCGTATTTCTCAAAATTTTGCTAGTTTAACTAGTAACAAATCATTTTCCTACAATGATGCATTAATCATCACTAACTTGTAATACAAGTAATTGTTTTAGTCGACAATGTCAGATTTCTCGATATTTTTGTACAACAAATAGAACCAAAACTGATGGAGTTTGGGGGAGATCTTTAAAATGGTGTATCAACTAGACAGTGAATTTTCTGTTCTATACAGATATAAATAAAGTAATCACCAAATATTGCACTTTAGCTTCACAAACATGTATACCAAAATAATGGTCGCTCTGTTTATTTTCCTGTCAGTCATATCAAAGGATGCATAATGTCACACAAGTGTTTCCGGCAGTAAAACAGAACACTGAGAATGTTTATTTCAATATTTATTCAATACTCTTTTTATCATTTTGTGAATGACATTTGTAGAGGGAGCATGATCTGCTGCACAGACCAAGGCATAGGTTAGATAGAAACTAATTAGATGTCATGTTGATTTTCATATCTGCACAACTGAAGGCCCATATTTTTTTTTCATGTTTACACTTACATTTTATAAAAATATTTAGTTTAAATGGTGCACTGGATTAAAGATCTCTCAAAGAGTTGACTACAATTGTTACTAGAATGAAGCGACCAACTGAGCAGTTCCATTCTGAATACATTCACACACTGCCCGTAAGTGTGCATTGCTGGGTTCAGTTAGCAAGGTATAACAGTTTTACTACTTTTCTGTGCCTTTTGCAACTAGTTAAGGGCATTCTTTTGTGTTAAATGAACACACTGGGCACAGAAATAATGTAAACAATGAAAACAAATCCAGAAAGTCAGGTTACCAAATGCTGATTGCAACTGACTAGCAACTGGCATCTGAGGTAGCAGAGCGACATGACAACAGATAGCACACTGAGATGTGCTCTAATTTGATCATGCTGTAGTAGCTGTCCTTTAAACAACTCTCTGTTCCTCATTTTGTTGCTGGCCGGAGTGGCCGTGCGGTTCTAGGCACTACAGTCTGGAGCCAAGCGAGCGCTACGGTCGCAGGTTCGAATCCTGCCTCGGGCATGGCTGTGTGTGATGTCCCGAGGTTAGTTAGGTTTAATTAGTTCTAAATTCTAGGCGATTGATGACCTCAGAAGTTAAGTCACATAGTGCTCAGAGCCATTTGAACCTCATTTTGTTATACTGATCCAGGTACAATAATATGCCTTCCTGTACAGCTCTGGTGGGAAAATCAACAACAGAACTTAGGTTATGTGTTCAGTAATGGGGCCTGTAAATGTGTTTATTATATCCGTATAATCTATAAATTGGGCACAACTTCCGATGAACCGGAGCTTATGTACATCCTTTTGCACACAGAAATCAAATTACAACCTGCACTTTTTAACTGTAGGAACAACAATTTTCATCATTGTGTACACTTCTACCCACAGTCAAATGACTACTGAAGTAAAGACTTGTGGCTTTATGAACAATCAATAGATGGCAGTGCAGTCACACAACTTTGTTCTGAACTGCCAACCAATATAAACAAATGGAATTTACTTTTAATATACACATCATACAATATCTGATGCATGTAGAATCAGGTCACGAGGGGTGTAATTATGTATCTATTCCTACATTAACACCAATTTCGAAGAATCGGCAATTTTAGAACCCATATAAAAATGAAAATAACTATCTGTTCTACAGCACACAAAATTATTTACTTTTTCTCACTGCTAAGGTGCACAACAAAGCACTCTGCTATATTTAATTGTTCAAACAAGAAGATAATCCAAAAAAGAAGACAGTCCTAACCTGACCATACTGCTCAGTTCTTGGATGATTTCCTGGCGGTGCTGCTGGACTCTAACTGTTGCTGCATATCTTGAAGGGTGAGCATCCATTGAACCTACAACAGCTGCTATAGAAGGTTTCTTGTTATCACCTGCAGGAGGATGGGTGACATCTGCACCCAAAAATATTACTGGCTCATTGAACACCTGCAAATACATTATGAAACATTGTCTCTGTAATTCAAGCTGTCCTACCAAGTAAATCATAACTATAGCTTAAAAATTATTATAACATTCAAAAATTACTGAACAATCAAACTTCACAGAGTTAGAGGTGGGACGAGGGTGAGGATAAGAAAACACTGATTCCACTAGTATAACTGATAATAGTTGTCCAAAAGACTAAAATTCCCACACCTTCACAGACTATTTTTACTACTCACTTTGGACTACAAATGAAAAAAATAAGACAAAAAATAACAAGACAATACTGCTCCTTTTATGAAAAATAAACATGATGCTGATCAGAATGCTCCTTCCATTGCAAAGGCAGTATTTGCGTCAATTTGAAAGCAATTCCAGTTTACACTGTGGTAGTGCCAGAATAGAATTTACGTTTCTTTGGAAAGAAAACCTAAATGCAAAACAGAATAAGAGGCGATAAAAAGTAGTGCTCAACTATAAGAACATGTTTCCTGGTCAGAGAGAAGCACAGAGTTTGCTGGAACAGCAAACATGATCAATATGTTTGAATGAACAAACAACTACAAACATAACATTAGTAAACATCTTTATAGAGTAACACACATTGTGTTGTTGCATAATGTATAGACTTATTTCTGAATGAAGAAAAAAGTAATAGACTAAAATGCAGACAAATATATTTAGAAGTGACTAAACTTATCAGATATCCTTTCATAACAGCAGAGTAGTTAACACATATACGCAATACATATGACCAGGTTACATTAACAATAGATGTAGCAGTTAATGCATATAAGCAATAAATATGGCCAGGTTACACTAACAACACATGAGGAAAATATTAACTTATACTTAGCATCAATAGGCCTAGCCACTAAGGGCAGGTTTAAACCAAAGACGAAAACAGGTATACTGTGTGATATGATAAATTAGGCAATTCTGTTCTCCACTGCTATCTAAATTAAGGCGTATATAATAAACCATCCCGACAGAGTAAAATATGCTGTATCCAGATTGAAACTCAAATCTTGATTTTATGCAGATAACACAATACCAACTGATCAGTAAAAACTGTAATAGAACTCCAAGTCTTAATCTAAAATCTTGTCAGTGTGTCTACCACTTTTCCACAAATGACTCACATTTTTGAATTATGGTTAAAAAAAATTAAGTAAAAATATCACACAATTGCAGTGATGGACTAAGCCTGCTTTGGTGAAATTAAATAAGGACACCCGACCTGCTTAGGAATTGATGTATTTGTACTGTACATTTCATAGAAAACGAATAATATAGACATAATGGTTGACACAAATATAAAGCATTTTTAATTCGTGTACTATATGCTCTCATTGTTGTAATATACAAACTTAAAGACATTGGTGAGAAACTAAGAATACAAATCAGCTTTTAGCACAGTAACCATCACACAATAGTGCAAAGAAATAATAAAGAATAGCATAAGACTATTTCCTTTATTTTATATGTTTGGAAACAATGCTTGTATACTTGTAACACCAGTTTCATAACCTTAGTACTTGATAAAAGTTATTGAGATTAATATGGTACATGTTTCTGTGCCTTTATTTTACTGAAATTCCCAATAACGTCACTGAAATCTATTTCATTTGACACTTATATTTGTTCTCTAATGAATCAGTAACAACTAGTTAATCTGCCAATTTTCTAACTTTAAAGATAACTTTTTATTAGCTTCAGTTGAGAAAAACTTTTCTCGTATGGTGTGACAGACACAAAAAGTACTGAATTATAAGTTATGTACAGGGTAATGATTCACTGAAGTTCCATTCAGTCATAAACTGAAGGATTGCTTGGGCTATTCGTCTAGCAGCAACACCCACACTTGTATCGACTCGTGTAGACACCTACGATAACTTTATTTCTTGCATCACTTTCTTCTTATCAAACTCTTTGTAAATTTCTACTAGATTCTTCAGTGCTACAGCCAGTGTGTCACTGGAAGCTTCAAGCAAAAATTTTGGTGATTTCCTTCATGACTATTCTTGGATAAATCGGTCTACACATTCAGACAAACAACATGAATGTTCATAGCATTGCTGTCTACCTGTGTCAGACAGAAAGTGAAAAAGGTCTTCTTGTCAGAGAAATGAAATTGTCAGCACAAGAAAGTGAGTTTGACGATGTCTTAAATATACATTTTCGTTTTTAGTCTATTATAATAATTTACTTCATTTTGTACATGTTTGTGATGATTTCAAAGTTATCTGAATCCAAGAGTAATCCATAATACCGCTAAAAGCAATCAATATCACTGTTTTAAAATGGACCTTTTGTCATTATAGGGAAATAAGATCAGCCTGACAAGAAGCCCCTTTACAAAACCTCACAGCTGTGAATACAATGCTTCAGAAAATAGCATCTCCATTATTTTACAGGCATTTAAACGAACTGGGAGTAATTTTGTATAAAAGAAGAACATCTTAAGACTAAAATAAAACCAATCATAGCAAGTGGTCCCTTGTTACATTACAGTGCTTCATTCGTGATGGTACGCACCAGTACCTCTGATGAAAAAAAGCGTTATAATAAAGTTCTGAGACTTTTAAAGTCCAAATAAACACAATATCCCCCCCCCCCCCCCCCCGGTAGGTCACAGCACCAAAATCTCTCTCCCCCCCCCCTCTTCTTCTTTTTAAAGTCAAGCACCGATTAGAGGTATACATGCCTACTCATAATGCCAATTTGCAGTTCTCCAAAGCTACACACATTGTTGGTATTGACATGGGCCACCACCTGCAGTTGGCTGCACCCTGTACTCTTCATGGCACCTGGAAGCACCCTTCCCACATCCGGAATGACTGCCTCCGGTATGCACACAGAGAGTACACTGGCTTCCTTCCCCTCATTGGCAGCCATGGTCCTAGGGGACCCCCTTATGCGCCTAATGTTGGGAGATCCCAACCACCAGCAAACCCACCCTCTGTAAATTCCCAGACCTCGCAGGCCAAGAAGCTTCCTCTGGAACAGGATGGATGACTGCATCCAGATCAGAGACCTCGTCAGCCACAGATAACACCCGAAACCTGATTGGCAAACGAACCGGGGAGGCCCTGCGATCAGCCCCTCGGAAAGTCTTTCGCTGCCTGTCAGACTTTGGAATGATCCCGCACTCGACCACGGGTGAGGACTCAACCTCAGTGCAGGAAATACCCAGGGCAGTCACAGCAGTGGACCAGTCGGAGGACACGTGGGACATGCTTGATGTCCCTCGCATACCCACATCTGACCCCCCACAGTGATGCCCCTTGGCAGCAGCCTCAAGCTGTGTGATGGAAGCCAACACAGCCTGGAGCTGTGAGCGAAGAGTCAACAACTCAGCTTGCATCTGTACACAGCAATCACAGTTCCTATCCATTATTGAAGTCTCCAGTTTGAAGCTTGTAAAAATATGTGATAAATGAATGGTGAACTTGCCTTATTGGCAGCAGGAACTTGCAGTGCACTGTCACTGGCGGTCAAACCGACACTGAGCTGTTCTAACCAAAACAAATATCGATCTAGTGAAGTCATCTGAAGATTAAAACGAACTGCAAAATGATTTAGCCAAGATATCTGTTTGGCACGAAAACTGGCAATTGACTCAAAATAATGAGGTCAACCGCATGAATGCAAAAAGGAATCCATTAAACTTCGGTTACATGACAAATCAATCAACTCTCAAGGCTGTAAATTCAATTAAATACCCAGAAATTACAATTACTAACAACTTAAATTGAAAGAAAAAATAGAAAATGTGAAGGAGGCAAACCAATGACTGTGTTTTATTGGCGAACGACTTAGAAGAAGCAACAGATCTTCTACAGGATTGCCAACACTACCCTTGTCCATCATCATTTGGAGTACTGCTGTGTGGAGTGGGATCCTTACCAGATAGGATTAACGGAGTACATCGAGAAAGTTCAAAGAAGGGCATTTTTGTATTACTGAGAAATAGGAGAGTAAGTGCCATGGTCATGATACAGGATTTGGTGTGGACCTCATTAAAGCAAAGGTGTTTCTTGTTGCGGCAAGATCTTCTCACAAAATTTTAATCACTCAACTTACTCCCCCGAAAATAAAATTTTATGCTGACCTATGTAAGGAGAAACAATCACCATAATAAAATAGGGGAATCAGAGCACGCGCAGAAAGATATAGGTGTTCGTTTTTCCACATGCTGTTTGAGAGTGGAATAACAGAGAATTATTGTGAAGATAATTCAATGAACCTCTACCAAGTACTTAAATGTGATTTGCAGAGTAGCCATGTGGATATAGATGTAAACTGTGATCATTCCACAACTACAATATCTGCACGCAATGGGGGGAGGTTCTGAAGTTGGGTCTGTGGGTACCGAATGCTCTAAGTCAAAATCACAGAAATCAGTGGGTGGCCATATGTACATCTCTGCTTGCTTGTCATCAATTGGGTAGTGAACAATGCCTACCATTTCTATCCTGTACTGTTACTAGTGATGAGAGACGGTGTCTTTATACAAAAACAAGGAAAAGAAAGTAATGGCTGAGCCCAAACAAGGTAGCAACACCCCTTAGACCTGTGTGTATTGACAAAAGATAATGTTATGTATGTGGTGGAATAGTGATGGTGTCGTGTACTACAAATTGCTTCCCAAAAGTGTAACTATGATTGCTGACATTTATAGTCAACAACTGAGATGTCTTACACATACAAGAGTGCGTGAAGTGATGCTATTCCACGATAACGCCCACCCACAGTCTGCTACACTTGGAAAAAAAAAACTCTGTACAGGAGTTGGGTTGTTGGGTTGGGAAGTCATTCTGCAACCATCTTATTCAGCTGATCTTTCACCCTCAGGTTTTCATCTTTTCCATTCTCTAAAAACCTTCCAGGAACTCCTTTTCAAATGAAAATATGCTCCAAACATGGCTTGCTGAGTTCTTTGGCTCAAAATCACACAATTTCTACAATTGCGAATTCGAAAGAAGTTAGCCCAGTGTTGGCAGACTGTTGTAAATAGTGAAGAAGTTGTAAATAGTGTTGTATATGTAGATAGTGAAATCACATACTGGGACAAGCAAGCTTGCTGTGGATGTAGTATCAAGATGTGCCTTGGATGGATCTTGGATATCTTTCAAAGTGCTCACATTTTCTTTTATGACTTTAACTGAATTCTAATGAGCACTCCAGCAAGTATCAGACAGTAGTTACAAACTTTTTCTACAAGGAATTCCTGTCTCCAAGTACAAGACGACACATGAACTTCACAAACATTCAAGCAATGATTAGAACATGGACTGAACAGAACTTTCGGATTTACTTCTTGATTTTTTTGTTGTACTCCTCTGTGCACACCTGACCCTGATGCAGCATTGTCATAGCTTTGAGCCCTGCACAACACAATGTCCAGCCCATCTTTTTCCAGCTCAATACTAGACTGGATCATATTTTGCCATCAACTGCATCAATTCTCAGAAATTTCCTCCGTTTTCCCATCAAATGTCTTCATGATGACTGAAGGAAATGTTCTGCTGGACTGAAAATCGTGTATGATCTAAAAGGCGATGAAAAATTATTCTCCAGTTCTGAGTCTCATCATTACCAATTTTCTGATTATCTTTGTTAATGGTTTTATAAATGGATGTTCAGGCAGTGTTCCATATGTTTCAGGCTATGGATTTGATTTCCACCAATGACAGAAGCCAAAAATAAATATATTTTTGTTGCTATCATCCTCGGAGGTGAATAACTGGCAAAAAAAACATCTTCTTTGTTGATGTTCTTGTTCAAATATGAGTAAAACCTTGGTTGGTTCTGGTATATAAAATCTATATGACTAAAAGCTGATCTTGATACTACAGTTGGTAAAAATCATTGCTTCAATCTAGATGACTCTGCTCTGGTTCATTTAATCAGATTTTCATATTCATAAAATAAACTAAACAGGATGTCCCAGGAGAAATGACCAATGTTCAGGGTTATGACAGGTACAATCATTTGAAACAAAACTCTAGCAAACATGGGCTCTGAAATGCATACCTTAAGAGCTATGAGGACTAGAGTTCAGTGGAAGAACCATGTTTCACAGCAGCAAAGGTGAACAAGTGCTCATAGCTCTTAGTATCCACTTTAGAGCCCATGTTTACTGTACCTTTTTTAAATTTTGATCTATACTATAACCTCTCAAAAGATGGAACAAAAGGGCTTGCAGTAGAAGACTTTTGTTTCACAATGTCAAAGGTGAACAAGTGCTCATGCTTACTAGAATTTAATGCTACAAATGATTGTCCATGTCATATTCCTGTATACTGGTCATTCGTCCTGGGATACCCTGTATAATAATTATGTATAACCTTTGAAAAAGTAATTTTTTGAATGTAATACTTAGTTAAAAGATTGATAATCACCTGTAAGCTCTACACTGCACTTACGTGCAATTTTTAAACTGTACTGTGTACATGGCATAGGTATGGAATAGAGTTTCATGTAGAATAATTGTGTCTAGCAGACAACTGGTTATCATTCAACAGATTTTAGATTTCATGCAAAACTTTACAAAAATTTTAAGAATTCTGAAAACACCCATTCACAGTTGCCATTGTAGAATTATTAGTAAGTAGGTAGGTAGGTACCTACGTACATTTGTATTTTGAATACATATGGGGCTTTGTACTCCAAACTGCTTTTTATTTGGCTTTTGATTAAGAATGGCCTGGACCCTCAAGATTTGGAGCGCCCCCCCCCCCCCCCCCCCCCCCCCGATCCAGAGGTCCCTCCCAGCCCAGGTTCCCGTACACAGGGCATAGACATTGATTTACCAGTGGAAAAGTTACAATGCGCATTTCAGTACTGACAGTCCCCTCTGGCCAAGGTGTGCACAAGCCAGTTTCCTGGTTACTGACAGTGTTCCCTCCAGTGTCCAGACTGGGCATTCAAGAGTTTTGTATGTGTACAGCTGGGCTACCTTCAGTCAAGTTGGTTGCAATGTAGTCATGCCATGTGGTACTCTGCTGCCGTACAGTTCTGTGCACATGAAACAGTCTCTCTGCTCCCAGTCCAGGTCTCTCTGCTCCCAGTCCAGCCCTTGCAAGCGACGCCATCAGGCACCAACCCTATCAGCATCAATCCCTTCATTGCTAACCCTGTTGTCAAAGATGTTGGTGCTGGCCCTGTTACAGCCGGTCCTCCATTCATCACTAACCCTGTCATTGATGATGCTGGCATTCTCATCTGTCCAGTCATCACCGGCCCTGCCACAGTCGGCCCTCTTGACACTGCCACCTAGTTGATGCCGATGTCAGCTCTCTCGTCAGTGTAGTGGTCGCTGGCCCTGTCACGGCTGACCCTCTCGATGATTCTGATGTTGCTACCTCCATTATCAGCTTGGTTGTCCCCACTGGCGCCACCATGGCCACTCCCACTGGCCTTGCAGGAAATCTCACTGAATACCCCCACCCCCCTTCGTGGCACCACTGGTCCCATCACGTGTTGTTGTGGACCTAACATTGCACCTGGAAGGAAATTGTGTTACAAGCCCTGCTTGCACCTGACCTTTTTCATCAGAAGTCACTGTGAAATGTTTAAGTGCTTTTTCTATTCTTGTCTCAGTCTTCGATGGTTCTGCAGTCTTGTTAGTTGTATCTTGCACTCTTAATTCAGATGTTCATATCAGTTTTGGGATTCTTTTTATGTTATGTTAGGTTTTGTTCTGTTCAATGTTTGTGGGACACAAGGTTGCATTATAGTATTCCATAACTCGTTGGTCACTTTCTCAGGTGCATATTTACACAATGGATGATTGTTGGTTGTTTTGTTATAATTAATGGGACAATTTGTGCTGGAGGCTGTGTTGTGCCTCTCTTGGGTGCTGCACTTCTCCGAGTTAGTTGCACCATCTCTTTTAAGTGGGTGGTGGTCGGGATGGAGAGGTGTAATCAAGGTGTGCCCCTGAATTTTCGTTTACCACACTTACGAACAAAATTTGCAGGCCAGGTATGGCCCTTGCCTCATCTCACAGTATGTTTAACAGTAGAAGAGTCACTGGCCTGTTTACTGTCAAGCTTCCTGCAGCTGCCACAGCATCTGGGAGTGCTACCCATGCCAATATATGGTATGCAAGTCGAGGTACACAGTGTGGCAGCCATAGGCACCTATTAGCATCCGCACATGCAATCTTCTGCCAGACGTGTAATTAGGTCAGTGCTCCTCCCTCAGTGGCCAGTTATGCTCCATGCTCTGACCAACCAAGAGCTGCTATGGGTCTCCAGCGCCTGCCACTGCCCCCAAAAGTATTGCCTCGCCTTCGCTGTGAACCCTGCATGATGCTACATTTCTGTCAGCCGGTCCCTAGACACCACTTCGCAGTATCTGCAAGTGACTGCCCATGAGCTCATTGCCTTATGGGATCATGTCATTACAGCACCTTGCTTGCCTACAAGCTCCCAGCCTTGTGGAACTGGGTCATTACTTACTCTCTCTGCTCCCTGCCACAACAACAACTATTGTCTTCGTCCTAATGCGCACATCTTGGGAACTGTCGAGTATCAAAATTTCTGTTATGCTGTGTAGATGTTTGTTTTCAGAAGAGGTATGTAGTTTTGTGATATTGTAAAGCATAGATCTAAATACCATCTGTCAAACCACTTGGTTAAAGGACACTTCAAAATCAAACTCATCTTCATCTACATCTGTACTCTGCATGCCACAGTCGAGTGCATGGCAGAGGGTACTTCCCACTGTACCAGTTATAAGGGACTTCTTTCCCTTCCGTTCACACATCGAGAATGAGAGAATGGTGGCTAAACCACCTCTGTGCATTCTGTAGTTCTCTTTGCAGTATCTACAGGAGTAATATTTAGGGGGTTGTAGTATAATCCCAGACTCCTCAGTTAAAGGCTTTCATGGGAGTCTGTATCTTCAGGCACTTGCCAGTTCAGTTTTTCAGCATCATTTTGATACTCCCCCACGGGTCAAAGAAACCTGTGATGATTTCTGCTTCCTTTCTTTACATACTTCCAATGTCTACTGTCTGTCCTACTGGGCGCGGAACCCACACATCAGAGCACCATTTTAGAATAAGTTACAATAGTGTTTTCTAGGCAAACTAAATGGCAGACTGACTGCGGTTTCCTAATATCCCGCCAATGAAATGAAATCTGCCACCTGCTTGACCTACAACTGAACCTACGATACCATTCCATTTCATATCCCAACAAATTGTTAAACCAAGATTTTGCTTACACTGATTAATTCTAATTGTGACTTTTTGATATTGTAGTCATACAATTCTATGTTTACTCATTTTGTGAAGTGCACATTTTCATTTCTGAAGATCTGCATCATTATGAAATTTGTTTTACTGTCTTTGAAATCTTATCATCTAATATTAAAAGCAATTACAGCTGCAGTGGATAATTGCAGGACATAAACTAGACAACATATAACACTGTAAAATATAGACTGGCTCAAGAGACATTTATTTGTAACTTACACAAACTGTTATCATATGTGACACTCTACTATGATCAAAACAACAAAGTGATTAACCATCGAGCATGGGATGGGCGGATGTCAGTTCATGTTTGCATAGGCACACAAATGATGGTAGCAGCAATAGCTGGTGTTTTCATTCAGTATATTATCACTTTTCTGGGGAACCAGTTTAGGACATTCTTCCATGTCAAATGAGCTTGCAGCACATAGTAACAATGCAACCAGTGAAAATGTATCTCTATTGTTATGTTACTTGCCGCTCAAGTCATACGCAACCGACCATGTAAACTGGCAGCTGAGGTAACGAAGCGATATAAAAACAGCTGCCAACAGTAAACAGTAACTGTCATTCATTTTGTTATTCTGATCCAGGTATAGGGCATTATTGGATACAAAAAAATCAACTGGGAAACAAAAAATCAACTGGAAACATACCAGGTAAAATATAATGCTCTAAAATATGGACTAACTAACAGTACATGTATCTGTAACTTATACAACCTGTAATACGTGACTGCATGCTACTGTTGGATTCAAAAATTCCGTAAATACTCACTTTCGGCCTAATGCTTGGAACCAAAATGCTGTTAATACCTCCAAGTTTAACATTTATTTTGAGACATAAATTAGACAGAGTTTGGGGCGAAGTTTTATTCACATTCTTTGCTTGAACACACTGTGTGGCCATTCCAAGTACTGTATCCCCAACACGTTTTACTTCAGCTGCAATCAAAATCATACACATTAACAAAATCCTGTTGGGAGAGTTAACACAAAAATGAAAAATAACAAAAACACAAGTTCTTAACTCTGGGTCTGTGATTTTTTTTTATTAACACAACCGCGTACTGCTGCCAACAGTTGCTGTCAACCATGTGAAATACGTGTCTACTGTAGTTCCGGAAATACTGAAACAATAGGGAGATTATGGGAGGCCATTTAAATGTTCAGCCTAAGGGGTAGGGGGGTGGGGTGGGGTGGGGGGGGGGGGGGGTAGAGAGAGGATGGGTAGTACCAAGACTGGAAAACTGATTTAACACACACTAGTGTAAGTGCTAGAAAATTACTCATGTATAAATTATTGTGTACTCATAGAAATTCAAGAAATTTCAAAGATATACACTAGGTGATCAAAAGCATCCGGACACCTGGCTGAAAATGGCTTACAAGTTCGTCGCATCCTTAGCCTTGATCACAGCTTCCTCTCTCTAAGGCATACATTCAATCAGGTGCTGGAAGGTTTTTTGGGGTATGGCAGCCCATTCTTTACAGAGTGCTGCACTGAGGTGAGGTATCAATGACAGTCGGTGAGGCTTGGCACGAAGAAGTCACCGTTCGGAAACATCCCAAAGGTGTTCTATACGATTCAGGTCAGGATTCCGTGCAGGCCAGCCCATTACACAGGGATGTTATTGTCGTGTAACCATTCCGCCACAGGCTGTGCATTATGAACAGGTACTCAATCGTGTTAAAAGATGTAATTGACATCCCCAACAGTGGGAAGCAAGAAGGTGCTTCATAGTACTTGCAGTGGATCCTGTTGCAGTTTGGAATTCCAATGTGCTGGTCTGGATAGATGTCTACCATTACAACCCTCTTCAACTGCCAGTGGTCTCTGTCAGTCAACAGACAAGATCAGCCTGTACACTTTCGTGCTGTACATGTACCTTCATGTCTCCACTTCACTATCACATCAGAAACAGTGGACTCAGGGATGTTTAGGAGTGAGGAAATCTCACGTATAGACGTATGATACAAGTGACACCACGTTCGAAGCCCATGAGTTCCGCGAAGTGCCCCATTCTGCTCTCATAACGTCTAATGGCTATTGAGGTCACTGATTTGGGGTACCTGGCAGTAGGTGGCAGCGCAATGCACCTAATATGAAAAACGTGTGCTTTTGAGGTGTCCGGATACTTTTGATCACAGTGTATGACACAAGTACAAACACCAGAAAACATTATTCATTTGAAATATAACCTGTCACAAAATACCATAACAGATTTGTAATAAACTCTTTATAAAACAAAATGAGTTGAAACTGGATAAAATTTCAAATGAAGCTACAAGAAATTTTGGGGTAACACATTTTCAATCAAAATTATGTGCTCCCTACACAATAAACACATTCGGAAGCTTTCAGTGAAAAGTTTCTCATTGTCCTTTTCAACTATCTTTACATTTAATTTATTTGCAACGTCACCTCTTATGAGTTTTCACACTCATTTAAATTTTGCAGTGATCTGTAAAAGTTAAGTGCATGCAAATAAGTTTTCACATCTTTAAGTCTTATTTTTTAATATGATACTTACTGTTACATCCATACAGTGCAACAAATTTGGTTACAGCAGAAACCAATCATTTGGTTACAGCAGGAACTATGAGGGTAATCCCAAAAGTAAGGTCTCCTATTTTTTTTATAAGTACAGAACTCTCTTTGTGTGGCAGTTGGTCACACTGTTATGAAGAGTGCTTCACGCACTGTGTGTTAACATATGCACACCACACTGAGGCGCTCAATCTTGGCTTGGCAGTCGTTCAGAAAGGAGCTACTGTTGGATGTTACCGCCAAGTGCGAACTGCATGCAGTTATTCAGTTTTTGAAAGCAAAGGGCACAGCACGTATTGAAATCCATCGCCAATTGACGGAAGTGTACGGTGAGTTGTGCATGGATGTCAAAAATGTTCGTAAGTGGTGTAGACAGTTTGCAGCTGGTCAGACCGAAATTCACAACGAACAAAGGAGCAGGAGACTGTCAATTTCTGAGGAGACAGTGTTGAAGGTTGAGCAAAGCGTGCATGAAGATCGGCAGATCACCCTGGATGATCTCTGCACGTTGGTTCCTGCGGTTTCCCGAAGCACCGCTCACACAATTTTAACGGAAACATTGAACTATCGGAAGGTGTGCACATGATGGGTGCCACGTATGCTGACTGAGGACCACATGCGGCAATGAGTTGATACTTCCCGTGTATTTCTTCACTGGCCTTGCACCCGAACAGGACAACTTTCTGTACTAAATTGTCTTTGGTGACGAAACTGGGCATACCACTTTACACCTGAGACCAAGCAACAATCACGTCAGCAGCAGCATCCTTCTTCAGCATGGGGAGAGCTGGTATGACAATGGGCATACAAAAACTGCCACAGCATCTACAAAAATGCTTCAACAGAAATGGTGAATATTTTAAAAAACAGCTAAATGTTCAAGCTGTAAACTGATGTAAATCATTGTAGAAATAAACAGGTCTATGTACTTATAAAAAAATAGGAGACCTTACTTTTGGGATTACCCTTGTAATCATTCAAAACTGAAGGCTGTTAACAATAATATATGGCTTAAATGAAACAGTACCCAAGTGTAGTACAACATCTAAATAATTACTTCAGGGTGGCTTTTTTATGGTTGTACTACTAGCCAAATGCTGGTGCCTCTGCTGGGACGAGGCTTTTGGCTTCTATTTTACAAAAATTATGAGGTACAAAATTTTGATTTTTACACATCTTACAGTTTGATACTTTCTATCGATAACTGACTGAAGTTGTTTTCATTGTATGTCGTAGTTACTGCGCTGCATCAATTAAGTAAAGAATTGCACAAAATTTTGCAGAGGTAAAAACACATTGCATAAACTTTGCTTATGGTTGATTTTAGTTCACACATTGCAGTGTATGAAGTATAGATAAGATATTGAAAATTTATTTAAAATTGAGAGCAGAATGATATCTCATTTTGTTATTTACTTTTGCATCCGACGAGGTGGTTGCACATGACACACACATTTCCTTCCCTGCGCATCGCGTATCATGTTCATAACAATCATGTTACATAAACGGTTCAAGATATCAAAACAAAGTCTTCTCCAAATGATAGCACACAAAGAAGCACGTATGTTGTATGATAAACACTCCAAACTTTTTTATTCACTGAGATGTGAAAGTAATTCGCCCGCAGCAGTCGTAAGTTGGAGGCAAATGACACGTAAACACGTCAATAGCACTTCAGGAAAAGCCAGAGACCACATTTAAACATGTCCTCAGCATCTGGGGAGGGGTGGACCATGACAAGTTAACTCGTCCACAGTTAAGAAAGAGAAAGGAGAAGATAAAATCCAGTGCCAATGCATATTCCACTTTTCTCAAACTGCACCAAGGGGAATGCAAAACTTAACATCCTCATCTGATAGATGGATCATCATCAACAGTGTTGCAAGAACTCACTCCTTGAAGCACTACTTACTCCACTCTATCAGAGAAAATTCTGATAGTGAAAAACTTCATACTGCCACCTTTTCTTCTCTCGTCAGCCAAATACTGGCAATGAAAGTTTTTCCTGCAATCAGAAGTCACTCAAATCGAGTGCCACTGTACAAGTGTGCATTTACCATTATGACTAAGGTTGCAATTTTCAATACCTAAAATATGAAAAGTTTCAACAGTGAGCTGTGAATACCAATGACAATGTTTTTTCTTTCTTTTTTTTTTTTTTTTTTTTTTTTTTTTTTTTTTTTTTTTTTTTTTTTTGTGATTATTGATTTCAAAGTAATTCAAATTGTAAGTTCCTAGTGCTTCTTTTCAGTGCTATGGCTTTGTTTGTACTTACCATACACTGGAGTCTTTCCAGGAAGAACCACCACTACAAGCTGAAGTGCCGTAAATGATGACTTCAGATACCTGAACATTGGCTCGACTTGGTCAGGACCAGTGGCGTACTTACCTAGAAAATGAAGGCCAGTATATAAAAGTCAGTTGACATAAAGTTCATCAGAAATTAAGGTCTATCAATGTTGGAAATGGATAACACAGAGGACTGATTGTAATCTTCTAGAGGAGGGCATCTAAAAATTTGCCTGAAGTGATGCACTAAAGCCACAGCAAATTTGAATCAGGCTGGTTCGCTGGACATGCAAACTCCACTGATTACAAATATGAATACTGTGTCCTAATTGTCATACCGTCTTCATGATAAACTATAATTTGTGAGAATCATGCAAATAAAAGGGGGAAAAAATATTTCAAAAAGAATGAGACAATACAGTACCACAAAACTTCACAACAGATATTCAAAATTATACTACTTTCAGGCATGCAAAAGTATATCCATAGTCATTTTGTACTGAAAACAGTAGACTTTAGGCCAATTGTTCTAATACAAATAGTTAGGAAACACTTTCATGTTTACACTGCAACAGAAATAGTAGCCACATCTATAGTGCACCACATGGGACTTAACGCAGCACAGTCTTTAGCTTTATATATTGAGAGTATAGTGTTACTGCAGTTCCTGAGCAGATACAGCCCGAACTACACTAGGGAGCAGCAAAAACAACAGCTGGCAGGTCTTGGTCAGTTCTCCCACCCCTCTTCTTCCCTTTCTTTTTAAGTGGCAGTGAGAATCCTTTGCTCTACTCCTGGCTTGACCCATGACTATAAGGCATACTGTTGTCACAGTGTGATTTCTGACAAAGCTGCTGCCCAGGTAGCATTGTAAGAAGCAACAACTACCAAATAAACACTTACTGTTAACAGAGTTCATGTAGCAATATTGCATTGCTGCCGGCACAGCTTTTTAACTTTGATATTACCCAGTATTCACATGCGAGTTTGGCGTAAGGAAGTGTCACATAGTTGCAGAGAGAGCTGTGGTTTAAACTGCATAGTTTGAGGGTCTTGAAACTCGTATCATTTTAACCGGCAAACAAAACTAGCAGAGACAAATAAATAGAGATAAAATATATACAATTTCCTTTTGGCCTTAAAGACAATGCCATAAGTGATGAAATCTTATAAGAACTGCAAGACTGTGTGGTGTTTCACTATGAACAGTACAGAGAATATTTAGAGTACAAAGAACGATAGCCTACAATGAAAAAAGTGGTGATGCTTTACATGGCAAGCCTGTTTTCACAGGCAGCTACCATTCAAGTGGAAGAACTCTCAGGGTGTACACGTGGACAAAAAAAAAAAAAAAAAAAAATCCCGGATTTTTCCCGGATTTCCCGGTTAAAATTACTCTTTCTCCCGGGTGAAGATTCACTTTTTCCGTGTCAAGTGACAGTATACTTTTCCTTGGAACTGTAAAACTTTTCAATCCTTTGAATGGTTATGGTTTTATTGGTTTTATACACTGGTGTAGTACTTCTTGGCTCTTTAGAAAAAGTTACATGTTTTGGAAAGATCTATGATGTGGAGCAACATGTACGCTGATATTTTTGTATCACGAAAGTGTACATTTAAATTCCACTAAACGCAGCATGTTACTTTCCAAGGCATTGAAATCAAGATTGCAATGCGCTTTTGTAGCTAGTCATAGCTCATGTCACATGATTTCGCCAGCCGATGACAGAGGATATTCGAGCATAGGACACCTCATGTAGTCAGGCAATAGCGATATCACTCTTAAGTAGGACGTGCACACAAACAGAAAACGTTAATGGTTTAAATCATTATACATACTGTTACTACAAGAAAAGCTGAGATTTCACATATTATCTTGGTCTCTAATAAGATTCAGGAGAAGCTAAGCTTTCACACATAATGCTGATCTTTTTTGCGTGTGTTATACACTTTACGATACATCCCACAAATGTGCCAGTAAAATTTTTAATGAAGACATAAATGTCTTGATCTTCTGGGCTCGAAATTTTTCTAAATATTTGTACTTAAAGACTTGATTTTTAAATGAGAGTCAAACGCTCTGTGATATAAGAAATTCATCGTATAATCTTGCACATAGTTCACCTTACATAAAAGGAAATTTACTTTGAAAATAACGATTTTCAAATAACCATTCGCAATATTTTCCTGTGACCTGTTAGAAATAGATTAGTTTCAGTAGTTGCCAGAGAGCACCAGATAACAGGCGACACCGCGCTTGCACAGCTACTAGGATGCTGGAAGTGCGTATGTTCGTAAGACATTAAAAGATCTTACATTATGTCATAAAAGAAACAAGAGCATCGGAATTTCGTGGACCATACTAAAACACGTAATTCGGCTTAAAGTGCACATTCATATGTGCAGATTCGTATGTAAATTTTCTTGCAGTACCAGTACTGTATTATCTAATGTTTGGTTCTTCATTATGGATAATGTCATACGTGCTAGAAGATGAAAACATGCACTTTTGAAGTGCAGCGAACAGTTGAAACTAGCCCATAGTGTGGAATTAAACACTGTCGTTTCAAATAAATTGACTGCCTCATCAGAAAAGATTAATAAAAGCCAAATTTCTTTAGCAAATCGACAAAAATAACTTCACTGTTCTGCAAGGCAATTAATACTTGACTGTCAGAAAGGAGGAAATAAAATAAAATCTGAAACTAAGAACATATTTTAGCCTTCCGTACTCATGTCAATGTATTCACTTGATCGCTCCCGGCCACAGAAATCCATTTTGTTTTCACTTGATTTGAGAGCAACAAACAAAGATGAAACAGCAAAATAACTAAACGTAAATTCCAGTCTCGTGGAGATTATCCACTTTCCCACTCTAGCTCAGATTGCTTTGTGCTTCAGAAAAAAAAACTCGCAATCAATATTGGATGGGATGATTTGTAACCGGGAGAACACGAACTCTTCAAAAAATTTGCATTCTTTAATGCCTATAGCTAATATCTTGCTGTTTTGTGTGACATAAAATATATATAAGATACATGAAACCAGTAGAAGAGACAAGCAAGACAGTACACTTTTCTTCAGTCCGTAAGTCCTAGCATTTTTCCTCTCCAACCTCGTTACAGCTTTACATGGCATGCTTTCCTTCCTGGGAAAGAATCTATTACCTCATCAAAGATCATCAAATGTTTTGCTACATGAAAAAAAGAAATGTTTTTGTCCAAAACTGAAAAAGCTGTTAATACAAACAGTACCCAAGACTTGTGTGGTTCCTCTATCTGATTACATGTATTTTGTCACGGTCTGCTAGATAAAACGAAATAGGCCTGTCTAATATTGCAGCTATTGTAACACATACCAAATAAACGAGACTGTTTTGGCACAAATGGTCATTTATATAACACTAGGAGAAAATATAATTCACAAAGTACCAATATCAAATGCTTATTAGGCCTACAACAAGCAAAAAGTTTTATGTTCGGAAATAGTTTGACATTTCATTCACACGCTCCAGCTTCTCAAGCAAGAGATCGAAAAGTAGTAGTATGAAATTTTTATATAAATTTGGAATCATCTTATTCTTCCATAATTTGTGTGATGTCCCTATTTCTTCTCCTTCCTCGTTCTACCAAACAATCTTGTAATCATTAATTCTGTAACTTATTCTCAGGTTAACTTCGCTAACCCTGCCACAATCAATGGTTTAGTTATCCTTATTCTCCGGCTAGGCGTTATTATGTATTCATACAATGCGTTTTCCACGTTTCTCAGGCGGCTGCTACCAGGGACAGTACAACTGGTCCTTACTAATGTAGATGTCTGGCTAAAACTTTTCTATCAACATTTCATTTTCTTGGATGCACCAAGAAGAAAATACGTAATCTTTCTTACTTATCATTCCTGTTAGTCGTTTATTTCCACTCTGGTAGTCTGAATCTATGGATTTCGCTGGTAATTATAACAACGCTGATCATTCGCAAACACAGTCAACCACATAAAAAAACAGTGAATGCCATTCACCCATTTGGCTTTATTCCGCTCAGCTCGTATAGCCCCAACCCCTTCTGTCAGCAGGAAAGTTTATTTCTAGATGCGACGGGATTCCCCTGGCAAATACATGGCGTACACTATACACGCATTCAAAATTCAACTTATGATTCATTCAGAAATAAACTTAGAATTTGTTCTAAAATGTTAAAAAACCAACAGGGATGCGTTTCAAAATCATAAGAATAATTGACAGCCCAATGTGCGCTGAATACTAGGCGCTTTGTGAAACAAGGTTTTTACCATCAAGAATATGAATTTGGCGGCCTCCTCCCATTCCCTATAATTGCCGCCCGGGGTAGATACCCCGGTTTGCCCCCAGTGAATCTGGCAACTTGCACGCTCCAGTAAAATTTTTCCGGGTGGTAGGCGTAGTTCATCTCCATCCGCCATGGCGGAAGGATCTCGCGTCCGCTCACGCCGTTGCTCTTTGATGGTGTTATGGTGTTTAATAATTGTTTCCAGGCCTTGCTAAGTTGAAACGCGGTGTCCCTGTTGATGAGGTTATCTGTTGCGCGAATTTCTATGGCTTCCTTGTAGATACTGTCCCAGTAGCACTTTCGGCCGTCAGGATTTTTGTCTCTTCGAATTTCGCTGTGTGTCCGGTGTCAATGCAGTGTTCTGGTAGGGCTGAATGGATGGGTTGGCATGAGCGGGTGTGACATTCGTGTTCCTTGCATCGGTCCTCGACCGTGCGAACTGTTTGGCCAATGTAGGATTTGCCACATCCGCACAGGATTTTGTATACGCCCGCTTTCTTAAGGCCTACGTCATCTTTTGCTGTTCCTAGGAGGTCATGAATCTTTGTTGGTGGTTGGAAGACTGTGTCAATCTTGTGTCCCCTTAACAGTCTCCCTATTTTTGACGACACGTTGCCAGCAAACGGCAGAAAGGCCAGAGCTTGCTTCTCTTCTTTGGGTTGTTCTTCATCTCGGTTCTTGCTGCACTTCTGTTCTTGGAAGGCCCTTTGGATTTGGCAGTTGCCATACCCATTCTTGTGGAACACGGTCTACAGGTGTTTGAGTTCCGTTGGCAGGGTCTGTTTATCAGAGATCGAGTGTGCTCTATGTACCAAGGTGTTGAGCATTCCATTAAGCTGCGCCGGATGGTGGCAGCTGGAGGCATGTAGGTACAGGCCAGTGTGTGTAGGCTTACGGTACACACTGTGACCCAGTGAGCCATCAGACCTATGTTCCACTAGGACATCAAGAAAAGGTAGTTTTCCATCTTTCTCAGTCTCCGTTGTGAACTGAATGTTACTGTGGACCGAATTTATATGTTGTAGAAAAATCTGTAGCTGTTCCTGTCCATGTGGCCAGATGACGAATGTGTCGTCCACGTAGCGAAAGAAGCATACAGGTTTCAGTTTGGCGGCTTCCAGTGCTTCCTCTTCGAAACTCCATGAACAGGTTGACCACCACTGGGGAGAGCAGGCTCCCCATGGCTTCTCGTAGTATTGACCAATGAAGACAAAGTACGTAGATGTTAACACGTGCCTGAACAGTTGCCAGTTCAGGCCCGAATTTCTCACTGATTAAGTGGAGAGAATTTTCCAGCGGGACACGTGTGAAGCAGACCAACGGAGTAGGAAACATTGGTAGTAATGGCTATCGTAACACCATATTTGCATTGTTTACTACTCCAATAAAAATACAGTGTTTCTCCCTTGGGTCATGAAATGACCATTTCCTCTCTGCTGAGTCTTACTAAGCTGAAGAATATCCAGGTCATACATGCTCATTTTTCTTTCAACTATGGCAAGATCTCACATCCGAAGTAGTGCACATATGTCCCTTGTCGCAATCTTTCTTACACTGTGCAAGGATAATTTGAGCTGTAGTGTTGGTCAAATGGCTTCTCTGTCTTGTCCCTGCCAGAGATTCCACTGGGGAACTAGAAGCTCTGGATAATTTAGAACGGAACAAAGCCATGTGATTCTCAAATGAAGAATTTAGTGAAAGTATGAAATGTTTGCTAAATGACTAGTTAGAGTTTAATAGCCACAGTTGTAATTTTAAAGGTTTGTAGTAGCTGTAACAACATGTAATAATAAGATCTCATGTAATCACAACAGATATATCGGCTATGATGTCGAAAGAAGCTACATCTGTGGTTAACTTTTACCAACCCATATCCAATAATGGCTTCCAGTGATCCACAAATAAATGTGTGCACTTTGTGCTTTCTGTTGTCGTGTAGAGTGCAATTGTTCGTGGTCTGCTGAGATTTTTTCATTAACATGAACAATGCAAGTTTCTTGGTAGCTGGTGAATGTTCCCATTTTGAATGGAAGTAGGGTGTGCAGTGTATTTCTGCTATTTCTGAATCTTGAGGACACAGAATTGTCTGTCAAATCACACCCATCATAAGATATTTTATGTTAGTATTGTATTCCAAATTGTGGTGCACTGCTTTGAATGATAGCTCAAATTTAGGTCATATGTGATAGCCCATCCTCCATTTCAGCTTCATGAAAAAGTACTGACTGACAATGGGTGATGTTAAGAATTATTCGCACATTGTGCCACTTGTGTTGAAGTTTTGTTAGTGAGACATCTACCTTAACTGCCTCCTTTCGTAACATGAAAACTACTGAATTATACTTGGGATAAATAAAACTGGTACCTGGAGGGACAAGTTTAAAAGGTTCCCCCTCCGACCTTTCTGTATGCTTTCCCTAACCTAACATGTTAGTTGTCACAAGTTGGAAGTGGTCGGCTCGCATATGTAAGGATGAAGCTAGCAAACTATACCATCAGACAATGCTGTCTGGCACATGTATGCACAATGCATTTACTAGGCTTTCACTTGAAAATATGGTAATTGAATTTAGCAGATAGATCACTGCAATAAAGAATTTATAGCTAGAAGTGGGCATTGATTATTTTATAATAGTTGCAAAACCAGAGATTGAAGAAATGTTTGGGCAGAGAAAGGAACCAGAAACGTAACATTTAATGCAATTTATTGTTGTGTAACTGTCCTGTCCATTCTGAAGACTCACTATTCAGAAGTCATTCGAAGAAATTAAAAATGCTTGTAGCTAATTTTTCTCAGGTGTCTTCTCTTCAAAAGCCGATTTTCAGCATTGCAGGCACACTTAAACACCGAAAATAAAACTTAAGTTGAAAAGGAAATGCGCCATATACAACAACTAAACACAGTGCTCATACAAGCATCTGCCAACAGCAAAATGTGTTAAAGGCCTTAGGAAGACTTCAATGCTTCATTATAACGAATTTCCTCCGTCTCCGATGATCGTGATGTCACAACTGTTTACTTTAGATTTGTTTGAGCAGTTGCAGGTGGGCTCATGTGCATGTGGAGTTGAGTCGCGCATGTGTAGTACCTTCTCCCGCTTCTTGCTACAGAAGTGTGACTGTTAGCTACCCCCCCCCTCGCGGCAATCTGCCAGCCGTCTGCACCGGGGTACGACTCGGGACCCTGCGGACGTAAATACCACGGACACAGTGCAGACAAGATCATTCCATTGGCAGCACCTGATGATGGCGGAACGGTTATTCGCCGAAATATTGTGGAACTTCGACGATCGGATCCGGCTGGACACCCGAGAACCTTGGATACAGCATCTGTGTATAAGTTACAAACCTGTTAAAAACAGTATCATACCTATCAAATTGAATGCTTCTCCATATAAACTTATCATCATTCAGATCTATGCCCCTACTGGAGAAGCATCAGAGGAGCAGATAGATGAAATCTATGACCAACTGAACTGGAAAGAGGCCTTCGTAAGCTCCCTAACAGAGAGCAGGCAATAATTCAAGGAGGCTTCAATGATAAAATTAGAGATACTACCCAGGACACGAACTTACAATTTGTGGATGGACTTTATGGTCTAAGTGAGAGAAATGAACGAGGCAGGTACTTAACAGATTTCTGTGTAACCACATGACCGTCTATAACACTATTTTTTGACGTCATCCAAGAATGATTTTGCAAAATAAAAAGTGCATGAATGTCACACCATACCAGTGCACTCAATACTCTGGTGCCACGGCAACTGTGGACGACAGAATGGTCTATATAAGACACACAAAGCGTACTGCAATGCTGGACTCAGTATCTTTGAATAAAGAAATGTGAACATTTTTCTGCTAGCTGAAGTTTCTCAGGTGGTATAATACGGACACATGAAAACGGCAGTTTTACGTGGCAGACTTTTGCACTGTAACTGCATAAAATACTCGTAGAAGTCACGCCTGGACTACCTCGTTTACCACAGTGCCAACCTCAGCAAGCAGTTGCACTGTAACCATTAGAAACTGTTGAGTGTTGTTCTCTTCTTCTCTTATTTTGAAATGAGTAAAGAGACTAAACCTGATCTGTCACAGAATCTGATTACAAACCTCACAACACTAGGAGAAATCAGCAATCACTATGACCATGTGCCAGTTGCTTCTGCAGGAACACAGAACACAAATGTAAGATGGCTGCCCTACGAGCGTGACACTGGGCTTATTTCCCGGTACCATTCCTCTCCACTCTGGCACTCATAATTCTTGTTTGTTTACACTCACAGCCAATTGCTAGTTTATAGTGCCCGCACTCTGCACTACAGCGATCAGAAAATAAAAGCTCTCAATGTATTTCGAGCGTGCCAAAAGTCTTCCTGTAACATGCAAATAGAGTTATATTCCGTTCTATTTCTATGTTAAGTACATTGTCGGTTACCCCTGTAGCATTGTAAGGTATGGGTCTTACAGCTATGAATATCCACAATATGTCAAAATCGATATTGTGCTGAGTTTTGTAATTACTGATTTGAGTAAGGAAAGAAAAACAAAGTTGAGATGCATCGTAAATCGGGGAAGCACACAGGTCAACAGTACAAAAATGCTGCTGCACCGCACCAGAAACAATCATTTGCTGGAAGCTTAAATATTGCCGAAAGAAGCAAACAAGCACAAACCATTTCAGAAAACTTTGGAGCAATAGAGTCCATCATATGTGCTGTGGCATTCAACAAGTAACATTCTAACTGGATCTCAATCATGCTGCTGAACACTCGGAAATGATGGGGTTTACACATATGACACTTGTACCCCAATGTGATCTATGCCACCACAGTGAGCTTCAGAGCAACTAACAGCTAAGGTGACGTTTACCACCTACACAGTACACAAGAGTTCACGAAATGGGCATGTGACTGCACCACTCCCCAGCAGCAGTTGTTGTTGGCTGTATCTGTCTTGCAAATCACACAGTTTGTTTACAGAAATGGATGGGCTCTATCAGAACACAAATTTCCTTCCTAGTGCATACACGCAAAATTTAAATATTTGATGATGGTGGTGCTCGTTCATCTCATTGGTTTACATACATATGTGCACTCAGAATACCGGACACGGTCGATATTGCTCTGCACATAGGGGAACTCTGCAGCATGCTTCTTCCACACTATGTTGTCAGAACTCAACACTGACATAAGAATGCATGGTTCATGTGACAGTGGCTTAGGTCTTCATCTTCGTCCACGTTAATGTGACAACATAATACATTTGTACGTCTTTTCATTTTCACAAAGAAAAATTAAGATGCAAATTCCACCAAAATACATGTGACTTTAGGCGAAAAAAGCAATCACTATGTTTTTCTTTAGAGTGACTTAAACTCATTAGAAGATCATTTGTGTAGATTACGAACAGGAGAAAACCTTGTGAGGTTTCAAATTTTACGTTCTCCCTTTCTGCGTTTTATTTTATTACTGGAGTGCAGATGAACACAATGTTCTAACTTCTCCTAATGAAAATAAGGGTAGATCCACACAACAGTGGAGCAATCAATTCTGTAGTATTAACCCTTTGTACTCTGCAATGCACAACAGGGCATCTCTTTGCGCTCTTATGTAAATCGCCACTGCCTGAATGGCAAGCATGCCACAGAGAATTTGCAACTCTCTTTGTGGAAACAGTGACTGACCAACAACTAGAGTATATATTTAAGCAAAAAGTGAGCTTTCATTCAAATACATTTATATAGCATTACAAAACTGTTCATTGCATGATTTTTTTTTAATTCTGCAAGGTGGACTGTTTCCATCTTCATTTAACTTACAAATGAATCACTGTCATCATCAAAATCATTGTCACTCTTGTTTCCACTTAAACATTCCTCTGAAAGCTCTACAATCTCTTTTTCAGAAAGGACTGATGGTAAATAACAAGCCATTTCCGTCTAATAACCTTGAACGTAATAATTACATCAATTCTCTTCACAACTGCTACAGTTTCATTCAGAGTTACCACAGGCTTCCCTAGATGGCAGTACTGTACAGCATTGGTGCCTAGTACAGTCAGATTTGAGAAAGGAATACGTGAGAGCTATGAAAAATCATGTCGAATAAGGCTCAATGTCAGAGCAGAAAACAATATTTGCAATATCGAGCACCACTCACTGCTGGAGTGGAAAGGGGTAAAGTATCTCAAGCATAGTTTTATGGTCCACTTGATCAATGACCTTGACAACAGCACAGAGGCATACAAACAGGGTAATAATAGTTGTTTAGCTCCTCCAGAACTTAATTTGTAATATTACATGTAGCTTTGTGAACAGTCCGTCGCTAATGCTGAGTTTATAGTCAGCCAGCACGTCATGCTATGAAAAATGAGTCAGTATTCTATTGCATGCCACATGTTCAATTTTGATAAAAGACTGTGAGAAAATGGATTGGTAGTCACAGTTGATATTCTTTCTTTCTTTCTTTTATTGATGGCTGTCACTACTATGAATTTACCTTATCTGTAAATATTCCTTCAGTGACTGAGTCATTACGCACACAGCTTGAACTTGATGATGACTTTGATACAGCTTGAAATTTATTTCTTAGCAGAAGAATATCTCTTCTTAATGACATAATGATTTCTGAAATCTCTTTCAAAGCCCATTTTTAGCATAATGACTGTCAGTGTTGTAGAAGGCTGTAGAAGTTAACTACAAGTGTAAATTAAAGCATTGAAACTCAAGGGAAAAGAATGTAATGCCCTCAAGGACAAGGTCATTTTACTGACATGTGAGGTGCCAGGTAGTTCATCACTGTAGGAGTATATGATAAATTCAGACCAAATGAAACACATAGCACAGGAGGCCTAAACTGTCGCATTAATACACAATGAAACCCCCTTTGCTGGCAGCACAGGCATGTCTTCTCACATGCAAATGATCATAAAGGCACCAAATGTCATTCTGCGATAGTTTGTCCCAAGAATCTTGTGCCTTTTGTTACAATTTGGCACTGGTTTCTGCGGGTCCTGGAGAAGAGTAAGTTCTTGTAACATCACGTCCTGCACATGATCTATCTGAAAGAGATATGGTGATCTTGCTGGTCGGCACAGTAGTTGTACATCACAAAGAGCACATTCTGTCTAATGCAGCTGTATGTGGATGTGCACTGCCCTGCTGAAAAAACACATCGCCATCCCATTGAAGAAATGGCATTAGTACAGAGACAATAGCATGTGCAATATAGTGGACATTGTTTACTTCACCCAGCAGAAACACCAAATGTGACCACAAGTTGTAACTGATGGTCCCTCACACAACGAAGCCTGGGACAGGACCTGTTTCTCATGGGTGAATGCAATCTGGAATAGGCAGCTCACCAGGTCTACACCATAAATGTGTACATTCATCACTCCCATTCAGACAGAACCTTCCCTCATCACTGAAGACAACAGAGGCCCATTCCACTCTTCAGTCAACTCTTTCACGAAACCTGTATTGCCTTGCTTAGTGGCGTCATGGGGTTAGTGGTACACTCGCCAGGTCCACAATAGTCCCTGACAACACAGCTGGTGCAACATGTGCCCGGATGTCATCCCTGAAAAATGTTTGGTCAGCCACTAATGCTGAAACAATGCATCAACTTCACGGTTTCTGTACTATACAGACATCCAGAACCTGGTCCACATGAGTGGCAATGTTCCACAGACTGATGATGAAAGTAGCAACACACCACTGATACACTGTCCAACATGTGCATCAATCCATCAACATGTCCATCCAGCTTTCCCCATAGCCCCACAGTGAATGGCCGAAGCTACCCAACAGGAGTACATACTTGTCAGTGGGGCATGGTTGTACCCTAGAATGAATGTTGCAAACACTTTACTTCTCAACTCAGCACAGTTACTGCTTGCAGAGTCAAAACAGAGGATGGACAGAGTGCCATCTGATAGTTGATGACCTAACACAGAACATTACAACACTTCAGTATGCACATATTAACCCTGGTGCTACTGAACAGTCCTTGGGAAGGATGGATTTTTCCCAACAGTATATATTAATTATGCTTTATCATATAGATAACAAAAAATTCCATCTTTTGCAACTGAATGTTTCTGCATCAAGTTAATCATCAGCAATTGCAATATTTGCTACCATTGTCTCGAAGCAGTCAATGAATGTGGTGGCTAATGATTTCAATATCATTACTTCCATCACCAATTTTACCTGGAAACTCAATTTCATCCACTTCACTGTTTTTCTTTGGCTCTGCTATAATAAATATTAATTTGATATCACTAAAATACTTCAATACCAATGAGAATAGTAGGCATCAATAAATATATTCAATACATAAAAATGCTTACAGAAACAAGGTTGTCCAATTATTGGCATCCCTGCATCATTGCTTATTTTTTGAAGTTGCTGCGTAAAATTCCTGTAAAGAAAAACATCAAAATGAATTAACAAATGCAGAACGCAGGGACAATATTTTCTTCAAAACTGCTATAGCTTACCTCAATGCATCCTCTCTCACTGTTCTCTGGGGAGCAAAGCAAGCTATTGCCCAGACTCTTATTTCAACACCAGTAAAGAATTGCTTGCCTCGCATGTCCCACACACCTTGATTAGGCATTGCTTGCTGCTTTGTCTAAAACAAATAAATATAAATAACAGAGCTATTCAATTTCAGGCTAGGGGTGAAAACATAAGACTTGAATGAACGAGGACCAAATCGAATTTAATATAGGTTGGCAATGGCAGCAAAGATATGGAATACTATCCCTCTCTCTAATGTTGGCAAATACACAAAATGGTTTTCCAAACTAATACCACCAATGAACCTGGCACATACACAACATAAGTATAGTGCAAAAACAATTAATTATAATTTTTTTGTTGAATATGCAAAACAACCTGTGTGTGAACTGATATAAAGGTGAGAGTTACAAGCCTGGTTATGAAGGAATCGTTAGAGATGATCAAGAACACGAGGAGTGAGACCTTAGGTACTTATTGAAGGAACACGACTCAATCAAGCTTAAAGTTTCTTCAGTGTCTTCACATATGCATCAGAATTTATAGTAGTTCCACTTGGCATGATGTCCACAAGCAAGAGTCCTTCGGAATCGAAAAACACCGTAACCATAACTTTTCCACCAGAAGGTGTGGCTTTGAATTTTTTTTTTCTTAGGTGAATTTGTATGATGCCTCTTCATTTCTAGTGAAACATGATGGAGCCATGTTTCATCACCTGTCACAATTCTTCCAAGAAATTCATCTCCACCTTTCTCATACTGTTCCAAAAGTTCACTGCATACTGTTTTTCTTGTTTCTTTGTGAGCCACTGTCAACATCCTGGTAACCCATCTGGCACAAACCTTTTTTAACGCCAACACTTTCAGTATTCTACAAACACTTCCTTCCCCTATCCCAACGTAGCGTGACAATTCATTTACTGTGATGTGTCTGTCAGCAGTCACCAATTTGTTAATTCTCTGCACATTGTCTGGAGTGTGTGCAGTATGAGGCCTGCCGCTGCGAGGATAATCCTCGATATTGCCGTGCCCGCTTTCATCATGTAACCTGCTTGCCCACCGACTAACTGTAGTGCAATCGACAGCAGCAATCTCCATACACCTTTTTCAGCCTCTTGTGGATGTTTCCCACAGTCTCGTTTTCACAGCACAGGAATTCTATGACAGCACATTGCTTCTGATGAACATCAAGTGTAGCAGCCATCTTGAAGACATGCTGTGACGGCGCCATTCACAAGAACAGGTTGAACTAAGTTTGAAAACAAGCGGGAAGGATGTATCTACACACAGTAAAACTTTCACACATGCAGAATCAAAACTGTATTTTTACAAAAATAGTGTGCATTTCTATTGGAGTGACGCTTGTATACTGTGCTTAAACACAGTTCTTCACAGGTATATGAATATTATACCATGTAATACTTAATCTTCAAAACTCTTTGGAAACATATAGTAACACTACACAACTAATGACTAAAATGACATGACTTCACAGGTAACATCTATAATGTTGGTGGAAATAAATAAAATACAACTGTCAAGTGTTATTAAATAAAATAATATAATGGAGTACACTGTTATTACACAAGATTTGTTAACAGCAGTTACCATTCAAAACAGAGTATTATAACGAAATGGAACACAAGTTGGAAAATACATCCTTCTATGGTTTAAAAAAAATAAAAAGAAAAAAACGCGTTCAAGGCTGCAAAATCAGAAAATAATGTCATAAATTAAATTTCTTAGCCAACACCTCTCAACACGCTTTTCAGCATCTACAAAACCTCGTAACTTTCAAATTTTCTTCCAAATTCACACTTGCTTTCCTGCACTGCAAGAACAGGTTACAACACTTCCTCAATCTCTGCTTTCTTTTCATGTCCTACTGTAACGAATTATTTCCGGGCTGTGACCATCAGTGTGGACTGGTCTCTACTGCGAGTGACAGCATCTGTTTCCTGGCGTCCAGGGGACGGGAATTGTCACGCCGGTGGTAAAGTGTTTGGTCTCTGTATAAACCAGCTAACAGGTGGTCACCTGGCCTGACCAGGTGGTTTACAAAGACAGCTGTTTCCCACAGGATGGCTAGGTTTCCTAGTACCTTTTGGGAGTAAGCTACTGAAAGTGGCAGCATGCAGAAATACTTTACAGTATTACTATGAGTGCTAGCAGAAAATGGCCAACTGGAGTGCCTACTTTCTACTCTGAAAGCTACTTGGCTGAATCGCCTCCACAAGAAAAGAATGATGTGGAACAGCTTGCAAAATGAAGGAGGGAGGCAATCCTGGTGGGATGCAGGTGGTGAATTTTAAGCCATCTGGGGCAAAGTTGGTCTGGCAGTACGTATTATGAAAGTCTGTATTCAGTAACAGCAAAGCTGTTCTCTCAGTGTGAAAGTTCATAAAGTGTTCAGTAGCGTGTTTGCTGGCACAGGAAAGGTCTTAGTCATTGCATGTTTTCAATATGAATGTTGTCATTGTTTAGTGAACATCCACTTTGAACTTATCCATGTCCCATCCATTAATTCACATCTTTCTGCAATTTCTTCAGTTTTAATCTAAAGCTTATAAACAATAAATTATAGACAGCATTCAAATCTGCCCCTGGAAATGGTTCAGTTTTAAATTTGGTTTTGAAACCTTGTATAAGTGAAAGAGACATGCAAACCACATAAGGTTTTAGATGGATTATATATAATGGTCAGACCCTTTATGATTCTTTAATTCCATTAACAATCTGAACAATTTCTTTTACGTCCTCACACATTCTTTTAAATTCTACAACTGCAGAGATAGCAGGCATATGAACTTTTACTACTGTGGTGCGTATCATGTTAAGGATTGTGTCTATTTTTACTATGATAATGTGTTTACTGTGCTGTACATATTAGCTCCCCCCACATTCTGATTTGTTGTTAGAACTACTCCTGTATCACTTCTATTTTATTTTGTTTTGATGTCCTTATACTAACCTCAGCAGAAGTACTATTCTTCCTGCCAGAAAACTTCAGAAACTAGCACTAAATCAAACTTCACCCTGACTATTTCTCTTTTTAAATTGTTTAATTTACTAATCCAATTAAGGAATCTAATACAGTAGACCAGGCTCATCCAAGAATTGTGCCCCGTCAGCGATCGTGTGTCGCTAGTGTTGGCATAGGGGGAGGGGGGAGACAGCGCTGCGGAACGAGTGAGAGCGAACAGCACTGGTGTGCACTGGACTGTCCTGCGGTCAGATCAAACATAAACAAATTTTTCTATATTAGAAATAATTTTATGTAAGGGATATAGAATCTCATTCTTACAGTTAGTAGTTACAAGTAAATATTTTTTGTTATACTTCGTGCTACAGCTTTTTGTATCCCTTTTCAGAGTTTAGAAATCGGATTTTTAATTTGCTGTTTTGTACGTAATAATTTTAACTGACCAAGTTTGAAAACTTATTAAAATAGAATTAAGGTTATAAAGCTCTTTAATTCTTAACATTTTACATGTATTTCTTTTTCGTGGAATCGATTTGGTCTAGGTTTGGTACAATATTCCGAGAGACTGCTAGTCAAATTTTTAGAACTGTTCTTAGTTTTAGCAAGTTTTAAAAGAGAGAAAAAGCGCTCACAAATATACGTGGAACCAAACATTGAGAGAACTATGGCCGCGTGCTTGTGCAAAAGTGGATATTTCTCTCGTGGAAGACAGCTGTAAAAGTCATCCAAAGTTTTACACACAATAAAGCGGTCCATCAGGCGGATATCGCACTGCAGGTCAATCAGCTCTAGTTGGAACACTTGTGAGACATCCTCTGCCCGAATGGAAAACAGGCGAATAAATATATCTAAGGCCGGTCAAAGCTCACTTATCTCCAAAAATCTGTTTTCAAACTGTTCTTGTAATTCGCAAATGATTTGAACATAATCTGAAAAAATCCACATCATCTTTAACACTGTCTAGTGCAGAAAGTGTCCACAATTCTTCTCGCGCAACTGTTTTTCCCACAAAGTATTTAAATGGCCAGTAAGGTCACTCAAAAATGCAAAATTTGCCACCCACTTAGGATCACAAAGTAATTCTTCTGGACGTCCTTTCATTTCCAAAAAGGTATTTATTTCACCCCTCAAGGAGAAAAACCGATGAAGCACCTTTCCTGTGCTCAGCCATCGTACTTCGGTGTGGTAGGAGATGTCCGGGTATTCCGCTTCGATATCAGCCAGAAATTCTTTAAATTGGCAATGTGTGAGTCCATGCGATCGAAGATAATTAACCGTTCGAAGAACTGTGTCCATAACATTTTTTATGTTGACAATCTTCACACAAAGTGTCTCCTGGTGCATCAGACAATGGACTGCCGCGAATAAGGAACGTCCGACTTCAGCCATTTTTGACCTGACGTAACCCAGGAATCCAGTGCGTATCCCTCGTAGCACAGGGACTCCATCCGTTGTTTCACTGGTCAGGCGTTACCATTTTAAACCCATTGACTCTAACACGTTTTCCACGGCTAGAAAAATATCCAAATCCGTGGTTGTGTCTTTTAATGGTATAAGGTCGAGAAATTCTTCTGTGACACACCTCGAATGAATATAACAAGCTGAGATATGTCCGCAACGTCAACGACTCGTCAAGAGCGATAGAAAATGAAGTGAAGTTTGCCGCTCTCTCCATTAATTGCTGTTCCATATCTAAGGCCACATCTTCGACTCTGTAAGCTATTTCTTCAAATTTTTCCATGAGGTCTGCAGGACAAATACAAGCCGCCAAGTCGACCAGGCAGTCCTTGATGAGATTCCCACAAATATACAAAAACAAAGAAGGGCTATTAATGACACTTTGCTGACCGAGAGAGCGTTTGTGACGGGTTTTCAGAAAGTGGCAAAAATTGACGCACATGAAACTTTTTCTTATGTCTGTGGATGCGATTTAATGCAGCCCAATTATAAAAATTAACCGAAAAGAAATGTTCCTTGTTGCTGAAATCTGATATTCGATATCTGGCACACTGCTAAGTGATATATCAGATTATAAAATATAATAAATAATAAAGAGTCATACGATAGGAAACGCTCACTGCACTGTAATGCTGCTTGAAATTTTCTTTCACTTCTTCAAGTGTTGACTGGTGTTCCTCTTGCAACAAATTTTCGAACTGATATTTGTGACAGGTATTAAAATGCCATTCAATGGAGTACTTTTTTAAATACGTGAGGTTCCGATGACATACTAAACATTTGGCATGATTTTCGACAGCAGTACAAAGGAAATTAATTTCCCACTCTGGTTTAAATAGTGCGGACGTGCCACTCCTCTTTCTTTTTGTCTGCTGCTGTTTACCATCCATCTCAATCCACTGTAGCCTTACGTCTGTTGACTAATGGCTTTGTGTCGCTTTTGAATACTGCTGGCGCGGTGGTCTGTTATCCTTAACGAAGCGCGCATACAGCGGCATTGCGAGGCGCGGCTGGCGGTCGGGCGGCCCGCACGGCCAGCTAAGCGATATGGCTCTGCCACTGGGACAACATACGAATTCGCCCGGGGCGCTGGCCGCGGGCGATCGCGGGCGCTGGCAGCCCAGGGGCGCAGTTTGGACGAGCCTGCAGTAGACAATGATCCATAGAGTTACAGTTTTGTTTTTCCTGAGAACTTTCCAGTCACCCACCCAGAGATCTTTATGGTGCACTATTTTATCTGCAGAATATTTTATCCAAGAGGAAACCATCAATATTAAACCGTATAGTAAACCTGCATGTGCTTGGGAAATATGATGTCTATATTTTCCCTTGCTTTTGGCCTTTGGGATATTAACATGGCAAAGGCATTATGGTTTAATATTACAAGGCCAGATCAATCTACAGTTCAGCAGTTGCCTCTCTCCACTACTGAAAAGGCTGCTGACCCATTTCAGGAACTCTATTTTGCAACACATAATACCAAGTAAAACTGTTAATATTGTAGGCACACACACATCTGTTATCTGATAAATCCTCCCTGTTAAAAAATGCCATACTGAATTACAGAATGAATCTTCTACTCTGCAGAAGAGTGTACAATGTTTTGAAACTTCATGGCAGATTTAAATTGTGTGTATAACTGGGATAAGAGCTTTAAAAATATAAAAAAATTAATAATAATAAAATAAAATAAAAACACTTATATTTTTTAGGCAATACTCTCCCCGACTGAGTTAACCTGGACAAACAATGCACAAGCAGGCTTCACACTCATACTTCTGCCAGTCCCAACCCTCCAAACAAATTGTAATCTACCAGGATGTTTCATGCTGAATTCTAGGTGCTAGAAAGTATTTAATCCAGTGATAAAACTGGTCTAATATGCAAATACAACGCTTGCCCAATACTCAATAGACTCACATTTTGTTCCCTTTGCAAGCTGCTGAACTACACAGAATAGCTTCTGCTCATGTAGGAATATAACAACATCGTGGTTGCCAATACTTAAAGCCTTCCAGTTATAACAATACCATGAGTGACATCCTTGCCCGCAAACTACCAATCTGCAAGTGTTAGCTGGCGAACCTCAGCTTCTACAACTTTTTAGTTTCCTCACTTTTCTGGTAGACAGGCCATTGTTATGTCGCAACTACAATGTGAGCAAGCCCATGAATACAGTGGTGGGGCAGACTCAGTTGAATGAACATGTAATGCAAGAGTTGCAAGTCAAAAATATATAAAGAGAATTATAAAGTGCACTGAAGGAAACAATTCACTGAATAATAATCTCGAATCGCCGAAACTTCACAATTTGTCAATATCTTCAAAACAGTGACTGTGATACAATTACGCATGTTTTCCATTGTTTGATGATAAACAAATTAAGAAAAGGTGTCACTTTGTTTCACAAGAACGTGACCAATTCTTATTGTTAAGTCTGTTGCAAATGATTACAGTTACACCAAGTGCAATTAGGTTCCAGTTTAGTTTTTCTGTGTGATCATGGCTGAAGTCTCCAACAGCCACCCATTAGGGCCATGGTCAGGTATCTTAAAATAACAGCATAAGAGTTTACATTAACTTCATGGATGAACAGTGCAAACAGATGAAAATGTATAGGCTTTCATGATTAATGTCCTTTGAATAAAATCGTTTTGAGTACTAGGCTTATCATTACGAAACATTAAAGCCACCCCAAAACTGATGTTTCAACAATCTTCCACTGCATCACTTCAGGGCGACTTTATCATGAACATTTATGTTGGAAAGACAGTAAAAACATCTGTTTCATAGTTGATTTTAGTGTTTTATTATGACACAGCTTAATATCCAAAGGGATTTTATTCAAATGCTAGCTGAGTTCAAAAGATGCACTATCGAAGTTGATTCTTCTAGAGCAGATTTCAGGTCTCCAAAAAGGTACCGATAGGCATAAAAAAGTATTCCATATTTTACAATTTTTTAACTTCAATAACTTTATTTGTTCCCATAATAGTAACTGAAGCACAGCTATATATTCAGTTTTGAGAATTTCTTAAGACTTTTGCAGACCTCAACAACATCCAAGGTAATACAGATAAATTGAACTATTCTCTAATTCCAGATTATACTCCTGTCAGCAATACAAACCTACAGTTATGTGAATCTCTCCAGTGACTTTCATGAATTCAAGTATTACCAGCACCTTTTTCCAATTACTTTAAATGCTTAGTTGTTCCTCCAACTTACAATAAACTGCTGCTACAAAACTGGCTACATTATCTGTGGTTATAATCTATCTAGTTGCATAGCAACTTCTTAAATTCTCAATCACAACCTCATTGGGCATATACTTGTCTAATTTTTACCCATCAATATTCCACAATTTCAAGCAGAGAAATGAACAAGAGAGCACAGTTTGACCCAAGCAGATTTTGTTACTAATTTAACCATGAAAAAGGGGGAGGATGTGTGTCATTTTTCTCTCCCATTTCAAGATCATCCAATTCTAAGAGACTTACTTTTTGACTTTTTCATGTCTTAAACCAAAATTCAGCAAACTTTTGCAAACCAGTGGAACAATTTAATGAACTGCTACATTAAATTACAGAAGACATTTAATTTACATGGATAACTGCATAGTGACAAAAACTACTAAATTAAGAAACTATGAGTACTTGCACATACATGTAATCAATAAACAGTTAGGACTACTTTGTTGTTATAAACTTAGGATTCAAACACTGCATGAAAGGTGGCGGCAGTGGCAGAGAGGGCGGGGGTGGTGGCAGAGGGCCAGGGGCAGCGGCAGCAGAGAGGAACGAGGAAGGCCGAGGTGGCAGAGGTGAGTGAGCGATACGGGAAGGGCTGTCAGGAGAGAGGGATACGTGAGAGGGGGGGGGGCATGAGAGGGGGGGGGGGGCATGAGAGAAAGTGTGAGAATGAAGTCTTGGAAGGAACAAAGAGGGGTTGGATGAGCAGAGACTTGTAAGCATGAGGTGGTGAGTGAGGGAGATGAGGTAGTGTGCAGGGGGGAAGGGGAGGGATGAAGAGAGTGAACGTGAGTGTGGGGAGAGGAGTGGAAGTTAGTGGTTGAATAAGGCTAAGGCTAAGGCTAAGGCTAAGGCTAAGGCTAAGGCTAAGGCTAAGGGTAAAAAAGAGTGAGAAAGAGAATAAGGGGAGACGAAGAATGAAGGGTTGGGGCGAAGTAGGGAATAGGAAATGAGATAGGATGACACGGGGGAGGGGATGCGAAATATGATGAATAACAGAGGTATGGTGATGAGGGCACTGAGGGTGTCAGAGGGGAGATGAACAGATGGAAGAAAGCAGGAGAGAGGAAGGAAGTGTGCGAGAGGAGAGGAAGGAAGTGTGCGAGAGGAGAGGAAGGAAGTGCGCGAGAGGAGAGGAAGGTAGTCGGGGAGAGGAGTGGAGGGGTGGGAGCGAGAGGAAGGCAGGGGAGGGGGCTAGAGGAGGGGAGGAGGCTAGAGAAGGCGAGGGGCTAGAGGAGGAGAGGGGGCTAGACGAGGCGAGAGGCTACAGGCGGAGAGGGGGCTAGAGGAGGCAAGGGGGCTACAGGAGGGGAGGGGCTAGAAGGGGGGCCAGGACGGGAGGGGCCAGGGATGGGAGGGGCCAGGAGGGGAGGGTCGACAGGAAAGAAGGGGCTAGGAGGGGAGGGGCGAGAGGAAGGGAGAGGCTAGGAGGGGAGGGGCGAGAGGAAGTTAGAGGCCAGGAGGGGAGGGGCGAGAGGAAGGGAGAGGCCAGGAGGGAAGGGGCGAGAGAAAGGGAGGGGCAAGAGAAGGGGAGGGCAGGGGTGAGGGGAGGGCAGAAGGGGAGGGGCAAGGGGATGGGAGGGGAGAGGGGAGGGGAGGGGCGAGAGGAGGGCAGCGGCAAGGGGATGGGAGGGGAGAGGGGGGGGGCGAGAGGAGGGCAGGGGCAAGGGGATGGGAGGGGAGGGGCGAGAGGAGGGCAAGGACAAGGGGATGGGAGGGGAGAGGGGAGGGGAGAGGGGAGGGGCGAGAGGAGGGCAGGGGCAAGGGGATGGAAGGCAGAGGGGAGGGCAGAAGGGGGGAGCAAGGGGATGGGAGGGCAGAGGGGAGGGGATGGGACAGGGGAGGGGTGAGGCGAGGGGAGCAGAGAAGCAAGGGAAGGGAAGTAGAGGAGAGAGGGGAGGGTTGGGGCCAGGTGAGGGGAGGGGCGAGGGGAGGGGTGGGGCGAAGTAAAGGTGCGGCGAGGGGAGGGTTGGGGCGAGATGAGGGTGGGGCGTGGTGAGGGGAGGGGAGGGGAGGAGCGAGGTGAGGGGAGGAGCGAGGTGAGGGGAGGAGCGAGGTGAGGGGAGGGGAGGAGCGAAGTGAGGGGAGGGGAGGAGCGAGGTGAGGGGAGGAGTGAGGGGAGGGGTGGAGCGAGGTGAGGGGAGGAGTGAGGGGAGGGGAGGAGTGAGGGGAGGGGAGGAGTGAGGGGAGGGGAGGAGTGAGGGGAGGGGAGGAGTGAGGGGAGGGGAGGGGAGAGTGGAGGAGCGAGGGGAGGGAAGAGTGGAGGAGCGAGGGGAGGGGAGAGTGGAGGAGCGAGGGGAGGGGTGGGGCGAGGTGGGGGAGGGGCGAGGGGATTCGAGGGGCGAGTGGAGGGGCGAGGGGAGAGTCGAGGGGAGAGTCGAGGGGCGAGGGGAGAGTCGAGGGGCGAGGGGAGAGTCGAGGGGCGAGGGGAGAGTCGAGAGGCGAGGGGAGAGTCGAGGGGTGAGGGGAAAGTCGAGGGGAAGGGCGAGGGTGGAGGGGTAGAGAGTGAGGGGAGGGGAGTGGCGAGGGGAATTGAAGGGCCGAGGGGAGGGGAAGGGGCGAGGGGAGGGGTTTGGTGCAGGGGGAGGGTAGGGGCGGGGGGAGGGTATGGGCGTGGGGAGGGTATGGGCGTGGGGAGGGTAGGGGTGGGGGGGAGGGGAGGGTAAGGGCGGAAGGAGCGAAGGGGCGAGGGGAGGGGCGGGGGAACAGAAGGGGCGGGGGAGGGGCGAGGGGAGGGGAAGGGCGGGTGGAGCGAAGGGGCGAGGGGAGGGGAGGGGCGAGGGGAGGGAAGGGGCGAGGGGAGGGAAGGGGCGAGGGGAGGGAAGGGGCGAGGGGAGGGAAGGGGCAGGGGGAGGGAAGAGGTGCGGGGAGGGAAGGGGCGGGGGGAGGGATGGGGCGAGGGGAGGGAAGGCGGAAGGGAGGGGGCGAGGGTAAGGGTGGGGAGGGGGAAGGCGAGGTGAAGGGCGGGGGACGAGTAAGGCGAGTTGAAGGGCGATGGAGGGGGAAGGAGTGGAGCAAGGGTAGGGGAAGGGAAAGGAGATAGTAATTCGGATGCACAAGAGAACTACGAATGTATGCAATGTAACTGGCAAGCAGTTGTGCACGCCAAAAATTCAATGGAGGAACTCCGGGCTCCACCAACACACTGGTCACCAGACTCATTCTAAAAGCTCCCGTTACTAGGTGAACACCACAGTGGTGCACTGGGTCGAGTAAACGTACAACGCTGAGGGCACTGCTGAAAAGTTAACCAGACTCCCACAGTCAAGGCAGGATTGAACAAGAGCTCTGTAGCAGCACAGAGCAATCTGCACCCCAGTTGGTGTTGATCAGGCAGCAGAGGGCATTGAGGTGCTGCTAGCACTTCCACTACAGTGAGAGGATCATCATTAATGTTAAGTTCTGGTTCTGGATGAACGGTGTAATGCTGACAGGGAAAACTGGAAGCCGTGGGCTAGAGCCCATGCCTGCCATTGTGAATGGTTCCCTGTAGGCGCCACTCAGCAACACCTGTACTAGAGGAGCAGTACGAATTGCAGAAGTCATCGGCATATAGAGAAGGTGAGACCGACGGCCCTACAGCTGCTGCTAGATTGTTAATAGCCGCTAAAACTAAAGAGACATTCAATACAGAGCCTTGCGGAACACCATTTGCCTGAATACGGGGAGGTTGGGGGGGGGAGGGGGGTTGCAGCACTATGGGAGCCACCGACTTGACACACAAAGTACGGGGAGACAGGAAGTTTTGGATAAAAATCGGGAGCAGCACCAGAGACCCCACTCATACAATGTGGCAAGGATATGATGTCGCCAGGTCGTATCATATGCTTTACGTTAAGTCAAAAAATACAGCAACCAATTATCAGTGGTAAAGCGAACCCGGCGGAAGCCGCACTGACATGGAGCCAGTAGGCTACAAGGCTTCAAGACCCAACCCAACCACCAACACACCATATGTTCCAGCAGCTTACAAAGAAAGTTAGCAAGGCTGTTGGGCCAGTAACTATCCACATCAAGTAGGTTTTGGCTACGGGCTCTCCTGCCATTGTGATGGAAAGATACCATCGCTCCAGATCAGGTTGAAGATGACTAGGAGATGTCACTTGTAGTCAGACGAGAGGTGTTTAATCATCTGACTGTGAATCCGATCTGGCCCAGGAGCTGCGTGGGGAGAATGTGCAAGGGTGCTGAGGAGCGCCCACTCTGTAAATGACATCCATTTCCATCTGCCATTTGAGGGTGCGAAAGGCTGAGGGGTAGTCCTCCGACACAGAGGAGGAGGAGGAGGAGATTAGTGTTTAACGTCCCGTCGACAACGAGGTCATTAGAGACGGAGCGCAAGCTCGGGTGAGGGAAGGATGTGGAAGGAAATCAGCCGTGCCCTTTCAAAGGAACCATCCCGGCATTTGCCTGAAGCGATTTAGGGAAATCACGGAAAACCTAAATCAGGATGGCCGGAGACGGGATTGAACCGTCGTCCTCCCGAATGCGAGTCCAGTGTGTTAACCACTGCGCCGCCTCGCTCGGTCCCGACACAGAGGTTCAAGCATAGTGCTCAGCAATCGCATTTGCGTTGGTAGATAACACGCCATTTATGTTAATGCCAGGGACACCTGTTGGGGTCTGGTGCCCAAAAAGAAGTCTGATCTTCGTCCAGACTTGGGAAGGTCACATATGGCACCCAATGGCCGACACGTACCTCTCTCAACACACCTGTTTCCGTCGTTTTAATGAACTGGCAAAAGCGGGCACAGAGCCGCTTAAAGGCTATTAGATGCTCTAGGGAAGGGTGCCACTTATGTCACTGTAGAGCTTGCCGATGCTCTAATTGTCTCAGCGACTTCCAGCGACCACCAAGGAGTGTCTTTCGTCAAGAGCACCCTAAAGAATGAGGGATCGCATTTTCCGTTGCAGAAACGATCGTTGTAGTCACCTGCTCAATGACAATATCAATGGTGACAGCAGAGGTGAAGGCTTCCCAGTCTGCCTTGTTTATAGCCCATGTGGGTAGGCGTCCATGGGCATGATGCCGAGGGAGTGAAAGGAAGATGGGGAAGTGGTTACTTCCACACAGGTCTTCATGTGCTCTCCAGTGAATAGATGGCAGAAGGCCAGGACTGCAAACTGAGAGATCACTGGCCGAATATGTGCCATATGCCACACTGAAATGAGTGGGGGCACCTGTATTGAAGAGGAAGCGGTCAAGTTGTGACAATACATTTTGGACTTCCCTGCCTCGGCCAGTAAGCATGGCGACACCCCACAAGGGGTTATGAGCATTAAAATCTCCCAAAAGTAGGAAAGGTTTAAGGAGTCGATCAATCAGTATGGCCAATACGTTCAGGGGTACTGCACCATCTGGAGGAAAATATACATTGCAGACAGTTATTTCCTGCATCGACCTTATCCTGACAGCCACAGTTTCAAGAGGGGTTTGAAGGGGCACAGCTTCACTGGATACTGAGTTCAGGACATAGATGCAATCTCCACCTGACACTCTATTATAGTCGCTATGGTTCCTGTAATATCCCTTATAGCCGCGGAGGGCAGGGGCCTGCATTGCCTGGAACCAGATTTCCTGGAGAGCAATGCAGAAAGAGCAGTTGTAAAGCTTACCAGTTGTTGTAGCTGAGCCAAGTGGTGGAAAAACTGCCACAATTCCACTGGAGGATTACATGATTGTAAGACTGGGAAGGTATGAAACACTCAATGAGGCAGTCTACACCTCAGGGTCACCTGCTGCCACCAGGTGAGTACCTGTACGATCGACATGCATTGTGTCTGAGGCCCAACAAGATCTAGGTCCTCAGCGGATGCCAGAATCTCCACCTCATATACTCAGACACAGAGCATGTAGGTAGTGGTGGTGTGGATACCACCGCACTGCCTTGGTTCTTGGGGGTATTTTTCTTTTTAGGTTTCTCTTGCTGCTCCTTAGGTTTGTCTGGCTGGGAGGGCTTCACTGATTCAGTCTCAGGGACTGAGGAGGACCATGAAGCCCTATGACCAGCTACCTGTGGTTGCTTAGCCACTGGTAGGTGTCAGCTTTGCAACTGGTAGGAACCTGGGAAGGGAGCGACCCAAGGGATCCCTTCCAGGCAAGAGGAGCCAAAGACGACTTACGCTTCTCCAGTTGAGAAGTGAGGACTGACGTCCCCGGTGGTTGTTTGGGGGGGGGGGGGGGGGTTGTGCAGGTTGTGCACGAGCAACAGGGAAGGAAATGACCCCCTCCATCATCAAGGGAGCAGGTGGAGTCTGAGAACCAACTGTATATGGAGGAACGGAAGATGGTAGAACCATTGTCGTAGCAGCTGTGTAGTTTCACGGCATATGCACAGGATGTAGCCTCTCAAATTTTCTCTTAGCCTCAATGTAGGTCAGTTGGTCCAGGATCTTGTATTCCATTACTTTTGTTTCTTTCTGGAGAATCCCGCAGTCTGCCGAGCACAACGAATGGTGCTCTCTGCAGTTGATACAGATGGGGGGCAGGGCACAGGGAGTTCTGGGGTGTAAAGGACGTCCACAATCCTGACAGGTGACATTGGAAGTATAGCGGGGAGACATGTGGCCGAACTTCCAGCACTTAAAGCACCATATCGGGGGAGGGATATATGGTTTTACATCATAGCTGTAGACCATCACCTTGACCTTCTCGGGTAATGTGTCACCATCGAAGGCCAAGATGAAGGCACCAGTAACAATCTGATTATCCCTCGGATCCCGGTGGACGCACCACTGAGTTCGCAGCACTTATTCTCCACCACTCACTTTCCATGCAGTTCGGCTTCACGTGGCCAGCATATCTCCAACTTGTCTTCATGCAGGTGAACGTGCCTACATTGGCACGCAGCTCATTGTCAGACTGCGAAAGGAGGTCTCTGTGAAATATGATACCCTGGACTATATTCAAGCTCTTATGGGGTGTGATGGAAACAGAAATGTACCCCAGCTTGTTACACGCGAGTAATGCCTGTGACTGGGCAGAGGATGCTGTTTTGATGAAGATCGACACTGATCGCATTTTGGACAAGCCCTCCCCACCTCCCCAAACTTGTCCTCTAAATGCTCCACAAGAAACTGAAGTTTCACTGACAAGAAAGATTCCAAATCAACTCTCGTACATACAAGGCACCAGGATGATAAGTTTGCTCCCATCCTTAGCCTGGCGTTCCTCCCATGGTGGGGCCAGTGAGAGGAACGATTTGGGCTCGTATTTCTTAGCACTGAAGCTAGACCTTAACCGATTGGAGACTGCTGGTGTTTGATCACCAGCAAGAGGTGGCGTACAACACTTCGTGTTGTATCATCTGCCCTGATGCCACCCACTCCGACCAGGGACCCTCCCCATGGGCACCACCCAGCCACAGCAAAGGCCACCTGGCAGGATGGCCATTGCCGGGAGACCCGATGCCCCAGGGTGATGGACATATATTCCTTGGCATACATGGGCAGTTAATAGTGCAGGTATCAGCAGAGCGATCCCTGTGTGGTCAGGGGGTTACAACTAACAGGGTACATGCTGGCCCCACCACAATGGACTGGCAAATGAGCTAAGAAATCAATTATCATCGACAGCAAAGAGGATGGAAATCACACCCAGGAGGGCGACCTCCCCCAACAGCTGGAGAATGAGTGAAAGTGCAGATTCACGTCTGAGGACGCTGGAGGTCTTAGCACATGATAGACATTATGCACCATGTAAGGCACAGTTCCCCAATTGGCTCGCTCTTCCAGAAAATCACATGAAGGCCGAAACGTGTGAGGATGGATGAGTGGGTGAGGGAATCATGGGGGAGGTTGTGGGTGGGTGAGGGAAGCATGGGGGGAAGGGACAATTAGATGAAGTGTGTGCGAGAGGTTGCATTGGAGGGACGCACCGCATAAGCACACAGGTGAGGGAGCACATGGATGGATGCAGGACACAGTTGGTGGAGAGCATGTGTGCTGGGGGAGAGAGGTGGTGAATGGGTGAGGCACGTTTTGATGAGGACATGGGTGTGGGAGGAACAGTCGGACAGAGTACAGGTGTGAGGGAGGGCAAGCGAGGGAGAGAGAGGAGTGAAGTGGTAACAGGGTGGAGCACATGTTTATGAGGATACATCTGGGGGAGGAGGGGGTAGATGTTGAAGGCACAGTTAAGGGAGTACATGGGCAGGGTAGAGCAGGGTCAGAGAAGGGCACGGGCAGTGTGGGAGAAGGGTGGTGGAGTGGAAATGGGATTGGGTGAGGAGAGAGCAGGGGAAGGCAGGGCTAAGTGAGCGTGAGAAAAAGGGGAAAGGGGGAGGGGAGGAGTGGGGGGTGAGTGGAGGAAAGTGGAAGATTTGGGGAGTGGGGGGAGAGGGAGGAGTGAGCGGAGAGGGTGGAGTGGGGGGAGAGGGAGGAGTGGGGGAGAGGGAGGAGTGGGGGGAGAGGGAGTGGGGAAGAGTTAGGGGGAGGGGAGCAGTGTCTGTAAAGTGGGGGGGAGGGCGCAAGAGTGGGAGGGAGGGCGCAAGAGTGCGAGGCGGGGGGCAGTCAGTGCGAGGCGGGGGGGGGAGTCAGTGCGAGGCGGGGGGGAGACAGTGCGAGGCGGGGGGGAGTCAGTGCGAGGCGGGGGGGAGTCAGTGCGAGGCGGGGGGGGGAGTCAGTGCGAGGCGGGGGGGGAGTCAGTGCGAGGCGGGGGGGGAGTCAGTGCGAGGCGGGGGGGGAGTCAGTGCGAGGCGGGGGGGGGAGTCAGTGCGAGGCGGGGGGGGGTGTCAGTGCGAGGCGGGGGGGGGGGGAGTCAGTGCGAGGCGGGGGGGGAGTCAGTGCGAGGCGGGGGGGGGGGGGGGGAGTCAGTGCGAGGCGGGGGGGGAGTCAGTGCGAGGCGGGGGGGAGTCAGTGCGAGGCGGGGGGGGGGGAGTCAGTGCGAGGCGGGGGGGGAGTCAGTGCGAGGCGGGGGGGGAGTCAGTGCGAGGCGGGGGGGGAGTCAGTGCGAGGCGGGGGGGGGAGTCACTGCGAGGCGGGGGGGAGTCACTGCGAGGCGGGGGGGGAGTCAGTGCGAGGCGGGGGGGGGGAGTCAGTGCGTGGCGGGGTGGGGGGAGTCAGTGCGAGGCGGGGGGGAGTCAGTGCGAGGCGGGGGGGAGTCAGTGCGAGGCGGGGGGGAGTCAGTGCGAGGCGGGGGGGAGTCAGTGCGAGGTGGGGGGGTGGCGTCAGTGCGATGCGCGGCGGTGGCGTCAGTGCGAGGCTGGGGAGGGCGTCAGTGAGTGGCACAGGGTGCGGGGGGGTGGGAAGTGCAAAGCCCGGGGGGGGGGGGGTCTGTGCGGGACGGGGGACAGGGTCAGTGTGCAGTACAGGGGGGGGGCCGTCAGTGCGATGCAGTGGGGGGGGTGTCAGTGCGAGGCTGGGTGGGGGGGCGTCAGAGTGAGGATGGGTGGGGGGCGTCAGAACGAGGCTGGGTGGGGGGCGTCAGAACGAGGCTGGGTGGGGGCGTCAGAACGAGGCTGGGTGGGGGCGTCAGAGCGAGGCGGTGTGGGGGGCGTCAGTGCGTGGCAGGGGGGCGTCAGTGCGGGCGGGAGGGCTCGTCAGTGCGAAGCGGGGTGGGGGGGGTCGTCAGGGCGAGGCAGGGCGGGGGCGTCAGTGCGAGGCAGGAGAGGGGCAGGAGGGGGGCGTCAGTGCGAGGCAGGAGGGGGGCAGGAGGGGGTGTCAGTGCGAGGCAGGAGGGGGGCAGGAGGGGGGCGTCAGTGCGAGGCAGGAGGGGGGCAGGAGGGGGGCGTCAGTGCGAGGCAGGAGGGGGGCAGGAGGGGGGCGTCAGTGCGAGGCAGGAGGGGGGCGTCAGTGCGAGGCAGGAGGGGGGCGTCAGTGCGAGGCAGGAGGGGTGCGTCAGTGCGAGGCGGAGGGGGGCGTCAGTGCGAGGCGGGGGGGGAGTCAGTGCGAGGCGGGGGGGGGAGTCAGTGCGAGGCGGGGGGGGGAGTCAGTGCGAGGCGGGGGGGGAGTCAGTGCGAGGCGGGGGGGGAGTCAGTGCGAGGCGGGGGGGGAGTCAGTGCGAGGCGGGGGGGGGAGTCAGTGCGAGGCGGGGGGGGGAGTCAGTGCGAGGCGGGGGGGGAGTCAGTGCGAGGCGGGGGGGGAGTCAGTGCGAGGCGGGGGGGGAGTCAGTGCGAGGCGGGGGGGGAGTCAGTGCGAGGCGGGGGGGGAGTCAGTGCGAGGCGGGGGGGGGGAGTCAGTGCGAGGCGGGGGGGGAGTCAGTGCGAGGCGGGGGGGGTCAGTGCGAGGCGGGGGGGGAGTCAGTGCGAGGCGGGGGGGGAGTCAGTGCGAGGCGGGGGGGAGTCAGTGCGAGGCGGGGGGGAGTCAGTGCGAGGCGGGGGGGAGTCAGTGCGAGGCGGGGGGGGAGTCAGTGCGAGGTGGGGGGTGGCGTCAGTGCGAAGCGCGGCGGGTGGCGTCAGTGCGAGGCTGGGGAGGGCGTCAGTGAGTGGCACAGGGTGCGGGGGGGTGGGGTAAGTGCAAAGCCCGGGGGGGGGGGTCTGTGCGGGACGGGGGACAGGGTCAGTGTGCAGTACAGGGGGGGGGGGCGTCAGTGCGATGCAGTGGGGGGGGTGTCAGTGCGAGGCTGGGTGGGGGGGCGTCAGAGTGAGGATGGGTGGGGGGCGTCAGAGTGAGGATGGGTGGGGGGCGTCAGAACGAGGCTGGGTGGGGGGCGTCAGAACGAGGCTGGGTGGGGGCGTCAGAACGAGGCTGGGTGGGGGCGTCAGAGCGAGGCGGGGTGGGGGGCGTCAGTGCGTGGCAGGGGGGCGTCAGTGCGGGCGGGAGGGCTCGTCAGTGCGAAGCGGGGTGGGGGGGGTCGTCAGGGCGAGGCAGGGCGGGGGCGTCAGTGCGAGGCAGGAGAGGGGCAGGAGGGGGGCGTCAGTGCAAGGCAGGAGGGGGGCAGGAGGGGGTGTCAGTGCGAGGCAGGAGGGGGGCAGGAGGGGGGCGTCAGTGCGAGGCAGGAGGGGGGCAGGAGGGGGGCGTCAGTGCGAGGCAGGAGGGGGGGCGTCAGTGCGAGGTAGGAGGGGGGGCGTCAGTGCGAGGCAGGAGGGGGGCAGGAGGGGGGCGTCAGTGCGAGGCAGGAGGGGGGCAGGAGGGGGGCGTCAGTGCGAGGCAGGAGGGGGGCGTCAGTGCGAGGCAGGAGGGGGGCGTCAGTGCGAGGCAGGAGGGGGGCGTCAGTGCGAGGCAGGAGGGGGGCGTCAGTGCGAGGCAGGAGGGGGGCGTCAGTGCGAGGCAGGAGGGGGGCGTCAGTGCGAGGCAGGAGGGGGGCGTCAGTGCGAGGCAGGAGGGGGGCGTCAGTGCGAGGCAGGAGGGGGGCGTCAGTGCGAGGCAGGAGGGGGGCGTCAGTGCGAGGTAGGGGGGGGGCGTCAGTGCGAGGTAGGGGGGGGCCCTCAGTGGGAGGCAGGGGGGTGGCGTCGGTGTGAGGCGGGGGCCGTCAGTGGGATGAGGGGGGGCGTCAGTGGGATGAGGGGCGCGTCAGTGGGATGAGGGGCGCGTCAGTGGGATGAGGGGCGCGTCAGTGGGATGAGGGGGGGGCGTCAGTGGGATGAGGGGGGCGTCAGTGGGATGAGGGGCGCGTCAGTGGGATGAGGGGGGCGTCAGTGGGATGAGGGGGGCGTCAGTGGGATGAGGGGGGCGTCAGTGGGATGAGGGGGGCGTCAGTGGGATGAGGGGGGCGTCAGTACGAGGCAGGAGGGGGGCGTCAGTGCGAGGCAGGATGGGGGCGTCAGTGCGAGGCAGGATGGGGGCGTCAGTGCGAGGCAGGATGGGGGCGTCAGTGCGAGGCAGGATGGGGGCGTCAGTGCGAGGCAGGATGGGGGCGTCAGTGCGAGGCAGGAGGGGGGCGTCAGTGCGAGGCAGGAGGGGGGCGTCAGTGCGAGGCAGGAGGGGGGCGTCAGTGCGAGGCAGGAGGGGGGCGTCAGTGCGAGGCAGGAGGGGGGCGTCAGTGCGAGGCAGGAGGGGGGCGTCAGTGCGAGGTAGGGGGGGGCCTCAGTGCGAGGCAGGGGGTGGCGTCGGTGTGAGGCGGGGGCCGTCAGTGGGATGAGGGGGGACGTCAGTGGGATGAGGGGGGACGTCAGTGGGATGAGGGGGGGCGTCAGTGGGATGAGGGGGGCGTCAGTGGGATGAGGGGGGCGTCAGTGGGATGAGGGGGGCGTCAGTGGGATGAGGGGGGGCGTCAGTGGGATGAGGGGGGCGTCAGTGGGATGAGGGGGGCGTCAGTGGGATGAGGGGGGCGTCAGTGGGATGAGGGGGGCGTCAGTGGGATGAGGGGGGCGTCAGTGGGATGAGGGGGGCGTCAGTGGGATGAGGGGGGCGTCAGTGGGATGAGGGGGGCGTCAGTGGGATGAGGGGGCGTCAGTGGGATGAGGGGGGCGTCAGTGGGATGAGGGGGGCGTCAGTGCGGGGCGGGGGGCCCCAGTGCGAGGTGGGGGGGGCGTCACTTTGAGGCAGGGGGCGTCAGTGGGATGAGAGGGGGCTTCAGTGGGGTGAGAGGGGGTGTCAGTGGGATGAGAGGGGGCGTCAGTGGGATGTGGGGTGGTGTCTGTGCGAGGTGGGGGGCGTCAGTGGGATGTGGGGGAGGTGTCTGTGCGAGGTGGGGGGGCGTCAGTGGGATGTGGGGGAGGTGTCTGTGCGAGGCGGGGGGCGTCAGTGGTTAGGAGAGGGGATTAGTGGGAGGAGAGAGAAAGATTGGGGGGAAAGATTGTGGGGAGTAGAGGGAAAGAATTGTGGGGAGGAGAGGGAAAGAATTGTGGGGAGGAGAGGGAAAGAATTGTGGGGAGGAGAGGGAAAGATTGTGGGGAGGAGAGGGAAAGATTGTGGGGAGGAGAGGGAAAGATTGTGGGGAGGAGAGGGAAAGATTGTGGGGAGGAGAGGGAAAGATTAGGGGGAGGAGAGGGAAAGAGGGGGACAAAGAGGAGGAGAAGGGGAAGCAGAGTCGAATAATGGGAGGAAGGGTGGGAGGAGAGGGATAAGGGCAAGAAGGAGAAAGTGGGAGTATCAACAGGAGAATGGTATAGTGAGGGAGTGGGGTAGGAAGTGAGAGGGATGGAGAGGGACAACAGGGGGTGTGAGGGAAGGAAAGTAGAAATGGCTGGAAGAAAGGAGGTGGGAGAAACATGAAGCAATTTCCATTCTTATATTAATGCTTATTAGTAGATAAAATATAATGAAACTGAGAGAGACCTGTCCGCTGAGCGAACTAACCCTGCCACCATACTGTAGTTTGGGTGGGGGCAGGACACGTCCGCGCACTTCCATCATGTTGTTGCTGATGGTGAGCCCAAATTCCTGTACATAGGCATCATTGTTGAAATCAGCTCGCCTCACCAAGCTGTTTATCTCACGTTCACGGTCGGGAGCAGAACGCGCTGTAGCTTTTATCATAGTTGATGTCTGCATATCTGTCAACTTCTTGATACAACGCTGTCCAGCCACAATATTGCACACCTTGTAAAAATAAATGACACTATCAAAAGTTGCCTGGAATTCAACACATATTATATCTCATTATACATGCCATGAAAATAAAATAATATAGGAAAATACTTAATCACATATTGCCTATAATAAACTACAAATCTTAATAATGATATAAACTGTGTAAAAATGTGTCAATGTAAAATGCTAATTTGTAGTGGTGGTGTAGTAATAGTAATAGTAGTAGTAGTAGTAGTAGTAGGAGGAGGAGTAGTAGTAGTAGTAGGATCACCACCACCACCACCACCACCACCACCACCACCACAAGTAGTGGTGGTAGGAGTGGTGGTGAATAAATAAACAAAGCAGAGGAAGAGAAGATTGAGAATGGGATTCATGAAAATTTGATTTATAAAATAGGTACTGATTTAGCACTTGGTCTCAACTGACTTGGTAGCTTAATGAGTTTATGAATCTTTAGCACTAGTGTTCAGTCTCCAACCCCAGGATTATTTCTGCCTCTTATTCATTTTACCAATCGGAATAATGTTTATGTGTGATAAAATGTAAGTTGTATTGTGTTTAGAGTGCTTTAGAGCACTGTATGCACGGGACAAAGCTGAGTTCGCAGCACTTATTCTCCACCACTTACTTTCCATGCAGTTCGGCTTCACGTGGCCAGCATATCTCCAACTTGTCTTCATGCAGGTGAACATGCCCTGAGAGCAACACAAAAGGCACGTAGACCTTTCTAGCAGTTGCGAAATCTTGTTAGTTTGTTTGTGTGAGGCATCAAGCCTGCACACACTGGAACTTTGTGAAGTAAGAGCCATGCACTCACCTGTGTCATTAGGCGAGGCAATATCTGCCATCTTTTGCAACTACCATGAAGCTATACAAAGTTTATTCATGCTCTCTCGGGCACACCACAGCCCTGTGAAGACCAGTTCAATCAGAAATATGCTTGCAATGCTGAAGTCCAAGTAATATGGCTCCAACATAACTGAGTGCGTAAGTTCATTTGATGACTCAGAAAGGAAAAGCATACCACTTCCAACAGGGTCTATGCCTAGTAAATAAGTGTAGTGTTCAAACCAGCTTTCAGGTTGAGAACAACTTTATTGTTTTTAATGTTTTCCACATTAAAATGCAAGTAAATTGCAAGTATCATCAACTGGTAACATTATGTGACATACAACAGCGTTTATTCTTAATTGTTAATCACAAATCTACAAATGAGTTTCAGAGGAAGAGTTCTTTATCAAGTGCCTTCAAAGACTTCAATATACATCACATTATATAGTTTCACATACAGATAACCATTAGCATTGTGTTTCAAAACATGATAACAATCATACTTGAATTTATTTAATTTACATTTTTTCTTGGGCTTGATAACAACCTAAGAGTAGGCTTAATAGATTGCCGCCACAGAAAATTGGGACTAATCTATCAAGAGGACGAAATCTTACCATTCAATGCTATAGACAAGATTTGTTCTACTATCACTAATATGAGGTAGTGTGTGGACTGTGAAAGCAATTGCAAGGTTGTCTGAAGTGATGTCATCTGCATAAAACTTGTATAATGTGGCACAGCTATTTCAAGCACTTGTATAGTCACTAGTCAACCTTTCTGCAACTGACTTCCGAAGCTTCCCCCCTCCCAAATACGGATAAATGATGCCTGGCAGACAATTGTTTTCACCAACCAGTGCGCCACAAAAACCTTCTCAACATATTCTCAGTCTGAATATTATAAACTTTCTTGAGACAGAGATGCTTATGTCCACAAATTAGCATGGTTTTAGAAAGCATCGCTTGTGCGGAACTCACCTTGTCCTTTTCTCATATGATAAATTGCTAACTATGGATGAAGGGCAACTAGCAGATTCCAAATTTCTAGATTTCCACAAAGCATTTGATACGGTGCTCCATTTCAGGCTCTTAACAAAGGTATGGGCATACGGAATACATTAGCTGATACGCAACTGACTCTGTTATAAATCAAGCTGGGATCTCTTTACTTCTTCCCTTGTTTTGCCATCTGCCTTCTTAATTCTTTTTTTTTTTTTTTTTAATTTTGACTAATTACCATTAACATACATGAGTATAATCTGCATTTTCATAAAAGAGAAAGGTTGGCCCTCAGTCTTAAGAAATATAGTACCAGATCTAATTTTGTGCTTAGTTTTGCGTATTTACTCAATTTCCTAATTTATTTTGACTATTCCTAGTTAATATCTTTTGTTATAGAGTGAAATCAGTAATTGTTTCATGACTTAAATTCTATTGTTGACTTATAAACAAATATAAATTCTGTACTAATTATAAATATTTGGAAGAACCACCACTAGGATTCTTTAAGTATTTGTGTAAAAAGCAACTGTGTGACTGTTGGCTACATCATTTATAGTAGTCAGTGTTGAACTTCAAGCCCCCATTTTTCAGCCAGTATAACAACACAGTATGTCGACACCAAGGACTGTCAACAAAGAAATAAAGCAGGCGAACGTAACAACTCGAAAATTTCTTAGGTAATAGAACCCTGTATGTTGTCCTCGATGGCAAATGTTTATGAAACAAGGGTATCATCAGGAATGCACCAGGGAAGTGTGATAAGACTGCTGTCGTTCTCTATACACATAAATGATTTGGCAGGTGGTTGTATGCTGATGATGCTGTGGTGCACGGTAAGGTTTAAGTTGAGTGACACAAGACAACTTTAGACAAAATTTCTAGTTGATGGTGTGATGAATGGCAACTAGCTCTAACTGTGGAAAAATGTAACTTAATGCAGATGAGTAGGAAAAAAAGAAAGGAATATTTGGTTACAGTATTACTAGTGTCCTGCTTGTCCTGGGTGTTAACGTTGCAAAGCAATATGAAATGGAACAAGCACGTAAGAACTGTGGTAGGGAAGGCAAATGGTCGACTTCGGTTTATTGGGAGAATTTTAGGAAAGAGTGGTTCACCTGTAAAGGAGATCGCATATAGGACACTTGTACGACCTATTCTTGAACACTGCTCAAGTGTTTGAGATCCTTACCAGCTCATATTGAGGGAAGATATCAAAGCAATTCAGAGCCAGGCTGCTAGATTAGTTACCAGTGGGTTCGAACAAAATTTAAGTGTTTCAGAGATGCTTCGGAAAATCAAACGGGAATCCCTAGAGGGAAGACAATGTTCTTTTTGAGAACCACTATTGCGAAAAATTAAAGAAATGGCATTTGGAGCTGACTGCTGAGCGATTCTACTGCCACCAACATACACTGCCCTTAAGGACCATGAAAATAAGATTCGAGAAATTAGGGCTCATATGAAAGCATATACATAGTCTTTTTCTCTCACTCTATCTGTGAGTGGAACAGGAACGGAAATGACTATTAGTGGCACAGGGTATCCTCCACCAAACAAATGCCCAGTGGGCAGGACATTTAAATTTGGGCTTTTGCCCCCGAATTTGCACCAAGTCTTTTAAACGCCAAAAATCTGGGCGTTTATAAAAAAAAAAAAAAAGAACTTTTTAAAGTTTTTACTGCTGGTATTTGTAAAGTATCAATTAAAATAAGGGATGAATAATTCTGATATTAAAAGTTGATAATGTTTGCACTTAAAACTATGTATATCATTCATTGCCTTTATTACTATGAACGAAAAGAAAGAAGAGAGAAGCATGTTTGTTTACTTGCATTCTAACTTGATATATGAAGAAAGAGTACATGTTGCTAACAGCTGCTTATCATTTATACTGTCCTTTTTAGTAATGTAACACTCTTCATAATTAATGTCAAATCTCTGAACATTACTGAAGAATGATTATTGATAGCAAAATTATTACTGAATGTATTGCACAGCTGGCATGTGTTTCTTGACGATAAATGTATTCTTAAACGTTAAACTGTTTTCGTAGCAACATCTGAGCCCTACTATAGTTTTCTGTTCTGCTCCTTTCTTTATCTACTTTTGTACAACTGCACTGCTCTGATGATAAAATGAGGATACTAACATAAAAAAGATTTAATACCAAACAATCGATGCCAAGACACTGCACTGAATCTAGTAAAGAATAAGTTCCCTCACACTGTTCCACATGGGTGCCTAGCTCACCTATTGAACTTGTACTCAGATATTTTATACTATCAAGCAATCAAAACTTTCAAGGCAAATGCAGTAGAGGTTGTCAAAACAGAAGAAACCAGACACAATTTACAAGCAGTGTTCGATGAAATATTAGGTTTAAAAAAAATAGTTTCACTGAAGTTTTCACGACAGAGAAGATGGGGGAGCCATATTTTTCATCTTGAAATTTTGCAATTAGCTTAAGTTGTCTTATAAACCTTAGTTGTAAATGAAGAGATGTAGTCATACCTGCAGCCTGAAGAGAGTTCTGGAAACCCAATTCTTTATTTGATTACAACTTTAAGAGTTAAATGAGCCTCATGTTCTCAAAATAACCAAAAACTTAACCAAAAACTTCAATAAGTTGTAGAAGTTCTCATTGCGAAACTAATGTCCTCTCCACAGCAATCTGCAGAAGAAAACTCAATCTTATCTAAATTCCAAGCTAGGAAGGAATTCATTGTGTCTTCTATCCATCTTGCGGCTAATCTACTTGATCCAGCAGCACAAGGTAGTAATCTGAAGCCTATCGAGAACCTTGATGCAATAAGATTTGTTTGTGGCACAGCACACTGGACGAAATGTTATTCAAGTTAGAGAGAACTTGGCTGATTATAGGGAGAAACAAGGAATTTGATCCAGATAATTTGTATGGGAAGGAGTGGGTCTCACTCTAAGGAAGATAATTGTTGTGTGCATCCCGAAGTGTCCAAGCAAAGACAAAATGGAAAGGAATCCAGTATTCAGGGAGGAATCAGATTCAGGAGAGTCTGAGTCCGAGTCGGAACTCTATAACTCTTCAACTTCTGAAGATCATGAAACTGACAACAATTTTTTAATCTTTTTGAAGTTTTGTAATATAACTAAAAATACTATATACAGGCCAGTTACTTAATATAAACTGCTCTATACCTCAAAAATTCCTTTTAACTGGAGTATTGTTCTTTTTTTTTTCTTTCTTTCTTTCTTTCTCATGTACTACTCCAAGAATTGACCTCATTAAAGGTCGATTATCAATTAATACTTAAAATGCATACATGCCTGAGCATTTCTGAATTGTGGGCATCTGCCCAAGCATCTATCCTGCGGATTTAATATGACTAAGTTGGGAGGATGAAAAGAAGAGTCAAAGCTAACCCAGGCTAAGTCTATGGATGGCTGGGATTGTGTATGGTAACTTATCATAATACAAAGATAATGCCTGGTGTTTGTATACTGAGGCTGCAGAATGCAATCTGGAAAATGACAATCAGCTCTTCAGTCTCTCAGATACCGCCATCACTACAGTGAGATGGCAAAGATTGTCCCATTGGTAAGACAGTGTGTATATCAATGATCCCTGCACAGCTGGAGGCATCATCACAGACATCCTGCATAAATGCAAATTCATGCTGTGCCGCAGCAGTTAAATGCAAGATGTGGTAGAAGACAATAGTAAACTCGGAACAATGATTCAGTCTTGTGCCCAGAGCTACAATCCCTCTCTCTCTCTCTCTCTCTCTCAAACACACACACACACACACACACCAATGCAGTTTCAAAGCATTCCAGTATCAATGTGTGAGAAACCACATTTACAAAGGTCTAACACAGTCCTAATTAGTAAAATGTTAATGTCCATGAGAGAATGATTTCCAAGCACTGTTTAAGACTGGCTGAGAATGGTACAGAATCATCAATGTTCCTTGAAATTTCATGCAACTAGTAAAGTGTTTTTCCCTTACCCTGTCTATTGTATACGCTGGAAAGCTGAATAAGTGCCATTATTGTTAGAAGATTATGAAAGTAGCTTGAGTGCTGTCAAGAACCAAAAGTATAGGTTTGCTTTTATTTGGGTGGTGAAAAATAAGCTTCTACATAATAAATAGTTTCTTGTTTAACTGTGTGTTTGAAGAGTTTATCAATATAAATGAGCAACAGATTGAGTTACCTTAGAAACTCTAGTATGCTTTACAAACACACACATAAGAGGTCAAAACAGCCCTCTTTGCTCCACAAGCATGATATTCCATTTTAGTTCTAATTACTTACTCTATGTATTTTAAAGACTTTCAAAGTGTATCATATCATTTCCATCTTCTTTATGGCATCAGACCTCTCCAAACAAAGAATTTACCTTCTGACAACATAACAACAAGAAGCAGAAAAAAAGTTGGGTGAAGAGATGGTGTAAACAAAAAACAACACTTTCAAACACATCACCAACTAGAAGAAAAAAGTTTGTTGCATACATCAGCGTGTTTAATAAAGGATTGAGATCTGTCTTTACATGAAACATTCTAGCACGTGCTTTCTAAAATACGATTTCTTTATAACTGCAGATTATTTTTAGCTGGATAGCTATTTTCTTTATATCTAAATAAAAGTACTAGGGGTAAGCAATAATTTCTTAACATTTATGGGTCACCAGCACTCCCAAGGTGTGGCTCAGCGGTTACCTCATTCCACCTGCTGGTGTCAACCGCATACTGAACAGACTATCACTTAAAGCACTTTCTTGTCGAATACAGTTATATGCAAACGACAACACCCAATAATAAATCAACAAACGTAAAGGAATTACACTATAAATAAACAGAACACAAAGCTGGGAAAATTACAAAAGATAAATAGAAGAGCACAAACAGGCAAGCAAATGCAACAACATTCATAACCAAAATTTATTAAAATTTATTAATGCATGTGAGATCCCAGTAGTATGCCATTGTCAATCAGAAAATTTCAACAAATTCCAAACAACACACAATGCACCTCACCAAGTCGTCCTTGTGCCCTACATGTACTCATATCGACAGTGAAGAACACAGATTTATATGTATTAACATGACAGCAACATGGACCACGACCACAATCAAAACAATGCTGGCAAGAGTCAAGAGAACTGCATCTTACCGTATTTACTCAAATCTAAGCCGCACTTTTTTTCCGGTTTTTGTAATCGAAAAAACCGCCTGCGGCTTAGAATCGAGTGCAAAGCAAGCGGAAGTTCTGAAAAATGTTGGTGGGTGCCACCATAACTTATTTCTGCCGTCGAATATATGTAGCGCTACACAGGCATACTTTGTAGGCACAAAGATAAATATTGGCACCAAAACCTCTGTGTCAGTAAATAAAAAAAAAAAAAAGGGTGGAAGACGAGCTTTTTTTCTCCGCCCCAAGTTTTGACCACTGCATTTTCATACATTATCCAACGAAGTAAATACAAATTCTGTATTGTTCATCTTCGAATGTAGCAGTATTTCAGTGTACTACGAAAACCCGACTGGCAAGACTGTTTGGGATCTTTGTCAATATGGCCAACTCTACATTCTGGATTTTTTCCTATCTGTGAGAAGAGATGGTTGCTTATAGGAACTTTTATAAATTGTGAATCACATGCAGTATTCTCGTCACCATAAGAATAATATGAATATAAACATTTTGCCATGTATTGTTTTGTGTTTGCTGCTATCTCATTTAAATCCTGTCTGCCTAATAAACCACAAAACTAAAGTGAGACAACAGCAAACGCGGAAGAATATACATATCATGTCATGTTTATATTCGTATTATTCTTATGCTTAACAGTGATACAGTCAGAAATGAAGCACGGCAATTGACTAGATTTTTAAATCTAAGATGACTAATTTCTGTGCAGAATGTAATGTACTAAAGAGACGCCCGCAAAGATTTTCAAACGGAAAACGGGAATTTGATTAGGAAATGAGACACTTAAAGTAGTAAAGTAGTTTTGCTATCTGGAAAGCAAAATAACTGATGATGGTCGAAGTAGAGAGGATATAAAATGTTGACTGGCAATGGCAAGGAAAGCGTTTCTGAAGAAGAGAAATTTGTTAACATCGAGTATTGATTTAAGTGTCAGGAAGTCGTTTCTGAAAGTATTTGTATGAAGTGTAGCCATGTATGGAAGTGAAACATGGACGATAAATAGTTTAGACTAGAAGAGAATAGCAGCTTTCGAAATGTGGTGCTACAGAAGAATGCTGAAGATTAGATGGGTCGATCACATAACTAATGAGGAGGTATTGAATAGAATTGGGGAGGAGAGGAGTTTGTGGCCCAACTTGATTAGAAGAAGGGATCGGTTAGTTGGTAGGACATGTTCTGAGGCATCAAGGGATCACCAATTTAGTACTAGAGGGGAGTGTGGAGGGTAAAAATCGTAGAGGTAGACCAAGAGATGAATACACCAAGCAGATTCAGAAATATGTAGGGTGCAGCAGGAACTGGGAGATGAAGAAACTTGCACAGGATAGAATAGCATGGAGAGCTGCATCAAACCGGTCTCTGTACCGAAGACCACAACAACAAAAACAACAACAACAATATGTAATAGGATTTCAACAATAATGCCCTGCTCCTTTTGTCCAAGCTCATGTTGACACATCAACAAATGCACTGCAACTGGTCACATGTGTGAGACCATGAATCATGATGACTGATCACGGCACCTGATAGCCGTAGTTGGAACTGGACAGTAGCACTGTGCTGCATGGAAATCATGCACACCATACTCTGGACATCAATGCTACAAAGTTTGGTACTCGTAAGGAAGTTAGTTTCCATGTTATAATGTGTTAAATAGGGAAAGTTTAATTATAACCACACAGTATTTCATTGAAACAATATCGCTAGCCGTCGAAGCCTCTTCCAATGATGGTCAATGGCATTATTTTTCCACATGTTGGACATAAGTGGGGTAAATGCGTTTATCCTTTTTAATTCGTATAAAGACGATAATCTGTTGAGCCACTTTAATTTTTTAAAGAAGCTTGCAAACTCATTGGCAACATCAAAGATAAAAAGCGGGTCAACAACTGCCACATACTTTGTGAATTTCGTGCAACCATTCACCACATTTTGTGTGTAGCAGAACCACGAATAAAAGTCACTGCAGAAAGACTGGGAAAACGCACAACATGTTCCATCTGTGATCCAAAAAAGAAGAAAAAGATGCTTTATATTAGTCATTGTTGCAAGAAGCCAATCTAACTTGATATCTCTACAAAAATTTTCAGCAAATGTAAAGAAAATTTCTGAGAAGGGACCTAAAAACCTGAAAAGTACTGACATAATTTTAATTTTTTGAATGTTTTATGGAAGGTTTTTACTGTTAAAACAATAAAAATACAGCAAACAGTAAAATTTAGAGTGCAAGGAATTTGAGTTTTCATAGCATTAACACCATCGTGCAGTATTATTTTCATTTTGTGGAGTTTTTGGTTTAAATGCACTTTTTTTTGTAAAAATAAACTTTAAAATTTATTTGGGTATATTTTTTGTGTGATATTAATGTAAAATTTCATATAAAAAACTACACTGTTTCAATTAAATTACTGAATGCAATTTTCATGGCTATTTAAATACAGCAGTCTGTCAGACTGCACCTGGGTCAGTGTAGCAAAACAAAATGACCTGGTAGACTAAGCGTTAGAGTTGAACAAAGAGTTACTATAAAGACACTTACCTCCAGTGGCAAGTATGTATGTTTATGCTCCTGTCCGACCTGTAGACAAGGCAGGTGGGGGTACCTTAGCTTCATTTTATATTTATCAAGAAAATATTTAGCTACAGTACACTCAACTGTCTGACCATTCTCTAGCTGCAGTGGAAACCTATGCAAAATGGAAAAACATTGAAGTTATAAAATTTGAACTAGCAAACACATGATTCACAATTTTTAATATGTGGTGGACTTAGCTACAGTTCCTGCTACATGTTACAATGTTAACTTAGGAAAACAAATGAAAGAAAGGCCTCCGATGATTCGTGTACATCAATAGCAATTCATTTCTGTGCCATAAAAACTTAACAGAAGATTACGCAGCTGGGTCCCTGCCCATATGTGATACTGCTAATTGTAACAACATGGAAAGGATAGGTGGCTACTCGCCACACGGAGGAATTATTCAGTCGCAGACAGGCACAATGAAAACTACTGTTAAAATACTAAGCCTTCTGACAAAGTCCTCCTCCTGAAAACACACACACACACACACACACACACACACACACACACGGTTACTGTCTCCGGCCACTGGAGCCTGGAGACAATGGCTGCTATCCCTTCCCCTCCCCACCCTCCTCCTTACCACCACCCAGTTGCGTCTCTCATCATGCACTGCTGCTGCTGCTGCTGCTTGCACTGTGGCTTCAGCTGCCATGCACCATGGTCGAATGTGTGTGTGTGTGTGTGTGTGTGTGTGTGTGTGTGTGTGTGTGTGTGTGTGTCATTTGGCCAAAAGGTTCTCTTGTTGTGCCTGTCTGCAACTCAGTATCTCCTCTATATGGCGAGTAGCAACTACTTCTTTCATAATACTGTTAAATTCATCCTGGATTTTCCATTGTTTGATATCATAAACACTGAGATACATGGAAAAAAAATACAACATCCTGCATAAAGATTAATACACGCATCCTTCACTACTTCTACAGTCGAGTCAGCTTAAAGAAATCTCCGACACCTGGCAGCGCTTTTGACAGCCTTTAGCTTTCAACTGCGAACCACAAACGGCTTTAGGTGAAAACGACAGCCATCTATAGAGCTATGAAGAGGTGTTGCCACAGAGATATTTACAAAATTGCATTCTAAACATGCAAACCAGTTGCACCCAGAGTACGGAAAGTGCACACTACAAAGACAGTGCATTTTTTGTTTCATTTCCAAAAATAAATTGGCAAAATGGATACTCAGGCAATGACGGCTTTGTCAGCTAGCACTTGATAAAAGGCAGTAATGATGGTCTGATGCACAATCACATTTTACAAAACTCAAATATGAAGTAGAATGAGTGATGAAGCACTCCTAAACGTGGACAAGACTAACAAGGGGACCGCACCTACTCTCCATCGCCGATTTTGCCCAAATTTACAGTCTGTCCAGAGCTTTGCCAGAAATTAAAGTGACAGAAGTGGAAGCTCCAGACAATCATGCATTTAGAAAACAGTATTTTCTGGTGCGGGTCAGGCCTAGTTTCCAGGCAGTGGGTGGTACAGTGGTAAAAGTACAGAATGGTAATCCAAGCGTCATGTGTTTGAGTCCCTATGCAGAAACTTTTCCTTTTCTTTCATTACTTTCAATTTTTACATTACATACACTGCAAATAAACTGAATTAATGCTCAATATTGTGCATTTATTAAGATTTTCATAAAATGCATGAAAAGGAATGGCAAAGGAAAATTTAGGAATATAAATAAATTTCCAGGGAGAGATTGTAGGGCATACAAATAAAATTAGATACTTTTATTATTTTACAGTTGGTAATTTACACATGCTGAGGCGATATTCATGATAAAAACAAAATCCAGTAATTTTCTCGGCGTATTGCACGTTATAATGACCGGTTTTACAATTACATTTTTGTTTCCAAGTATCATATAGAAAAACAAATTGCTGCTTACATTCATAAAAGGTTCTCTGTTATTACACAGTTTGGCAGCAAACCATGCTTACCACATCATTTTGCCAAACAATGGGGAGGATAGCTGATGATGTACAATTTGATGTATTCTAAAGCAGTCTTCTTGGGATGTGCTTGCTTTTTCTCTCTATGAATGAGACAAGAGCAGTCATAAGCTTTTTGACCAAATTCTTTAACTTATGACAGAAACAGATGTCGCAGGATTGCAAGAGCGGAGTACATTTGAATGTAATCCTAGCTTGAAAATTTTTTGAAATCCTAAATCTTCTTTCAGCTTTCCCCTTCATGCCTTTTGTGAAAGTATTAATGAATATATTTGAACATTATTTCTGTTTATTTTCAGTGTAAGTAACAAAAAACTGAAAATTTAAAAATGTTTCTGCCTAGGCACACAATCCCACAAGGTCTCCCTGGAAAACAGGTTACGATAAATGACTCGTGCCTCACATGACTTGTGCCAAAAGTGCTACTTTTTCCTTAATACTTAGCCATCTGAAGCTCCCACTTCAGTCACTTACATTTATGGCCAAGCCTTACATATACCACTGATGATTAGCAGGTGCAGTTCCCTTGTATGCTTATTCATTACAGACATTCTAAAATCTGTGGCTCTGTAGTCAATATACATACAGAAAACTGCAATGTGTCACTTATTTTTCAAATATTCATTTATTTCATTGACTTGTTAAAAAAGTGGATGGAGTTTTCTGTATTCATACTGGCTAAAACTGGTTCTGCAATTACTTTACAAAATCAGTAAGTGACAATTTCAACGGAGACTGGCTTAAGACTTAAATATCTGTAAAATTTAAAGGCATTTATTTCGACAGGTGAATAGTTGCATGTAAACGCTATCATTTTACAGCTGTGTGTTAAATGAGTGGGTCAAAGGAAAACCTAAAAAAAAAAACAAAAAGTACGTGATGACCCATTGGAATTAGCCACATATCACAAATAAAGAGGCTTGAGTTACTGTACACTTACGATTGCATCTGTGCTGGCCTCCTTGTAACATTACAGACTCTGTATTTTCGTCGCATTGTTCCACAATGAGTTATTTCAATTTTCAAACCTTTTATTTCTTTCGTGAATTTAACACGTTGGGAGTCTGTCAGTGGTTTACGCTGCTCATTTATATCCCGTATGTCCAGGACCTCACACATGAACTCTATAACCGGCTGTGCTTTGTAAAAAGCAGTTGCAGAAACTGTAAATAATAAAAAATAATAAATAAGAAGCAAAGGTGTGAAAATTTAGTACTTTATACTAAACAAACATAATTACATTAACACTCTACACAGACAACATTAAGTAATATCAATCTTTGTACTAAAACAAACACTCCTTGGAAGCAAAAACATAAAAAAATAGGTAATAACATAACAACTGTCTATGAAGAGAGGGGGAAAAACATCTCTCATGTACAAAATGCCACCAGGAAGCACTTTCATATTCTTTTCTTCTCCAGCAATGATTTACTGCATCACCAACACTTACTTTTTGTATAAGAACTTTCCAGGAACACTTACACGGTTCTATGCACTTCCTTTCAATTTCAAATAAGTAGCTTGAGTAACTTCTTTTACGGTACAGAAATGCCTTTCCCACCATTTCTCAATTTTGGGTGTAACATAATGCTGAAAATGAAGTGTACAGGATATATGTAAAAAATCAAATAGCAGGAGATGAACTTCTGGCAACCATTTAACATCTACTGTGTGCTGAATTTAAAGTGTGATTGTCAAATATCAGGATTTTCATTTCACCCAAATGAGCACAAATAAAGAAACTGACTTAACAAGATAAAATCAACTGCAACTAATAACATAATAAGAAAATTGAGGATGTATTATCTACCTCAAAGGTCAAAGCTTCAGTACTTTGCTGTTCTTAGGGCATACATTATTCAAGAGCTATAAATTGTCATGAAAAACAAACCGACATAGCAAAATCTATTAAACACCAATATAATTCAGTAAGTCACATGTTTTGATTAAGATCAACAGGTGACTACCATGGAAGAGAAAACATGACAAAAACACCACGCTTTAGGCTCCTCATCAGTTTCAAAATCAAGGAAAAATTTCGCCATACAGCAAAAGAGATCCCTGGCTCATCTCAGAATATGACTGGAGATCCACAGGTTGGAAAGTACTAATTCTTCTTACAATGAATAATGTTACTTAGAAACTTTATTTCAGTTGACATAAAGTGGTACTATGGTAAAACACAGTGGCATAATATCTATTTTACAGAAGTAATTAACACATATTTGAGTTTGCTTAAGCAGCAGCAACACTGGTTTGTTACGTTGTATTAGAAAAACCACTTAATGGCAATCATATTATAACAACATCCTCCCTGTTATGTGATATTAGGTTTCCATGGTACATAATTATTTTGAACTGATGTCAGGTAGTCCACAAGGTAGTGCCACCCAGATTTTATGATATTTTGGCAAGTTTATTTGCTGTCCTCCTCAGTTGGTCCTGATGACTGAGCATCTTTCTATGGCTGCTTTTTATATACTTGATGTCTCCTGTTGTCGATCCTGGTCCTTCATAATCAAACATGGGCCTGCACCCAGCATCATCAGCACAAAGCCACAAATAGATAAAATGGTGCCCCAGAGGCAGACAATGAATCACTGGGATCACTGAGGCCTTCGGTAGGTGGCCTTGATAAGGCATCAGTAGTTAAATTAAGTATACTTCATACAATACTCATGACAAATGGCTTGAGTGTGCCATGCGGCCTCTATAGCCATCCATAATAGCAGAAGTGTTGAAGTGCAGTATTTTGTGCACAGACTGACTTCTCGATTATGTCCCATTTATGCCGGGCGATCTGTGGGGCCAAATAATTTGCTTGAACTGTCCAGAATGTTCTTCAAACCTGACGTGAATAACTGTGGCCCAGTGGTACGGCGCATTGTCATCCATAAAAATTACATTGCTGTTTGGGAACATGGAAAACCATGAATGGCTGCAGATGGTTTCCAAGTAGCCGAACATAACCATTTCCAGTCAATGATTGCTTCAGTTGCATCAGACGACCCAATCCACTCCATGTAAATACAATCCACACTGTTATAGAGCCACCACCAGCTTCCACAGTGCCTTGTTGACAACTTGGGTCCATGGCTTCATAAGGTCTGCACCCCACACTAACAATACAATCAACTCTTACCAATTGAAATTGTGACTCATATGGCCAGGTCACAGTTTTCCAACCACTATGGTTCAGGAGAGGCGCTGCAGGCAATGTCATGCAGTTAGCAATGGCATCACGTTGGTCATCTGCTGTCACCAACTAACGCCAAACTTCACTGCACTGTCATAATGGGTACATTCCTCGTACATTCCACTTTGGTTTCTGCAGTTATTTCAAGCAGTGATGCTTATCTGTTAGCACAGACAACTCAACCCAAATGCTGCTGCTCTCAGTCTTGAAGTGAAGGCCATAGGCCACTGCACTGTATGTGGTGAGAGATACAGCCTGAAATTTGTCATTCAAGACAGTCTCAATGTCCCATGCATCTATCTCCAATTGTCATTTCATATTTAAAGTCTGTCAATTCTTGTCATTTGGCCATAATCACATCAGAAACATTATCACCTGACTCACCCGAGTGCAAATGACAGCTCTGCCAAACCACTGCCCTTTTATACTTTGTGTGCAGGATACTATCACCACCTGTATATCTGCATATTGCTATCCTATGACTTTTGCTACCTGAGTGTAAGTGATTAACTCAGTTCAAAGATCATAGGAAAGTAAGGATGCACCACCTAAATCTGTATCATGCCTAGTAAAACACTGAGGTATTCAAACCAACCTTGAGGTTGAGGACTGCTTTACCTTACTGCATGCCCGTTACTTTGGAATGTCTAATTTGTATTCTGAGATAACAGGCTCAATGGCTAAGAAAGTAGGATGTGTAATGTTATTTTGTTGAAGGGGATGGACTCTGAATTAGGTTTCTTTTAAGGCGACCTGAGGATAGATGATTTTTTTAATGCTGAATAACATGCTGAGCTCAAGCTCAAAGGCATATGCATAAATCTGGAAATGTGCCATCTGTTTCTGGTATTTTGTTATTCATTGCTATTCATAAGAGCTTAAAATCAGCAAATGCAAAACAGAGTATTCATGCCCAGGAAACATAATCATAATGAATGGGGAGGGTCTAAAGGGCACAGATCACTTCAAATATCTTGGATCAGCTGTGGCAAGTACATCCACACCTACATCACACACTGCAAACCACAGTGAAGTGCATGGCAGAGGGTACATCCCATTGTACCCGTTATTAGGGTTCCTTCCCATTCCATCCTCGTACAAAGAGCAAAAAGAATGGTTGTCTGAATGCCTCTGTGCGCACTTTAATAATTCTAAACTTGTCCTCATGGTCCCTTTGTGAGTGATACATGGGGGTTGTAGTATATTCCGTATCATCAAGAGTCTGCCAATTCAGTTTCTTCAACATCACTGTAACACTCTCTCATGGGTCAAACAAACCTGTAACCATTCACGCTGCCCTTCTCTGTATACGTTCAATATCCCCAGTTAGTTCTATTTGGTATGGGTACCACACACTTGAGCAATATTCTAGAATGGGTTGTGTGAGTGATTTGTAAGCAATTTACTTTATAGACTGATGCACTTCCCCAGTATTCTACCAATAAACTGAAGCCTACACCTGGAACTCTGCAATCTTAAGAAGGGGCACAGAGTGCAAGATGCATGGAAGAATTGGAAAATAATGTCTCAAATCCTCTATGACAAAGATATAAATGTCAAACAATTTTTAAAAATATCATTTATTTTCTATCCTGGTTGGACATTTTTCTACACCATGACTAGTTACAATCTCCTTGGATTACCTTCACATCTCTGTAGCAGCATCAGCAACCTGTTGTGCCTGTATTGGAACTACACATTAGAATACAAATCTGTGACAGGAATGACTGGTTGCTGATGCAATTGCATGGATCTGAAGACGATCCTGGCAGATTGAAACTAGTCATATGGTATAAAAATGTGTAATTGGGACTGAAAGTAAACAACAGTTTAAAAATTGTTTTAAAGTCGGCTGGAGTGGTAAACATCAAAGTCAAAGGGAAGGCAAATATGGCAGTTGTAAGGCTAGCACTATTGTATAGTGCAGAGACGGGAAATAAATAGGAACTAGCACAATAGGGTAGATGTAGCCATGATGTAGGTGTTGAGGATTACAAATTGGAAAATCCAGGAACCATACAAGTTGTTACAATGTCCAAGTGCAGGACAGAAGACTCCAGTGAAATGGACATATCACGAGAAGATACTGAAGTTATGTTGCAAGGAGACTGATAGATATGGCAGTGAAAGGTGCAAAGTGAAAGAAACTTGACAGAAATGTCAACCTTGCATTAGGCAGGAAAAGATGTAGCAGGAGAAGATCTTAATCTCATTCGCCACTGCAGAAGTATATTTCTTGCAGGTACTGAATTACTACCATCTCACGAGTAATCCACAAGCAGCAATCAGAATTTCTAGCATATTCAGCTGCCCCCGCCAGGAGGAACAGTAAATATTCCAGGAAATAGTGGATAGACTAATCTGAATGAAAAATTCCATAATGTGCTTGATTTTTACTGGTTACAGCAATACAACTGTTAAGAATATAATGCTCCTCAAATGTGTCAAGCACAGACAAATGATTAAATTCAAAGAACATTTTCCTAAATTCCACATCTGGCTTCCATGCACTTTCACAAACTGTCTTGACAGCACCACATGTAACTCTTCTGAAGATAATTTCAGCAGTCTTTTATGGGAGCAGCACTATTCATAACGACAACTATCAATTAGTGTATTGTGTTTAGTTTTTCTTTGTAGACTTTGCCTTTCAGCCATCTACTCAGGGAAAAAATTTAAAAGTATAGCTACAGAGTCTTCCATGATGGAGTCCATGGATAAAAAGCTCTTGTTTTTCTTATTGCATCAAATTCTGATAAAATCACAACTCTAATGCAACAAGTAAACCAAGAACTTTTTATCCAAAAAACTAACAGGGTAAGCTCTGCAGAAACTGGTGGCCAAAAAATGTGTCCTTTTCTGCCAATCAATCTTCCAGGAAGTATTAGGTTTGGATAATGTTTCATGTGACAATTAGAATGCACTGTTGCTTCATCATGTTGGAAGAACGTACCATCCTTTTAGCCAAGCCTTTTTCAATAATGCTGGAAACTCACTTTCAAGGCAGTCTAGGTAAGAGCGATCTGTAAGACAATGTGGTACGACAACAGGCCTAACCAACTGATTGTCTTCCTAACACACTACACATTTATAGAGAAACTGTCTTGGAAATGTCTGTTCACAAAAGCATCTGGACTTTCATCGGTCCATCAAAGTGAGTTACGAGAGTTACTGGAACCACCAAAACTAAAAATGGCTTCATCAGTACACAGTATTAACTGGATTACTTGGCAATTTGAAACTAGCCAATGACTAAATTCCAACCTCTACCTTCGTCTTATTCCTGAAAGTGTTAATTCCTTTGTAAATGATGAAGGCTGCACATACAAAATGTCCAACACTGATACAAGTAGAAATTGTGTGTGTGCTGGTGGTAGCACTATGTTCTAAAAAATGAATAATGCCTTATACTCCACCCACACTCTGCACATTTACATGTCCAGCTGAAATATGACTGTCTGGCACTATACGAAGCACACCCTATTTACAGCAAACACAAGTGATAACTCTTGAATTTGGTACTTTGCAGTTAAGAAAGTCTACCATTTCTGCAAGAAGCAGCAGCCACATTTCCATTACAAAGCCGGTATGTAAATACCATTTTGACATACTCAGTGTTTGTAAATGTGTGTGGCACGCTTAAAGAGAACAATAAAATTGGGCAACAAGTCACAACCACAATCAAACTGAAAAATTTAATTATGTAAATTCACATACAACTTCAAAATAAAAATGACAACTGATAAATCAACCCATAGCAACTGGAGTGCCAACAGGTGAAATGAAAACTTTACTCCTTGATTAGGAGTATATCTGTAAACAGTAAAAATTGGACCCATGTTACATGCCATGTTTTATTCAAATTAGCCTGTACTACCACCTCCTAAAATATTTACTATTCCTCCTGAAACCCCTGTTAAAACAAACCGTCTGCTTCCACCAGAATTTTCATGTGTCACAGAAGTCCTCGGTTGAGAAATTCCATTTTTACAATTAAAAATAAAGCTATAATCAGAAAATTAAATTTGTTACTTTATTTTAAATTGTCCTAATGAAGGCAATATACTTTGGCTTTCTCCAAAATGTTGCTCAAACATACAGTTAGAGAGGGAGGAAGGTGTCACATCCACTTGACTACAAGATTATTATACACTCATCACACACTCAGATTGGAAAGGATGGTGAAGGAAACTGCCCCCTTTCCAAAGGAATATTCCCTGCAATTGACAGTTTAGGGAAACCACAAAAACCTAAATCTGGATGGCCAGACAAGTATTCAAGTACCAGCCTCCCAAATGCAAATCCAGTCTTATCACTGTGCCACTTCAACTGGTCACTAGAAATGATGCTGCCATTCTATGTGGAATATAAATCACACTAATCTTTGGCCTCTTTCCATGAAACAACATTTTTGATAATATAATCGGTCCAGGCATGACTGTGTACTGAACCAACATGTTCCAAAAGGCCACATGCAAAAATGTGATTTTTCAGCAGGTCATTTCTCCAGTTCTACTGATCACAGGTAAGAGGTCACGTGTTTTGGATGTCCTCTGGCCTAGTGACCTCTCCGAAGAACAGTCATTTGGTAGATTAAATTCTGTGCCGGACTAAGACTCGAACATGGGACTTTTGCCTTTTGCAGGCAAGTGCTCTAGCCACTGAGCTACACAAGCACGACTCACATCCCTACCTAACAGCTTTACTTCTGCCAGTACCTCATCTCCTACCTCCCAAGCTTCACAGAAGCTCCCCTATGATACTTCCAGAACTAGCAGTCCTGGAAGAAAGGATATTGCTGACAAATGCCCGGAAATTTCGCCCCGCTGCAAGCTACACCACACAGTGAAAACTTCACTCGGGAAACATCTCACAGGTTTGGTTTGGTTTTGTTTCGCTTTAGGGCACAAAAAGAACTGGGGTCACATGCGCCAAAGGCAAAACTATAGAACACGAAGACAGAGAGGTGTTTAAATAAGACGTAATAGACAGCAGCTAAAAACGGGCAAGTGGAAAAAAGAGCTAAAAAAGACACCATACAGAAATGGAGGTTCAAAACTAAAAATTAAATGGTCTTTGCCATATTGCTTTGGTGGATAAAAAGTAAGATGCAGTCGACAGCCCGCACATCATTTGCTAAAACAGCCGATAACCCAGACAGCAAACCCAAACGGGAACGGGAACATTCCATCAGGAAGTGGTGGACAGTTAAAACTTGAGTGCAATGTGTACAAAGTGGTTGGGAAGGGCCACTTAGCAAATGATGATGGCTAAAAAGGCAGTGCGCAATATGCGGCCAAGTAAAAATAACCTCCTCCTGGCGGTATGGCTGAGAGGAGGTCATCCAAGCCGCTGGGAGAGGCTTAATAATCCTGAGCTTATTCCCGTGAAGGGAGGAGCATTGATGATGCCACACGGACACCACCTCCCGAAAGACAGCAACACAGAGATCATTGGAGGGGATATAGGTACTCACGGACTGAGGTACGAGGACTGCAGCTTTGGCAGCAGTGTCAGCAGCCTCGTTTCCTGGCAGACCGACATGACCAGGAACCCACAGAAACATCACACTGGCTCCACCAAGAGTGAGCAGTTGACAGTTTTCCTGGACCTGCTGCACTAGGGGATGGGCGGTGTACAGCACACATAGACTCTGAATGGCATTGAGTGAGTCTGAGCAGAGGATACAATTGAAAAGGCTGTGTCGCCGGATGTACTCTGTGGCCTGATACAAGGCAAAGAACTCGGCTGTAAATACTGAGGAGTGTGCCAGAAGCCGTTTGAAAGACACGAGTGCCAATGGCGAAGGCACACCCGACCCAACGGTCAGTCCGAGAGCCATCAGTGTATACAAAGGTACTATCACGAAATTCCATGCAAAGGTCGTGAAACTGAAGGCGATAGACCGAGGCTGGAGTCATGTCCTTAGGAAGCGAATGAAGGCCAAGGTTAACATGGGCTGCTTCACGAAGCCAAGGTGGTGAAGGGTTCACACCCACTGGGAAAGGTCCAGGTAGTGTGAAGTTAAACTGCTGTAGCAAGTGCCAAAAATGGACTCCAGGAGGTAACAGAGAAGAAGTACGAGCCCCATACTGACGATCAAAGGAATCATCAAAGAAGGCATAGGATGGGTGGCCACGCATAGCAGGTAAACGCATGCATACCTGCTGAGGAGAAAGCCACGGCGGTAGGACATTAGTAGTTCAGCATCTTCAGCATACAGACTCTCAACCAGGTAGGTGCAAAAAGTGCCAGTGGCCAAACGGATGCCACGATGGTTGATAGTGTTGAGCGGCGTAAGAGGGATAGGCATGACCTTTGTCAATGATTAAAAGAACACCATAGCTATACATTTATAAACGAAAAAAAGGGGAAACACAAACAGTACATGTGTACAAAGTCTAAACCGTTACTTAACTTAATGGTGTAACCTCCACCTCACACCGGCCTATGTTTAATATACAATCAAGACATCACTGAAGATGCAGCTCAGTGAGACAGGTTCTTGGAGAACTGACTTAAATGGCAAAATTGTCAACAAAAACTAAGCCAGAGATTCCCGGTGGGAGACAGGTCATGATAGGGTTAATGGTGATAGCAAAGAGGACGACACTCAGGACAGAGCCCCGAGGCAAACCGTTTTGCTGGATAAAGGTGTCTGGCAAGGCAGAATCCACACGCACCTCGTAAACTCGATCTTGTAAAAATGCCTGAAGAAAATAGGGCAGGTGGCCATGGAAGCCCCACGTGTAAAGAGTGCAGAAGATACCAGATCTACAGCAGGTGTTGTAGGCCTTCTCCAAATCAAAAAGCATGGCCACTGTCTAGGATTCCCGCAGAAAATGATTCATGACACGGGTGGACAAAGTAACGAGATGGTCAACTGCAGAATGCCGTCCTCGAAATACACACTGTGCACTTGTCAGTAAATTGTGAGACTCGAGCCACCATACCAGCTGGGCATGAATCACATGTTCCATCACCTTGCAAATGGAGCTGGTAAGAGAGATGGGGTGGTAGCTAGAAGGAAGGATTTTGTCCTTACCGGGCTTAGGTATGGGTATGACGGTGGCTTCACGCCAGTTTCCGGGAAATGTGCCCTCTGTACAGATGCGGTTGTACATGTTAAGCAGAAGTGCTGGCCCAAAAGAAAAAGGTGCTGCAATATCTGAATGTGGATGGCGTCCGGCCCTGGGGCGGAGGATCGGAACGAACTGAGAGCATGATCAAGCTCCCTCATAGTAAAGGCGGCATTGTAGCACTCACGATTCAGAGAAGAGAAGGGTATCGCCCTAGCCTCCTCCACTCATTTCTGATGGAGGAAGGCAGGGTGATAGTGGGAAGAGCTCGAAACTTCCACAAAATGGTGGCCCAAGGTGTTGGAGATAGCAATAGGGTCCACAATAACATTGCCTGCTACTATGAGGCCGGAAATGGGGGAATGGATCTTGTTCCCAGAGAGCAGTCGGAGGTTTGCCCACACGACAGAGGAAGGGGGTAGAACTGTTAAAAGAACTGGTGACTGGAATCCAGCTAGCTCATTTTTTATCCCGAAGAACGCGACGACACCTTGCACGCATCTATTTTAATGAATGCAGTCTGCCATCGTAGGATGATGGTTAAAAAAATGCGGAGAGCACGTCTCTGTGCGCAAATTGCATTGCGGCATGCCTCAGTCCACCCAGGAACTGGGATACAATGTGGTAAAGAGGAACTGCGAGGAATGGAATGTTCTACAGCAGTAAGGATGACGTTGGTGAGATAGTCCACCTGGTCATCACAACTGGAGAAATCTTGTTCTTCGAAGGTCACCATGGAGGAGTAAAGCTGCCAGTCAGCCTTAGTAAGCTGCCATTTGGGCTTGCACATGGTTGGGGTATGAATCAGCAAATGGAGAGCACATGGGAAATGGTCGTTCGAGTAGGTGTCAGAAAGAACGGACCACTCGTGACGATGGGGAAGTTCAGCAGCGCAAAAGGATAGGTCCAAATGGGAATAGGTGTGCGAGGAGTCGGAAAGGAAAGTGGGTGCTCCAGTGTTAAGGCGAAGAGGTTAAGTTGGTTAAGGTCAGCCAAGAGGGCACCTCTCTGACAAGACCTGGGAAAACCACAAAGGGGATGATGCGCATTAAAGTCACTGAGTAGCAAAAATGGGGGAGGTAGCTGCCAAATAAGCTGAAGGAAGTCTGCCCCAGTGACACTGAATGACGGAGGTACATAAATGGTAGAGAGGCAAAAAGTCAGGCAGGGAAAGAAAAGGCAAACTGCAATATCTTGAAAATGGGGAGTCACGGAGATGGGTCACCATGTATGAACAGCATGACAGCCCCATGAGATGGAATGGCGACCTCAGGGGAGGTCAAAATGAATTGGTAAGTAATGTGAAAACTCAAAATGGTCATGAGGACGCAATTCTGTTTCCTGAAGGCAGTGTACAAGGGGATGCTGCGATGCTAAAAGCAGCCGTAAATCCTTTTTGTGGGACTGACGGCCACGAATGTTCCATTGGAGGACAATCATGAAGAGGAGGAAATGTAGGGGTGTCAACTCGGCAGCCGCCGAGTGACAGCTGGTGTAGAGTCGCTACCATAGGGCACAGAAGCAGGAGGATCCTGCCCCATGGGGTCCACAGAAGCATCGGCTTGCTTGTGCGGTTGTTCCATGAGTCCAACACTGAGAAACGGTTGGTGTTGTGCACCGGCAAGACAAAGGCCAGATGGGCTAAGGTACCACATGGCGACACAGTCAAAAAGAATCTTCGAGTTGGCGAAAGAGAAGACCATTTGGCTTTGGTGGACTTCTTCGAGCCTTTCCGGTTAGAGGAAGACTGGGGTGTTGTTTGGCTGGAGGGACAGAGGAAGTCTTCATGGGAGTACTCGTGGGAGTACTCCTTCTGTCCTTTCCTGCCTGCTGGTGGCTTCGCCCCTTGAGGCGAGAGTGACAGTTTGTTGCACAGTGGGATGGGGGGATGGCGATGCTGGGTGATTTCACAACCTCAGAGCCAAATTTGAAGTCACATGTCTGCATGGCCATGTCCTTCATGGGGCAAGGGGTAACAAGAACGGGACTATAGGTGCCAGACGGGAGAACACAGGGTTTGTGACTATCCAGTAACTTGTGAGCTACTGGGTAACGCACTTTTTCCTTTATCCGAATCTCTTTGATAGCCTGCTCTCAAGATACATGGGAAAACCCTGAGTGGCGGCAGCATGGCCACCATTGCAGTTGACACAGCGGGGAGAATAAGGCAGATAATCGCCCTCAGGTGCATCCCTACCACAGGTTACACATTTGGCCGGGTGTCGACAAAACGTTCTAGTGTGGTTGAAATGATGACACTGGTAGCAGCACATTGGGTTCGGAATGTACAACTGGACTGTGATAGATTCATAGCCTGCTTTGATCTTGGACAGCAGCACCACTCTATCAAAGGTGAAGAAAACAGTGCATGTGGGCACTAAGGAGGAATCTTATCTTTTTCATTACAAGATGGACAGCAATGACACCCTGATCAGAGATTGGATTTCGGCCTTGGTTAGACCATCAAGCAGCCTGGTGTAAATTACACCATGGGAAGAATTCAAAGTTCTATGGGCCTTGACACGAACCAGATAGCTGTAGACAAACGAGGCAGCAAGCAGTTGTTGTGCTTGAGAATCAGAAGCAGTCTCCAAAAGCAAAGTGTCGTTCTATAAACGAGAGCAGGATTTCACAGGGCTTCCAATTGCATCAACACCTTTGAGAATAATAAACGGATTTACTGTGGCGAAGGACTGACCATCTTTAGTATGTGAGACCACGAGGAACCGTGGTGCTGCAGGAAGGGTCTCCAAATCATTAGCCTCAATACACTTACATTTCGTAGACGTTGATTGGGAAGATGATTGACTCAGTGTGAGAAAATCCCCCACGATTTCCAGCATTTCCGATGATGCACTCCTTCCAACTGGGAGCTCCCTTCACAATGGGGCGCAGCTGCCTTAGGTGATTGTTTACACCTCAGGTCATACTTCCCGAACATCTGATAGAGTGACCAATCGGCAATTTGGGAAGATTGCAGCTCAGGCAATCACCCCTCCCTGAACCTGGCCTGTACCAGGGGTAACATGGGGTCCCTACCTGTCAACCTGGGGCCAGGAACTACGCATTACCCAGTCACCTATTATGCATCAGAGGCATCGGCCGACCTTCAGGAGCACACAGAGGAAGAAGAAGAAGAAAAAGAGGAAACTCAAACGCCGAAGCAGAGGAACAAGAGGAGAAGGGAAACGAAGAAAGGGAAAGAGAAGAAAAACAAAGGTGAGACTGTTCTTACATCAGCAACAGACAATACGGAACTTTTCCAATTACCTTCTAGACATGTTCCCCAAGGGAGGGAAAAAGAATAGCAATAGCGTAGACATGCAGCACGGAAGGGGAAAAATGCTGCAGAGGCCGGGGCCCCATGGTAGCCAAGCACGAACCCACAAAAGAGAAGCAAGCCCCCTGTGGGGATTTCGCAGGTTGTGGCAAAGCCATGTCTCTGCAATATCCTTTCTTGCAGGAGTGCTAGTCCTGCAAGTTTCGCAGAAAGCTTTTGTGAAGTTTGGAAGATAGGAGATGAGGTACTGATGGAAGTAAAGCTGTGAGGACATGTCATGAATCGTGATTAGCAGGGTGGCCAAAAGCTTCCCCAAGTGAAATTCTCTGATATTTCCCTGAGTTCCAGACAAATTTTACCATTTTTCCCTGACAAATGTTGAGATCTCAAGGGTAAGTTAAAACATAAGTTGACAAACTGTCTTTGCAGCTACAGTACAAGAAACAATAGTGCAAATGAGGAAATATCTAAAAAAACTTAGAAGCAGATAGTGTTTCCTGTTGTGAGCAAAAATTTTAAGTATTAACATCAACATCTTTCGTAATGAGCTGTTTTTAGATGGAGAAAGCAAGCCAAATGGTATATGTGTCTTATTAAGACCACTGATGCTATTTTATTTCAATAAAACAAAACACATTTGGTGACAAAAACACACACTTCCTTAGAGTCGAAAGACCGATTTAAAACACCTTCACTGATTTCAGAAATAACCTCAGAAAAGGTAGGCCTCTTGAAAGAAGTGTATAAGGCGGGGAAGAATTGTGTAAACCAACCCTATAGGTGACCACCTATAAAATGTTGGTTCTACTGTGTTCTTAATGTCAGTTAAATCCACTGTGTAATTTCTGTTATTTTACAGGTATTGTACGATTTCTCTTTTGAGAAATATGTAAGCACACAGTGTACAAACTACCAGCAACTGACACAATTTTCTTCTTCTTCTTCTTCTTCTTCTTCTTCTTATTATTATTATTATTATTATCTTTTTTTTTTCTCAGACTTAAGTCTGGTTAAAAATGGAACGTGACGCGGACCTCGGTCAAGCGTGACTTCCTTGTAACTGTATGGTATATGTTATATTGCATTTAGGAACTTTCGGGTAATTGAACAAGTATCAATAATTACAGATTTTTGTAATTGTATATATATGTTTGGATGTAGCTGTATTGCATTGATGTACTGGTGAATATTGTGAGGTATGACTCCTGTAGTTGATAGTATAATTGGGATAATGTCGACTTTATCCTGATGCCACATGTCCTTGACTTCCTCAGCCAGTTGGATGTATTTTTCAATTTTTTCCCCTGTTTTCTTCTGTATATTTGTTGTGTTGGGTATGGATATTTCAATTAGTTGTGTTAATTTCTTCTTTTTATTGGTGAGTATGATGTCAGGTTTGTTATGTGGTGTTGTTTTATCTGTTATAATCGTTCTGTTCCAGTATAATTTGTATTCATCATTCTCCAGTACATTTTGTGGTGTGTACTTGTATGTGGGAACGTGTTGTTTTATTAGTTTATGTTTTATGGCAAGTTGTTGATGTATTATTTTTGCTACATTGTCATGTCTTCTGGGGTATTCTGTATTTGCTAGTATTGTACATCCGCTTGTGATGTGATCTACTGTTTCTATTTGTTGTTTGCAAAGTCTGCATTTATCAGTTGTGGTGTTGGGATCTTTAATAATATGCTTGCTGTAATATCTGGTGTTTATTGTTTGATCCTGTATTGCGATCATGAATCCTTCCGTCTCACTGTATATATTGCCTTTCCTTAGCCATGTGTTGGATGCGTCTTGATCGATGTGTGGCTGTGTCAGATGATACGGGTGCTTGCCGTGTAGTGTTTTCTTTTTCCAATTTACTTTCTTTGTATCTGTTGATATTATGTGATCTAAAGGGTTGTAGAAGTGGTTATGAAATTGCAATGGTGTAGCTGATGTATTTATATGAGTGATTGCTTTGTGTATTTTGCTAGTTTCTGCTCGTTCTAGAAAGAATTTTCTTAAATTGTCTACCTGTCCATAATGTAGGTTTTTTATATCTATAAATCCCCTTCCACCTTCCTTTCTGCTTAATGTGAATCTTTCTGTTGCTGAATGTATGTGATGTATTCTATATTTGTGGCATTGTGATCGTGTAAGTGTATTGAGTGCTTCTAGGTCTGTGTCACTCCATTTCACTACTCCAAATGAGTAGGTCAATACTGGTATAGCATAAGTATTTATAGCTTTTGTCTTGTTTCTTGCTGTCAATTCTGTTTTCAGTATTTTTGTTAGTCTTTGTCTATATTTTTCTTTTAGTTCTTCTTTAATATTTGTATTATCTATTCCTATTTTTTGTCTGTATCCTAGGTATTTATAGGCATCTGTTTTTTCCATCGCTTCTATGCAGTCGCTGTGGTTATCCAATATGTAATCTTCTTGTTTAGTGTGTTTGCCCTTGACTATGCTATTTTTCTTACATTTGTCTGTTCCAAAAGCCATATTTATATCATTGCTGAATACTTCTGTTATCTTTAGTAATTGGTTGAGTTGTTGATTTGTTGCTGCCAGTAGTTTTAGATCATCCATGTATAGCAAATGTGTGATTTTGTGTGGGTATGTTCCAGTAATATTGTATCCATAATTTGTATTATTTAGCATGTTGGATAGTGGGTTCAGAGCAAGACAGAACCAGAAAGGACTTAATGAGTCTCCTTGGTATATTCCACGCTTAATCTGTATTGGCTGTGATGTGATGTTATCTGAATTTGTTTGGATATTAAGTGTGGTTTTCCAGTTTTTCATTACTGTGTTTAGAAACTGTATCAATTTAGGATCTACTTTGTATATTTCCAAAATCTGCAGTAACCATGAGTGGGGTACACTATCAAAGGCTTTTTGGTAATCAATGTATGCGTAGTGTAGGGACCTTTGTTTAGTTTTAGCTTGATATGTCACCTCTGTATCTATTATCAGTTGCTCTTTACATCCTCGTGCTCCTTTGCAGCAGCCTTTTTGTTCTTCATTTATAATTTTGTTCTGTGTTGTATGTGTCATTAATTTCTGTGTGATGACTGAAGTTAATATTTTGTATATTGTTGGTAGGCATGTTATGGGGCGATATTTAGCTGGGTTTGCTGTGTCTGCTTGATCTTTAGGTTTCAGATAGGTTATTCCATGTGCAAGTGTATCAGGGAATGTGTATGGGTCTGCAATGTAACTGTTAAATAACTTAGTTAGATGTGAATGTGTTGAGGTGAACTTCTTTAGCCAGTAATTTGCTATTTTATCATTTCCAGGGGCTTTCCAATTGTGTGTAGAATTAATTGCTCGGGTGACTTCATGTTGCAAAATTATCACTTCAGGCATTTGTGGTATCATCTTGTATGCGTCTGTTTCTGCTTGTATCCACCGTGCATGCCTGTTATGTTGTACCGGGTTTGACCATATGCTGCTCCAGAAGTGTTCCATGTCTGTTATGTTTGGTGGATTGTCTATTTTAATGTGTGTGTTATCCATTGTTTGGTAAAATCTCTTTTGGTTTGTGTTGAATGTTTGGTTTTGTTTCCTTCTATTTTCACTTTTTTTGTATCTTCTAAGTCGTTTGGCCAATGCTTGCAATTTCTGCTTTTTTTCATCTAATTGCTCTATTGCTTCTTGTTGTGAGATTTTACCTAACCTTTTTCGTTTTTTGTCTGATATTTCATTTCTTATAAATTGTGTTAGCTGTCCGATGTCTTTTCTCAGTTTTTCTATTCTGATCTGTAACCTGTGTTGCCATGCTGGTTTTGTGCGTTTCTTCTGTGTGTTGGTTTGTTCTGATCTCTGCCTAGTGTGTATATTTAGTGTAGTGAGTGCTCCTATATAAACCAGTAGTTGTAACTCTTCCATAGTTGTGTTTTCATTTATTTTGTTGTGTATGATTGTGTTGATAGTTTTTATTGTTGTTTCGACTTGTGGGTTATTTGGCGGTCTATGCAAGAATGGTCTAATGTCTGTATTTGTGTCTTTGTATTCTATATATATCAGCTGAAATTTCTTTTCTATATCTAACACGTGTGTCTCTTCGTGTTCTATTTGTGCTTGTTCTGGTGGCTGTCTTAAGATTTCGTTTTCCTCTGATTGTTTAATTGATGCGTGTTGGTCTTTGTTTGTTTGCTCTGGGATGTTTGAGTCCATTACTGTATTTTCTTCTTCTTCTGATTGCACATTATTTTGTTCCAGTATTTGTTGTACTTGTTGTTTGATGTTTTCTAATTCTGACTGGGGTATCCTGTTATTTTTGATTATTACACGGATCTGATCAGCTAGTCGTTGTTCTGTTAAAAATTTTAATTCCGGGTATCTGGTAATAAATGTTGTGTATACTTGTGGTCTGTATCCAGTTGTGTTGGTTCCTAGGTTTGTTGCTTGGTAATAACAGAACATGAGGTGTCGATTTACTTCATCTGACCATCTCATCCTCTGTCTTTGTTTTCCTTCTAGGGTGGTTGCAGGAAGCATATCCTGCAAAACACCTCTATTCGGATTTAAATCATTTTCCACGTGGCTAGCAGTGTCGTTACCATTGTGGGCGGGCATAGGGTTCAAGCGTCGTCCCCGACCATGACGGCGCTTGTCCGAGGCTTCTTTAGTTCTGTCCTGAACCAAGTAATCACACTAAAAGGGGGGTTAGCCCTATTAGTGGTTTGTTCTTTTCGTCGCCTTTTACGACTGGCAGAACATACCGGAGGCCTATTCTTTTCCCTATTATTATTATTATTATTATTATTATTATTATTATTATTATTATTATTATTATTGTCCATACTTTCCAACATATAAACTACTTTCGAAGTGTCAAAATGTACTAGAACAAATAAAATGTTTACAAAATGCCACACTGTAGAACATACTCATGGTGAGACAGTCGCAATTCCTGTTATCCATCACCCATGGTGTCTGGCCTGCTGAGGAGCACCGCAGTCCTGGGTCCTTGGAGAAACCATGAAAATCCACTGCATTACACCATATGTGTGAACCGAATGGCTTCAGATCGGCAGGCCCGATCCATTACAGATACCCACAGAAACGGCCTCCAGTTTTGGCCTGTTGTGGAAATCCACTTGTGTGGCCAGCTATTCACGAGCCACAAACAGCATGTTGATGAAATGAGACCATGGCGATCAATCCATGCAACAGATAACTTATTCAAATATTCTGAGAATCAATAACAATGAGGAAATGTAGCAACTCACAGTAAAGATGACTGCTGGGCCACAGACATGCACGTAGAAAAGACAATCACACTCTCACAACTAAATTTTCAGCCATAGGTACTGTCAAAAAATGAGAGCACACACACACAATCACTCAGGACCAACTCATGGACACATGACCACCGTCTCTGGCTTCTGGGTATACAGTCTCTCAGAATCGGATCCAAACAAATCACCCCTCATGCCTCTCTGCCTCTCGTCGCAGTTGCTAGGCTAGTGGCAAGAAGTGGTGACAGCACTGATTGCACTCTAAGGAGATGAAGGGGAGAAGCAGTAGGAATGAAGGAGTAGGGAAGTGGCACACATACTCATTGCAACCCCGTCCCCCGCCCCACGCCCAGCAATGATGCACAACATCTCAGTAAACAAACCCATTCATCTACTGAGACAAAAGCGAGATTATTTCAGTGTTTTTTCAAATTTCCCCGATTTCATTGATGTGTTTGAAATTACCTGATATTCCCTGGTTTCCAGAACTTGTGGCGACCCAGCTTGGGTAGCTCAGTCAGTAGAGTACCCGCCTGTGAACGGCAAAGGCCATGCCCCTAGTTCGAGTTTTGGTTCGGCAGAGAGTTTTAATCAACCAAGACACTTCACATCAGTGCACACACTACTGCAGAGTGATAATTTCATTCTGGGCCTACATGTTACACACTCCCTCCAACCCAGGCAAATTGAGCACATCAGTTGGTTCTTTTGCATTAGCTGTGCTCGAAGATAGGCCTTAGGTGGCTTATAAAAGCATCAGCTCTTCTTTGGAATTTCCTGAGAAAGGCCTAAAAAATGTTTTTTTTTTTTTTTTTTTTTGGTAGCAAAAGTATCATTTGTGAGGATGGTCACATGTTATTATGATGATGTTCACAAGGAAGGTTTTTTTCAGTATTATTATCTGTTACCAAGATCCAGAGTTTCGAGGTTACCACACACATGTAGTACTTGATTTTAAGCATAAGTGTAGTTTTAACTGATGTAGTGGACACAGGACAAGGATTCTGGGGTCAGCACAAGCCATTGAGGACACTGGAGTATGTTATAATTGGCATTTTTTCACCAACATAACTTTATGATGCACTCTCTGAATAATGGGCACTTCACACCTAACAGGCTGCCTCGACCTGGAAATTATTAGACAGTGCCACTTAGCAGCGTAAGTGACTTACAAGAAATTATTTTGTCATACAAAATTCTTTGTAATTACAAATCAATCATCACTTTTATGGTATACTGTAGATGCAACCTAAAAATGTTGAGCATTTTTATTTAAAGTGGCATGAAGTAAACTTGCATTGGATGGGAGATGATTTTGTGTTAACCCCATATTATGCATACTTATTTATTGTTTGTGTGTGTCAAAATACACAAATAAGCTGTAAAAATTTACTGACCTACAGAATTTATCTTATATAAGCAGTACAACCTGCTATAACCCAGGAAGAAAGAAACTGGCTGATAAATGCTCCTTTCAGAACAGGAGGAGGTAAATATGCCCCCCCCCCCCAAAAAAAATAATAAATAAATAAATAAAACCCACAATTCTGATTTTAAAAAATTGTGAAACTAGCTGCTTTAATCCTCATACCGCAAGCCTTATCAAAAATTCTGGCATGTACAAGTACCCATGTTTTTTTTTCTGCTGAGAAAGAGAAATGGAGAGAAAGAGAGAGGAGACAGTGATGGTGGGAGAGAGAAATTGGCAGTGAAAGAGAAAGAGGGGTGGGTGGAGAGAGCAACAAATGGAGCAACAGAGAGAGGAGACAATGTCAATGAAGAAGAGAGATGAGTGGATATTATATAAAGGCTTGGGAGTGGAGGGAGGGGTGGGGGGCACTCTAGATGACCACCACCACCGCCACCACCACCACCACCACCCCATACCCTCCCCCGAGTGGTAAACTTTAACATGAAAACATTTGCCCACTTTCTCGCATTCCCTATACCCATGTGTCATAGTATCCCAATCTCTGGGTCAAAATCCCTAGCAAACCATCACCAATGATGTGTGCAGAGTGGAGTCAATGGTAGTTGAAGACGGTAGACTGTAAGCAAGAAAGAAAGAGACAGTGGTATTGGGAGAGAAAAAGAAGGAGCAAAGATAGTGGCAGTGGAGCAGGGACACAGTGAAAGTGGCAGAGAAGTAGACAAGTGATAAGGTAGAGCAAGCAAAAGGGACTAAAGAGAGCAATAGTGGGAGAGACAGACAGGAGTAAGTACCAGTGGGAGAAAATGGAAACAGTGGTAGAAAGACAGTGGCCTTGAGAGGGAGATGTTGAATATGACGGCTTCACTGCAAAGAGAGACTGTGTGAAAGGATTTAGAATGTTCTGTGTTAAAGAGCATGAATATGTTCGCACGCCAAAATTTTTGTTGAGGGAGGTGGAATGAATATTGTGGCTGCTGGTTACCCATTTTTCGGTCAGAATCTTAACGAGGAGCATATTCACCTTTTTTGCACTTCGAAAGGAGCATTTTTCAGATTGTTGTTATATGAATGCTCATAAAGCCATGACAACCACTGGTTATTCAACCAAAAAGTAACCCTCATTAAGGTTATCTATTAGGAACACTGTAGAAGACTATAGAGTTTACATTGTTTGAACATAAATACATATAACTGCCACCAATCACTTATGAAATATTTCTTTATTTCCATAAAATTTTCAAGCTCATTTTCTGATGAGGCAGTCAGAACACATATTCAAGTTTTTAGCCACAATAATGAGGCATAACCCCCAACACGCACACACGCACGTGTGCCTCTATGCCCACACTGCGCTGGCTGAATACATAATGCAGGACTGCGTTTGGCAGGTAGTGGAGTGGGTGAAGGGAGAAGGGAGTAATGATGTGGGGAGTGGGAGTGATACTTGGGGAAGGGTGGCTGAAGACTCAGGGAGAGACGGCAGGTGCATAAGAAAGGAAGGCAGGAGGGAGAGGCAGCAGGTATACAAGATTGGAATGCAACACACAGGCACTGAAACTGACAAGTTCATGCACAGCACAATGACTTAGGTGGGCATACTGGGAGGCGGTGAAAGAACATAGGATGGGAAAATTGTGGAGAACTGGGTTTGTGTACCTGGGGTTAGTGAACATTGGAGACAGGTCAGTCAAAAATTAATGTCTTTACTAAGCAGTGAGCTGTTACCTAACTCCTACATTATTTACATTCTGACAGAATTTCCCACATAACAGTTGTATTTAAATTCAAGTCATCCTCACTACCAAATCTATTCTGATGCACCACAATGATTTTCTTTGCAGTCACCTACCTCATCAATGCAGCCCTTCCTTTTGAATTTCTCACACAGTAACTGGCAGATACGATTACTTTCATAGAAACTGCATACAGTTGTTTTCATCCGAAATTTGGTAACACTCAGGAATTGTTTATGTTCAGCTGTGTTGTGAGAGTCAATTCATAGAGTGTGTGTGCGCGCGCGTGTGTTTAGAGACAGAGAAAGAGAGAGAGAGTGAGAGGGGGGGAGGGGGGGGGGGGCAGGAGACGAAGATTTCTTCTTTTTGAACAATAAGACAAAGCTAGTGCTATTTTCAGATCTCTGTGTGTGTTTGCCCATGCGCAACCCACAGTTCATATGTACACGAGTGATTGCTCCTCCTTACGTTTCAGCTTGTATTTTCCATCCTGTAATTTATTTCAAAGTATAGTTCACATATCTGAAGTTATTTGCTCTGAGTGTCTGTATCATATGTAATGTGATTCCTCTTTTATCACTTCAACTAGGTTCAAAACTATAAAGCAACTTTTATGACATTTATGTGAATATTCAAACAACACACACATGGGGAATCAACATCCAGCTACTGTCACTTCTCTTACATCCCAGGGCTTATTAACTGCATTAACACAACACATAATACTTAAGAGGTACAGATAGACTGCAGCCAATTTTCTACCTGGGGTTTTTTAAAATCAGAAACTGTTTGTGTTTCATGGCTTTATTACAGCAGTCAATATTTTTACAAATAAAATCCTGCTGAGAACTAACAATGAAAAATAAAGCAACAGTCAGAGTTGATTTGAACACTTCAATGTTTTGTTATAAATTGTCCTTCTCCAAGATGTTGCTCCAAAGTTATCTTTAGAAAATGCAGAAAGTCTGTGCAAATGGACTGCTAAGTTTTAATATACTACAAAATGATCACTGCGATCACCACAATAATTGTATTTTCATTTAAAGTTTATTTTTGTTAATGCTAAAATAATTACTATGGTTAATTTTAGCCTGGCAGCACTTAAGCTGCTGTCCCCTTATAACACAGAAGTTAGTACAAAGCAACAGTGTCCTTTGTCAGCAGAGAAGTAAAATTTACAAAAAAATAAATTAAAAGAATTATGAAATTACACTGATATTCACAACAGAGTCCATAATACACATCACAAGTTCTGGAAAATAGAACACAAAATGTATGCATAGTAATTACCATCAATATTGAGCATCATTTTCCACTGAGATGGACGTACTGACTGATGAAATCCAAACCACACCTCACGACCTCCACCTAAAGGATGATAATACCCATCAGGAGATGAGAAAAATGAACGGCCAACTGGTGTGTAAGTCATGGAAGGCAAATGCCTCATTACAACATCCAATGCCTGTATGAAACAGAAATACACAAGAACTTTCAATCTCACAATGAAAGCAATCGTCAATAGTTTAAAAAATGAATATCCACAACAAAATCGGTAAAACAATAATACAAACTCAGACATGATCCCAGTGATGGCATCAAAACATTTTGCAGCACAGAATTATTAAACTTAACAGTAAATAAAATATACTGTCAGAACTGATAAAGTGGTTTAACATGTTGACCACTGCACACTTAGCGATGGATGTTTCACTGCCAGACCACACCAGGCACACGCCATTATACATGAGGCTCTGCTGCAGCCAGCACGTTAAAATATATATGTGCATGTGTGCGCTCTCTCTCTCTCTCTCTCTCTCTCTCTCTCTCTCTCTCTCTCTCTCCCCCCCCCCCCCCCCCACTATACTGTTACTCAGGTTACTTTCATGGCTTTGAATGCTATTTTATATATTTTCACCATTTTTTTCTGCAATTAAAAATATTTCCCCAGCTGCAGTGCATGCAATGTGACATAGTAGTTAACATTCCTGGGTGAAATGTTGTGGGTCGTCAATTCAAACCCGATCACCAGCAATTATTTGTTATTTTGAATTTAACATTTCTGAAAAGTTATGTTTGTCATGTTCGTATATTCTCGAGTATTCAATATTAATAAAAACAGCTGCACACACTGTCCAGGAGATCAGATCTGTTCTGGCTTTACACTGGTGTTCGTATAAAACATCTAAGTGCTACATGCAGTATTTCATTAACAACTCTGTTTTTGGATTTGGACTTGAGAGTGGTTATGACTTAACACTGGCTGGTAGAACACTATGTGCTTCAAAACATTTACATCACCAAGGCTCCAAGTAAGCATTGCAGAAGTAGTTGCCTACACGGACACAAAACCAGAACACAAACAGTCAGATTTTCTGACTCCACGACACATTTGTGATGTGAACATTTTCTCATAATGTGCTTATACTACTGGTGATTCGTAAAGGACTTCTGTACCATGACAAGCGTCTTGCAAGAACTACTGCAGTGAACCACCTAATTTTCCTAGAATGAAGTACAGGTCATTACAGAGAGGGTAAAATCTGTCTGCATTTCATACATTGGATGACAAGATAGATACGAAGCCCACACCTACTACAGTAGTACAAGTTTATATGCCAACTAGCTCTGCAGATGACGAAGAAATTGAAGAAATGTATGATGAAATAAAAGAAATTATTCAGATAGTGAAGGGAGACGAAAATTTAATAGTCATGGGTGACTGGAATTCGAGTGTAGGAAAAGGGAGAGAAGGAAACGTAGTAGGTGAATATGGATTGGGGCTAAGAAATGAAAGAGGAAGCCGCCTGGTAGAATTTTGCACAGAGCACAACTTAATCATAGCTAACACGTGGTTTAAGAATCATGATAGAAGGTTGTATACATGGAAGAACCCTGGAGATACTAAAAGGTATCAGATAGATTATATAATGGTAAGACAGAGATTTAGGAACCAGGTTCTAAATTGTAAGACATTTCCAGGGGCAGATGTGGACTCTGACCACAATCTATTGGTTATGACCTGTAGATTAAAACTGAAGAAACTGCAAAAAGGTGGGAATTTAAGGAGATGGGACCTAGATAAACTGAAAGAACCAGAGGTTGTACAGAGTTTCAGAGAGAGCATAAGGGAACAATTGACAGGAATGGGGGAAAGAAATACAGTAGAAGAAGAATCGGTAGCTCTGAGGGATGAAGTAGTGAAGGCAGCAGAGGATCAAGTAGGTAAAAAGATGAGGGCTAGTAGAAATCCTTGGGTAACAGAAGAAATATTGAATTTAATTGATGAAAGGAGAAAATATAAAAATGCAGTAAATGAAGCAGGCAAAAAGGAATACAAACGTCTCAAAAATGAGATCGACAGGAAGCGCAAAATGGCTAAGCAGGGATGGCTAGAGGACAAATGTAAGGATGTAGAGGCTTATCTCACTAGGGGTAAGATAGATACTGCCTACAGGAAAATTAAAGAGACCTTTGGAGATAAGAGAACCACTTGTATGAACATCAAGAGCTCAGATGGAAACCCAGTTCTAAGCAAAGAAGGGAAAGCAGAAAGGTGGAAGGAGTATATAGAGGGTCTGTACAAGGGCGATGTACCTGAGGACAATATTATGGAAATGGAAGAGGATGTAAATGAAGATGAAATGGGAGATACGATACTGCGTGAAGAGTTTGACAGAGCACTGAAAGACTTGAGTCAAAACAAGGCCCTCGGAGTAGACAACATTCCATTGGAACTACTGATGGCCATGGGAGAGCCAGTCCTGACTAAACTCTACCATCTGGTGAGCAAGATGTATGAAACAGGCGAAATACCCTCAGACTTCAAGAAGAATATAATAATTCCAATCCCAAAGAAAGCAGGTGTTGACAGATGCGAAAATTACCGAACAATCAGTTTAATAAGCCACAGCTGCAAAATACTAACACGAATTCTTTACAGACGAATGGAAAAACTAGTAGAAGCCGACCTCGGGGAAGATCAGTTTGGACTCCGTAGAAATACTGGAACACGTGAGGCAATACTGACCTTACGACTTATCTTAGAAGAAAGATTAAGGAAAGGCAAACCTACGTTTCTAGCATTTGTAGACTTAGAGAAAGCTTTTGACAATGTTGACTGGAATACTCTCTTCCAAATTCTAAAGGTGGCAGGGGTAAAATACAGGGAGCGAAATGCTATTTACAATTTGTACAGAAACCAGATGGCAGTTATAAGAGTCGAGGGACATGAAAGGGAAGCAGTGATTGGGAAGGGAGTAAGACAGGGTTGTAGCCTCTCCCCGATGTTATTCAATCTGTATATTGAGCAAGCAGTAAAGGAAACAAAAGAAAAATTCGGTGTAGTATTAAAATCCATGGAGAAGAAATAAAAACTTTGAGGTTCGCCGATGACATTGTAATTCTGTCAGAGACAGCAAAGGACTTGGAAGAGCAGTTGAACGGAATGGATGGTGTCTTGAAGGGAGGATATAAGATGAACATCAACAAAAGCAAAAAAATGATAATGGAATGTATTCGAATTAAGTTGGGTGATGTTGAGGGTATTAGATTAGGAAATGAGACACTTAAAGTAGTAAAGGAGTTTTGCTATTTGGGGAGCAAAATAACTGATGATGGTCGAAGTAGAGAGGATATAAAATGTAGACTGGCAATGGCAAGGAAAGCGTTTCTGAAGAAGAGAAATTTGTTAACATCGAGTACAAATTTAAGTGTCAGGAAGTCATTTCTGAAAGTATTTGTATGGAGTGTAGCCATGTATGGAAGTGAAACATGGACGGTAAATAGTTTGGACAAGAAGAGAATAGAAGCTTTCGAAAATTGGTGCTACAGAAGAATGCTGAAGATTAGATGGGTAGATCACATAACTAATGAGGAAGTATTGAATAGGATTGGGGAGAAGAGAAGTTTGTGGCACAACTTGACCAGAAGAAGGGATCGGTTGGTAGGACATGTTCCGAGGCATCAAGGGATCACCAATTTAGTATTGGAGGGCAGCGTGGAGGGTAAAATTCGTAGGGGGAGACCAAGAGATGAATATACTAAGCAGATTCAGAAGGATGTAGGTTGCAGTAGGTACTGGGAGATGAAGAAGCTTGCACAGGATAGAGTAGCATGGAGAGCTGCATCAAACCAGTCTCGGGACTGAAGACCACAACAACAACAAAGACAAGAATGCAGAAACAGAACCTGACTCAGACATTAGCGATTATGGAATAGGTGCAGTTCTAGTGCAAATTAAGGAAGGTGCTGAAAAGGTGATATATTATGCTCTCCAAGTGAGATAAACTGCTCTACAACAGAGAAGATGTATGGGCCACCAACAAACCAGTCACATTTATTTACCAAACCATTCCCTGTTGTGACAGACCACCATTCTCTCTTTTGGATCACTAGCCTGAAAGATCTGTGGGATCGACTGGCAAGATGGGCACTGAGGCTACAGAAATACATCACAGTGATGTACAAATACAGACGCAATCATAAAGACACTGACTGCCTCTCAAGGAATCATCAGGTAGAACACAGCAGGGTAGACAAAATCTTAGTCATTGCTGTGTTAAATAACACTGCTACTGAACGGAGAGAAAATCAAGCCTGTTGAAAACTGTACAGACCTAAAAGGAGAAAGACCAGGGTGTATACATGGACAAGGAAAAAAAAATCCCAGATTTCCTAGTTTAAAATACACTTTTTCCAGGTTAAGTGACAGTATACCTTTCCTCAGAACTGTAAAACTTATCAATACTTTGAATGGTTATGGTTTTATACACCGGTGTAGAATTTCCCGGCAATTTAGAGAACGAAACTCAGGGAAACAACAAGTTTTGGAAAGAACTTGGATGTGCAGCAACATGTACACTGCATATTTTCATGTTACAAAAGCATAAATTCGAGTTCCACCTGACACCACATATTACTTTCCGAAGCATTGAAATTGAGATTGCAATGTGCTTTTGTAAGCTAATCATAGCTCATGTCGCATGATCCCACCAGCCGATATTCAGAGCATACGACACGTGGTAAGTCAGCCAATGGCAACATCACTGTTAAGTACAGCGAACACACAAACAGGGAAAGTTAATAGTTTAAATTAATATACATAATGTTGCTACAAGAAAAGAAAAGCTTTTACATATAACATTAGAGTCTAAGATTAATAAGCTGCCAGAAAGATAAGGTTTCAAATATAACAATCTTTTTTGCGCATTTTACACATTAAGATACATCACACAAATGTGCCAGTACAATTTTTAATAATGACAGAAATGTCTGATCGTCTGGGCTCTAAATTCTTCTAAATGGTCATCCTCAAAGAGTTGATTTTTAAATGAAAGTCAAACGCTCTGTAATTTACGAAGTTCATCATACATTATTGCACGTAGTTCATATTGCATAAAAGGAAATTTACTTTGAAAGTAATGCTTTTCAAACAACCATTCACAATATTTTCCCGCAACCTGTTGGAAACAGGTTCATTTCAGCAGTTGCCAGAGAGCGCCAGATAACAGGCGTCAATGCGCTCGCGCAGCTACGACGACGCAGGAAGCCCGTATGTTCATATGTGTAAAACGTTAAAAGATCTTATTTTGCGTTATAAAAGAAACAAGACATGAAAGGGTATCCCAAGAGCGGAATTTTGTGAAACACACTAAAATGCATAATTCGGCTTAAAATGCACTTTCGTATGTCCAGCTACGGATGTAAATTTTCTTGGAGCACCTGTACTGTATTATCCTATGTTTGGTCCTTTATTATGGCATAATGCCATATGTGCTAGAAGACGAAAACGTGCACTTTAAACGCAGCGAACAGCTGAAACTAGCCAATAGTGTGGAATTAAACACTTCGTTTCAAATAAATTGACTGCCTCAGCGGAAAAGGTTAATAAGAGCCACATTTCTTTAGCAAACCGACAAAAATAACTTCATTGTTCTGGAAGGCTATTAATGCTTGACTGTCAAAAAGGTGGACATAAAATAAAATCTGAAACTAATAACATATTTTAGCCTTCCAGAATTACCTGAATATATTTTAATTCACATGATAGCTCCCGGCCACAGTAATTCATTTGTTTCCATTTGACATGAGAGAAATAAACCAGGAGGAAACAGCAAAATCACTAAACGTAAACATGGGTCACGTGAGGACTACCCACTTCCCCACTACAATTCGGACTGCTTTGCGCATCAGCCCCAGATCCACGATATTTCCGAACCGGGGCAATAGCAGATAGTAGCATTAATCCCCTCCCCCCCAGTACACCAAAAATTAAAAAAAAATAGACTTTTCAAAAATATGTTCATTTTGTGTTGCACATCTTTCTGAAAAATCTGATACATAAAACACCTGTGTTCGAGGAAATGTACGACGTTATTTGGTCTTCAGTGTGCGCCTCTTCACACAGCATACTTCTATCGCACCTCAGTGTATTTCACTCTGTGGAATTCAAACGTGTAATATTTCATAATGGATGACATCAAACTATATTCCAGACTGTGGAAATAAAAGGTCCTATGGTGCCTGTCCTGCTCCCAGTCGGCCGGTTTGACAGCCTGCCCATCAAATTTTTTTTTAAAACTCTCAATTAATACTGTAATGGGGAAAACAAGAACTCTTCAGAAAATTTGCACTCTTTATTGCCTATCAGCTAATAACTTACTGTTTCATGTGATATAAAATTAAATATAAGATACATAAAACCAATAAAGACAAGAGACAAGCAAGACAGTACACATTTCTTCAGTTCTTAAGTCCTAGCATTTTTTTCTCTCTAATCTTGCTACAGCTTTACATGGCATGCTTTTCTTTCTGGGAAAGCATCTATTACCTCATCAAAGTTAATCAGACTTTTTGCTACATGAGAAAACCAAATGTCGTTGTCTAATAATGAAACAGGTGTTAATACAAATATACCCAAGACTGGTGTGGTTTCTCAATTTGATTACATGTATTTTGTCACCCAGGCTTGGCTAATATTGTAGCAATTTTAACACACCAAACAAACAAGACCATTTTGGCGCAAATTGTCATTTTTATAACACGACAAAATATAATTCATGAAGTACCAATATCAAATGCCTATTAGGCCTACTACAAGCTAACGCTTTATGTTACGAAATAGTTTCATATTTTTTTCCTACTCTCAAGCATGAGACCGAAGCATGAGACCGAAAAGTAGTTGTATGAAACTTTTATATAAATTTGGAACCCTCATATTCTTCCATAATTTGTGTGATGTCCTCACTTCTCCTCTTTTCCTCGTTCTAATAAACAATCTTGTCATCATTAATTTTGTAACTATTTCCGCCAGTGTCAAAACTTATTCTCCGGTTAACTTCACAAACTCTGCCACAATCACCAGTTTAGTTATCCCGCGTTTATTCTCCAGTTAGGCATTCGTACAATGCGTTTTCCGCACTACTCCCAGAATATAACTTAAGCGGCTGCTGGCCGGGGACTGTACAACTGGTCTTTACTAGTGTAGCGGTCTGACGACAAATTTTGTGCCAAAATTTTTTTTCTTGGATACACCGAGAAGATAATATGTAATCCACTGTTAGTCGTTTATTTCTATTCTGGTGGTCTGAATCTACGGTTTTGCTAGCAATTATAACAACACTGATCATTCAAAAATCCTGTAAACCACAAACAGCAAACTGGCATTCACCCATTCAGCTTTATTCCACTCAGCTTGTATAGCCCCATCCCCTTTTGTCTGCAAGAAAGTTTATTTCTAGATACAATGGGGATTCCCCTGGCAGACATATCACGTCCGCTATGCATGCATTCAAAAATCAACTTATGTTTCATTCAGAAATCAACTTAAAATGTTATTTATTTTATTTATTTATTTATTTATTGTTCCGTGGGACCAAATTAAGGAGAAGTCTCCATGGTCATGGAACGAGTCAATACATAACACAATAGTAGAAACAGATAAAATGAAATACAAGAAACGTATTCAGGTGACAATTCGTAAGTTTAAATAAAGAAAATCAACAATGTAACACTGGAATTTGCTTAATTTTTTAGCTCTTCCAGGAGCTCCTTGACAGAATAGAAGGAATGAGCCATGAGGAAACTCTTCAGTTTAGACTTAAAAGCTTTTGGGCTACTGCTAAGATTTTTGAGTTCTTGTGGTAGCTTATTGAAAATGGATGCAGCAGAATAGTGTGCTCCTTTCTGCACAAGAGTCAAGGAAGTGCATTCCACATGCAGATTTGATTTCTGCCTAGTATTAACCGAGTGAAAACTGCTAACTCTTGGGAATAAGCTAATATTGCAAACAACAAACGACATTAAAGAAAATATATACTGTGAGGGCAATGTCAGAATTCCCAGACTATTGAATAGGGGTCGACAAGAGGTTCTCGAACTTACACCACATATAGCTCGAACAGCCCGTTTTTGAGCCAAAATACCCTTTTTGAATCAGAAGAATTACCCCAAAAAATAATACCATATGACATAAGTGTATGAAAATATTCGAAGTAGACTACTTTTCGTGTTGAACTGTCACTTATTTCAGATACTGTTCTAATGGTAAATAAAGCAGCATTTAGTTTCTGAACAAGATCCTGAACATGGGCTTTCCACAACAGCTAACTATCTATCCGAACGCCTAAGAACTTGAACTGTTCCGTCTCGCTTATAATATGCCCATCCTGTCTGATCCAGACATCAGTTCTTGTACAATTGTGAGTTAGAAACTGTAAAAACTGAGTCTTACTGTGATTTAGCATCAAATTATTTTCCACAAGCCACGAACGTATTTCATGAACTACATTATTTGATAATGTTTTAATATTACACACCAAATCCTTCACTACCAAGCTGGTGTCATCAGCAAACAGAAATATTTTTGAATCACCTGTAATACCAGACAGCATATCATTTATATAAATGAGAAATAGCAGTGGCCCCAGCACCGACCCTTGGGGAACACCCCACTTAACAGTGCCCCACTGGGACTGAACATCACTACCACTTTCAATATTGCGGAGAATTACCTTCTGCTTTCTGTTCTTAAAGTAAGAGGCGAACCAATTGTAAGCTACTCCCCTTACTCTATAATGGTCCAACTTCTGCAGTAATATTTTGTGGTCAACACAGTCAAAAGCCTTCGTTAAATCAAAGAAAACACCTAGCATTCGCAAACTTTTATTTAATCCATCCAAAACCTCACAGAGAAAAGAGAATATAGCATTTTCAGTTGTTAAACCATTTCTAAAATCAAACTGTACATTTGACAGCAAATTATGTGAATTTAAATGCTCCATTAACCTTGTATATACAGCCTTCTCGACAACTTTAGCAAACACCGATGGCATAGAAATAGGTCTATAATTGTCAACATTATCCCTGTCTCCATTTATATAAAGTGGCTTCACTACCGAGTACTTTAATTGGTCAGGAAACTGACCACTCCTAAAAGAAAAGTTACAGATATGGCTAAGTACTGGGCTAACATACATAGAACAATACTTCAGTATTCTGCTAGATACCCCGTCATATCCATGAGAGTTCTTGGTCTTTACTGATTTAATTATTAACTCAATCTCCCTCTTGTCAGTATCATGGAGGAGCATTTCAGGTAACAGTCTCCGAAGACTTTTTTCTACGAGCACTATATGATTCCCTGTTGGGACTAGGTTACTATTTAGTTCACCTGCTACATTCAGAAAGTGATTATTAAATACTGTACATATATGCGACTTATCAGTAACACGGACATTCCCACTACACACTGATTCTATATCCTCGACCTGTTTCTGCAGACCAGGCACTTCCTTTATGACTGACCATTTGGTTTTAATTTTATCCTGAGACTTAAAAACGCTATTCTATCTGCATACCACATACTTTTTGCCTTCCTAATAACTTTTTTAAGCAGCTTACAATACTGTTTGTAATGGGCTGCTGCATTTAGATTTTGACTGTTTCTAACATTTTGATATAATTGCCACTTTGTTCTACAAGATATTCTTATCCCTCTAGTCAGCCACCCAGGCTGCCTGTTTGTGCTAGTACCCTGTTTTGAACGTTCTAACGGAAAGCAACTTTCAAAGAGCACGAGAAAAGTCTTGAGGAAAGCATTATATTTATCGTCTACTGTATCAGCACTATAAACATCTTGCCACTCTTGTTCCTTGATAAGGTTTACAAAGGTCTCTACAGCAACTGGATCAGCTTTCCTGAAAGGTTGATAACTATATTCAACATGAGTTGCAGCACAAAAATCTTTTTAGAGTTAAAACTTGTGCATCATGATCTGAAAGGCCATTCACTTTTTTGCTAACAGAATGCCCTTCTAGTAATGAGGAATGAACAAAAATGTTGTCTATGGTTGTTCTACTGTTCCCTTGCACTCTCGTTGGAAAGAATACGGTTTGCATAAGATTATATGAATTAAGGAGGTCTACCAGCATCCTTTTCCTTGCACAGTCACTTATACAATAAATATTGAAGTCACCACATATAACTAACTTTTTGTATTCCCTATAAAGTGAACCAAGAACCTCCTCTAGCTTTAGCAAAAATGTTGTGAAATCAGAGTCTGGGGATCTATAAATAACAACAGTTAGAAGTTTAACTCCACTAAATTTAACCACACCTGCACAACATTCAAACACCTTTTCAGTGCAGTACTTTGAAACATCAATTGACTCAAATGGGATACCGTTCTTCACATACATGGCTACTCCCCCACACTGCAAAGAGCTCCTAGAAAAGCTGCCAGCCAACCTGTAGCTTGGTAAAGGAAGCCTCTGAATTATCTCCTTATTTAAGAAGTGTTCAGATATACCAATAATTACAGAGTCAACATCTATAAGCAGTTCACTAACTTTATCTCTAATACCTTGTATATTTTGATGAAATATACTAATTCCCTCATTACTTGGATACCTAAGCTTTGTCGAAAGTGGTTCCTTTGTTAGAGAGACTTCCCTTAAGCAGGAATACCTATCAGCTGACTTCAATCTAGAAAAGGTGCAGCTCTAACACCCACTACTACAGGAATTTTCCCATGAGTGATCCCACCACCCCCACCTATGCTGTCACCTATAAGCTTTGCCAACTTCCCCTTTCCATATCTGTTGAGGTGCAGGCCATGTCTAGTGAAACGTGTCCTGCTGATAGACTCCACCGACACCACTGAAATGTGACTCATGCTTGACGGCTGTATTAAGATGAGGCCGATCGTGACGCTGAAACAGTTCCACGACATGCACATTCGTGTTGCCAGTCTGAGTGGCTATCTTTTCCAGGTCACCACCTATGTCATACTCCCCATCCCTATCAATACTATTACCAACCCCACCCACAATCACTACCTGATCCTCTTTAGTAAAATCCCTACATAACCCCCCCTATGTTAACAGTCACCTGAGCCAATCCTGCATTAGGCTTCACAATGCTGGTGACCTGCTGTGTAAAAAATGTTCAAAAACCAAGAGGATGTGTTTCTAAATCATACGAATAATCGACAGACAAACGTGAGCTGGATGCTAGGCGCTTTGAGAAACAAGGTTTTTTCCTCATACATATGAATTTGGCACGCCCACCCCTTCCCCTCTGAAGTTGCCGCCTGGGACGGATACCCCAGTTTGAACCCTGCCCCCTACACCCGGGGCTGTTGCATGTGCGTGAATCTGGCAGCTTGCGCACACCAGTAAAATTTTTCCGACTAGCATCTGGCTGCTTACTGCTATTGCTTATACAGCTAACAGCCACACTTCTGTAGCCAGAAGCGGGAGTAGGTACTACCACAATCCAACATAAGACTGTGGTACTACTCATACACAACTCAACTGCGCATGCGCGTGAGGTCGCTCGCAAATGCTCAAATGAATTTAATGTAAACAGTTGTGACGTCACGCTCATCAGAGGAAATTTGTTGTTATGAGGTACTGCATAGTCTTCATGAAGCCTTTGACACATTTTGCTGTTGGCAGACGCTTGTATGAACACTGTGTTTTGTTGTTGTACATGGCGCATTTCCTTTGTAACTTATGTTTTATTTTCTTTTTTTTCTCTCGTTGATGTTTTATTGCTGCAGTATTATTCTGCAGTAGCAAGATACAGTAATATCCTTTGTTAGAGTATTGGTTCTCACCAGTTGAAATTGTATGGGTGTCTCCCGGATGAAAAAATTTCCGGGTTTTTCCCAGATTTCCCAGTTGTCCCGGTTCGTATACACCATGAAGACCTAATCAAAGGAGAATTCCAACACATAAACGGAGCATTCTAGAAGAGGAACACTGATCAAATAGGGATGAAATGGTTGCTTGTCGTCCCAGCTCATCTAAGGCCAGGTAACCTCAAATATTTTGAAGACGCTCCTACATCTGTCACCTCAAATTAATGAAACTCTTAGACAGAATCAGATTCAGGTATCACTGGTCAGGTCTCTACTGATCTGTTAAGACACTATGTGTGATACTCTATGGAATGCTGACAATGGAGGCATTTGGTATCAATCTCACATGCAGCAGTGCCATTCCACTGAATTGCATGCAACCTCATGGGCAGGTTCCTGAAGTCGACAAATGGAAATCGATAACAGTCAGCAGTAACTACCTTACACACCATGCTGCTACCAAAGCTGTACAGACTGTCAAAGCTTCAAAAATTGCGAAGTTCTTTATAGATGACATCATTTTGAAACATGGACCACACCATGTGATGAGGCTAGTATCAATGATAATCTCATGTTACATCATCCACTGAATGACAACTGGCTACCATCCAAATATGTATGGTTTGTTGGTTGATTCGGAGGAGGGGATCTCACAGAATGCTTTAGTAATATGTTGGCAGATATACTCTCGATGTATGCTGATGTCAGACACAGAAATTGTGATACCATACCTGTCAACCTTTGAAAATGCCTATCAGTAAAACTCACATGTGACAAAAAATCTAACGATTTTCGATAAGTCCTGGCTTGATGAAAATAATAATACTTCTGGGCTACAAAACACAATAACTCATGCTTTAAACAGGATACTTCAATACATCACATCTACTTACATCATAGGCCAATGATTTGTAAATGGACATAATAATCGAGAAGAAATCCAAATTAAAACAGCAGCAGGCATGGTGGATATTGATTTGGAGCATACACAACAGGACTTCCTTGATAAATTAATCAGATATGGGATAATTCAGATGATGCATTTTTTGCCATTTTATTTACGATGCCTGTCGTTTCGTGTGACCACAGCTATATTTCTTTGCAACTTCTGATGTCGGAAACAAAAAACTGCACAATCAGCCACACTTAAGGCCACACTGTGTTCCACTAAAATGGAAGTAAACAGACACTTGGCCCTATTTATGTCACTGTCAACGTTTCCAGACTTTGCAAAAATGGTGTTGATTGTCTTGTTATCTTCCATCAATTTAACATAACTTGGGTGTTTACCGCACTTCACATGATTACTTAAATCATTTCTTCCACAATGTGCAACATTAGTATCACATCCACATACGATGCAAAAGGCAGATTTTTCTTCCATGCTTGATTTTAGTATGCATAGTATGCATGGAAAATCAACAGAAAATGATTCTTTAAATGTCTGGAAGTACCGTTTCTTGTTGGCTTTATTCATGAATCCTACAATAGGAATATAGCAAATGAAAGTGTCTGAGAACAAATGTCTCGATACATAGTGAAACATCAAAAGCAACCTGAATCACTGAATGTCACATAAAATTATAACATGCACACACAAGGCAGTCAAATACTTAATTGAAACATGACAAAGCAAACATCCCACTTTAAATTCAATTCAATGACAACACAAACATCACAGAATTAAAAGTACCAATCACATCAAAGAATGAGTCAACTATCGTAGACTTGCCTTCGACCCCCGCAAACAATCAATTGCACGAAAATGGGGTGATTATTGAATATTAATGTACCAAATTTTTGTCTGGGAAGTCACAAAACAACACCATCCATCTGTAAAATGCTGCAATTTCCGTAAATTTTACAGATAAACCATAAAAGTTGGCAGGTTTGTGATACACTACTGTCTGTTGTGACATTCACATACCACACAGTGTAGCAAGACCCTATAGGCTTCACACCGTTCTTTTTGCTCCACAACTGTAAGGTTGGAACCACAATCAATACACTGTTCCTGTTTCAACAGGACAGTATGCATGATAACTACACCAGGAGTGAGGAAGCAAGGCAGCTAGCTCACATACAGACCCTGGTCACTTGTGAGAAAGGCCAAGAAGATTACAACGCCAAAAACCAGCTAGCGAGATACAGGCTGGGGGACAGGGTTTGGGTTTTTACACCTGTGTGGAAAGTGGAACTATTGGGAAAGTTGGCAAAGCGTTACTTGGGACTGTATCATATCCTTCATCGTTTGTCAGACATCACATACCAAGTCAAGGATTATGACCCTCCAGCAGGAAGATGACAGCACAAAGACATCGTCCATGTCATCCATATCAAGCCCTACTACATTCCACGGATGCAGACAAATGATGGTAGGTTACGAAAAACTGAAGTCAAACCCGATGACTGCAACACAAAGCTTCCACAGAAGGGGCTATCATCGAAGGTAATCATAGTGAAGAGAACGTAACAACACAACGACAACATGAGGATCTGGTAGCACTGCCAGAGGACAACTGACAAATTGACAGGGTGTTATAGTTGGCACCAATAAGAACTACTGAAACAGGAGGTCACTGTTTCTCCCAGAGAGGGAGTAATGCCACAAGCTGCAGTGCATGCAGTGTGGCATAGTGGTTAGTGTTGATGCCTGCCAGTGGGTCACCACTTTAAACCCGACCATCAATAGTGACCCACTTAACATAAAACATTGAGTTATCTCACTATTATTATTCTGACAGAAACTTAAAAGCCCAAGTATACTTGAGCAACTTAAGAACAGACCTTCGAAAAAAGTGAAACCCCACGTATATCCATTTCAGTGCTGATTGTTAAAGTGTTCAGCCATTAGAGAGCATCTGGCCCTATATTTGTAGTCTGGCTGTACTGTTTTGGTTGAGATGGTTGCCACTAGGAATTACCTTTACTGTGTGCAACTTTAGATACTTGACAACAAAGTGCACACTTTCAGCCTCTCTCTTGTATTGCTCTTTAGACAATGCTTTAAAAAAGGATGGACATAGTGATCCCGAGTTTGACACTGAATGTAGTGACTCAGAGAGTTAAAGAGAATGTAATGTTACTTTATTAGTGACTGAAACTGATGACAGTTCATCAGCTGCGTGACAAGGGCTCACCAGTGGTATGAGATATACACATTCACTGTGCTCCAGCCGCCTCCTTCAAGATTTACGTTAACAGGAAACCACTATGAAATACACGGATAGACTTAATAGCTACACTAACTGAAAAAATTACTTCAAGTTTCAGGATATTTTAGTCAAAGTCCAGTGCACAAGTATACTCTGAATTTTATTATTGGTAATCTTCAAAATTTTATAACTCATTATTTTGAGCTTTAAAAGCTACCTTATTTGTATATGTAATGTCATTCATTATAGGACTTTTCATTACCAAAAATTATTTTTGGAACATAATTTAAAAAAAAAAAAAAAAAAAAAAATATCTTGGCGGTAAGGACTTAACTGTGAGACCTGACTTTCTCCCAGCATAAACAATGTTCAAATAACTTACAGGAATGCAGCTAGATAATGTCGTTGACAACCACAGTTTTGTCTAGAAAATGGCAGGATGGGCTCCTGTTGAAATATCGGCGATTGGCAATGTCCCAGCTTGCTGCATGGATCCCTGAAGTTATATGAACAGTAACTATTTGTTATTTTGTATTTATCATTTCTCGAAGGCTCTTAAAATATGTCCGTAAGGTTTGTATTGTCTGGAATATTCGATATTTGAATAAATACCAGAATTGTGGCATATTCGATATTTGTATAAAATTGTATAAATAGCTGCATTTTCTGTCAAGGTCAGTTCTATTTTGGCTGCACATTGGTGTTCACAATAAACACACTTTCTGTGATAACTATTGTATTTCACCGATGACTCTGCTATCAGATTTGGACTTGACTGTGGTTACTTCACCAAAATATTACTAACTGCTTCGGTTTTTAGTCCGAACAGCGTGAACTCTTTCACCACAAATAACATCTTTACCAACAATGACTGCCATAATTTTATTTTGTGCTTAATCTCACTCAATTAACAAATTCTTAGTCCACTCACATAGTATAATAATAATAATAATAATAATAATAATAATAATAATAATAATATAGCAGCATAAAATCTCTTAAAATCAGTGGTCTCTCTTCTTGCAAAAAGAAACACATGTTAATAATGATTCATAACTTCTAAAACTGTGTTGCTGTTCCTGCAGGAGAGGGAGCATGCCACATGCTGTGGGGCATGCAGTGTGGCATAGCGATTAGCGCTGCCGACTTGCGTGCTGTGGATCACCAATTCAAAGCTATTATTTGTTATTTTGTATTTGTAATTTCTGAAAGGAACTGAAGGCACAAGGCTGATTGAGTGTTGCTTTTTGCCAATGTGGTGTTATTTTTTGACAGATTTATTGCTGTTTTGGTAGATTTTGTTTTATTTTTGCCACATTCACTGTTATATTTTACCGCATTCAATGCAATGTTTTGTCTATTCCTTTTGCCAAATTCAGCATTACTTGTTTTGCCAAATATGTCTTTACTTCTTTTGTTTTGCCAAATGCGGCATTACTTGTTTTGCCAAATGCGGCATTATTTATTTTGCCAAATTTGTTGTTGGTTTTTTAGTATGTTCAATATTTTTTGTCAAATTCAATACTTCTTTGCCAAATTCTGTGGGTTTTGGGGCCAAAGCTCTCTTCTTTTTTTTTTTTTTTTAAGGTTAGGTTACCAAATTCTGTGGTGTTTTGAGGAGATTAGAGGTCAAAATGCAATTTTAGCATCTGATAACTAACAGTTACAAGTATTAGTAAACTACCATCCTCAGATTTATAGCAATTACATATGGTAAAAATTACAAATTTCAGAATGTTTTGTGGGAATCACTAAAAATTGCTAATTTCATGTTATTTTTCACATTATCAGTTTCACGAAGTTTTCCTGCCTGTACTAATGAGGTGAAAGTGGACATCTTATTGGGAACAGAACATCGACACACAGTTGAACTCTATTTCCAAATGCATTACATAAATAAACAAAGAAGAGGTTGAGATAAACAATGCTACCCCACATGTTTACACCGATGAGTCAATAACAGTATAAATACAGGAACCCAGGAAGATTTAACTTAAGATGACGGTCAGCATTTGAGGCAAGTGCATTATTACCATACACGTTGACTGTTTCAACAGCCGTTCAACATATCTATCAACTAGCTTCCCCAAACCCTTTTAGGAAGCAAGAACCTCATTTCGGAACGATCTTCCTCAGAATATTACAGAACTGAATCACATACCTAGCTTCAAATGACTGCTAATAGCCTATCTCCTAAAATGACAATAACATCTGCTCTTCGTCTTGCACTTACTCCATAGCACATTCCAACTAAGCGCCCTTCCTTCCCACTGGATCTTTTGTGTTTCCTGAAGTCCCTAGCTGGAGCAGTCTACCTGTAATTCTCTCTTACAACGAGAGGTGTTCAGTGGTGGGCTAGAATTTTTGAAACCATCTATTCAGTGAATTTTTTTAATTAAAATAAAAATCTGAATTTTGCATAATGCTCTTTAGCTTTAAAAATGTTCAGATGTATGGACTGGTTGTGTAGTACAATAGATAGAGTAAAAGATTTACATGCAGAAGGTAGAGAGTTCGAATCTCGGTAGGTGCTTCATATTTTATTTATTTTTAAATCTTTACCAAAATGATTTTGAAAGTTAGTTGGTTTAAATGCAATTGTTTATTTGCATTCCTCTGTCACATCATTTTAATAACCATGTGGGCTTTTTATTTGTTGTAATTTTTTCTTTATATCTTTGTTTTTTTCCACAGGGAATGTTTGTGAATGTGAATTACATTATATTCATCTATATATTATAATACTTAAATGTGGGAAAATGCTGATCTATCATTAAAAAACAAAAAGACAAAATAATCTCTTTCTACTGAGTGTGCAATGGAGTCAAAAATGTATTTTTCATTACAAGATCTGTGTTTTTTATATTTTCTTTTTTTGTGCATCTTACAAACATATCAGACAAATTCCTGTTGCAGTACGGACAAAATAACAAAAGTTAAAATTTGAATGAAAGAAAAGACTGTTGCAAAATAAGGAATAGAAATAATGAATGCAAGAACACTGATGAAAATGTAGCGATAAAATGAAAGAAATTAAATCAAAATATATAAAATTAATTAAAATCACATGAACAAAATTTCCGAGTGAAAAAAGAATTATACAAAGAAAAAGAAGAGCAAATGAAAAAGTTGATACAATAATAAAATTATGTGACAAAGAAACAGAAATAAATAAAATTACATTTCAACCAATTAACTGAATAAAAATAATGCTTAAAATCATTTTGATAAAGATTTAAAAATAAAAAAATGTTAAGCACCCACAACCTTCGGCATGTGATGCCCTAACCTATCCATTATGCTATGCAACTGGTCTACACACAAGAACTTTTTTAAAGCTAATGAGCATCACACAAAATTTCAAATTTTTTTCATTCATTACTCGCAAACAAGGGCCCATCTGGGTGGATGGCTGCAGGGTGTGATAATTGGGATCCAAACCTACATCACTGTATAGATCATTTCAAATACTTTATACCACCACTGGGAATCTCTACTTGTTAGAATCAGCTATGATATACCGGGTGGTTATAATTAAACTTTCCCTATTTAACACGTTATACCACAGAAACTAATTACCATATGAGTACCAAACTCAGTAGCATTAATGTCCACAGTATGGGGTGCACGATTTCCATGCATCATAGTGTCAACGTCCAGTTCCAACTATGACCATCATGTGCAGTGATCAGTCATCATTATTCATAGTCTCACATACCTGACCAGTCACAATGCACTTGATGTGTAAACGTGAGCTTGGACAAAAGGAGCGTTATTGGTGAAGCCTTATTATCAAACCAACAGTAATGCTGCAGTTGTACTTCGAGAATATAGTCGGCTGAAAGGACTGCGGAAGGATCCTCTTTCTCAACATGCTGTGCCGACGATCAGTCGCACCACAGGTGGTTGATGAAATTGCTGTTATTATGCAAACAACGATGCGAGCAATTCCATATCGTCAGGCAGTGCTCGTGCTATGTCATGACAGTTGAACATCCCTTGGTCCACTGTACAGAAGGTGCTTCAAACCATTCTCAAATAGTACCCGTACAAGATCCATATCATACAGCGGCTTGCACCTCAGGATGCACAACAACGTATTAACTTCTATCTCCACTTTTGGACAGATGAAGGTCATTTATCTCTGACGGGGATAGTGAACACACAGAATTACTGAATGTGGGAATCTTCACCTCCAGTCACCGTGCATGAAGTTCCTCTGTATGGCTTCACGGCTACGTTCATCATTGGCCCATTCTTTTTTGACCAGGTTGATGCTCAAGGAAAAAAGAAGTGCAGTGTGGCTGGCTAGCGTTACTGTTATATGCTTCACCAGTACGTCATACCCGCCCTGCAGGAGAGGCGTATTGAACTCGACAGTTTTCATGCGAGATGGGGCCCCACGGCAGGTCGCTCTTGAAGTCACCTGCTTCTCTGAAACACATTTGGAAATGACTGAATCATCAGCCAATGTTTCCAAATGCTTGGCTGGTACGATCACTTGATCTCACTCCCTGCCATTTCTGGTTATGGGATACCTGAAGGACAGAGTTTACCAGGGGAACATTCACACATGTGCTGATCTGAAGCACAGTATGTCAAGAGAAGTAGCCAACATACCTATGGCCATGCTCTGTCCTGCTGCGCAGAATGCAATCCTGCACTTTCACTCTTCTGGGCACTGATGGGCACCATATTGAGCTCCTTTTGCAGCAATAATAGTACCGGTATGTAATGGTATGAAGTACCATACCAGCACATTAAAGCTGCTTCAACAGAATTAATTCTGCATTATTTGTCTTCGCCCTGTTTTTGACACTAATGCTGCCAAGTTTGGTCCTCGTATGGTATGTGTCATAATGTGTTAAATAGGAAAAGTTTACAATACCAGAGAAGGAAAGTTGCTACACACCATATAGGGGAGACGCTGAGTTGCGATAGGCACAACAAAAAGAAACTCAGCATCTCCGCTAAATGATGAGTAGCAACTTTCCTTCTCTGGTATTGTTACATTCCATCCTGGATTTTCCATTGTTTGATAGGAAAAGTTTAGTTACAACTACTGCGTATTGTCTCAGTTTTGTACCATTTCTCTTAACAATATTTGCAGTTATGATTATCACCACCACCACAACATCATCATCAGCAGTAGCACTTTTGCTAGTATTATTTTCTAGCCTATACTGCTACTTCAAATGCCATATGCAGAATATATACTCACCACTATTATTTTTACAATGATTATTATTTACAATATTACAATCATGATTCTTGAAGTAAACTGTGATTACAAAGACCTGTATGAATAAGTCAGTGAAACCCCATCCAAAGTAATAAATGATAAAATATTTGTAAGGAATACTTAAGCAACAGCCAAAACAGGAATGTTGGCAGAAAACACTGACAACCGAATGTCACTGTGAAGTTGTTAGAAAGAATTACCCGAGTAAAGTCACAAAAAGACAGTATGGATTTCTGTTTCTTTTTTCTTTTTTTATGATTAAAATATTACATTCAGATCCCATAAACTAACAATACCCCAGCAGACAAGCTCAACCTGAGAGTTAAACTTAATGAAATCATCTGGCGAAAAAGAAAGACCAAAATAGAATTTAAAAAAATTAGATGTAAAATCAAACAATGAAAAATCCAGTATGGAATAATTTGAAGGCCTTTCTTGACTGAAAGCTTACTTGTTTGATGGTCTTTGGTTGCACCTATCTACACAGTGAGTAGCAACTATCTTTTTATAATATAGTCAAATTAGATGTAAAAATGTACATTCTCAATGGAGACAGGCACTGACATAGAATAGTAACATGTTGTTGTGGTCTTCGGTCCGAAACTTGCTTTGATGCAGCTCTCCACACTAGTCTATGCTCGAAATCCTTTTCTTTCTGCTACTACATTTCAACACCTTCCATCACACTTAACTTTGACATTTGCAAATTCCCGATGATGATGATGATGATGTTTGGTTTGTGGGGCGCTCAACTGCGTGGTTATCAGCGCCCGCAAATTCCCGAACCCACCTACACGATTAAAGGATCTAAACCTGCCACACTCCAACCCGCAGAGTGCCAGATTTACTGTTCCTGATTACAAAGTGTCCTCATTAGCCCTCACTCGGAGATTCAAACTACTTCCATAATACTTTACTTAAAGAGGATGTCATCACCATTACACCAGTATAGTGGAGCTGCAAGTTTTCAGTAAATATAATGTCTATAGACTCCCCTTGCTTTCAGCTGTTCGTCGTACCAATATTCTTCAGTTGCAAGGCAAGATCAATTAGTCAACGAGATTGTTGTTCCTGCAATGCTTAAAAAAGCTATTACTTCTCTTGACAAACCACCTTAGTTTGAGCTCTCCACAGATACCCTCACTGATGCAACTGCACTGTTGAGGCTTGCAAGCCACCTCAAAATGGCTAGGTCCATGACTGGTTGGGGTGGGAGGAGTGCTAACACAGAATGCAAATATGAAAGAGATGAATATGGTTGAAGACACTAAAGTACAGAAGTCTATCACTGATTAAGACAAGGTCAATATATAAAATTTATATGTGACTTATGAACCAAGTTTTGATTTGAATTTGAAGTAATTATTCACTAAGTTTCAATTTTCTTCTTTATTTTAATCACAGATAAAGAAACTGCAGTACGCGTTTTTCTTATTCTTATACAAAGACCTCCATTCAGAAAGACAATTACTCTTATTCCTCACGTGACAAGTGACAAATTAAAGCATGAACAAAATAACTTCATGATCAGCATATTGTAGCAACTGGTGCAGGGTGGTTGGTGTGAAGTCAGCCACGTCAGCCACACACTGTAAGTCTCTGCGTGACACTCAAGAAAGAGCTATAATTGGCTAGCGCTGGTCTCGATTACTCAATTTGTTAAAATTTTAATCACAAATTTATTTTTTATTGAAACATATAAAAAGTGCCCAAGAGCCCTGATATCAAAATTAAATTAGCTCGAAAACTAAGATCAATAGATGAGAGCAACATTCGTGCCACTGTTCAGACCAATCAGTTCTACTGCTAAAAAGTGAAAGGAGGTTAGCATACCGAACGAAGAGATTGAAATTGTGTGTTCCATTAAACAACACGTTTTCTGGTACTGGAATACCACAGGTTTAAAAACAGTCCTACAACAAGAAGATGCAGTTTTCAAACACGAATTAATGTTCCAAAAGGATCTGATGCAAAAAACATTCACACGCTTTTCACCAAATTCCAATGCACAGGTAGTGTGGCTGATGATCTAGCAGGGAATGTTAGCCCCTGACAAATTGCAGGTATTCCTAAAAATGGTTTCTACAATTATTCACCAAAATCCAAGGAAATCTGTCTGAGGAAACACAGCAGAGGCTGGTTTGAAGTGTTCGAGCACACACTAAATACCGAAACACAAATTAAAAATCTGAAGCCTCTACGCCACACCTGTCTGAGCTGTGTGGCAAAGGGCTGACTTTGTGAACCAGATTCTCACAATGGTTGATAATGAAGGATTTGATGTTGGCTCCATCTGGTACACAGATGATGCTCTTAAACCTGGATGGAGTCATGAATAAACAAGACTGGCGATTTTGCGATTCCAAAAATCCCTGTTCAAGTGAAGTGAAACCACTTATCATACTTACTCGAATGTAAGCCGCACTTTTTTTCCGGTTTTCATAATCCAAAAAACCGCCTGCGGCTTAGAATCGAGTGCAAAGGAAGCGGAAGTTCTGAAAAATGTTGGTACGTGCCGCCACAACTTCTGCCGTCGAATATATGTAGCGCTACGCAGGCATGCTTTGTAGGCACAAAGATAAATACTGGCGCCAAAACCTCTGCGTCAGTAAATAAATTTAAAAAAAAAAAGTGGAAGACGAGCTTTTTTTCTCCGCCGCGAGTTTCGACCACTGCATTTTCATTTTCATACATTATCCAACAAAGTAAATACAAATTCCGTATTGTTCATCTTTGAATGTAGCACAATTTCAGTGTACTACGAAAATCTGACTGGCAAGACTGTTTGGGATGTTTGTCAATATGGCCAACTCTACGTTCTGAATTTTTTCCTATCTGTGAGAAGAGATGGTTGCTAATAGGAACCTGATGAAATTTGAATCACGTACAGTATTCTCTTCACCATAAGAATAATACGAATATAAACATTTTGCCATATATTCATTCGTGTTTGCTGCTATCTCATTTAAATCCTGTCTGCCTAATAAACTACGAAACTAGAGTGAGACAACAGCAAGCGCGGAAGAATATATGTATCGTGTCATGTTTATATTCGTATTATTCTTATGCCTAATAGTGATACAGTCAGAAATGAGGCACGGCAAGTGACTAGATTTTTAAATCTAAAATGACTAATTTCTGTGCAGAATTTGATGTAATAAAGAAGCGGCCGCGAAGATTTTCGAACGGAGAAAAATTTTCGCCTAACTCTCGTTCAGAACATGTTCTATCATACGCAGTCTATTATTTGATTCTTGTTGATCATTATCAAAGAAAGCAGCAGTGTAAGTAACAACAAATAGCAGTCTCTTGCCATTGTTTCGCTAATGAGACGATTCCTCTCTCCTTTTTTTTTTTTTTTTTTTTATTTATTTATTGTACGCGGCGGTAGCGCGCACAAAAGCAAGCCATGCCGCGACAGGCCGTAAACACGCACTATCAGAATGCGACAAACAATGCATGACACAATGCAGTAATGCATTTTCAGCTTAGAGTGACGCAAACACCTATAACAAAGAAAACGGCACTTATCATATCAAAGTAAAATAAGCAATCGACTCAAACCAGACAAAGCACGTGAAAAAGGAAGGGTACCCGTATAAATACGGACAGAGCGCCTGACGCAGAGCAATGGCTACGTGGTAAAGCTTAACTGCTAAGCTTACGACTCGAACCAAACTACTGTAGGTGTATCGTCATTCATTCGACCTAAATTGTGTCTCATATTACAATGGGCCAACTTTGTTTCGATTTGGAGGTGCGGCCTAAAACTTTTCTCTCCCCTTGAATTTCGAGTCTCAAATTTCAGGTGCGGCTTAGATTCAGGAATTTGTTTTTTCCTTTATTTCAAGTCTCATTTTTCAGGTGTGGCTTAGATTCGAGTGCGGCTTAGATTCGAGTAAATACGGTATATTCTCCCAAAGGTACTGTTTGGGCTTTTGCACATAGCAGATGCATTACTGGCATTTCTTTCACACAAGATATGATCACTAGTGAACGTTAGATTGCAATTTTGTAACAATTTTTCGCCACACACCTAATGTTGGAAGATCGACCAGGCACAGAGCGGTTTATGCAAGACGGGGAAAGACCACATCACACTCAACAGGTGTTTCGCTTCCTTGATGAATACTTCAGGTACATAGTCAATGTGATGGCTTATTTCAAATTTACTGGTGCCCAATCTGACTCTCTGTGACTACTTTTTGTGGGACACACTGAAAGACACTGTCTATTGGAACCACCCTACCTTAAACCGGCAATATGTGTGGCATCCATTTTGAGACACTACAGGATCTGATGGTAAATTTCATTGTTCATTTGTATCACCTCCGTGCAACAAGTGATGGACGTTTCAACAAGATTGTAATGTGATTGCAAAGAGGTCTTAGAACTATTTCAAAACTTCTGTATAGAATTCTTACAGTTTCCACAACAAAATATACTTTTTGTATATCTCAATCTTAGTTTTTGAGATATTTAATTTTGAAATCAGGGCCTCCTTCAGTGGTCGAGAGCGCGCGCGCGCACACACACACACACACACACACACACACACACACAAAATGTATTGTGAAATCACAATATTGTGACCACATGTCAAAAGTCTGAATAGGTTCTGGAAGGTATTGACATGGGTATGGAGCCATGCTGACTACAGTGTCATGGACAGATGGAATAGGTTTCTCGATTGAGGAACCATGGCACAAACAGCCAAATCAAAGTGGTTCCACACATTCTCGATAGGGCTTAAATATGTGGAGTTTGGTGGTCAGGGAAGTAGAGTAAATTTACCTTAAGTGCTCTTCGAACCATACATGTAAAATGCGAGCTGTGTCCTGCAAGTAGATGTTATTGTGCCAAGGAGAAAAAAACTGCATATAGGGTGGACATGTTCCTCATGGCTAGATGCATACTTGTCCTGATCCGCTGTGCCTTCCAGAATGATTAGTTCACCCAGGTAATGCCAAATAACATTCCCCAGACCAGAATGCTCCCTCCTCCAATCTGGACCCTTCCGACAACTTTTGCTGGGTATTTAGCTTTCAGAAGTTTCACGCCGTACACACAGACAGCCATCTGTCCGATGGAGCATAAAACGTGATTCATCTGGAAAGACCACCTGTCGCCACTCAGTGGGCATCCAGTTGCGGTACTGGCATGCAAATTTCAGCCATCGTCGCCAATGAAGAGTAGTCAGCATGGATGCCTGCTGAATCAGGCACCTGCTACAGAGGTCCACACACAGAAACGTTTCTGAACACTGTTAGTAGCCTCTTGGTTCATACAGACATCAGGTGTTTAACAGTTGCATACCTTTCATTCATACACGTCTCTGCAGCCATCATTCAGCCATCATCTCCAAACTATTTGCAAATTTAGCCATTCGGAAATGGTTCCACCCTTGACCGAAAGCCAATTGTTATGTCCTTTTGGATGTCATATATATTGATCCATTCTTGTATTGCAACAATGACTGCAGTGTTTTTCACCTGCTGTCGGAGTGGTTGTTGCACGATGATGTCAACATAGGTGATACTCAATTAATGTGATAGGACTGTGTATAAGTCGCTCAAGTAATGAATAAATAGTCAAATACAATTGGGGATTGGGAAAAACGCAATTCAGTCTGTTACTCAAAACAGAGAATTTAGAAATTAATGGAATAAATTTCATTATGGTCTAACAAAATAACATAAAATACACAATAACATAAAATATTTAATTCTTAATATGCCACAACATACCAATATGGCATCATAAGGAATTTGTCTTGTACGCCCTTCAAGGGCCTCTTCCAAGGCAAATAATGACACTTGAGCAATCCATTTTATTGTAACACGAAATACACGATCTTTGCCTTCGCCTGGCAAAGTCACCTAAAAATAAGAAAAACAAAATGAAAACTTTGAAGGTAAACAATGGAATTCAAAAGACAACATTCATTTAACAACTCAATTAACATACCTCCAACTCAACTCTGTCATTACCAATTGGTAATGGATCCCTTGTGTACAAATTATTTCGACCATCAAAAACGGGTTTTAGTGTTCCAAATATTTTGCTGTATGCGTGCACCATTGTCTCTATTATTTCACGGTTCACCTTTCTAGGGCACTTGTCTGGTTGAATATTAATGTCATAATGGTGGACAAACCCTCTTGGCATCGAAATTTGAAAATGATTTGCTCGCAATACAATAGGTCTTCCTTCCCGGCCAAGATTTGGTCTTCTAGGGCAATTAAACACTGTAAAACAGAAAAAAACACATGTTGAGTTGCCAGCTTTCCAATCATTACAAAATTACAGCGACAAGAAAAATGCAACTTTAGATCACTGTATTTGACTACACCATTGCAATGGAGCAATGATTTCTTATTGTGTATTCAATGATAGATGCACAGCAATCTCTGATCTATGGAACAAATTATAGGAGATGAACAAAAATTGGAAATGCCAAAACACAACACATTACTGTTGCTAATACAGTGTAGACCCGTCTCGGAATGGATACATACAGGCCCTGCATAGTTTCCAAGAGAACCTTACAACATTCTTCCTGAAAAATAGTAGCTAGTTCAGGTGACAACAATGGAGATGGATAGTGATCACACACCCTTGTCTCCAAAGTAGATCACAAAGGCTCATTAATATTGGAATTTGGTGACTGGTGGCCAGGGAAGACGGAATAATTCATCCTCGTGCTTGCAAAACCAGTCCTTGACAATGCAAGTTGTTTGAATAGTGGCCACGTTCGCAGCATCGCCACTAGGGAACACGTGTTGTACCCTGGAATGGACCAGATGAGCCAAAATATGCACACAACCCTTGGCAATAACACAAACTTGGAGAGTAACAGTGGAGCCCCTGGAATACCACAATATGACAGCCCAAATCATCACAGAATCCCTGCCATCTTTCACTCTTGGAACAAACTCCCAGAAGTGGGAAACAATATGGAACAAGACTCACCTGTCCAAATTACTTTCTTCCATTGCTCCATAGTCCAGGTCTTACTGTTTCAGCACTTAGTTTTCCTGTTATAGGCATTTGCGTCACTGATGAGTGATTTTAGAATTCCAGCTTGTCCTGCAATTTCATGCTTATGGAGTTCTCTTTGTGTTATTTTTGTACTGACAGTGTTCGAAAGTGCGACATTCAGTTCTGTAGCAACTTTTGCAGCTGTCGTCCTCTTATTTTTCATCACAATCCTCTTCAATGACTCGTGATCACTCAATACACGCTTTCATCCAAGTTGTGACTTAAGGGGCTGATGTTTTTGTGCCTTTTACTTATATGATATAAATCTTTGATACCGTGTCTCTTGAAGCACCAAACACTTAGGCTTGCTTGGTTATGGAAGCACACACAATTTGCCCATGTTCGAATTCACTCAGCTATGACATAATGCACTTACGACTACACAGAACACTGTTCTGACCATGACCGACACTTGTAACACATTGGAGCCTAATGGGTCGGCAATCCTGTCAATGCCCAGGTCCTGAGGAAATTTGCTAAAATTTACAATTTTTTAATAAATACCTCTTTAGGCATAATATCAGCTTAACCTTCTATCCTTCTCTTTATGAATACGTATACGTTTAGCGCAAATAAATTATACAGGGATTTGTAGGTATTACTCTAAAGATACTGTTTTTCAGCATTTTTATTTTTCCCCGAAGTGGACAAAATATTCATAAGTCGTAGGGAATGGTAGGCAATTGATTTAAAATCACTTGTCAGCAGGAAATACTAAATGCTTCATTTATAGGTCAAGTGATTTTATTGTGAAATGTTTTTTTTCCCTCATTTTTACAAATTAGAGAACTTTACTCGGTTATGAAATCTTTCAAAATGCTCGTGAACACAAAGGCCTGTGTTAAATGGTCTATAGTAGTATCTGGCCTCTTTCCTCACTAACTTTCCTGCAGCTTTCCCTTGTTCCCAACAGACCTTGCATCTTCTAGCTGGGTTTGTTTTCTTTTCTGTTGGTGGCAGTTTCTCAGGAAAATGGTGTGCTGTGAGTCTGTTAGCACATGCAACTCCAGATGCTGAATGTGTATCTTTATTTAGTTCCGCTCCTCCTTTTCTAACCAACTGCTCCGCTAATTTACATATAAAATCTGCTAATGCACACTATTTTGATATTGTGAATAATGTTGGCATTCACAACTGCCGTCATAAAAATATGGAAGAAAATCTTTTTCCCCCATTTTACAGTCTTTCACTGGAAGGGATAGTAACTCATCAGCTTGACTCCTCTGTCAACACCTGTTTTAGACAAGTTTTAGTCTAGTACAACATCTGGCTTCCCTACCTCAACATATCCACTCCTGGATTTTACACTGACATGCGAAGTAGTCATCTTATGCTGTGTTGACAACATGTGTTCATCACAGTTGTCTTTCCATTTCAAGCAGAAAAGGTGTCCTTTGTGAAAAAATGTCATTTCTCCTTTCTTTATTTTTTGATTTATTAGGTCTCTAGGCAAACCTATCCTGTACTTCATCACAGTTCCAACTCCCAATGTATTTCTTTCCCATAGCTCTTCAAGGACTGCAGGACTTGTACAAAACCTGTCCATGTATACCAAATATCCTTTTTCCAAGTAAGAGGAACATAGTCTCAGTAGCAGGGATTTGACAGAATTGTCAACACTTCCTTTTCCTTCAGTATAAACTTCAGCATTGCACATGTAATCTGTTTGAGAATCACTTACAACATACAGTTTTATCCCATATTTCTCTGGTTTGTCTTTCATATTAACACAGAATCCAATTCTTCCACAAAAAGGACAAACTGCTTCATCCACAGTCAGATTTCGTGATGGATAAAAGACTTCTCTGCATCTTTCTGTGAAAAAGTCCCAAACAGGTCTTATTTTATGCAGAGGGTCATGGCCTGGTTCTTGTTGTGGTATCCACAGTGCATTATTGTTCACATGCAGCATCCTGTATATGGCAAAAAATCTGTCTCGTGACATTAGCTGAGAAGTAAATGATGAAGCAAGCACAGGGTCTTCAGACCAATAAACCCTAAGTTCAGGTTTCTTCACAACACACATATGCAAAATGATTGCAAAAAATTGATATCCTCATTGCTCTCCATTTCTTCCATGAAGATTTAGGTTTGATTCTGTTCTGATGGCAAATTTCAGAAACAATATAAGTAGCATATATTTTTGTCCCTGACTTTACTTTTAGAAATGTGCTGTGATCAAAACACTGCAACAAACCATCTAGTTCCGTTGATAATGTATCGACAGGAACCTGAATTCCACTCGTTTCTTCAAACAGACATAATTCAGGGAGTGCATCAAAATGACAACGTTCATTATAAAGGGCAGGCTATTGCAATGAATGACAAACTTGACTAATAGAAACTTGTGCATTAGCTTCTTCATACTCACTACCATTGTTTCTATCAGCAGTACAGGTTTCACTCTCCAGCTCACGTGAGTCATCACTGTCATCAGAGAAAACGCCAGTGTCATCCGAAAGATAGTCAAGTTTAATCTCTAAGTTTGACAAGCGATGTCTGTAAGCCATATTCACTATTTATATGTTTTACACACGGGAAGGATGCACACAATCCCACAACACAGCAGCCGACATAGAACAAAACAACCTTCACCAAAATTCCAAGCGCGCGCAGTGCACGTAACATTGGTACCATTCATGAGAGGCTGGCACACACTAGCCATCAACAGTGCACTTATGACAAGCCAAACAATTATTCTTGCCACTTACAAATGTGTAACATGTGTACAGCAATGCACTGTGCAGGCTTGGCTAGCATCTGCGTTTATGTTCAGACACACATTTCTCGCAGCGTTATCCTATTTTTGTCCAACCCCTGCATCAATCAGTGTAAATATTGCTCTCAGCACTATCACAACTTTTTAATTTTACACATAAATTCTAAACAAAAAATAAAATGCTGTACCAACCACTAAGTACAACTAAATCCAGACTCGCACATTAGTAACTGTAAGGAACACTGAGTCGACAGTTCTTTCTTATATTACTTTTTAACAATAAATCAATATTTGACAGATCCTATAAGAAAGCAACATTAATGAAGTTATTGAAATGTTATAGAATCACAAGAAACAACTGCAGGCAAGTACTTACCAACAGGAGAATTGTCAGCACTGCCGATACACACACTTAAAAGTACCGTACACAACACAATCTTAGCTCTCCGTATTAATAATTCCTTCCTGGGGAAGGGGGAGGAGGAGGGGGAGGGATATATTAAGGCAGTGATTTGTCTCTCCTTTTTAATCTTCCCCAATGTGTAAAACTTTCCTCTCTGAGGAAGGAACTCTTAGTTCTTAAAGCTAGGACGTGTGTCTATTCATGGTGTTGTCATCTCTCTGAAGATGAGTACTGATCAATAGTTCTGTCCTATAATTTATATAATTTTCTTCACAGAATTTTCCTTTTAAAGAAATTACTGATTAGCATTCATTTACACATCAAGTGTACCCGAAACGTATGAGGTTTCTTACTACTAAAATACAGCACCAACATGATATACAGGATGTTTCATATTTCCTAACACAGGCTCCTCTACAAGTTGCACAGAGGACCTAGCAGCAAAAATTCTGATACGGAACCCATGTCTAGGAATGTTCAATTTGTATATGAAATAAGTCTGAAGATGGGATCAATTTCAAACCTCCTGCTTCACAACAGGCACACAAACAGAGAAGAGGGTGCCACTGTCAGTCTGTTTTGTAAACAGGTACACTCACAACTACAAAAACTACTAGGGCTGACTGTGGTGCTCCATAGACATATCGCAGTTTCAACTTTGAAGAGGATGTCACTCGTTACGTAGAAAGAACCTGACAATGCATACTTGTGAACACTACTCATCTCATGGGCTCCTGTAGAATACACTGGTCACAGCTCGCTGTTTCCAGTGAGATCTGAAATGGAGATCTGAAAGTACCCCAATCTTCAGAAGTAGTGTACACCTGAACTGCAGATTTCTGAACATGTGTTTCTTATCAAAACTTTATCTAAGTCAGGGTGTACACGCGGACAAGGAAAAAAATTCCTGGATTTTTCCCAGATTTCCCGATTAAAAAAAACACTTTCTCCCGGGTGGAAAAAACACTTTTGCTGTGTTAAGTGACAGTATACTTTCTGGCAGAACTGTAAAACTTATCAATCCTTTGAATGGTAATGGTTTATACACCTGTGTAGAACTTCCCAGCACTTTAGAAAAAGAAACCAGGGGAAAAAACACGTTTTGGAAAGATGTGCAGTAATATGTACGCTGCATATTTTCGTATTATTTAAATTCGAATTCCACTAAACACCGCATGTTACTTTCCGAAGCATCAAAATCAAGATTGCGATGCATCTTTGTAAGCCAGTGATAGCTCATGTCACGTGATCTCACCAGCCGATGACAGCGAATATTCAGAGCATAGGACATGTAGTCAGCCAATAGCAATATCACTGTTAAGTAGTGCAAACACACAAATAGGAAAAGTTAATGATTTAAATTAATATACATAGTGTTGCTAAAAGAACAACAAAACTTTTACATATAATATTAGTCTCTAAGATTAATAAGCTGCCAGAAAGCTAAGCTTTCACTTTTAATGTTGATCTTCTTTGCGCATGTTACAATCTAATATACATTACACAAATGTTACAATTTTTAATAACGACATAAGTGTCTTCTTCTAATAATTTCCGGGTATGCAGCCGGATCCCGTCGACATTCTGCCACGATATTTCGGCCCAGAGACGTCCGGCCATCATCAGGTGAGTACACAACTACTGAAGAGCCCAGGTGCAGTCGCGGTATTTATGCCGAATCTCGCGCATGTGAAATGTACTGGCATCCTACAGCGCATGCGTCAGGTGTTGACATGCGCAGCATAGCCGAGTTGTACGTGCTGCCCTCGGTGGTGGAAATAAAGGTTCATCTAGTCATTGAGTATCGAATGACACTGTCGATTCCGCTGTGATTGTATAATTTTAATAACAGGATTCCAATTTTTATCCAGCTGAAAGCCGTTGTCACGATTTATAAGATTATTGGCAAGACGTATTTCCACTGATTCCTTGATTACGGAATCCCAAAAACCGGAAACCGGGGATAAAATTTTTGTTACATTGTATTCCATTGAATGTCCCAAAGAAATACAGTGCTCTGCTACTGCCGATTTTGACGCTTGCCGCAGACGGGTGTATCTTTCATGTTCTATACATCGTTCATGGACAGTTCTTGTCGTCTGGCCAATATATGCAGCGCCACATTCACAGGGAATTTTGTAGACGCCTGCCTTCTTCAGTTGTAAATCGTCTTTAACGGATCCAACCAGGGAAAATTTCAGAAGTCACGTAAATTTTCTCGATTACCAGTATTGTATTATCTCATGTTTGGATCTTTATCATGGCATTACGCCATACGTACTAGGAGATGAAAACATGCACTTGAAACGCTGTGAACAGTTGAAACTAGCTAATAGTGTCAAATTAAACACTTTGTTTAAAATAAATTGACTGACCAGCGGAAAAGATCAATAAAGCCAAATTTCTGTAGCAAACCGACAAAAGAACTTCATTGTTCTGCAAGGTGATTAATACTAATAACACATTTTAGCCTTCCATAATTATGAGAATGTATTTTAACTCACTTGATAGCTACCGGCCACAGAAATCCGTTCTGTTGCTATTTGATGCGAAAGCAGTAAACGAAGAGGAAACAGCAAAATTGCTAAACATAAACACGGTTCAGGAGGAAATTACCCACCTCCCAATTACAACTCAGATTGCTCTGCGCATCAGCCCCAGACTTACAATATTTCCGAACCGGGGCAATACTAGATAGTGCCCCTCTCACCCCCACGTCCTCCCCCGATCTTTTGAGATGGGACTTATCAAAAATATGTTCATTTTGTAGCACACATCTTTCTGAAGAGTCTGATACATAAAACATATATGTTCAAGGACATGTAAGACATGTTATTTGGTCTTAGGTATGACAAAGTGCAGCACCATGCTTCTTCACACAGTACAGGCCTATTACAAATGATTGAAGCGATTTCATAAATTCACTATAGCTCCATTCATTGACATATGGTCACGACACACTACAGATACGTAGAAAAAGTCATAAAGTTTTGTTCGGCTGAAGCCGCACTTCAGGTTTCTGCCGCCAGAGCACTCGAGAGCACAGTGAGACAAAATGGTGACAGGAGCCGAGAAAGCGTATGTCGTGCTTTAAATGCACTCACATCAGTCAGTCATAACAGTGCAACGACACTTCAGGACAAAGTTCAACAAAGATCCACCAACTGGCGATGGTATGCGCAGTTTAAAGCTTCTGGATGCATCTGTAAGGGGAAATCAACGGGTCGGCCTGCAGTGAGCGAAGAAACGGTTGAACGCGTGCAGGCAAGTTTCACGCGTAGCCCGCGGAAGACGACGAATAAAGCAAGCAGGGAGCTAAACGTACCACAGCCGACGGTTTGGAAAATATTACAGAAAAGGCTAAAGCAGAAGCCTTACGTTTACAATTGTTACAAGCCCTGACACCCGATGACAAAGTCAAACGCTTTGAATTTTCGGCGCGGTTTCTTAATGGTGAAGTGAACAGACACAATGTGCGAATCTGGGCGGTAGAGAATCCTCACGCATTCGTGCAGCAAATTCGCAATTCACCAAAAGTTAATGTGTTTTGTGCAATCTCGCGGTTTAAAGTTTACGGCCCCTTTTTCTTCTGCAAAAAAAACGTTACAGGACACGTGTATCTGGACATGCTGGAAAATTGGCTCATGCCACAACTGGAGACCGACAGCGCAGACTTCACCTTTCAACAGGATGGTGCTCCACCACACTTCCATCATGATGTTCGGCATTTCTTAAACAGGAGATTAGAAAGCCGATGGATCGGTCGTGGTGGAGATCATGATCAGCAATTCATGTCATGGCCTCCACGCTCTCCCGACTTAACCCCATGCGATTTCTTTCTGTGGGGTTAAGTGAAAGATTCAGTGTTTAAACATCCTCTACCAAGAAACGTGTCAGAACTGCGAGCTTGCATCAACGATGCTTTTGAAGTCATTGATGGGGACATGCTGCGCCGAGTGTGGGAGGAACTTGTTTATCGGCTTGATGTCTGCCGAATCACTAAAGGGGCACATATCGAACATTTGTGAATGCCTAAAAAAACTTTTTGAGTTTTTGTATGTGTGTGCAAAGCATTGTGAAAATATCTCAAATAATAAAGTTATTGTAGAGCTGTGAAATTGCTTCAATCATTTGTAATAACCCTGTATTATTCTATTGCACGTCACTGTATTTCTTTGTGTGGAATTCAAACATGTATATTTTATAATGGATGCCATCAAACTATATTCAGGACAGGTTTGACATCCAACCCCTCTTTAAAAAACCTCGCAATTAATACTGGATGGGATTATTTGTAACTGAGAGAACAATAACTCTTCAGAAAATTTGCACTCTTTATTACCTATTAGCTAATAACTTGCTGTTTTGTGTGACATAAAATTAAATATAGGATACATAAAATCCGTAAAGACAAGAAACAAGCAAGACAGTATACATTTCTTCAATCCTTAGGTCCTAGAAATTTTTTCTCTCTATCTTGCTACAGCTTTACATAGTGTGCTTTCCTCTCTGCGAAAGAAACTATTACCTCATCAAAGTTCGTCAAATGTTTTGCTACATGAAAAATCTAAATGTCTTTATCTAATACTGAAAAAGCTGTTAATACAAATAGCACCCATAACTGGTGTGGTTTCTCAGTCTCATTACATCTATTTTGTCACTGTCTGCTAGAAGACCCAAAATAGGCCTTTCTAATATTGCAGCCATTGTAACATACATCAAATTAATGAGACTGTTTTGGCACAAATGGTCTTTTCTATAACACGACAGAATATAATTCACGAAGTACCAATATCAAATGCCCCCCCCCCTCCCCCATCCGCCCATCCCCTAGATCCAGGCCTGCTGCTGGCAGCTTGGGCACACTAGTAAAATTTTTCCAGGTAGCATCTGGCTGTTTTCTGCTACTGCTTGTACAGCTAACAGCCACACTTTTGTATCCAGAAGGGGGAGAAGGTACTACTCATATGCAACTCAACAGCGCACGCGCAAGAACCTGTTCACAACTGCTCAAATGAATCTAAGGTGAACAGTTGTGACGTCGCACTCATCGGACGCAATTTGTTATGAAGCATTGCATAATTTTCCTAAAGCCTTTTACACACACTGCTGTTGGCAGACACTTGTATGAGTACTGTGTTTTGTTATTGTATAAGGTGCATTTACAACTTAAGTTTTATTTTTTGTTTTTTCTCTCATTCATTTTTTACTGCTGCAGTATTATTCTTCAGTAGCACAATACAGTAATATCCTTCGTTAGAGTATCGGTTCTTACCAGTCAAAATTAAAAAGTTCAGCTGAAAATTAAAACAATGAAAAATTCTCGGTATTCTAAAAAATTCCCGTGTTTTTCCCTGTTTTCTCCCGAATGAAAAAATTCCCAGGTTTTCCCAGATCTCCCGGTTGTCCCGGGTCGTACACACCCTGTACGTCCTCTCTACATCCCGAAGAAGCCTGTAATAGAAGTTCTATAATGCCCTTCATGCAACCCCTCCCTCCCCCTCCCCATACACATACTTGAAAAAACCAAATACTTTTTGTTGGGCAAATTTATATTTTATAGATCGAAATAAATATATAGCATGGCAAAACACATCAATATTAAAATTATAAGCTGGACTGGGACTCCAAACAACAGTACCTCATAGATCAACAGGGTGTTAAAAAAAAACACTAATAATGCATAGGTTGTTGTGTGGGAAGGCAAACTGATTGGTTTTCAAGAAGGAATTCATATCCAGAAATGCACGGCTTGGGCATGGAGGACATTGAACTCAGAGAACAAACAATTGTGACAGTTCAGATTTGTTTTATTGTCTGATTACAAAAGGTATGCAGCCCTTTAGCCATCTGTGTACTGTATATGGGTGACCAGAGCCCAAAACATTCCCGCTAATGTGTTACATTCCTTCACACAGCCCTTGTGCTCATCCTACTGCGGACTTTCTGTGGTGTGCCATGTTGTTGACAGCACCGCGATATGTACCAGTAATGGCTGCAGAAATGACCAACATGGCGGATTGCAAGGGGACAGTTGCTGCAAGATTGTATGTAGAACATTTTCCAAGCAGACATACCCCATGCCATTTCATGATTCCGAACATAGAGGGAGGCCTCAGAGAAATGGGAAAGTTGCACTTCTGCCTGAGGTGTGTACACTGTAAAGTAAAGCAGTAACGCTTGCTTGGTACTTGCAAATACTATATCCAGTACACTGTCCATCCTCTGGTAGGTGCTGAAATGTGATACAAGTTGTCCATGTTCCACTCTAACACTACAGTTGGTGGAGAATGCACTGAAAATGTTTGACGATTATTCAGCCACTAGCACTTGGCAGATGGCACAGGCACTGCACACAGGTAAAAGTGCCATGTGGCACATTGTCCATGAACAACGGCTCCATCCATACCATCTGCAGGAAGTCCAGGCATTACAGGAAGAGAACTGCCCATGATGGGTACAGTTTGTGCAGTGGTATTTACAATACATAATCCAGCCACAATTACCGAGCTTGGTGCTACTCATGAATGAATGCACATTTACTAGAGATGGCATATTATACAGTTGTGCAACATGCATGTTTGAGAGGACGAGAATCTGCAGGCAATTAAAAATCACCAACACAGGGTCGGTATTAACATCTGAGCCAGGATAATTGGTGACTGTAGCAATGGGCCATATCTATCGCCAAACACACTAACGGGACTGCTCTTCCTCACATTTATCAGAGATGTTTTGCGTACCCTATTGAATGTAGTGCCACTAGATGTTTGAGTGGACATGTAGTGGCGACAAGATGGAGATCCAGCACACACTGACGTCAAAGTGCAGAATCGCCTCTACGTTGCATATCCCAATTGATGGATTGGTAGAGGAGGACCAGTTCCATGGCCAGTACCGTTGCCAGAAATCACACCTCTCAACTATTTTCTGTGGGGTAGTATGAAGGGTGTGGTGTACGGCACACCTGGAACATCAGCAAAGGACCTTACTGCTCGACTCCATGCAGCAACTATAATAATTGAAAGATGACCACATGTATTGGCTCATGTGCTTTGAGGCTTAGCACTGCTGATGCAGGCTCTGCACTGACATAGAAGGTACACAATTCGAAGCCAATCTGTAGTGCAAACAGCACAATGTGCTACTCATGTTTAGTTTACTGATGTAAAGTGGAATGCACACTCATCTCAAACTTAAATGTTCTCCAGTGTCCGAGCTCTGCAATTCCATATACAGACTCCTCCTTGAAAGCTGATCAGTGCGCCTTCCCGCACAGCATATTAAGCTCTCTCTCTCTCTCTCTCTCTCTCTCTCTCTCTCTCTCTCTCTCTCTCCCTCCCCCCCCCCCCCCCGTGTCCCTTTCTCCTTGTCACCCAACCCTTTTTTTTTTTAGGGGGGGGGGGGGGGGGGCTTTATTTTGCAGCACAGTCAATCCTAGGAGGAAGGGTATGGCAGAGATCAGCTGAAAGTCACAGTAGATGGACTGTTTCCAAAATTTAACTTTCTTCCAGTAACGATGTGAGCACTGTTATGAAACTCCCTCATGGTTTAAAGCTTCCTACCACACCAAGAGATAAACTCTGACTTTTGCGTTAAATTACATGCTGAACTCACTGTGCAAGCTTTATGGCCAACTCATTTTGTCGTTTACAAAAAAGGATATTGTAAACTTTCAGGGCATCATCATCCGTAACACTTTTTTACTTCACGACAAAGAATTTCCTTGCAACCAGTTTACCTCACAAATTACTGAAACTTAATTATCATTGCAACTGTTTTTCCAATTTTTAAAACACACTGCAGATGATTAAAACACTCACTCATCACATTCTATTCATTAACAGGATGAATGTTTGTGAAGGTCACCCACTGGCTGGCATTTTGAAGCAAAATTCATATAATACTGAAAATCTCACGACTGATGCAATTTTCCTGAGAACCATTGCATATGGCTGCTGCAGAGTAGTATGCTGTGCTACAATGCAGTACAATACAGAAACTGCCACTCCCCCCTATTCAAAACATGACAACAAATTAGTTATTTGCCCTCATGCGAGTGATACAAGGGCAGACTAATTCATTTAGTCACTTATGCAGCAACAGCCCAGGGAAGAAACTTTAAGGAAGTTAAGAAATACCACACAGGTACATCAAGGAATGTCCAGTGAATTATAAGGTCAACCACAAGGGACCTAAAGCTGGCGGGAGACAGAGCTGATAATCCCTCTTAGGCTGCGTTCACAGTGTCACCGGCAATGGTCGTCAGACACAGTCGCCAAGGTCGCCTGAGAACGTTGCCCGACAGTGTAGTCATAGTGTGTCTGACCTCCTTCGTCAGTTTTGGCACAGTCAAGCAGGTTAGGTTAGAATCTGTTCTATGTTTGAAGTAGGTTCGATTTCAACCTCTTAAGAGTGAGCGGATAGCACCATGCCACTGTGCATGGATAAGAGTCTTGTGTAGTTGCTTCTGCTATTAAGACACCGAATGCATGTGAATGTGCTTTCCTGTCTCGTGAAGAACATGGCGAGTAATTTACACTGAGTCCTCTGTTATCAGAATAACAAGGCAAGTTTTATGAATATATGAGATGATGAGAGAAATGTTTTGTTAGATACTTGAGACAATTCATGGTGGTCTTGAAAAGCAAGTTATAAACACACTATTTCACTGTATTTATTTAAAGTTGTCCGTCTGCACATCAATTAACATTCAATGACTGCCACTTAGCACATGAGTAAAAAATGAGCATAAAATGTAGCATAAAATACTCATATAACCTAAAGCACTTGAAAGTGGAAATACATACCATACACCACATTAGCAAACTACTTATCAGAATGACTACCCTACAGGTACAAAACACCAGTAAGCAGTAATAATAATTTGTAGACAATCAATGACAACCTACCAAAAAAAGATCCAGCTATAAGCATATACAATACTCCACCCATTCTACTTGAACAAATTTTTTTTGAGGTTATAATCTACGCTTAAAATTTCTCTTAAACATTTTGCCTATTTGAGGTTTCAAATAAATCTGCAATTTCAGTCCATAGATTCTGAACTACATCCCAATTATGATATTTTCATCCTCAGGGTGCCACAAACTCATTCTTTCTTGGAGTAAACTTATCAGTTACTCATGCTCCATATTTCGCATGTGAGAACATCAGTCTATTTGACCAAAGAAAACAAACTGATCTGAATTTCGCCGACTGTCATCCAAAGTCTATACGTTTGGGAGATAAGATCAGCTTCAATAGTACGCATGTAGCAGCGTACTGATTTGAAATGATCGGCCATCTCTGGCCGATGTCGATCATCGGTAGTATCCACTGACATCGGAGCCACTGTGACCACAGCCTTACAAAACAGAAAAGTCACGGTTAAGATTATATTGTAAGCTGTGAATGTTCATATGTAGACAGTTATTAGGTGTGCTTGGGAGACTCAAACAAAAGTCCTACATTCTAAAGCTATACTAGTGTTTTGGCAATGAAAGAAGACCTGAGTGGGAAGTTTCTTCTCATGCTAGGCTGAATGATATTGCACTGGATAAGTTTAGCCATACTACCACAAAAGTCTTAAATAAAAACCACTGCAGGAGGTTTATCTTCTGGCTGAATAAACCTGTCAACATTAGATAATCAGCGGATGCAGAAAATGAATGGAGAACAGAATATAAAAACTTGATACAAGTAACGTATCCTATGCTTGAATACTCTTGCAAAGGAATAACTTAGATTAATTAAGGATGACATCTTTTACAGAGTGGTAAGGAGACCAACAATTGTGGCCACTGACAAATGCAGAAGCATCTTTGGTAGAGTATGGATACAGGCACCCAACATGTTTGTAAGATTTGATTTACACGTGTATGAAAGAAATTCAAAAGAATGGTATGCAACAAGAATGTAACTAGTAGATTAATGTGTAATACATATAGTGTTCCTTCAACAATTCAAAGTGTGTAAGGAAATAAATTTTATGCCATACAATCTAAGACACTCACTGGGCAACTCAGGAGGCTGCGGGGGTTGATGAGGTTGTTGGGGGGGAACAAGACCCATTGCGCCAGGGGGGACTGCCACTGCCCCTGGAGGCCCCACTTGACCAGGGGCACCCGGTGGAGGGCCAGGTGGAGGAGCTGAAACAAAAACCACAAATAAATTTGAAAGAACACACACAAATAAATTTACATTGCACAATAATAAATACTTTATTTTAGAATACAAGATGCTTACAGGAAAGACTCCTAATTTATAACAGCTCAGTGCTAACACACATTGAACTGTGGAACATTTTACAAGAATAAATATTTGAACTTGTTAATGTAAGAAACAGAGGGGCTTGACGGACAAAAGATGTCAAAATCACAAATATGCAGTTTTTTTAGGATATGTGGTTTTAGGAGTCTGCTTCTGCAATAAAAATAATTTTCTCCACAATGAGTGAAAAATATTCACTGCTACTGCTGTCTTTTAATGGCTATAAAGCAGAAAAACATCTATACATTAGAGATTGGCGGTACAGTTAATGTCCTCCACCTGTGTGCGTTGAAAGGTTTGTTGCAACAGCAATTACAATGTCAGAGGAATGAGTGTGTTTTCTTTCTCTTTGTACCTACCTCCTCTGATTCTTACATGTGCAAAACCATTACAACTGCAAATTGTCAGTGTGTCTTTGTCAGCATATCCAAAAAGTAAAAACACGTTTTCACAACTCACAATTTGCTTTAAATGATGTAAAAAAGCCATAAACCTACCTCTATCTAGTAAGTTTCACATGCACCTCTAGCGTTTTTTTTTTTTTTTAATTTAGTAAATGGCTTTAGGTGTCAATTGTATCTAGTCAGTTCAATAATTTTGTTGAAATGCTAATATATTGAAGAAAATGAGGGCCTGTAATGGGCAGTGGTTACATTTGTAGCCACTGTGTTCCCATAAGTTGGCTACTGTGTCCCTAGTTCATTATCTTTGACTGTTATGGAGAGAGATGTTTTTATATCTGTGGATAGTCAGTGGCTGCCTGTTGTTCAGTACATACATTTTAAATCATAATTTACTCTTTTTTACAGGAGAATTTTTCATCTACAATTTTTTATTGTGTGCTTTGAACATTTATTATTATAATGTTACTGTTGAAACAGTGATATCTGGGAACTATTTTGTATAAACCGACTGTTTACAAACATACACATTTGTGGACACAGTGCAATAGGTAACATAACCTGAAATACAACGTAACCACAAGTGTCTCAATTATAAAATACCGTTTTTGTCATTTTGTTACTTCCATTTATTTTACATTTTCTCTTTCAACATTATCAAAAATGAATCAAAGGAAAACATTGAGCCCAGAGGAAATTTTACTCATTTTAGATTCTACTGATGCCAACCGATCTGATTTGGACGTAATTACAAGTGATGAAGACAGTCATATTCCTGATTACGATTCTGATGATGATAGTGTTGTTGGTGATAACATTGTTGCTAGTGGTGATTTAGCTGTTGATAGTGTAATTCAGTCAATAACAGTGCAGACCAATAGTGCAACTACAAGTACAAGTTCCACAGTTTCAAATTCTCCTCCCCGTATTATACGATATCCAAACAAGTACAATTACTTCGTTGGTAACTTTCCTGCATTCTGTGGCATTTACAAAAGTAATAGTGATCCTTCAGTAGAAAAGACACCATATTTTTACGACTGCAATATAATTTACTCCTGAAGCACTGGACATGATAGTTCGGGAGACAACACAGTATGCTTTTTCAAATGGTGAATGCAATTTCTCTGTCTCAGTAATTTAAATTCATTGCTTCTTAGCGATTAATTTGATTATGACATACATAAAGTACCCAAACTATCTTATTTACTGGTCAAGTAACCCAGCTTTGAGAATGGATCTTATTGCTGACATTATGTCACTACAGAGATTTGAGAAAATAAAAACATATTTACATTTTGTGGACAATGACGAAATCCCTGAAAACAACACTGACATGTTTGTGAAGGTGAAACACATTTTGGACATACTGAAAGAGCCATTTTCAGGGGCAGTATCTCCTACTGAATATCAAACTACAGATGAAATGATTATCCCCTTCAAGGGTAGAAGTATATGAAGTCTAAATCCTAAAAGTGGGGATTCAAAGCAGGGGTACACTCTAGCTCAAATGGATACATGACGTTTTTTGAGATGTACCAAGGGAAAAGGCAGGAACAGAATAACACACTGAGCCCTAACTTTGGTCCTATTGGGAACACTGTCGTAAGATTGTGCCAGGGGCTAGAAGGAAAGAATCACAAGATCATTTTTGACAATTTATTCACAACAATCCCACTGTTTTTGTATCTGAAGCAAAAGAAAATTCATGTATTGGGAACCATAAGGTCAAACAGACTGAAGGGTGCACAGAGTAAATTGACCAACAGCAAAGATCTAATGAAATCAGGTCGAGGTTCGATGTCTATTGCTACTTCTAATGACAATATTACAGTTGTGCAGTGGGTGGATAGAAACACTGTCCACATGGTATCTACCTTCGCTGGAGGGACACCAACTGATACTCTGATACTGTCAAAAGATGGGACGCGAAGAACCATGCTTGCATAGATACAGAGAGGTCATATGCTGTAGCATGCTACAACAAATTCATTGGCGGAGTAGACATGACAGACCGGATGGTTGCACACTACCCTCACACAATTAAGAGCATGAAGTTTTATTTGAGAATATTTTTTCCACTTTTATAATGTTGCACTAGTAAATGCATGCATTCATTACAAAAGAGACACTGAAAGAAACATTTATTTTGTGGAATTCAAGGCATCAGTTGCTACAGCAGTTATAGACTTCAGAAGCCTGCAAAGGAAGCGTGGCAGACCATCAAACACCCCTGACAACGCTCACTTGAAGAAACGGCAATGCACTGGATGTTCTGTACATATAAGACTGGATGGAATTGGCCATTACCCTGAAAAAAGGAATGTAAGAATCCTCCTAGGTGCAAAGTTAAAACTGCAAAAGAAGAACAAGATACATTTGGAAAAAATGCAAGTTTCCTGTTTGCCCAGAACGTATGGAGTTCTGATGTGAAAAATTTCTTGTTACTTGAATTTTTCCACTATTTATCACATTTTTTGGTTTCTTTAGGTTTTCACCACATTTGCTATTATGTAAAATGCTATTCACCATGTACACAAATGTGGCCATTTCCTATTTTGATTGTTGTACAGTAAATTGAAGCATTTGTTGAAAAAATATATTTGTAATGACTTCCTTACATCTCAAATATAGTGTTAAAAATAATTGTCAAAATCGAAATTATTAAAAAAAATTGTCCCTGAAGAGTTTAAGCACTACTGACTGAATTAGATTTGATGGAAACATGATCTGACTGGTATACTACAAGAAGGTTAAGATAATTCAATGCTGTACAAATAGGCAGTTTCAGCACACCTGAGAAGTATAGTGCAGATTTTTGAGAATGTTAAGAATTTCCTAAAAAGTCGTGTGAATTGTCACACCTGCCACTTCAAGGTAAAGTTTCTTGTACATGATAGTAAGAGCATCTGAACAAATCAACATTATTGACTGATCAAAAAAAGTTGCAGACTTACCTCGTAATTGGCATAAAAGAACTGTATAAAGACTAAGCTTAATTATCATCTCATACATTTGAATCTTTTCAAAATATTCTTGTTTATGTCCTATAGGGTTAGTAGTGCACACATCATTCCAAACACAGGATACAAGGACCCAAATCACTCATTTAATTGCTCTGATTTCAAGACACCAGAATAATGATGAAGTACACAAGTGATGAACTGAGCAATTTGCTTTTGATTTGCAGTAGGATACAACATAATTCAGCTGCTATTAAGACAAAGTATACTGTCTATTCTCCTGGCAGCCTACATCCCATGCCTAGAACTTGAAGCAATAAATACCTGCAGAATACTAGCAGCTATGCACCTCTAAAGGTCAACACTGACTGGCCACAATGCCGTAGGATAGCCCTAATGGAGGAGGCATTTTGACAAGTTGTGGAATGTTCACCAGTTATAAATACTCAAATATTAGCTGCCTGTCATCAAATGCATCAGTCATCCTTGTGGACAACAGTAAATGAACAATTAGAGCCCTACCGCACTGCGACACCACAGCAGGTCTGCTGGCCAGTCTGCTGGCAGTGCTCTGGTCTGCAGTACAAGACACCAGCAAAGATGTGAGAGGAATGCCCTCAGTCTGAGCTCAGTTGAAGAGCTAGTAGCTTTGTGTGAAAGTTCAAAATAAAAAGAGAATGCAGGAAAAGAAGTTCTGGATACTTCCCTTCACTGCTGATCATAACAAACAGGTTATTTCACACACTGTACGTTGATTTTTAAGAAATTACAATGTTAAATTTGTCAGTTTCATGAGAATGTCAGTAGAGTCAATTGATGAGTTAGTGGAGATCTGCCGAGATCAACTGAAGAAAAAGGACACTCTCTTAAGGAAAGTAATCTCACCAGAAGAAAAGACTTTCATGGCCTGTCTACTCAGTAGCTATTTTTGTTGTCTGCAGCAGTATTTACAGTTTTAGTTGTAAGTGTGAAGTACACCCAGAAGTGATTTTTTTCAGTTTTATTTAAAAAGTACTTTATTACTATAAATTCAGTTTACAAATAAATTCTGTTTACAAATGTTTTAGACATAATGTAGGAAACCTGCCTCACCTGTTTACCTATTTCATTTCTTCAAATAATTGTAGGGTGTCTGATGTAGCGGACACTTCAGCATCGCCTACTGCAGCAGGAGATGTAGGTGTGCTATGTCAGTATGGAATTAGGTTTTGATGAAAACCTCCCTATGCCAGTTAGTAAAATGTTCTTTCTTTGTGGTGTAAAGTAGTTGTGATTGGAATGGAGCATCAGGAACAGGCTGTGACTGAGGATCGATCATTTCCATGATCTGCAGCTGGCCATAGTGCCAAAACAGTGTTGCCATAATGTGACTCTAATGTGGAGGGGCTTATTCTTCGAACTGGGCTTCATTATCTCTCATAATTCCCAACACTATTTTTCCAGTTCACATTTTTAATAGCCCAGAGATATGGTGTCCCACATAAATATATACAAAAAGAAAAGTTATATTTGTATCTGTTAATATTATTTGATTTTATGCATTTGGTGAAATTTAACTGCAATATTAATGTCAATGTCATAAGTATTTATGTAACATTCGTGTTATTATCAGGGCACTTATTACATGGCATTTCCTTCTGGTGTTTGCTTTCTGTAGCTCGGCAAAATTAATCTTTTGCTTCCCGCTGCTACGTTCCTCGAAGGCTATACCTCCAAAAGAAATTCAGATTCCTTGCAGTACAACGTTCAGAAGCTGTCTATGCAATTACGCCTCTCTAGACTGGAATCCGGTACTATTGTCTGTACAAAGGAAACCTCAAAAAGGAGTTTGGTTGATTGATTCAGGGGAGGGGACCAAACAACGAGGTCATCAGTCCCATCAGATTAGGGAAGGATGGGGAAGAAATTTGGTCGTGCCATTTCAATGGAATCATCCCGGAATTTGCCTGAAGCAATTTACGGAAATCATGGAAAACCTAAATCAGGACGGCCGGACGCGAGTTTGAACCGTCATCCTCCCAAATCCGAGTCCAGTGTGTTAACCACTGAGCCATCTTGCTCAGTCAAAAAGAAGGAAAATACTTTTGTGATGAACAAAAATTCTCCCAGAAATGTTCTGATCAGGTAAAGACTCGTGGATTTTCTTCCAAGTCCATCTGTCCGAATGTCTATTCTGATATGCAACAGGTCAGGATTCGTACACACATAGAATCACTTGAAATAAACTCATAGTTACCTTTCCAAATTAAACAATGAGTCTTTTTCCATACTCTTCTTATTTATCACAAATTAGATTTTGTCTATAACTTTTTTCAACTTTATCAATTGTTAACTATTAGAATTTCAAAAATTCTCAATATGGCTGACTTCCAACAGCACATTCCATCTGTGTTAGTTCGTTTATTCATTGCTTATTTGCAAGTCCAGAGAAAAGCATTATGCAACACAGAAGGCATAGGTTCTCTCTCTGTCACATATTGGAGATCATCTATTATGTAAAATTTTTTGTTTATAGTTATGTGACTTGTGCGTTACTATATACCTGCTGTATTGTTTGAACTTTCCCCTGGTGTACCAAAGATTTCATTCATTGTAATGTAAACAAACACACACACCAGACAGATAAAAGATTCAGTGTAAAAGCTATCCATAGCGCTCATGTGGACAGAGAAAACTCGGTAGGGGTGAGCGGGAAGTGACGCACAGCAGCTCTGCTAGTGTCCTGGTACAGGAGCAGCCATAAGCCACCACGTATTCTACTGGCAGGGCTGGCAAGGCCTGTTGGCAGAACATCGTGGCAGCCACTCTTCCTACAACACTGCAACACCCACATACACGCCCAGTGTGTCAGGCACAGTCACATCACATGCTTCTGTCTGATGTCTCTGCCAGCAGACCTGCCATGGCATCCCAGTGTGACAGGGCCCTTAATGTGTACCTACACTGGAGGAAAACTCATATCTCAGTTTGGAGTGTCGTAACAAAGTCTGTGACTGACTGCTGAATCGGAAGTTACACAGTCACAACTTTTCACCAGAGTACAAGCAACGGATGAACAACATTTGGTCACCCAACATCACATGCTGTCTTAGAGGCCTTTCCTTGGAGGAGTTCTCCATCTAAGTTTGACCAGGTGGTGGCCTACTTGGATCATTTGAACTGCCTGAAAAAATGAGAGATGGCAACTAGGAGCAGTTTCTTTGTACCGGTTTTCCTGAATTTTTGTATGATGTCCCACTCACAATGTGACACCTTTCAGCTGCTTCTTAATGGAACCACGGTACAATATGAATATGTGGTGGCTCTCTGTTTGAATTAACTTTATCCCTTAAGGTTACAGTAAGACAGCAAGTTGCTTCAGACATTGTTGGAAGAAAAACAAATCATTATTGCTCTGGGAGAGGGTTGTAAAACCCCAAACAAATAAATGAGATACTACTACTGTCCGATTTATAAACAGATAGGAGTAACTGTAAGGTTCCTTCTGAGAAATTGATGTGACACATTTTCTGAAGTAAAATGAGAATCTGTTACATTCTGAGTGGTCTGCTTTGAAGGTAGTTGTCCGTGAAAATTTTAAATGTGGTTATTGTTGTTGTGGTCTTCAGTCAGAAGACTTATTTGATGCAGCTCTCCATTCTATTCCATCCTGTGAAAGCCCCTTCATCTCCAAATTAACAACTGCGACCTACCTATATCTATTTGAACCTGCTTATAGTATTCATCTCTTGGTCTCCCTCTTAGTTTTTACTCCTCAAACTTCCCTCCAATTCTAAACTGATGATCTCTTGCTGTTTCCTATCAACCAAACCCTTCTTTTAGTCAAGCTGTGCCACAATTTTTTTTATCTCCCCAATTATCTTCTGTACCTCCTCATTACTTACATTATTTATCCATCTAATATTTGCCAATCTTCTGTAGCACCCAAATTCAAAAGCTTCTATTCTCGTCTTGTCTGAACTGTTTACCCTCCATATTTTACTTTATACTAGGCTACATTCGAGAAAAGTACCTTAAAAAAAGACTTCCTAATAGTTCAATTTATATTCGATGTTAACAAATTTCTTTTCTTCAGAAATGCATTTCTTTCCAGGGAAAGTCTACAGTTTATATATTCTCTGCATCGGCAACCACCACTTATTTTACTGCCCAAATAGCAAATCTCACCTCCTACTTTCACTATAATTGGAATTATTACATTCTTCTTGAAGTCTGAGGCTATTTCGCCTGTCTCATACATCTTGCATACCAGGGGGAATAGTTTTGCCATGGCTAGCTCTTCCAAAGATATCAGTACTTCTGACAGAATGTCATCTACTCCAGAGGCCCTATTTCGAATTGTGTCTTTCATTGGTCTATCAAATTACTGTGAGTATAATGTGCTATTTTGTGAATTTTTCTCTTAGTCAAGCTTCATTGCCGGAATAAGACTTGGAAGTTTTTGTTGGCTAGCTCTGAAGGAGGACAGTGTTTAAAAACTCACAGTATTTCCCATCTTGTTTACGATCTACTCATCAATCAAAACCTCAAGTATGCAGCGAGCGGTTACTGGTCATTTTACGTCAAGTGACCCGAGGATCCCCACTTGACTCTCTTCAGTTGATGAAAGTAAATGAAGATAGAACCTTCTTACAATGACAAAAAGAGCCAGGTTGGCCTGATCATTTAGCTTGAGTGGACAAAAAACTGGTTAATGAACAGGAAAGGGTGCACCTCAGAATTATTGAAGGAGTAAAGCAATTTTTCCACGCCAACTCCTTCAACATCATCTTATGAACCTTTACAAGACATCTCATCTACTCCTTCCAGTGAAAATGACATACATTTACAAGAAGATTTTAATCAAGAGCATACAACTTGGCACCTGTAAAACAACTACATGGAAAAATTTCATTACTCCAAAATTGGTAACAATGATAGGTAGGTACCAGTTTAGTATGAAAGATTCAGTGTTTATTCTTGAAATTACCATTCAGACACTTGGATATGACACTGATGAACTTCCTATAGGGTCAACGTAGATGTTCCCTACAAACATTGGTAAAGTTTCACTATCTCTAATTCAATACTTCTGTAGATACAGACATTTGTTTGAACCAGAGTGGAGCTATCAACAGTATACCCTCAAGTTTTCACCAACTTTAATGTCTCCAGCAATATTTTCTTGAAAGAAACAAAATTAGACCATCTTGTACAGCTTTTTGCACTCTCATAAAAAAAATATTTCCTGAGAAATTTTAATATGGATAATTTGAAGCAAAAAAAGACGCTCAAATTGTGTTGCGTTCAGCTTTTCATATTTCCAAAGGTAATTAGGATAAACCTGAAACTTTGCACATACGAGGGTCACTCCAAAAGAAATGCACAGTATTTTCTTAAAATCCATCTTTTATTCTACATGTTTGAAACTCTAGAATTTTCCAAATCTATTAAAAACTGTGGTAAAAATTGAGATAATTAACCACAAAATTTGATATTTTTCTAAACATAAAGTTTAAAACGTAACAGCTCATTGAATTTTTCATAAATTAAATAGATTCTAGAGTTTCAGACATCCGTAAGTATGGTTTGTATGCTGTGCAAAATTCATCAAACAGTCTCTCTTACTTATGAAGAAAAGTGTACCTATAGCAACAAATGCAGCAAAGTGAAAAAATTATGAAATTTCACACGTAAAAAAAAAATATTTTGTTATGTTTTTGAATTTCCGCTGCTACGAGTGTGAATCCTGAATCCTTCCTGGTCATTCTGAGAAAGTCTTATGAATTTACTTGTAAAAGTATAGACAGTGGAAATTAAAATGTCCTGTGGTGCCTCTCCTGCTCCAAGTCGGCCCGTTTGACGTCCTACCCCCCTTAAAACTTTGGCATACCCCTCAGATACATCTTCACTTAGGACCACCCTCTGATACTATAATGCAGCACTGCTTTATTTCTGCTAATTTAAGTATTGTAGGCTGGTTTCACTAAGAAGAATGACTGATTGCTCACAGTCAGCAAAAACACTAAAGAGTGGTTTCAGTTAAAAGGATGAGTATGTGGTTCAACTGACCAAAAAACTACTGACTGTTTTCACTTGAAAAGAAAGAATGACTAATTCAGTCAATATGCAAAGCTATAATGGTGTTGAATCTTGTTCCCACCAACAGCTTTCACTTGAGAAATATAAATTAATAATAATCCAACATACAGGTAAAACTACAAACAACTGACACAATTGTTTTCATTCGGTTGCTTCCACATACTCATTTGACTCAAAAGAATGCGTGACTAATTCAACTGATATGTACAACTCCAACCGAACGAGTCAATTGTTTCCCAAAAACTGAATGAATCAATGGTTTTCATTTCAGTTAGTCCCAACACTTAGTTGTAACTGTTCACAGGGATAGCAAACTGTTGCCTGGTTTAGATGACTGGAGATAAAGAGATTATCATCTTTCAACAGTTATTTCATATGGAAATAAAGAACAACTTATTACTATGCCTAGGTTGGAAAGCTCTTTCGGATGCAAACTGTTCCAGGCTATTTGGACCCCAATCGAAGACTCAAATCTTGAAGTCAATAGTGCAAAATCTTTCTTGTGATACTACAACTTCAAATACAGGTTATATCAACAGTGCCCATATGCTTCTTATTTTTGCTTGCCACCATCATGTATATGACAGTGTCAGAAAGCGCGTTCAAAATAAAAATCACTCAACTGACAGCAAATCCTAATATCCCACTCTTCGAAATGTTCTGAGATAACAGGTAAAGTGTCAATCCATATAAAAATACAGTGCTGTAAAGAGAAGCTCGCACTGCACCTGGCTGATACTGAGACTTACAACCTCCTTGAGTTTTACCAAACTGAGTTGACAAAAGAAACAGACAGAGACAACTATTGAGAGTTGAGAGAGCTTTCTGTAATATTTTTAAGTGGGAGGAACACATAGGCTAAGCTGTGGGTACAGCAGTTAGCAAGCTTCAATTTGTTGATAGAATATTAGGGAAATGCAATCAGCCTACAAAGGAGATTGCTTAAAAATCACTCGTACGACCCATCCTAGAATATTGCTCAAGTGTGTGGAATCCATACCAAATATGACTGGCAGAGGATACTGAATGTATACAGAGAACAGCAGCACAAACAATCACAGGTTTCTTTGACCAAGATGCTGCAAGAATGGAACTGCCATTCTCTTTAAGATAAGACGGAAACTATTCCAAGAAAGTCTTCTAATGAAGTTTCAAAAACTGGCTTTAAATGATAACTCTAGGAACATATTATAACCCTCTACATATTGCTCCCAGAGGAATTGTGGAGTATACATGTAGATGCAGATACACAGAGAAAATTTAAGATTTGACCGCCAGATGCAATGCACCTACCTTGATGGATGGTGAGAGCTATCTATTTCCTAAAAATATTTCAGCACTTATTGTGTTTGACTGATGAAGTTTCTTTCTTGCTATTGTCTGACGATGATGTGGATCAAGGAACTAAAGTAAAAATGGTTGAAAATTTAATGAAAGATAATTTATTAGCTCATGATAAGTGTTACATCCCATCTAAGGAAGAACATTGCAGCCCATTGCATGGTAAGTTAAATAAGTAAATACATAAGCTGTTTCTTTAGTTTTCTATTTACTTCACGATTCTGTTAACTGACTTTCTCGTTATTAACTCAGAGAAAAACATCTACAGCTTCATTTCAGTCAGAAGCCTATCATTGTCCCATTATCCTAAAATTTATGACAGTTTTCTCCACAAATGTCGTACTTTGTGGTCAAATAATGTTTTGTTACAAGAAACCAGAAAGAAAGCTTCAATGCTGAGAGTAGTGGATGATACAAGCTAAAAAAAAGAGTGATCAAGTTGATGCACGACTTTCATGGTTTAATCATAACTGAGGAGGAGCAAAAGAAATTTTTACTATGTTGTATACAAGAATACTGGAAGATTTATCCTGACTGCAAAATGCAAACTTTAAAAAAGTTAAGGAATAATGTTTTTACCTGCTAAACAGTAAATAAACATAATTTGGGCATACTGGTGTTTTTTGCCCAGCAATACCTCATATTTACTCAGCACAAATTTTCATATCTCACGTTTAGCATTGAGTCAACACTCATTATCATAATTAAATCACAATATTCATTATGCAAGTTCCTAATGTCCTACAGAATGCATGTATGCAATATATGCATATGTGATTTCACAAAAAAGTGTGTTCTCCCTTTGTCTTGAGGCATCTTAGTGTACACGTATGTCTTACAGGAAGCCATGCCAAATTACAGCTTAATAAAATAGTATAGTGGAGCCACTAGGCATACTTTTATAAAGGCAGTTTTTCCATGTCACAATAGATACAAATAAAGCTCCCAGTTTGATTTAATATTAAAAGATAGTCCTAGGTTTCTTAATTCGTTCACACACTGTGTGAGCGTGGATCGGCCACCGACAATTTGTTCTGGGTTCATATTTACAGTTGATGAGTGTTGTCTTACTCTACGCTGCTATGACTGATGACAGCCATTGCACAAAATAACCTGATTATTCCCTACCCCGGTGAAATGCATCACTTTTGAGCTGATAAAGAGCATTTTACAATCTCTGACTGTCTTTTAATATTAATCATAATAGGAGGCTGCTATACCACCACACCACAACGGATTGAAATAAAGTTTGCTTCATTGTTGCTCATTGTCTAAGGTAGCTTCCATGCTGACACTTGATGCATCTGCTCAACTTCTTAGTAGTACATACAACAAAGACCAAAAAAAGTCGAATATGGGAAAAACATGTAGTTGCAAATATTTGTACAGTGGTAGAGGAAAGTGTCATGAAGAGCATATAAAAAATCTGCACCAGCAGGATGTTAGCATAAGGGGGAGGGGGATGTTAAATGTAACTTTATGTTTTTCTTGAATAACTCAAAGCTATAGCTTATAGCGACAATTGTTTACCAGCACAAAGTTAAACAACATTACATGTCCTACAAACATGTCATATTCTCTTTATCTGTAGCATTAATATTTTCCATGTTGGATCAGGCGGAAAAATTGCAGATTATTAAAAATAAGTGTTCCAATGGTAAAAAATTACTCTTTTCTGTGAAGTGGGTTAAGAACAAATATTAAATATGTACCACGCCTAAGTACATTAGAGCCATATTTAGGGGTAAATTGTGCACTGTGTATGTAACGGGGTGGAGAGGTGGGGGTGAGAGTGGAGAGTAGAAACCCAAGGCATGGTAGGTCGTCGACTTCCGAGTATGCAATTCCTTCCTTCGTAGGTCTTGAAACTGAAGAGCGAACAAGCGATTCTTCACCCTTCCTACCCCACTAGATCATAAGAAACAACTACAGCCTGTTTACAAAGTTAAATTAACCCTCCACTGTGCGCCTTATCAATCATTGATGACACAATGTGCAGTCATGGGGGTTGTCAATTTCTGTCAAAGTTTGTTACCACAACATGGAATACAGATATGGGTTACTAATAATACCAATGCAAAATATGCATATCGACAGAATTCTGTCGGTAGACAAAATAACTTCACCGAGCTCGTGTTTGTATAGTGGAGTTATTTCCAGTACTTATTTGTTGTTGTCAAGTGAGCTATTATGTAAAAATGTTCAACAGTTGGAGCTGCCAAATGTATACCACAGTGAAGAGCCGAATCCAAGTATAACATGCAGACAATAGGTGTTTGACAATGTCAGTTTCATTGCCTCCCCTATAAATGGATGGATTAAATTTCATAGCTTGAGGGATATTCACTCAACAGAGAAAAGTCCGCAGGACCTGACGGGATACCAATTTGATTCTACGCAGAGTACGCGAAAGAACTTGCCCCCCTTCTAACAGAGATGTACCGCAAGTCTCTAGAGGAATGGAAGGTTCCAAATGATTGGAAAAGAGCACAGGTAGCCTCAGTCCTCAAGAAGGGTCATCGAGCAGATGCACAAAACTATAGACCTATATCTCTGACATTGATCTGTTGTAGAATTTTAGAACATGTTTTTTTGCTCGCGTATCATGTCATTTCTGGAAACCCGGAATCTACTCTGTAGGAATCAACACGGATTCCAGAAACAGCAATCGTGTGAGACCCAACTCGCTTTATTTGTTCATGAGACCCAGAAAATATTAGATACAGGCTCCCAGGTAGATGCCATTTTCCTTGACTTCCAGAAAGCATTCGATACAGTTCCGCACTGTCGCCTGATAAAGTAAGAGCCTACGGAATATCAGACCAGCTGTGTGGATGGATTGAAGAGTTTGTAGCAAACAGAACACAGCATGTTGTTCTCAATGGAGAGACGTCTACAGACGTTAAAGTAACATCTAGCATGCTACAAGGGGAATGTTATGGGACCACTGTTTTTCACAATATATATAAATGACCTAGTAGATAGTGTCGGAAGTTCCATGCGGCTTTTCGCGGATGATGCTGCAGTATACAGAGAAGTTGCAGCATTAGAAAAGTGTACCGAAATGCAGGAAGATCTGCATCGGATAGGCACTTGGTGCAGGGAGTGGCAACTGACCCTTAACATAGACAACTGTAATGTATTGCGAATACATAGAAAGAAGGATCCTTTATTGTATGATTATGTGATATCGGAACAAACACTGGAAGCAGTTACTTCTGTAAAATATCTGGGAGTAAGTGTGCGGAACGATTTGAAGTGGAATGGTCATATAAAATTAATTGTTGGTAAGGTGGGTACCAGGTTGAGATTCATTGGGAGAGTCCTTAGAAAATGTAGTCCATCAACAAAGGAGGTGCCTTACAAAACACTGGTTCGACCTATACTTGAGTACTGCTCATCAGTGTGGGATCCGTACCAGATCGGGTTGACGGAGGAGATAGAGAAGATCCAAAGAGGAGCGGCGCGTTCCGTCACAGGGTTATTTGGTTATCGTGATAGCGTTACGGAGATGTTTAACAAACTCAAGTGGCAGACTCTGCAAGAGAGGCGTTCTGCATCGCGGTGTAGCTTGCTTGCCAGGTTTCGAGAGGGTGCGTTTGTGGATGAGGTATCGAATATATTGCTACTCCCTACTTATACCTCTCGAGGAGGTCACAAATGTAAAATGAGAGAGATTCGAGCGCACACGGAGACTTTCCGACAGTCGTTCTTCCCGCGAACCATACGCGACTGGAACAGAAAAGGGAGGTAATGACAGTGGCAGGTAAAGTGCCCTCCGCCACACACCATTGGGTGGCTTGCGGAGTATAAATGTGGATGTAGATGTATATATGAAACACATCAGCCCTGCTTCAGCTCTCCAACCATCTGAAAAGGCACAGAAGACGCTTAAATCGTCTTCCTCTACAACAAAAGTACTTTATCATATTTCAACATCTATCAAGTTGTGTATTGCAGCAGATCACTGTTCTAGATTTGAACACAATCAGTCCTATTCCATCACTCATATTCACACCAGCCTTGGAAGATCTAATGTGGTAAGTAGCTACACTCAGTTCATCCCTTTCTACAAGTGCCAGCAATTCCTTAAAGGGAGAATTTATACTATCTACTGGCCATTCATTAATTCACCATCCCATGACTATCTATTACACAGCTTTACACGACACTGTCAACGATAGACAGCAGCAACGTGTCACATTTAATAATCCATTCCCTTTCCCACCAATACTACAAGAATCACTAACATCATCTCACAAATTATACAGCTCTCAGCCACAGTTTATAGGAACGTATTTTATATAGAAGCTCACTTGACACCTGCAAATAAATATTCATTTGATACATTGAAATAACTCCACTGTATAAACCGAAGCTCAATGAGGTTACTTTGTCTACTGACATAAGACGACTGGACAGAAAACTGCTGTACAGGTTGACAAGAATCAATATTTCCTTTATCAATGTAGAACAGTTTGCAGAAATTTATGTAAATTCTGTCCACATGTGTTTCTTGCATTATTATTGTTAGTAACTCATATGCGCATTCCATGTAATGTTAATGCACTTTGTGGAAAACAAACTTCTCCTGGGCATGTCTGAATACTGCATAGTCAGTGATTCATCTGACACCATTTGCAACTCTTAAAGGTTTCAATGAAGTAAAAGAATTTTCAGCACAACAGCAAATATTACTGAATTGAACAAGTGGAATATGTCTTGTTGAAAATGTCCAAATATGCTTTCATCACAAAGCAATGCTTTGGATAATGTGAACTTCTACAGGGTATATACGCAGACAAGGAAAAAAAAATTGCCGGATTTCCTGGTTAAAAATATACTTTCTCCTGGGTGAACACACACGTTTCCGTGTTAAGTGACAGTATATTTTCCCTTATCAATCCTTTGAGTGGTTATGGTTTTATACACGGGCGTAGAACTTCCCGGCACTTAAGAAAATGAAACACAGGGAAAAAGACACGTTTTGGAAATATCTTTGATGTGCAGCAACATGTACACTTCGTATTTTTGTATTATGAAAGTATACATTGGAATTCCACCAAACACCGCAAGTTACTTTACGAATCATTGAAATCGAGATAGCGATGCACGTTTGTAAGCTAGTCATAGCTCATGTCATGTGATCTCGCCAGCCGATGGCAGAGGATATTCAGAGTATAGGACACGTGATGTAGTCAGCCAACAGCAACATCACAGTTAAGTAGCACGAACACGCAAACAGGGAAAGGTAATAGTTTAAATTAATATACATAGCGTTGCTACAATAAAATCAAAGCTTTCACATATAATATCGGTCTCTAAGGTTAATAAGCTGCAAGAGAAGCTAAGCTTTTGCATATGGTGTTGACCTTTTTTGCGCGTGTTACACTTTAAAGATATACGTCACAAATGTGCCAGTAAAATTTTTAATAATGACATAAATGTCTGATCTTCAGGGTTCGAAATTCTTCGAAATGGCTCATCATCAATGAGTTGATTTTTAAACGAGAGTCAAATGCTCAGTGATTTAATAAATTCATGGTACATTCTCGCACATAGTTCAACTTACGTAAAAGGATATTTACTTTGAAAGTAAAGCTTTTCAAACCACCATTTGCAATATTTTCCCGCAACCAGTTAGAAATAGGTTCATTTCAGCAGCTGCCAAAGAGCGCAGATAACAGGCGACACCGCGCTTGCGCAGCTGTCGTGACGTAGGAAACACGTATGTCCGTACATTTAAAATGTTAAAAGAACATATATTATGTCATAAAAGAAACAAGACATCACAGGATACTTCAAGAGCATCAGAATTTTGTGAAACATACTAAAATGTGCACATTTAAAGTGCATACTTAAGTGCACATTTGTATGTCCAGATTCCAAACGAAGTAGACCTCGACCTGATATTAAGCTTTTCAGTGTGGTTTTCGGCATGTAAATTTTCTTGGAGACCAGTACTGTACTATATCATGTTTGGTTCTTTATTATGGCAAAATGCCATATGTGCTAGAAGATGAAAACATGCACTTGAAATGCAGCGAACAGTTGAAACTAGCCAGTACTGTGGAATTAAACATTTCGTTTCAAATACATTGACTGCCTCTGCGGAAAAGGTTTATACAAGTCAAATTTCTTTAGCAAACAGACAAAAATAACTTCATTGTTCCGCAAGGCGATTAATGCTTGACTGTCAGAAAAGTGGAAATAAAATCAAATCTGAAACTAATGACTAAGATATGTCTTCCATAATTATGTGAATGCATTTTAATTCACTTGATAGCTCCCGGCCACAGATATCCATTTTGTTTTCATTTGATGTGAGAGTAAACGAGGGGGAAACAGGAAAAATCACTAAATGGAAACACAGGTCACATGGAGACTACCCACTATAACTCAGACTGCTCTGCGCATCAGCCTTGGATCTACGATATTTGCGAACCGGGTCAATACTATAAAAAAACGAATTTTCAAAAATATGTTCGTCTTGTAGAGCATATCTTTCTGAAAAGTCTGAAACATAAAACACGTGTTGAGGAAATGTTAAAACATATTATTTGGTCTTATGTGTGCCAAAGTGCAGTGCCATGCCTCTTCATAAAGCATTATTCTACCGCACGTCACTGTATTTCGCTCTGTGAAGTTGAAACGTGTATATTTTGCAATGGATGCCATCAAACTATATTCAGGACAGTGGAAATTGAAATGTCCTGTGGTGCCTCTCCTGCTCCCAGTCAGCAGGTTTAACAGCCTGCCCCTCTTTAAAAAAAAGCTAGCAATTAATAGCGGATGGGATTATTTGTAATCGGAAGAACAAGAACTCTTCAGAAAATTTGCACTCTTTATTGCCTATTAGCTAGTAACTTGCTGTTTTGTGTAATATAAAATTAAATATAGGATACATAAAACCAATAAAGGCAAGAGATAAGCAAGAAATTACACTTGTCTTCAATCCCTAGCTCCTAGCATTTTTTCCTCTCTAATCTTGCTACAGCTTTACATGGCGCACTTTCTGCGAAAGAATGTATTACCTCATCAAAGTTCGTCAAACGTTTTGCTACATGAAAAAACGAAATGTCGTTATCTAATACTGAAAGCGCTGTTAACACAAATAATGCCCAAGACTGGTGTGGTTTCTCGATCTGATTACATCTATTTTGTCACTGTCTGCTAGATAAAACAAAACTGGCCTTCCTAATATTGCAGCAATTTTGTAACACGCACCAAATAAACGAGATTGTTTTGGCACAAATGGCCATTTTTATAACAAGTGAGAATATAATTCATGAAGTACCAATATCAAATGCCTATTAGGCCTACTATAAGCAAAAAGCTTTATGTTAGGAAACAGTTTCACATTTCATTCATACGCATCAGTTTCTCAAGCACGAGATCAAAAAGTAGTATTAAGAAATTTTTATATAAATTTGGAATCGTCTTATTCTTCCATAATTTGTGCGATGTCCCTGTTTCTTCTCCTTCCTCGTTCAAACAAACAATCTTGTCATCAATTCTGTATCTATTCCTGCCATTGTCAAAATTTGTTCGCCGATTAACTTCAGTAACCCTGCCAGAATCACAGGTTTAGTTATCCCGCGAATATTTTCTGGTTAGGCGCTATTACGTGTTTGTATAACACGTTTTCCGCGTTACTTCCAAAATAGAACTTAAGTAGCTGCTAGCAGGGGACTGTACAATGGTCCTAACTAGTGTAGCGATCTGGCCAAAAAATTTTTGTCAAAATTTCATTTCCTTGGATACACCAAGAAGATAATATGTAATCTTTCTCATCTGTTATTCCTGTCAGTCATTTATTTCCATTCTGGTAGTCTGAATCTATAGGTTTCGCTTGTAATTATAACAATGCTGATCATTCGCAAACACAATCAACGACATAATCAGACAGCGATTGGCATTCATCCGTTCGGCTTTACTCCACTCAGCTCGTACAGCCCCATCCCCTTTGTCTGCGGATAGTTTATTTCTAGATGTGACGAGGATTCTCCTGACAGAGTCATCACGCATTCAAAAATCAACTTATGATTCATTCAGAAATCAACTTAAAATGTGTTCAAAAATGTTCAAAAACCAACAGGGAAGCGTTTCAAAATCATATGAATGATCGATAGACAAATGTTCGTTTGATGCTACGCGCTTTGTGAAACTAGTTCTTTTCCTCAAGAATATGAATTTGGTGCCCCCTTTTCCCGGTAGCATCTAGCTGCTTGCTGCGACTGCTTGCACAGCTAACAGCCACACTCCCGTAGCCAAAAGCGGAAGAATCTACAACTCAAACGCAACTGAACTGCGCAAGCGCATAAGCCCGCTCGTAACTCTAAAACGAATCTAATGTAAACAGTTGTAACTACACACTCATCAAAGGCAATTTGTTGTTATGAAGCATTCCATAGTCTTCCTAAAGCCTTTGACACATTCTGCTGTTGGCAGACGCTTGCATTAACACTGTGTGTCTTTGTTGTATATGGCACATTTCCTTTGCAATTTAAGTTATTTTCGTTTTTTTCTTTCATTTATGTTTTATTGTTGAAGTACAGGGTGAGGCAGTGAAACGGCACGATTTCGATAGTGGTTGTCGGGCGCGGAGGGGGGTTGCGAGAGTGGGGGAAGTGACCTTGGGCGTCTAGAGTGGTGGAAGTTTCAGTAGCCATGGAGCGTTGGTCGAGTGCGCAACGTGCATATGCTGTAAAGGCATATTACAAAAACGCGGATAGTGTGGTTGGTGCTCAACGCGCCTTTCGTCGTGAATTCAACCTGCCGCCACGGGCTCCCGTGCCATCAAGGAAAGCCATTCTCCTTTGGGTTAAAACCTTTGAAGCTACTGCTAGCACAACAAAGAAAAGAGGCGGCAGCACAAAAACAATCCGGACACCCGAGAACATTAATCGTGTGCGTGAAGCGTTGGGACGAAGTCCGCGAAAATCCGTGAGACGGCACAGCGCAGAACTTGGTCTCAGCAATCGATCAGCAAGACGGATTTTGAAGAGTGACCTTCACTATCATCCATACAAAATTCAGGTAGTGCAAGCCCTTAAACGTAATGACTACAATAACCGTATACGCTTTTGCCAGTCAATGCTTAACGTTATTGAACGAAATGAAGAAAGAGTGCATAACTTATGGATGAGTGATGAAGCACACTTTCATCTTAGTGGGTACGTAAATAAGCAAAACTTCAGATATTGGTCCTCAGATAACCCGCACGAACTTCATGAAAAACCTCTCCATTCTGAAAAAGTAACAGTCTGGTGCGCAATGTCATCTCGTGGAATCGTGGGGCCCTATTTTTTTGAAGATGAAGATGGCAACACAGTGACGGTAAACTCTGGACGTTATGCTGACATGTTGACCATTTTTGGTCTGCCTGGAATTGATCGACATGATCCAGATGCTGAAACACTCTTCCAGCAAGATGGTGCAACAAGCCATACTGCTAATGTCTCAATGGAATTGCTCAGACTTGCATTTCCACGACGTCTAATCAGCAGGAATGGCGATTTCCCCTGGCCTGCCCGTTCACCAGATCTGACGGCACCAGACTTTTTTCTTTGGGGCTACCTCAAGTGCAAAGTCTTCCAGGAAAATCCACCAAGAACAAAAGAAGACCTGAAGGAGCGAATTCGACAGGAAATTAACAACATTCCAGTACAGATGCTACGAAACGTCATGGGACAATTTCATCTCAGGCTTAGACAATGTGTGCAAAACCAAGGACGACACCTCACTGACACCATATTTAAAAAATGATTGTTTTTAAGTTAAATCTTTAATTTCCACTCTTGTACTTGAGATCCATGTTCAACTATTATGATTTTACTTGTAAATAAATCTTTGGTGGTTTTACAAAATCGTGCCGTTTCACTGCCTCACCCTGTATTAGTCTGCAGTAGCAGGATACAGTAATATCCTTAGTTATAGTATGGTACCAACCAGTCAAAATTACAAAAAATTAACTGAAAACTAAAAGAATGAAAAATTCCCAGAATTCTAAAATATTCCCGAGTTTTTCCCTATTTTCTCCTGGATGAAAAAATTCCCGGGTTTTACCCAGATCTCCCTGTTGTCCCGGGGCGTATACAGCCTGTTCTACACAAATTCTGGTGTAATCCTTTCAGTCTAAAGAATTATTCAGTGAAATACGACTTGTGGGTTCTTACTTTGGAACAAATGATCAGTTAAGCACTACAACAAAGAGCAATGTTAAACCAGGTCACAAAATGTGCCCAACATGTCAATACCAATTTGCACAAAACAACTCTTTACAATACAGCAGTCAAAAGATGAAGAAGAGGAAGTGCATCCATCAGAATGAGTCAGCAAAAGTCTTACTGATGTTAGGATCTCCCTCTGAAATTTCAACAGGTGTCAATGAGGGCTGCAAAAGGTATGCATAAAGAAAGATAAGTGAGACAAATAAACCAACTTGCAGCACTGGAAATGCATATCCTCCTATTTCCATCTATTGTACTATAATTTTTTTACCTTATTTTGTTACCTGAAGATATAACATTTCTGTGTCTTCGTATACTGTAATTGTTTTACTATTTGTATATATATGCATTTCTGTCGATGTATAATTGGTTTGGTTTGTGAATATTATTTGTATTTATACGCTGGGTCTGGCCTAGGGAAAACTATGCTATTGAACGAATACATCGATAGGTCGTGTGGAGAACCAAAGTGTTTAGGATCTTTGGTAGTGAACTCTGTCGCGTGGAGCGCGGGCAGAGGGGGAGTCTGGCTGGGGTAGCACAGTGGAGCAGGTGTGTTGTGTGACGCTCCCGCGCTTTCGGGGTTGGGCAGCATGTAATTGTGCTCGACTTGCTATGATAGTTTCTGACACGGTGTCGCGGACGGGAAGCATTAGCTGGCGCACATCAAGAGCCCATTTCGCCTGGTGACCGTGTCGAGAAGAAGGTGCGCCAACATCCAGCTTCTGCAACAGCAACGGCCAACAATGAGTGACTGTCGCCACCTCCTCGATCGACGGCTTCAAACCTTCAATCAACCAACAAGGAAGACTGGAAGCGCGTGAAGTTTTAGAACTGTATGGCAGACCTCAGCTTTTCAAACTGTTCAAATCACAAAATTACAGCAACATAGCATGAACCTTTGTTGCTCATTGTCCCAATTGCATTACCAAGCAGGGTCCCTTCCTTTTCCGGAATGAACCCGAGTGTCGTTGAAATTCAAACGCCAGCATCATTCGATTTCACTGCTTTAATTTCAAAGTTCAGTTGCTGCCTACAGCTACTTCAGCAGCTGGCTACAATATTTAGATTACACAAGCACAAATTAAGAGTGCGAGTTTTGTTACCGTATTTTAGCTTACCTGTGACTGCAGCTCAGCTTGGCACATACTAAATTTTACTACTGTTAATTGTTCAGAATCATTTAATTCAAGTTCAAAGTTAAATCTCTTATTTCAAAAATTGCGTAGATTCAAGTAGCTTTTGAAATGATTGTTGAGGTAGTCCAAGACTAACCGTATCTTACTGAATTTCGATGTGCTTCAGAAAGAAATCTCACTATTAACTTTAGTCACTAAATTAACTTTCGATTTTCCGGTTTTATTAATTCTTTTGCTAAATTAAGTCAGAGTGTAGCGAAATTTATTACTTCTGACAAACTTTCAGTTTTCACACTACACGTGTCAACCTTCAGTTGCCACGCTTCTAGTGCTAATTATATGTGTAACAACCTTTCTCTTTCAGTTACTATAGTAATTGTCCTTAGGACTGGCGATCGTAATTTCCCCCAAATCTCAAATATCCAATTAGCGCCAATTAATTGTTAACGAGACGACCGCACATTTACTTTCTTTATTAACTTTACCCATTTTCAAAATTAATTTCCACCAGTTTCATTTGCAGTTTTCCTTTCATTTAGATGTAACCCTTTCCTCCCTCTTTACCGACAAATTAACTTCGGTGATGATTGCTTTCCCCAAATTTCCATTAGGTACACGCGGTTTTAATTTTTCACTGTCATTAAGGTCGATAAGTGAGGGGGAGGTTACACGTGGTGACCTGGTGACAGGACAATCTTCGGATTTGAGGTTGTTCTGGACACGAATTTTGCATTGTGCAAATCTCGTAACAAAGTACTGGTTACGAAATGGTCGATACGTCAGCGAGAATATTAATGTGAGGAATCCTAATTAGATTTGAAATTTGGCATTTATATTGAAAATTATTAAAATGAGTGAAGGCAACAATTACGAAAATTTGGTAGACTTGGATACGGAACAATCAGTCGAACAGTGGGAAACGCCCACCGCGGAACCCATTGTTCAGGGGCAGGCGGCTAGCATGAAAGACGCAACCGCCGGAACGCAACAAAGAGCAGAAATGGAATTCCAAACTTTAGAAAATGTTTCGGAATCGGAAGTGAAAATCAAATGTCAATCCCTTGATGACGAATACGGGGGGACAATTAAAGAGGATGCCGCTACGGAAGTAAAACCGGTAGTTTCCGGGAATTTAACTGATTTATTGAATGTTTTGATTAACGAAATCACGAGTCAGTCTGAAAAAATTGACCGGAAGCTAGACAATCAGAACAAGGCTATTAATGTTGTTAACAACAATGTTGGAGTTGTTAACACAAAAGCTGATAAAATCAAAGAAGATATTGTTGTGATTAATACCGAAATCGGTAATCTTAAACAGGAAATGATAGGCGTTCAGGCAGAAGTTGTGAGCATAAATACTCGTTTTTATTCCGAAATTAGCAGAATCGAGAAAAGTGTAGGAGAAGCAGTTGCTCCGATCATCGAGAATAAGGTGACGGAACAAATTGAATTAATGAAAAAAGAGGATCAAAAGAAGGTGGAAACATAAAAGGCTTTGGTATCCGAAGTAGATACCAAAGTGACGAAGCAGGCTAATACCTGCGAAGAAAAAAAAAGGGAAGTAGAAACGCTTGCGACAACCACTTGCCAAGTAATTACGAGAGTGTCGGAATTAGAAAAGAAACTTGACGAAAAACAGAGCTATGTGCCAATCTGTGCACATAGTTCGGAACTGTTGACGAAAGAGGAGCGGTTCGACCCCTTGAAAAAAGGCGGTATACACCCGACCGATTTCATTAAAAATTGTGAAAGAGTTTTACCCAGATCATGGACTAATGAGAGAAAAATTAATGCGGTTATTGATGTGTTGGCTGGTGATGCCAAGCGTTGGGGCTTAAACCTCAACATTACCAACCTGACTTTTGACGAGTTTAAAAATTTGTTTCTGGCCGAATACTGGTCAGAGCAAAAACAGCAAAGTGTCTGGCGCGAATTTGTCGTATCGAGGGCTTTCGATGTGAATTCGCGCGGCTCGATGAAGGAGTTTTGTGAGGGCCGGATCCGCAAGTTGGAATATTTGCGTGATCGCCGCACGGAATCCGAAACAGTCTGGGAACTCTACAAGAAGCTTCCAGATGATACAAAACGCCACATAGGAAGCAATTACAGGACAATCAACGATTTCCTGGAAAGAGTTGAGGACGAGGACAAATGGCGCAATAATCGCGATAGTGGTAGAGGCCGTGGTAACAACAACGGGTACCACAGCAACGATAACCATGGGAATAATGCATACCGCAACCATGGCAGCAATAACAATAATGGTTCGGACCGTAATAATAATCGGTACAATGCAAATAATAACAGGAACGACGGAAACCAGTATCATACTAATGTAATACAGGATTCACAGGATAGTAATAACGCCAGAGGGTGCAATAAGCCGCCTCAGCAGCGTCCGGGGAGCAGATCTGCTGGGACGAGACAGGGAAACCATTAGCTGCGCCGGTGAGGGGCCCACCGGGCGTGGAGAAATTTTGGAGGACCAATAACAGGAGAAAACCCAGGTGTCGTCGTTATGAAAATTCCGTATGGAATATTCAACGGCGGGAGAGTGTGCCAGTGTTAGGAGGAAGGAGTGCGCCCACAAGTAGTAGATCAGCTGTAGACACGGCGGTAGAAAATACATTCACTGTCAGTGAGAACAATTTAAGTAGTGTTCCGGAAAACGATTATAAAGTGGCAGCTGTAACACCCACAGCGGAAACGAAGATTGAGTTTAAAAATGATTCGCAATTGTTGAGAGAAGATCAGATGTCGGATAACACGTTCGTCATTGAGCGAGGGGATGCAGAGAGGGATGAGGTCTGGTTAAGGCAGTTCGGTCGCTTATACGACGAACTAAGAGATTATAGGGGCCCGTACGGGAGAAGTGTTTATGGGTAGCGCGGGCAGGATTTGCCGCGTCTCGTCCCACAGGAAGATAGTATTTGTGAAGTGACAGAAAGTTCTGGCCCTAACCAGCAGACTTTACTAGAAATAGTTGATGTTAATGGGGAGCATGAGCAAGATTCGTCGTGTTTCGTCCCGCAGGAGTTGGATGTTGTTGTAGTAACGGAAAGTTCTGGCCCTAACCGGCAGACTTTACCGAAAGTTATAGTGGTAGAAGTAGCAGACCCATCCGACGCAAACCTCCAGTTTAAACATTGCGAGAGTATTAAGGAGAAAGATTGCGAAAATTTTAGTGATAGCCGGACACGATTGGTAGAAAAGCACATAGATAACAGCGTGTATGAGGTTAGAGCTGACGTTACACGGTCTGACGATAGCAGTATGGGTTGCGCAGATCCAGAGGAAGTAATTGCAGATACTACTGGGCACATTCCTCCAGGTAGATTGGCAGATGAGATCAATCTGACCATAGAGGAATCAACGAAGGTGACAATTAATGAATTGATAGCAAAGCAACACTCACTAGTTGACGAGCTACAGGAAAAGGTTTCGGTATTGGAGGCAAAGCTACAGACTAAGCCTCAGGACAAACGTGTTGAAATTAAAACTGTATGTGAACAGAGGCTGAAAAAGCCGCCAGATAAGCCGGATTTAGGATCAAAGCCGGATGGTTTTTTCTGGAATGACCTGCATATAGACGAGGATTTACTGTGGGAAAATAAAGAAACAGTCAAGGACAAGTGTAGACAGATAGTAGTGTCTGTTAATATACACGACCTACAACTAAACGTGTTGATTGACACCGGTGCAGAATTGAGTGCTGTGTCTGGGAAAATATTTGAGTTACTGAAAGACAGACCTGGCATCGTAGTTATGCCAGTAACAGGAGTGAAATTATCGGTGCTCCTGGGAAGGTCAGTAAACCGGTCAGAAAACAGATTTTTCTCAACTTCGAGATATGTGGGGCACGATTTGAACAAGAGTTTTTCATCGTGCCAGACTTAACTACGGAAGTAATTATCAGGTTAGATTGGCTATTAAAGTACCGTGCAGTGATTAATTGCGAAAGCAAAACTTTGAGATGTACGTCACAAGATAAAACAATAGTAGTTAGTCTTGACGAGTCAGGAGACGGTGTGCATAGGCAATACCGGCCTACACACATTGTTAACTGGCCAGGTGCCATTGACGTCGGCATGAATTTGAACTACGGTAACGTGAGGAATCTCCACATTGACAATAGTGTGGAAAGTGAATTGGAAAGTATTGTAGACGGTGTGTCCAACGTAACACACGAACAAAGACGAGGCCGAATTTGCCGTACCTATTGCCATCACAACCATAGGGCATGGGCCAGATATGTAGCAGAATTTGAGAGAATTGTGAACACCTTGAGACATGAATCTACGGGATTTTCTCCAGAGGAAATCCTGTTCAATTGCAGAAGTAAAAGTTTAGTGGAAGAGATCATCAAATTCCCTCCACGGATTGACATTAGTATTGGTGTGAAAAAAGATCGTTTGCCAGAAATAATGAAGCTAAAAGCCGATGCTCGCATACGTCGTCATGACGCTAAAGCGCGTTTTGCTAAGTTTGCAATCGGAGACTTAGTACTTGTAAAAGCTCACGAGAAATCGAGCGAGATAGACAATGAAATCTCTAAATTTAAGTTTGTTTATAATGGACCATATAAAGTCATTGGTATACCTCACATAAATGCTTATTGCTTAGAGTATCCAAGCTCTGAAAAGCTATTAGGTATACGGAACATTGTAGACCTAAAATTGTACCAACCAAGGATTGATTAATACCACAGAAGGGTAATTTGTACAGTATGTAAATATAGAGTGTAAGATTTAAGGATCTGCCATGTTGCCATGCTTTTGCCAGGCCAAGAGGACATTAAAGAAGTTGTAATTAATAAGTAATTAATTTTTGCTAAATGATTTAAGAGAGACTGATTATTTATCAATTGAAAAATCCAAGCTGCTAGTTTAAGTTTTCAGCTGAGTCACAGTAGATTAAGGAATGTAAATATGATTTTATAACTAGCTGTAAGATTTCATGAATGTGTGATTTACTAGTCATTGCCGATGTACTTAGACGCTGTTTTAAGTTTCAGCCTATTACATGCGTGTGATGATGGACAGTGTCAAGCTATCCACTGTGATAGTGCTAATGGACTCCTTGAGATTACTCGGGAGTGAGTTTTTCTGAAAGAATTCAGTGAAACGGACGTTCTGGAAATGCCGTTACACAGGCGAGTGAGATCAAGCGTGCCGCACAGGCAGGCGCAACAATACTGGCGAGGCGGAGCCGCAGTCGGCTCTTGTGACGCTGTCTTCTTTGCACTTTCGGGTACAGAAGGCGGAGTTGTTTTTCTTCCCAGACAGCCTATGTGAAAGAATTCTGTTGTCAATGTTTATGTTTTTGTCGATCTACTGTATATTATTTTCTTGTGCAACATTAAGTGGACTCTCATGGCGAGAGTATTAAAAATGAAAAGGTTATATAAAATGTATTATTCTATGTAATTAATTATTAATTTGCGTATTTTGATGTACCTGTTTTTTTATGACCATGTACTCTGATTAATTTTGTAAATAGTATTCCATTTCTTGATACTGTTAGGAATTTTGATTTTTTGGATAGCTAAACCATTTTCTATGTTTTCTATGAATTTTAATATGTTGTCAACCTGTTTTCCTTTGTGTAAGATGACAGAGTGGAATAAGATTAGGACTGTCTCCACTCAATTATTATGGTCTAAAAATTGATTTATGGTTAATTAGACGAATGCTAAATTTTGTTGATGTTTTGAGCATATGCATTTCCGCTGTTTCTTTTTTGGAACATTTTCTGAGTCTGTTTAGGTTACACGAACATCCTCAGACAATGTGGGGCACGTGTGACGCCGGAAATGCATATCCTCCTATTTCCATCTATTGTACTATAATTTTTTCTCCTCATTTTGTTACCTGAAGATATAACATTTCTGTATCTTCGTATATTGTATTTGTTTTACTATTTGTATATATATGCATTTCTGTCGATGTATAATTGGTTTGTTTTGTGAATATTATTTGTATTTATACGCTGGGTCTGGCCTAGGGAAAACTATGCTATTGAACGAATACACCGATAGGTTGTGTGGAGAACCAAAGTGTTCGGGGTTGGGCAGCATGTAATTGCGCTCGACTTGCTATGATAGTTTCCGACACGGTGTCGCGGACGGGAAGCATTAGCTGGCGCACATCAAGAGCCCATTTCGCCTGGTGACCGTGTCGAGAAGAAGGCGCGCCAACATCCAGCTTCTGCAACAGCAACGGCCAGCAATGAGTGACTGTCGCCACCTCCTCGATCGACGGCTTCAAACCTTCAATCAACCAACAAGGAAGACTGGAAGCACGTGAAGTTTTAGAACTGTATGGCAGACCTCAGCTTTTCAAACTGTTCAAATCACAAAATTACAGCAACATAGCATGAACCTTTGTTGCTCATTGTCCCAATTGCATTACCAAGCAGGGTCCCTTCCTTTTCCGGAATGAACCCGAGTGTCGTTGAAATTCAAACGCCAGCATCATTCGATTTCACTGCTTTAATTTCAAAGTTCAGTTGCTGCCTACAGCTACTTCAGCAGCTGGCTACAATATTTAGATTACACAAGCACAAATTAAGAGTGCGAGTTTTGTTACCGTATTTTAGCTTACCTGTGACTGCAGCTCAGCTTGGCACGTACTAAATTTTACTACTATTAATTGTTCAGAATCATTTAATTCAAGTTCAAAGTTAAATCTCTTATTTCAAAAATTGCGTAGATTCAAGTAGCTTTTGAAATGATTGTTGAGGTAGTCCAAGACTAACCGTATCTTACTGAATTTCGATGTGCTTCAGAAAGAAAGCTCACTATTAACTTTAGTCACTAAATTAACTTTCGATTTTCCGGTTTTATTAATTCTTTTGCTAAATTAAGTCAGAGTGTAGCGAAATTTATTACTTCTGACAAACTCTCAGTTTTCACACTACACGTGTCAACCTTCAGTTGCCACGCTTCTAGTGCTAATTATATGTGTAACAACCTTTCTCTTTCAGTTACTATAGTAATTGTCCTTAGGACTGGCGATCGTAATTTCCCCCAAATCTCAAATATCCAATTAGCGCCAATTAATTGTTAACGAGACGACCGCACATTTACTTTCTTTATTAACTTTACCCATTTTCAAAATTAATTTCCACCAGTTTCATTTGCAGTTTTCCTTTCATTTAGATGTAACCCTTTCCTCCCTCTTTACCAACAGATCGGTGCCGATTGGTTTCCCCAAATTTCCATTAGGTACACGCGGTTTAATTTTTCACTGTCATTAAGGTCGATAAGTGAGTGAGAGGTTACAAACTGAATCTAAAACTGCTGCTGCGACTTCAATCCAAAAGATTTTCAAACAATTGGCACACATAAAGCATGTTCTCAATGTTCAGATCACAATTAGCTGATTAAAGAACTGAAGAAAATTATGGCTGTCAAAATAGTCAGAAAAATTTCAGATTTTGACGTTATCGTCTCAAATTTGGACTATAAAAGAAATGATGCAGGAGCTCAGTGTTTCAGAATTGATGACAAAAGCAGCTAGAAAGTAAAAGGCAGAAAGTGGCATGCATGCTCTGCCAGAGAATAAACGTGGAAAGAAGAATCCATAAGCTGCAAAGGAGAGTACTGGGATTTTATTAGAATGAAAAATTTGGCCAGATTTACCCGTGGGGAAAAAAAAAACCTTGTCTATTACAGCAGATGGAAAGAAAGCTTCAATGCCAAAGTATTTGTTGTCAAACAGTTTGAAAGACATGTTTGCTGCTTATGGACTTTAGAGTGGATAGGAAATTGAATTTTCTATACTCTGTGAATTTAGACCAAAATGGTGCATCAAAGTACAAGCTGCAGGAACGCATTCAGACTATACCTTTACTATTCGCCAAAACGTAAAACTGATGCTTGCAATCAATCCAATTAAAGATGATTACAAACGGTTAACCGCTAAAATACCATGTGATTTGGGGTCCAAAGACTGTATGCTGGATATTTTCACAAAAAATTGCATGTTCACAGGTTGTGAAAATTGTGGTGACAAATTCCAAAATAGTTCGGAAACAACGTAAATGAACAGAAAGAATTATAAAAGTCAAAGACAGCATTAATTAATTTTTAATTAAAAAATATAACTAGTAACAGCATTGATAAATTTTACATAATTTTCAAATGTGAATATTCAGAAAGTCCACACATTCTTTTGTTGCAATAGCAGTCACAGCCTGTTTCTGAACTACTTTATTATCTCTGAGCTGGTTTGGTTAAAAAATGCAACAAACTTTTCCCGATCAAACAAAATTAGCTCTTTTCAATGGCACAAAGTAAAATCAAAACCATGCTGACGCTTTCGAGATATAGCCTTTTGAAAACCAAGACAAAAACTGATGAATAATTTGTTTTACATTATCTTCAATCTTGGACGTCTCAGTAATTATCTGAGAAATTAAGATACCACTTGCACTGGCTTATAACATTCTGGCTAGCTATAAATGAGGAAAAAAAACAGCATCAGAAAGTTATTCTATCATAAGATACTAGCAACCAAAACAGGGCCCAAATTTGTTACGACAAGATTTACAAGCAACTCCGTCAGAAAATTTTGATATATCTGCTGTAAACACAGCGCATGTTCAGCAACTAGGTTGTTGTACCCAAAAGGTTGAGCAGAATCTTCAGGTTTACACATAGGTATCACAAACAACAGTAAAGATTCATTCATATACACTGTGTTAGATGAAAACTGGTCTTTACAAAAGTAAAGCTAGTACCCCCACAACACTACTTACCAAGTTGTAATTTGGCATGGCTTCGTGTAAGACCCACATGAACATCCTGTAAAAATTTCATCAAAGTTGGAGTTGATCAGGTGGGGACTGTGTTTAAATTTAGGGCTCTTCACACTGAATGACACTACTCTTATTCTGTCCAGTGCTTATGTTCCACTTAGGATTTTCCAGTATCATACCAATACACACACACACACACACACACACACACACACACACACAAAATTCATCATTCCGGTTCCCAGAACTCCTGAAGATAGACATTGACTGGGGATATTGTATCGCAGACACAGTCCCTTTGACTGTTCAGGGATGTCACTAAACAAGCCCAAAGATGTAAACGACCATGCATTGACAGCACTTATTAGACAGAAGAGGTCTGACAGCCGATCAGTTCCAGTCATTCCACCAGGAAGGAGGTACACAGCTTGTGTTGTCTGTAGTTCAACCATGCCTAGACAGTCAATACCACGGTTCAATCGCGTCCGCATTGTTGCTTTGTGCCAGGAAGGGCTCTCAACAAGGGAAGTATCCAGGTGTCTCTGAATGAACCAAAGCGATGTTGTTCAGACATGGAGGAGATAGAGAGAGACAGGAACTGTCGATGAAATGCCTCGCTCAGGCCTCCCAAGGCCTACTACTGCAGTGGATGATCACTACCTATGGATTATGGCTCGGAGAACCTTGATAGCAACACCACCATGTTGAATAATGCTTTTAGTGCAGCCACAGGACGTCGTGTTACGACTCAAAACTGTGCACAATAGGCTGTACAATGCGCAACCTCACTCCCGACATCCACGGCAAGGTCCATCTTTGCAACGACGACACCATGCAGTGCGGTGCAGATGGACCCAACAACATGCTGAATGGATCGCTCAGGATTGGCATCACGTTCTCTTCTTCGATGAATGTCACATATGCCTTCAACCAGATAATCGTCGGAGACGTGTTAGGAGGCAACTCACTCAGGCTGAACACCTCAGACACACTGTCCAGCGAGTGTAGCAAGGTGGAGGTTAGCTGCTGTTTTGGGGTGGCATTAGATGGGCCCTACGTACGCCGCTGCTGGTCATGGAAGACACTGTAACGGCTGTACGATACCTGAATGCCATCCTTTGACCGATAGTGCAAGCAAATCGGCAGCATATTGGCGAGGCATTTGTCTTTATGGACGACAATTCATGCTCCCATCATGAACGTCTTGTGAATGACTTCCTTCAGGATAACGACATCGCTCGACTAGAGTGGCCAGCATGTTCTCCAGACATGAACCCTATTGAACACTTCTGGGATACATTAGAAAGGACTATTTATGGACGACATGACCCACCAACCACTCTGAGGGATCTACACTGAATCGCTGCTGAGGAGTGGGACAATCTGGACCAACAGTGCCTTGATGAACTAGTAGATAGTATACCACAATGAATACAGGCATGCATCAATACGAGACGACATGCTACTGGGTATTAGAGGTACCAGTGTATACAGCATTCTGAACCACCACCTCTGAAGGTCTCGCTGTATGGTGGTACAACATGCAATGTGTGGATGTGTGGTTTTCATGAGCAATAAAAAGGGTGGAAGTGATGTTTATGTTAATCTCTATTCCAATTTTCTCTTCAGGTTCCGGAACTCTCAGAACCGAGGTGATGCGAAACTTTTTTTGATGTGTGTAAATATCTGAGATGGTGTAAGCATACAAAGCAGACACTACCATGGTAGACTTCACAATTCACTAGTTAAAAACTTACTATGAACCACTGGAATACAGAAAAAAGGGGTACAAAAATACGGAAACTAAACAGCGCATAACAAACTCGCATATTATGCCACTGGTCAATTATCTGAAGCATTCGCTGATTGGGCTACTTGTGTAGATGATCACAAAAGTACTACAGGATTTGTGATATTACTAGTAGGATCTCCTGCGTACTCGAAGAGTATGAAAAAAACTGCAATTGCATTGAGCACTACAGTAGCAGAATTCGCGCCAGTGGCAGCCTGTGTAAGAGAGGTGGTAAATGTGGGAATTACGGAAGAGTCTTAACCCGAAAAAAATGACTGGAGAATGAACATTCGTGTGTTGTGACAATCAAGCAGCAATCAATACGTTATAAGAATCACATGGACAAATCAAGAACAAATCATACTGACATAAAACATCATTTCATCAGGGAGAAAGTAATGGATGGAATGACAGATATTCAAATACATTTTGATACACAAAATTCAAGCAGACTTGTTAACAAAGCTGTGGAATCAGAATAACACCAACATCACTGGAGAGAGAGAGAGAGAGAGAGAGAGAGAAAGCTACATTCAAAATGATAAACGTGGTTACTTTCAGATATCATTTCGAGGAGGGGAATGTTCAGAGATAAACACATGCAGAAAAGTTCATTTATTTATTCCACTCCTTCCATTTCTATGTCAAGACTGGATTACCTTTGACATTACTTAACAAGACAATCCAAGTGTTATTATAGTGTTGCTCTGCTTTGATGATGTATGCAGTTTATAGATATAATGTGTGTGATATAACAGTTTTATTCCATTACAACAGAATCAAACAAAGTTGACAATGAAAATAAAACATCGGAAAATCCAGAATGGAATTCTAGCCAGTTGCCTGTTTGTATATGCCTGTCTGCCACTCAATGCCTCCTCTATGTGGTGAGTTGCAATCTATACTTTTCATATTGTCGACAATCAAAATAATAATATACAGACATAACTGCAAATAAGGTGTATAAAGCCGTTAAAGAATGAAGAGAGGAAACGGGTGTCCTAATACAAATTATTAAAACTGAAGGAAAAAATAACACAGCAGTATGTGGCAAGATTATTTACAAAAAGGATGTGAAAGAAGAAAAGAAATTACACCACAGATCTAGTTTTGAGGAAAACTAGAACTATGGTGTAATTATTTTTCTTCGCGAGAAAAGAAGCAAAAATAAGAAATACTGATCTGCTGGACTGCACTCATTTGAAAAAAAAAATAGAACACCTCGAACAACTGGTTATAGCATGTTCATATTCGCAGAACATGTACATTACTATGTCCTGCAGAAATGATTAGCATTTGAACCATGTCAGCCCAAGGGTTCAGGGTCAACATCAATATCACGGCGCAACATCACCTACTGGTAAAATGTGTCTGGGACTCTTGTTGTCACTATAAAACAAAGGTAATGATCAGTGTGATTTGAGCAGATGTGAAAGATGCCTCATAGACGAATGCATGCACCGTACCATCAAATTATTGAGTTTCAAAGAGGGTGCATTATTGGCATGAGACAAAGTCTGCATCCATCCAGGAAATTGCTGCTTGTGTGGGACGAAGTGTTTCGGCAGTATGGTTCACAGAAGGCCACAGAACAAGACGAGATGGGTCAGGTCGCACCACCCAGACCATGTCCCGAGAAGATCAACACCTCATCCGAATGGCATTCCACGACAGGTCTGCATCCTCCTCGGCTCTGTCACAACAGTGGAACACATTGTACACTATCAAGGGTGATTGTCTGTTGTCATTTATTACAATGTGGGTTACATGCTTCACCACCAATCTTTGACGAATATTCAGAAACATACTATACGGCAATGTTGTGTGGGATGAGGTCACTAGGGACAAAAATGGAATCAGATAGTGTTTTCGAATGAATCAAGGTTCTGGTTTTTTTTTTAATGATGGCCACAATTTGGTTCGCTGCAGACAGGGGGAGTGACAACACAGTGACTACATTCACTTAAGACGTATAGTGCCAACTCAATGCCTTATAGTGTGGGGTGCTATTGGGCACTACCACAGATCACAGTTGGTGCCTTTCCAGGGCACTGTGACCTGTGTGACCTACGTGAATGACATCCTGCAACCCGTAGCCATACCCTTCCTGCACAACACCCAGATGCTATTTTTCAGTAAGACAATGGACGACCACATGTTGCTGCACGAACAGGTGCCTTCATAGTGTCACAGAATGTTAGCCCTTTGCCCTGGCCAGCAAGATCACTAGACTTGTCGCCAGTCGAAATGTGTGGAATATGATGAAACAACAGGTGCAGCACTGTGACCCACGTCCAATCGTCACAGATGAACTTTGTAACCAGTTGAATGCAACACAGATGGCTACACCACAGTAAGCCAATCAGTGCCATCGCTCACGAAACAAGTTATCAAGAAGCAGGAAAGAAGCTGAACCAAGGTGACTGAGATATTACTCATTTCTGCAGAACATACTAATATACACGTCCTGTGAATTCAAATGTCCTATCTCTAGTCATTCAAGGTGGGTTTTCTTCCTGAACATGAGGGTACATGACATTTACTAAAATTATTACCCACAATATAAAAGTCACAATGGATTTGAATGAAGAAAAGAACTGGTTTCATAAGTTGATACAGCACAATGGATCACATCCAAATCACGAACAAAATTGTACAGCAGAACAATGATTTTCAATAACAATTTTGTTTAGAATTTATAAATTTTGACACAGCTTAAAACATAATTTCAACCAAATCAAGGATAGGTTTAAATAGTAGTTTGTGTGGAAAAAAAGATTGCAACTTTATCTAGCAGCAGTTGCAGTATCTCATTAAAAAATCTGCAAACTCACACACAAAGTTGGTGCCGGATGTCTTCTGCTTCACTGTGTACAGGGGCACAATGACTATTAACGTCTGTAGCACTCGGAAAAAGTTACATGTTCACCTTGGGGATGCTAAAGAACAGTCACTCTGAGGCTCAAACCTAGAGACAGTCAACATGGCAGCCTGACCCCGTGAGGATTTTCCTGGATTTTAAACACTTGCACTGAATAATATGAAAACGAAGAAGAAGCAACTCTTGAGTCTGTACTGACAATACTGACAAGAGAGCTGGGCAAAATTACCCAGATCCTTAGTAGTTTCAAGAAAAATCGATCTGACATAGCCATTCGTCAGGAAACGCACACTGAAAAATGGAGATGAAGAGCAATGGAAGTCCAGACAGGCCCAGATCTATAAAGGTGTGTAGGTGTGTGTAGGTGTGTGTGTGTGTGTGTGTGTGTGTGTGTGTGTGTGTGTGTGTGTGTGTGTGTTTTCTCACTTTATTTCAGAAAGCGGCTCACATCCAGCGCACACTTGTCTATCGGTTATTCATATGATTTTGAAATGCATCCCAGTTGGTTTTCAAACATTTTTGAATGCATTCTAAACTGATTTCCATACAAATCATAAGTTGATTTTTGAATGCATGCATAGTGTATGTGATGTCTCTGCCAGGGGAAACCTCCTCTCCCCCCCCCCCCCCCCCCCAAATCTAGAAATAAAAACTCTCCCGCAGACAAAAGGGGATTGGTTGGATTAAAAGAGGGGGAAAGGAACCAAACTATGAGGTTATCAGTCCCTTGTTCCGAATAAAACAATGCCACAAGTGTGAGAATAAAACAAACGAGACTGACAACTCAAAACAGAATGAAAGGAAAAATCACAAGAACGATAAATGGCAACAAACATGTAAATGGACAAAAGGGACAAGAAAACCACAGAAACGCAAGAAACGGGATGAAGAGATTAAAACAACAAAGCAGATTACCATGGCTGGCTGACCATGAGAATAAAAAAGGAGAAGCCAGCCACTCTGCAACACATTAAAACCTCCACTCTAGAAGCACTAGGATCGAGGACGCAGAGGGACAATGGACATGTGCCAAAACTTAGATCAAATGATAATAACCACCCTCACGAATAAAACATAAAACTAAATCATCCGATGAGGCGATGTCAGATAAAATTAGCGGCAACAACTCCGGTAACCCATGATTTCATCGCTGGGCAGTCAAAGTGGGACACTGCACCAGAATAAAGGCCACTGTCAACCAGGCGCCGCGCCAACACTCAGGTGGGTCTTCACTGTGCAGGAGGTAACTGTGGGTTGCCCAAGTGTGGCCAATGTGGAGCTGGCAGAGGACAACTGATTCCCTGCGAGAGGCATGCGTGGAAGACTTCCACACATTCGTAGTCTCCTTAATGACATGCACATTGTTGTGAGTACTGTTATGCCATTCCGTCTCCCAAAACCGAAAAACCCTACAGTGTGAGTCAGAATGCAGGTAAGTTTCATAGATGCCCATCTCCAGAAACGGTTTGCACGTAGCCTGTTTGGCCAGCCTGTCGGCAAGTTTGTTGCCTGGGATGCCGAGGTGTCCTGGGGTCCACACAAACACCACTGAAGAACGGGACCCATCCAGGGCGTAGGTGAACTCCTGGATGGACGCTAACAAAGGATGGCGAGGGTAGCGCTGGTCGATACCACATAGGCTGCTCAAGGAGTCAGTACAGAGAAGAAACGATTCCCTGCCACTAGCACTGCAGCCATCGGGCAAGGAATGCTGTTCAAAACAGCCTCTGTGGACGTAGGTGAAGCCAACATGACCATCAGCCATTGAGCCTTCGGTGTAAACCACTTCAGAGCCCCGGAACACGTCAAGAATCGAGATGAAGTGACAGCGGCGAGCGGCAGGAGTAACTGAGTCCTTAGGATCATGCGAAAGGTCGAGATGAAAGGGGGAAGAGTATCTAAAAGATGTCGACAAGACACAGGAGACACCAGGTAGAAATCAAATCTCTTTTGTCATCTTACTGCTTTTAAAAAAATCTTAAAACACGAGCCACAGCTAGCACGTCATCCGCTAAAATGTCCGGCAAGGCGGGCGGCGGCACCCGGCCCTGAGACATAAGTGGCTAAAATAGGGGCAGAGGATCAGGAAATGTCTGACTGTTAATGGCTGGCTACAGAAAAGACAGCTGGGTGCAGGGTCACCACTAAACAAGTGGCGGTGACTAAAGCGACAGTGCCCTATTCGCAACCGAGCAAACATTACTTCCTCACGGCGAGACGGCCAGGAGGAAGTCGACCAGGCTGTTGGGAGAGGTTTGACTTGATACACCGATAGAAAAAATTACGAATATCTGGCGAGGGGACAGAGTAAGAGGCGGGCCGACCGAGATGGACTGTGGCCTTGGTTGCAGCATCAGCAGCGTCATTCCCACGCACACGAACAAGGCCAGGAACCCACATGAACATCACTTGGGCTCCCCCAACCAGGAACAAAGGAAGGCAGTCCTGGATTTGTCAAACAGCTCGGTGGACTGGATCTGGATCATCCAGATTCTGAAGGGCACTGAGGGAGTCAGAGCAGATCACACAGCCAGCGAGCTGGTGCCCCCGAACGTAGTGAACAACCTGATAAGAGGGCAAAAAGCTCTGCGGTAAAAATTGTGCACTGATCAAGAAGCCGGTATTAAAACTTATCATCCCCAATGACAAAAGCACAGCCAACACTGGGCAGACTTGGAACCATCAGTGTACAAAAATATGCTATCGGCAACTTGTGAGTGAAGTTCGAGAAAATTGCATTGATAGGTCAGCTCTGGAGTTGAATCCTTCGGGAACAAGCCGAGGTCAAAATGAACACAAACATGTGCCTGAAGCCAAGGTGGTGAAGGCCTCTCGCCCATTCAGAAAGTGGCAGGAAGTATGAACTGCGCCTGAGGAAGCAGGTGACAAAAGTGGATGCTGGGAGGCTGCAGAGAAGAAACGTAGATCTTGTATTGGCGGTCAAGAATGTCATAAAAAAGAGGGTCAAAGGTTGGGTGGCCTGGCTTGGAAGGAAGCCGACATGCATACCTACTGAGTAGGATGTCACGCCTGTATGACAGTGGTAGTATACCAGATTCCGCATATAGACTCTCAACTGGGCTAGTACAGAAGGCACCAGTGGCGAGACAGATCCCTAAATGGTGAATTGTATTTAGACGGTGTTAAGATAGATGGCCATGCAGAGGAGTAGACAATGCATCCATAATCCAACTTGGAGCGGACAAGAGATTGATAGAGGCAGAGGAGGACGGTCCGATCATCTCCCCAAGAGATACCACTAAATACACAAAGGACATTGAGGGACCAGGTGCAGTGTGTAACCAGATAGGACATGTGGGGAGACCAACTGAGTTTCCCATTGAACGTCAGCCCTAAGAATTTCATTGCATTCACGAACGGGAGAGCATTTTGGCCCAGTCGTAAGGACCATGGAAGAAATGCCTTATACCACCAGAAGTTGACGCAAACTGACTTGGTAGCAGAAAAGTGAAAACCAATCATGACGCTCCACGTATAGAGACGGCCCAGACAATGCTGAGGACACGTGTGCGGGGTTCATGTCCCGGCATCCGTCTCTGTCCTCTCCGTCCGTGGCCCTTGGTGGAACGGAACGTTCTTCTCTGATTTCCCTGATTGCAGGCTCCCAGGCTGTGCTGAGATAGTAGCAACTGTCGTGGTTGATTAGGTTGTCATGTAAATATCTTTCTATGGACTCGTTTGAGTACAGAGTCCCAAAATCCATTTGTACTGGATATTTTCTTTGTGTCCCCGAAATGGAAGGTGTGCTTCCCCTCAATACTATGTTCCGCCACAGCAGATTTGTTGGTCTGACCCAAGTGCACATGCCTGATGTTTTTATTGCGGCGCTGTGAGATGCAACACTGTGTCTGTCCTATATATTGCATCCCACATTCACATCCGATGTAGTACACACCAGGTGCCATCAGACCTAGTGGATCCTGTGGATCCTTGGTTGAACTGAGAAGGTCTTTTGATTTTTCCAGCTGCACAGAAAATGGTCTTCACTCTCTGAGTGCCCATAGTGCCTTGTGTCCTGCCGCCGAAATGTTATTCTTCGGCATCTTTGCTTTGTCTAGTACTTTGCAGACGCCTCTTCTTACCTCTTCTGCAACCTCTTCAGGTAGTCTCCTCATGGCTTGCTCTACCCCACTTATGATGTCCCGTTTTGGCAGGGTCCTTGACTTCCGGAAGTGCGACAACAACAAGGGGGTCATTAAACTAACAAACAAGGAACTGGATGGGCCAACACAAGAGGTGCTATCCTAACTAACTAAACTGTAGAATGAAAAACTTTTCTTGGAACACTTTTATTTTTTAAATGATGAAAGATGAATGACATTATGTGTGTGTGGATCCCAATAGCCTCATATAACTAGCAGTAGAGATGACAGGCATCTGATCCGCATGGCTGTAGCAGATCGTGCAGCCACGTCTCGATCCTTGAGTCAACAGATGGGGGCATTTGCAAGACGACAACCATCTGCGCGAACAGTTTGACGATGTTTGCTGCAGCATGGACTATCAGCTTGGAGACCATGGCTGTGGTTACCCTTGACACTGCATCACAGACAGGATCGCCTGCGATGGTATACTCAACGATGAACCTGGATGCACGAATGACAAAACGTCATTTTTTCGGATGAATCCAGATTCTGTTTACAGCATCATTATGGTTGCATCCGTGTTTGGCGACATCACGGTGAACGCACATTGGAAGCGTGTATTCGTCATCACCATACTGGCATATCACACAGCGTGATGGTATTGGGTGCCATTGGTTACACATCTCAGTCACCTCTTGTTCGCATTGACGGCACTTTGAACAGTGGACGTTACATTTCAGCTGTGTTACGACCCTTGGCTCTACCCTTCATTCGATCCCTGCAAAACCCTACATTTCAGCAGGATAATGCATGACCGCATGTTGCAGGTCCTGTACGGGCCTTTCTGGATACAGAAAATGTTCGACTGCTGCCCTGGCCAGCACATTCTCCAGATCTCTCACCAACTGAAAACGTCTGGTCAATGGTGGCCGAGCAACTGGCTCATCACAATACGCCAGTCACTACTCTTGATGAACTATGGTATCGTGTTGAAGCTGTATGAGCAGCTGTACCTGTACACTCCATCCAAGCTCTGTTTGATTCAATGCCCAGGCGTATCAAGGCTGTTATTATGGCCAGAAGTGCGTGTTCTGGGTACTAATTTCTCAGGATCTATGCACCCAAATTGCGTAAAAATGTAATCACATGTCAGTTATAGTATAATATATTTGTCCAATGAATACCCGTTTATCATCTGCATTTCTTCTTGGTGTAGCAATTTTAATGGCCAGTAGTGTATTTACTGCTGTGTCATGCTCTCAATTAATTCATTTAACTGTTTTGAAGCGAGTTATGAAACAATTTCTGGACTACTGCAGGTACTATCTACAACTTGGAGAAGACATTTTCTTGAGATATTTAGCATTTTTTGTATATATCATCAGCGAATTATGGGACGAACCACAACATCGTGTGTGTGTGTGTGTGTGTGTGTGTGTGTGTGTGTGTGTGTGTGTGACGGGTGGACTATGTGAGAAACCTGTAACCTCCACCACATTAATGCTACTAATTGAGAAAAAATAATTATTGGTTAAATTATACAATCAATATTAGAGTCTTACAAAATTGTGATAACAGTAATGTTCATTTGAAAATAATTTAGTTTTGTGACTGAAACAGAACTGAATCGTTTAGTAATCACCCCCAGGTAGAGAACAAATGAACCAAGCAAGTAAAACAACAACTGAATATATGACTAAAAGTCACGGCACTTCTATATATGCACAGACATTCTAAAAACTGTGGGTGAGTTCAAATATATAAAAAACCAAGGCTTGCTCAGTAGACAATCTAGAGATGCATGGTGGGACATCTACATCTACACGATTAGCCATAATTCACACTTATGTATTTTGCAGAAGGTTGATACAACCAATAGCAGAGACAGGAAAACAAAAAAGTGGACAGGGAACCTAATGAAGTGGAGGAAGTTATTAGCACAATGAAAATTAAATGGAGAATGAAAGTAATCTGCTGGAAAATGCTGAAACTACAGATACCAGTCCTCAGCTTTCAGCAAACACAGAATCAAACTGCTGACATACACCACTCACTGAAATCCAGTTATTCATGAAATATGTGTCATACCAAAAGTTAGTTATTCTCATAACATCACAATTAATAGTTTTGTCAAGTCTGAACCAAACTGTAACCTTTCAACTTAACCAGGACCTTAAGCTACATTACATATCAGTATATCACCACGTATATCACCACAATTAAGGTTTTGTGTTCAATTTCAATAGTTTCATTCAAGTTATCACCTTTTACCCCAACAACACTTCAGGCTATCTCAGTCTGTCATTACAAGCCACAGTCCAAAAAATGATAAAGAAGCCAAATAAATATTGCCGGTTTTCTGATCTCTTCTGTTTGTGCACCGAAATAAAAATTCTGGTTTATTTTCTGTTCTTTTTGTCAATCTAAGATAAGTAGCAAGCTCTCAATCAACATCTACTGGAGTACTTCCAAGGTAAGGCAGTTTGTTCATCATAATCTAAATTCTCACATAATAAGTGGATCAGCTAGACACTTCTGATACATGAAATTACTAGAAATTATCATTCTCTTTTCAAACCAGTCGTTTGCGCTAACTTTAGCGTCCACAACCGGGTATAGGCTTCGACTCATGACCTAACAATGTTGTGGGTGGTGTATTTGAAAGTTGGCCTATGTGGAGATGTCACTGTGAAGGAATTGTGTTATTGAATGTGGCACTCTTTTATGGTAAATTTTAAAGCTCTGGTAAGTTGTATGAGTGCCGACATCTGTAAATTGGAATTCAAGGGTGCTGCATTTCTTATACTGATTGTGAAAATGGAGCTCTGCATTAATTTTAATAATAGACTGTTGTATGAAGGAATGTGGGGCATGTCATCCATCATTTGTTTTCTACAGAAGTTAGTTGTTCTTGCTGATTATGTGAAAGTGTGGCAAGAATATGAGATTGGTCCAAGTTGCTTCTTCTCTTATAGGAAAGACAACTTCTGGACATCAATCATACAGGGTAATTGATTAGAAAAATCAAGGCTTACAATATTTTTTGTTATCGGTCTTCTGTATAGCTTTTTGCTTATGAGAAAGGTGCCACTAGGCATACTGTTACTGACTGGTGTGACCTGAAGTGGAATGATCAAGAAAACATATTGTGAAAAAGTAGGCGCCAAACTAGGATTCATTGGAGGAATCTTACGGAAATGTAATTTATTCACAAAAGAAATGGCTTGCCAAACACTTGATTGACCAATTTTTGAGTAATGCTCACCATTCTGGGACCCTAACCAGACACTATAATATAAGAGACATGTAAGAGAAAATAAACTGACATGTTCCATCACGAGACCATTTACTCAGCACAAGAGCACGTTTTTCAGAAAGAAAGAAAGAAAGATGTGTTGTGCAAAACTGGGTTTTAATCTTCTTGGGATTTTCCTATATTGTCAATTAAGTAGTTCGATTTAAACTCATCTGACTAATTTATTTAAAACACTAATCCACTCTTACAGCTACAGCTACTTTATTGGTGCCTCATTTCTTGTGCTGCCAGCACTGCAACCACTGAGGGAATCTTCGCCATCTACAGGCTTGTTGCGTCAAAATTAAGAAATCATTTAGAAAGCAAAAGCCTGAGAAATTAGTGAGGATCTATAAATTTTTGCATTCAAACTAAATTGTACTTTACAGTCATTACAATTTTACATAAAGATTTTGGGTTTTTGTACAAGGGTTTGTTTTATTCAGTTTTGTTATGAATGTGGGTATTGTGGGGTTTTAGTGTAGGTACCGGTACTAGTGCTATGTCAAAACTGGTAAAACATTTCATAGCATTTCATAGATTGTTAATACTGTAGTTTTTTGACTGGCGGATATTTTAGAGTTCTGTTTCCTTATATAAGTTGAATGAAGGCAGTGAGATTTATTTTTGTAGAATTTTTTTAAAGGTTTGTGTTAATGAATTTCATGTGTTTTTTGTATCTGGCTGATGGGTTAGTCCTTGGGCACAAGCCCCAAGCTTGTGTGACTGCTCTGTTTAATCATATTTACTTTTTAGTTATTCCAATAGTTTCATTTATAGAAAGTTACTGTTGTAGTCCTGTATTTATTGTAATTGTGTGGGAAAGAGTGATATTGTCTTACTGAATGTAAAGGAGCTGGTTATGTCCACAATTTTGTTGATGTCATGACTCGAAGCTGATTGCCAATACAGCACAGTTCAGCATTTTTTATCATTTTAATTATATTTCCTCTATCAGCTCTCAATGTGTGATACGAGTTGCCATTTTTGGATCCTTTTTAGAAATTATGTGAAACATTAAAAACATTTATTGAAAGTTAGAAGTACCTGTTATTTCACAATGACAAAGAAGCTATTGTGTGGCACTTCAATGAAATAACCCCACTGTGCACAGCTCAATTGGTTTTTGACTGTTTCCTTAAACAGAATTTTGAGATCATAATAAAATCAATATAGGTGAATTGTTTCATCGTACAGATGAAGGTGTAATTAATGGTAATCAATTAAAGGATTAAAAAATAACCGTATATTTTGCTTTGACGAAATCTTACTTCAGACTTGTGTTGTATGAACTGATGCAATATTCTGATCATCATAACATATATGTATGTTATTTTCCGTGTTTTGGCAGTTTTGTTTTGTATGTTTTCAGTCTCCCTAACCCTCAATCGATTTATTATAAACATGATGTACATATAAACAGAACTGGGAATCTTAGACGGTCAACAAATTCTATTTTGGTGTACTAAGGCGTACATCAAATTAGGATTCACAGTGATTTAAAACTGTATAAATGATCATTTTATTCCAAATTACATATGCTGGACGATGTGACATCGACACTTATACCATTTATTAGTTGTGGATTTGGGTACCTACTGGTAGGAGTTCACTAACAGCTAGATCTCAACAAGTTTTACATCACATGCCACGTGATTACATGTCACACGTCAGTGGCAATGTACGGTACTGGGACACTCACTGATCCTTACATTGGATTCCAAAATGCTGAGATATGTTAACACAGGTGGAGTAGGTGAATGTATATCAGTGAAAAGCAGCATGCATAAAAATATCTTCGAGAGTTTAGTGCAAAAAGGGGATGCCAAATAAGATTTCAATCAACACATACCATGTGTGTGTTTATTCTTAACAAATCAAGCATCAAATGCATAATATTCTGAAGCATTGCACCTGTCATTCATTATCAAAATCTTAATTTGTTTCAGAGACACAATTCTGATACAAAATTTTGACAAACTTCCTAAATTGAAAACTCTGCCACCACAACCCTGCTGATGTTGGCATCGATATCATATGATATAAAGAGGCAGTTAATAGATAGCAGGCATAACACAAAAACACTTGTGCTAGCAATAACAAATCATTACCTCCATGCAATAAATCATCAGCTGTGTTGCTGACACCATCACACTAAGTTGTAACACCATACTATAAACTCAAATGTATAAAGAAAGATCCACAAAGGAAAAAAGTAAAAACCACAAAACACTTCTAATGAAATTCCATATAATAGCCTTGAACTAGATACTACAAGGAAGAAAAGAAAGGGAAAATCCACAAACTTTTAACCATTTCTTTGCATAAATTATCAAAAATGACAAACTCAGCCCTTGCACAGTTCTCGCAATAAATTTAAAATATTTTGATAATTACTGCCAATGGGCATGAATTTTAATGTACGCACATAACCGACAGAAAAGATTACATAAAAAGTAACAATAGATGAAATGATGTGGTTGCTGCAAACAGAGTTTTAACTGCACGAATAAAATGTCTTAAGCTGATCAATAGTTGCTCTAGGTGTAAACTAAAAGATTCAATTATAGCACAAATAAAATAAGGGTGCATATCATTTCTTTGACATATGCCTGTAATGACTAATCCATTATGTTCCATACCGCGTAATCTGGGGAGGCCCTGAAGCGTTATTTCATTCTGATACTTTACACCCTGCTTCAGAAGTTGTTATAAACCTAACCAAAACTACTTTCGCTGCAAATTGAATGACACTATCAAATGATAAATGGCTTCTTTAAACAAGCGATACAGCAATCTAAACTCTAGTAAATTACTCTTTTCTAGTACAATTTACCATTTGCATGTTATGTGTGTCACAACAACTATTAAAAACAAAGGGTGACCTCAAACATCGTCTTTGCACAGAATGTTGATGTTTACCATAACGCACACAAATCATAAAATCGGAGGTCTGTATACTTACGTTGTCCAACAGGAAACATATTTGTTTCAGATCACCAAAATAAATACTAAGTGGGTAATAAATAATATAACTATGTCCCCCCGCGCTCGATGACCTCTCACTTGCGAATTATCAACATGGCGAGTGATGACGTCACTAGTATTATCCATCAGGGGTGTTCCATTGGCTAATCACAAGAAATACCAACATAGCAACCTGCAAGTTGGTATGTTGAGACGTCTACTTGCAGAAAAAGACAAATGAAAATTTACCACTAGTAAACACCTTAACACACAGTTTGGCTACAGAATACAATTTTGTACTGCACATTAATTATGTAATGCGAATGTAAAAAAAACCTCCAGCAAAAAATGTGAATCCATAATAGTCGATATGCACCAACACGTGCAAGTTCGCTGAACGAAACAGTAAACACTACTGAATGTTGGTGGTACTGCGTCAAATACAGCTATGTCTATCTACAACTCCGGAACGTTCACAAGATCTAGTGGACTTATCAGCGCGATTTCGAAACAGTTACGCTCTGTGACTCTGAAACCTGTTAAAAAGATTTCAGTCAAATTTGATCCTTTCCAAGAAAATGTCACAGAAACGAGGTAAGTTATACACAAACGGCAGAAGGCGTGCTCAAGTGAGCATGCCTTGACGATTCGCATTTGTCAAACGTTGTCTTAGCAGACGAAAAATCGATACAACGGACGATACCCTACTGAACGGATGATACATTTGGCTTTGGCCGAATGTAGTACGAGACTGCTGCGTAGCCGTATGTATATCTTCTAACATTACTAAATATCTCATACGTAGAGAGAAAACTGTTCGATAGTGCTAGAGAAGGCTATTTTAATCGCTTTGGTGGAACAGAGAGAGAACCTGTAACGATTCTGCGTTTCTACAAACGCGGCTTCTCACAATTAGTTTTGATTGTATAACTCGTAATTAAACATTACTTACCACCACACTGTCCACAGCCATAATTTTTGCCTAGCATGGAGATAATTTCCCTTCTGCCAGTGCTAGCTGCTTCGATTGTTGGTACAGTCAGCTTTTGCCTTCCGGCTGCCATTTTCACCTGAAAACAACAATTTTGTTTCAGAAACTTCCTGTTCCACATTTCTTCCCCTAAGATATTGTCGTCAAATACTAGTTGCGCCATCAAGACAGACATTCTTTGTGACCGAAGTGAACCCATCATAAGCTTCTTTCTTGGTAAGTGTTATATTTACATACAACTTTATTTATTTTGTAAAATCGGTGTTTTACAAGAAAAATCATGGAAGATTGTTCCTTTTCAATTTGCAGTTAATGGTGAATCAGTGATTTTCAAAAGCAAGAACCTGACTGCCCTTGAACTGTTGCAATTGTACAACAAGCACATAACACCTCTTGCACCAGCTGAACAGCCTGCCTCAACTGTAAAGACTAAATCTGAGAGAAAGGCTGCAGGGAGACGACAATAGAAGAAAATTTTCAAAATCATGGCTAGGCACCGAGATCAGTATAGTTTGAGACTTATTGACACTCTATACAATCAGGTCCCAGCATTTACAGACATATTTGATGAAGAGACTTGGTATATATTTTGTGCATGTTTTGTTGCAGGTACTATTCTAGTTGCCTTCATACTATCCCGATTTATAACAATAAAACCTGTGGAATAGTGTGTTACCTGTGTGTGCCTTTAAATATGTAAAATTATGTAAATTCAGTTGCTTCTGTCACACTTTTAAAGCACATTATTTTGGAATGTTTTTGATCCACCAAACAGTAATATCACTAACATTATATTTTGAATGTAGTTTCGGAAAGTTATGTGAAAGGACTGCTATATGTTTTAACCAATTAGTTTATTCTGTTTATCTTTGGAAAGTCATGTGAAAGCAGTAAGCTGAAATTCAGGACTGCTACATGTTGTAATCAATTGGTCCATTCTGTTTAGCTTAATAAAGTTTAATAAAGGGCAGCTTAAAATATTTCATTAACAATAATGCATATAAACAAACCTCTGTGTGTGTGTGTGTGTGTGTGTGTGTCACAAGAGATGATCTTCCCATACCACAACAACAACAAAAAAGGGTAACATTCTATATATGTAGTACATCTGGTGTCACTGCTTGATAACTAAGCTGAAGCCCACAGTAAAACTTACTTTTGGAAGATTTTACAGAAATAATCTTTACAACTGATGTAACGGAAGCAAAAGAGCTTTATTTCCTTTGTGACAATTGTTATGCAAAATACGCCTGGAAAATATGTGACTGTAACTTAACAGCATTTAATGCAGAGAAATTTTAAAGAGTAATCTTCCTACTAAATGAAAGAGGAAATTGTATCTCCTTTGTAATGAAAAGTTTAAGGTGTCTGTTGTGGAAACGTAAAACGCATTTACGTATAGCTAGCCATTTACTGCGTCCAAACCTGAGAAACATTTGAAACTAGGGTTGACAATTTTATAATGTTGCAATTTCATACCGAACATCTGACACTGTAAAAGCACCTTGGTGCAAGTAATCAAGCAGTTAAGTTATTCTTTCGATGCTAATTCCCGGGACGCATCTGCCATTTCTTGGATCTTCCTTTCGACATATATAAGCGAAGTATTTCAGATTGATAAGAGCAATCTTGATATCTTTAATAATCAAGACAAAAATTAAAACAACCGGATTATTAAGTTTTACAGATCGCTATGGATACAATAACTGCTCTACCGGGTATAGAAGTGATCATATTTGTCGCTGGTAGCCATTTCATTCTCGTGTACTACCGGAAAAAAGGACTAAACAATATTAAAGTCATCTTTCTTTGCGCTATCTTACATCGGTCCCCAACTATCGCTTTATTAAACTACAAAAGATGACAGCTCTTGACGTAATCCACGATACAAAGCAGGTCAATAAAAAATACACGACCTACGTTAAGGCGACATTGGAAAGCTCAAGGTCGCTGATAACTACGTAAACAAAAATAAGAAAGTGTTTCCCTATTTAACCAAACAGGAACTGAGACAAAGGATGTACTTTACTTACTGTCGTTTACTGCGCCGTCTCCCTTTTATAGGAACGAAAATGCTTAAGTTGGTGCATTCTGATCACCACAATGTAAACATGGTGGTACTGCGTATTGCCGCTGTTCAGCGCGTAACCACTATTCCTTCCCCCGCCGGAAAGCATGGCAGCGACGCTTTCGCCGTCCAAGGTCTCTAAATCGATAACAGCTTTCCGTCGCGTTCATCTTGTTTATTAACAACGGCAATGATAATTCTCCTAGCGGAATGTTACACAACTATATTGACAACACCGCACCACAGACGATTAAGTACACTCCTTTATGTTCACACTTGTTTGTATATATGCAGCTCAGCTGTTATAAACAAATCCCTTTAAACGGTACTGGTTTACAGGAACAGCACACAATAGTGATATGCAGTGACCCGTGCTGTAATTTCCAACTGGCATCTGCAGTGAACTTGACAATAACAGTACTCCAATTCAACCATTAGCGTCAGCAGTGAAAGCTTCGCTTTGAGGATGAGAACTAACACGACGTCTCACTGTTCACCTGTGCCTCTGTGTGCAGGACAATTGTTTGGCCGAGGCCATTTCACCGCTCCGCGCACGGGATTGGTTCCCGCCATCAGAAATTAATACACTAGCACGTGTTGCTGTGACGTCAGAACAAAAAAAAGTTGGTTGCCGGTGTACTGTCTAGTGCTACAAACTCGGAAGAAAATGTAGGAACAGTGTCATTGATAATTGTTTGTTTAGGGTATATCGGCTGCGATCTCTTGCATTACTAACGGGTAACATTCAACAGTATTGCGCTTCTTCTGATTTTTCATATTCGTTGCACAATTGTCTCTAAAAAGAGGAGACATAAAATTCAATGATTCAGCTCCACTAAAGGCGAAACATACATACTTATTACCTGGTAATTTATAAGTAAACTGATGTAAGTTACTCGTAAAACAGAAAACAGTTCGATGTGTGTTCAATCGTGTATGTATGTGTGTGTTTCGTGGACGTGTAACGGTGACGAAGTACACATACCGGCAATGCAAAAGTAGTGCTGAATGTCGTGTTGTTTTAAAGAATGAGTCGCGTTTATTATCGTGTGCGGCGCATTTTACAAATTGGTTTTCAATCTTCTCAGTAAGACGAACAGACTGGCATCTGCACATAGCAAGTATCACCATACCGTCCTTAGCAATGCCCATAAAAAGTTAGTGATGTTACTGGGTGAGCTATATTGCCGTATGGACATGTATTGGTCAAATATTGCGTTGTGGACAAGTAAACTGTTTATACGTTCGTGTTGTTGATTGAGACCTTATCAGGAATAAATTTTGAACTAGCCTATTTAGACTCACGGTTTAGTTACTGGATGAGCTGTATTGCCATATTGACCAAATTTTGCTTCTGCACAAGTGACCTGTTTACGTTCGTGCTGTTGACTGGGACCTTATCAGAAATAAATTTTGAACTATTTAGACTCACGGTTTAATTTGCGAAGTGACGTAGCATTATAAAACAGCATGCAACTGAACATGACGCTATTTACATTCAGTATGTTTACAGGCGGCTGCATTGCACGTTGTTTTGCCGCACAACGTACCGGCAGTATGGGGAAATAACGAAGTCAGAATGGAGCATCCAGTACAAAACAAACAAATTGTATTCCATGGACCATTTGCACTAGTGTCAAATGTAACGTGTTTCATATATAATGAACTATATTTATGGTTGCACTTGAGTGGAGTGTGTAGTTATACTTGACAATGGAAATAAAATATCAACAGCTATGGCACAGTTATAGGGTCGGACACCAATTAGTGGTGGTGACTCTGAGGTCAGCAGTGCAGTATTTTATACTTCATTAAGTAATTAGGATATTTATAAGTTTGCTCGGGATATCCACTGTTTGTGGAGACATCTGTGTGGATTTCTGTCAAGTGTAAGCTTCCCATTTTGGTTGAGGCGTGCAACACTGAGCCTTGGACAACTTTTCTGACCCAGTTTAGAGGCAGTGTAAGGAAACAAATGAACCCAATGCAACTCAATTGCAAAACCTTCCAGTCTCATAAGAGAATGCACTGTACAAAAAAGTAAAGGATCAACCAATAGAGGAAAATATGGTTGAGTGTTTTTAAACAAGAAGTAAATTGAAACACACACAACCTTAACATGAAACTATAGAGAAAGTCACCCAAATTTTGAAAGAGTTGGTGGTACACTAGTTGCTGATTTACACCCTCTTGGTAGATTAATGTCTACTTGACAGTATTGGCATATATTGTACATAAATGGTTTATGTGTGTGCTATAAGACTAGATACCTGTTTACAGTGGCCAGTAGGTGTACATTACTATTTGCCAAGCAGCTAACACGTATGCTTTGATAACATTCAGCGGGAGCTGACAAGGCACATAATGATACAAAGTGCACAATAGATTAAGTTTTATTGTCAGCTTAGTGCTGGGCACACGTCTGTCTTATGTGGCATCTTATATACATTGGCTTTTTTAGCTCATGTCAAAGAAGTTGCTGACAATTACGTTATATTGCCCTTATTCATCTTGAGGCTGAAACTTTTGTGTCCATGCTTGGTTACTAATAAATATGTTTTTGGATGGTATCCACCTGGGTTAAAGAAGAAAACGTTGTGTTTTGCTCAAAGCAAGTCCTATCCAGAACCAAATTTTTCTCTGCCTGATTGAAAAATAGAAGCCTTCAGAAAACATGCTTAGATGCCAATGTAACTTTGTTCATGTACACACCATTGGCATGTATGTAAATAATTAGAGTAGCAGTTCTCTGTGTCAGGTGGAGAACATTAGTGTTCACGTTTAATGCCTGGGGGGATATGTATGGAGCATGAGCAGCATTAGATGCTGAGTGATCATTGCGAAGCCCACAGAGATGCCCTGTACTCATAGGATACTGCGTTATCAGCACCAACAGAGTTTGAAAGGGGCCTCATTTTTGGTTTCCATTTGGTGAGCTGATTGAATCGTGCAATATCCTGATTTGTGGGGCATTTAAATGTGGCAGTAGCCCAATATTGGTTGAGATGAGGGCAGACGTACTCATTGCCAAGGCTCCAGTGGACTCCCAGTAACATTCTGTCATCTTGCACCACTGATCAGAGACTAGCAGCATTCAGACTAGAGAATTACTGCCCCATGCATAGGCTAACATTAACACAAAGAGCTGTGTTTGGAGTGGTGCTGTTACAGGGAAGTATGGACTGCTGATGGTGTCACATTTTGTGCGGCAATGAACCATGGTTCTGCACTACCCAGTATGATCACTGTCAAGTAAGGGGACAACCTGAAGAGAGGTCCGTTCTTCCAGTATTATGGTTGTGTGTGTATGTGGGAGGGGGGAGGCACTAGTGCATGTGTGCAAGCTGTCTGACAATAAAGAAAGTGAGATCATGACAGTATGAACCCACTTACCAGTACGATATAGCACCCTCTCCGGCCTGTATGCATGCACTGGTTGGGTTGGGAAAGTGTCGTAAAGCTGTTTTGTCCTATCCTGAGGCAAACTGGCCCGCAATTCTTGCAACTGCTTCTTAACATCATGGGTATTGGCGCCGGGACAGAGTTGACCTTCAACTGCTCCCATATATGTCCTACCAGGGGCATGTCTGGAAATCTTGCTGGTCATGGAAGTACTTGAACATCATCATCTATCCTGTTAAAAAATTGCACCACGGTAATGTCATGAAAGGTAACACATGAGGACGTAGGATATCAATGACATACAGTTAGGCCATCAGATTCCAGTCACAAGCCTACCACTTGTGATCTGAAGTCATACCCAACGGCTGCCCACATCATGGCATCAGGAGTAACATAACTTTGTCTCCTGAAAACATTGGTAGCATGGGACCCCTTCTTCAGATTGCCACTATACTCACTGACAACGGTCATCTGAGGCTGTGCAGAACCATAGTTCATTGGTTAACATGTTGCAACACCCTTCATCAGCACAATCCATACATCAATCCAGACTAGCTGTTTGTGTTGTGACGTTAGTGACAGCCTAGATGCACGGAACATTAATTTCCTAGTCGAGTTGCTGGTAGTCTCCAACCATTGATGCAGGGTGACACAGAATGCTACTGAGTGTCCATTTTTCTCTTGTGATTTCCATTTCTTCACAGAGAGATGGTCAGCCACTTCATTCTTCCTTATTCAGCATTGTTCCATCTTAATGGAAGTGTCTGCACCAACTACACCACTTAATGGAAGTGTCTGCACCAACTAACCATTTGTGTCAAGTGAAGTTGCACTGTATACTTCCACCAACTCAGTGTGGGTGGTTCCCCTTCAAATGCAGAAAACAAATCACGGTGTGCTACTCCTTTTTAACAATAGGCTGTGCTTCCTATAGCAGCGTGGCTACAGTACTGTGGCATGTGAATTTCACTATGTACTTTAGACATATACCAAACAAAACAAAAAATAGCAATAATAATAATAATAATAATTATTATTATTATTATTATTATTATGCAACTTTTTAAACTTTATTACTGCACCATGTAAGACAGAGTCTGTCTCTTGTGTAGACAATAACATTATACAAGGTGGGGCAAATAAAAGTGGCCTGGAGAACAGAGTTCCAGGGTACAAAGAAAAACAGCAGAGGAAAGGAAATACAATACTAACCTGACTAGTCTGTTGCAGTTCTTGAAGACTATGAGGATTGTTGCAATACACCTTAGACTTGAGGGCTCCCCACACGAAGTACACCAATCACTCGCTGACAGATCAGGTGGCCTGCGTGTCCAGCTAGGGCTGCGACCAGATTGACCTCTACCTCTGCTAACAGCTCTGTCAGGCATAAAGATTGTGTAAATGTGCTTCCAAGGTTTTGTCAGTTGTATGGGCAGTTGCTCCATTTGTTCGAAGTAACTGTAGGTCTTTTCCTCTTCTGTCAATGCTGCCACAAATGGTTTCAAAATGTTGGCAATGTAACTTGCTGAACTCAGTGTCCAATGAAAGAAGATGGGACCAATAATGTGGTGTGCAGACATTACACACCAAACCCTAACCTCCAGATCATGCAGTGGTGTTTCATGGAAGTTATGCGGACCTCTGCTGGCTGTAACCTGATATTCTGTGAGTCGACATAACCACTCAGGTGAAACTAGGCGCCATCAGACATAAAGAACAGATCCAGGTACAAGCCGTTCGGTGTTATCTCAGTGAACAGCCACTAAAAACTGGAGGCATTGAGGAGCATGTGCTGGTTTTAATGCATGAACAACAGAGACTTAGTAGGCATGCATGTGCAGGTCCAGGCGGAGTATTCGTCCGCATAATTGGCGTTATGTGCGTGTCTCTTGTGACAGGCAGCTTGTTGATTTGGTAGGACTCTTAAGCATTTTCTGGTGAACTGCAGCCACATTTTCTGGTGTGCGGGTACGTTTTGGAATATTTTTTGACTTGTTCAAAACAGATCCTGTCTGATATTTTCGGACCAAGTGTTGCATAGCACTCTTACTGGCACTTTGACATCATTAAGCTTCTCAGAAAACATTAGATCACACTATTTCCATGACATCTTTGCCACGAAACTTTCCACAATAAACAGCTGCTGCTCCACTGTAACATCTTCCCCTTTACACTGCTACACTCACGTTGACACAGCCCGCACTAAGCTCTCAACCAGTGTGGATCACATGACGTGGTGAGATTATACGCATACATTCACGTCGAATTGTATCCATTCATCCAGGCCACTTTATTTGCCCCATCCTGTACACAGGAAATTAAAATGCCTGTGATCCTGCCAGAATTACAGAAACCAGAGAGTACAGTAACAGCATACTTCAAAATAGTAAAGTTCTATCCAAAATAGAAGAATAGAAATTAGATACACTGTCAACTAGGTTTGATTCTGGGTCCACTACTGTTCTTGACCTGTATGTTTCATTGCCAAGAGATTCAGACTGTTACAAATATATTTACTCTATCTTTGAACCAACAGAGATTAAATTCCAGAAAGGTTAAAAGATTTTTACTGTCTGTCATATTTGCAAGTGACACAAGCATATCAATCAAGAATCCACACTGAATGTGTGTGTGTGTGGGGGGGGGGGGACGACAATTTTAATAATAAGAGAGTCATATTTAATTTCTAACAAACAAACAAACAAAAATTTCCAGTTGTGACAGGAATACACATAAGGGAGATACATAATGTGAGAACCTATGCATATAACATTTTTTATGTTCATAATAGAGGGAAACATTCCACGTGGGAAAAATATATCTAAAAACAAAAGATGATGTGACTTACCAAACGAAAGCGCAGACATGTCTGCTTGTGCCTGTGTATGTGCGGATGGATATGTGTGTGTGTGTGTGTGTGTGTGTGTGCGAGTGTATACCTGTCCTTTTTTCCCCCTAAGGTAAGTCTTTCCGCTCCCGGGATTGTAATGACTCCTTACCCTCTCCCTTAAAACCCACATCCTTTCATCTTTCCCTCTCCTTCCCTCTTTCCTGATGAAGCAACCGTTGGTTGCGAAAGCTTGAATTTTGTGTGTATGTTTGTGTTTATGTGTCTATCAACCTGCCAGCACTTTCGTTTGGTAAGTCACATCACCTTTGTTTTTAGATATATTTTTTATGTTCATGTATATATGAAGCTGAAAATGAATCTCCCAGGCTGTGGCTAAGCTGTGTCTTCACAATATCCTTACTTTCAGTTGTACAAAATTTCATTCTGGAATCTGCTCATTCGTGTGAGCACAAGGAGACAGGCAGCTTATCCAAAGAGAATAATTTCTTTCTCAGAAAACCGTTTTCTTCACCTTAGGCTGACAAACAGGAAGGAAGATTGGAGTTTAAAAGTCCCATCAATGACAAGGTTATAGAGACAGAGCACAAGCTTAGGTTTTGCAACAAAATTGACCATGATATTTTCAAAGGAACCATCCTGGCATTTCCCTTAAATGATCTGGGATTCGCATATGCAATTTGTGGAAACAAATCTGAGTGACAGTTTCAGCCACTGCCCTCATTAATGAGAGTCCGATGTCTTAACAGTGTGCCACCTGATCCAATGATAGGTGTATCTACAGGTGTCAACTGTTAATTGTTGTTATTCTACAGCCAATCACCATTTGGCAAGCCAATGCTACAATGATGATGAATCCATCAAAGTGCTGTACTGAATATTCTTGATCAACTTTCAATCACCTGTCTGTCAAATAAGTTTTAAGACTGGACTTTTTTAAACGGGATGCATGGCTTGAGACTCGCAACAAAGTTTTGATGTGCCAAACCAACATCATCAGCATTCAAGGCACAGTAAAAAGACCCCACAACATGTACGGTGGTGAGACATCGTCAGATGAAGATAAAACGTTGAGATGCTTACTTGGTGAACCTTGCAGTTGTGTTCCCGTTCTGTACACAAGCCATTATTAGGTCACAGCAGAGATGTAACTAACACTATAGTGTAGAAACTGCCAGAAGTTAGTTGAAGCCAGTGTCCAAATGTGTAAAAGGGTGGGTGACACTGACGAAGTCCCATTTGGCTCAGAATTTAAGTATGAGTGAATTTTAGAGTATTAACATGGCCGCTTGCCATTCAAAGGCCAACACTTTACTGCTCTCTCATGTCCTCAATGCGTTACCTGAAGACTGCACTGCACCAAACTTGACTACCGAATCCTTTGCCAACTCGACATAAAGTGTCTCCAAACTCAACTCCCTCCCAAGTCCTTCCTTGCTCCTAAGAGCGATCCGCAAGCCAGAATGTTCAAGCACCTGTCCTCTCATACCTATGAGAATTTGCATTCCATGAGCCACCATTTGAATAATAATAATAGTGTTACGAACTTATATGCCTTAAATAAAAGCTCTTTCTCTTCTGGATCTATTAAGGTCAAACACAATATTCTATATACAAAAGCTTAGACCTAAATCATTAATCCTGCATATAATACATACATGGTTTAACCAAATAAAAAGGAATATACTTAAAACACATGAAGTTGTAAATTTGCCTTGATGGTATCAAATCTTAGGATAATTTACTGTTTCTAAGTTACAGGCATTAATATTGGCTGGGTTAACTTCTAGTTAAATAAATCAGAAAACTACTAATAATCTAGACAAATGTATTACTTTAATGTAAGGCAATACATGAGAAATACCATGCTAAGTTTCTTTTTTGTGTTACTGTGGAGCATATGATGACCCGATACATTTACAGAATTGAATAATATTTAAACTATATAAAACTGGAATAAACAAATTTTATACAAATGAGTGGTTTTTTGCGATGATAGCTGCAGTGCTAGGGTGTCGTCCGACACCCTGTTTATCACAATTGTGTCAATTGTTGAATAGTTAATCATTGTAAGAGCATTCATTGACTATGATCACTTCTGTTGTTTCTGTCATAATTTAATATTAAAAGTCTTAATAAATGCAGCTCAGTGTCATGGGTACATTGATCCAATTGGATTTGCACTACAGCTAAACATCAAATTACAACTGAATTATAAAGTATTTGAAGGTAGCCATCTTTCATCATGTTGCAAATGCCACCATTGTACAAATCACACATACCAGCCCTGGCTTGCTGTCTGCCAGCCACTTACTGCTTCTTGGGGAGAACCACTGATTAGCTGCCACTGAGTGCTTGTTTTGTTGGCGACTGCATGGGCTGCTGTTAATCTCTCCAGCATACGCTGGACAAAAAGATTCCACATCATTTTAGGTGGATCCATGTATGGATTCCTGAGTGCAAAGATGTACAGAGCTGCCCTAGGTCTTGTGCTGGACTACCTGCAGGTAGTAAGCTGCGGAGTCCCACATTATCAGGATTTGTGTACAAAGATTTTACCGCATTAATCCATTCCTCCTGCTGTACATTTTACAATAATAATATTTATGATTTTGCATATGTGGGCTTTATAAGACTTTTCCACTAAATACAAAAGGTGTGTATGCACGCATTTTAAATTCAGTTGCTTGTTCCTAATGAAAGACTATAATAAAATCCCCAAGATTTTATCCAAGTCTGATGTTACTGTATAACAAAGATGATTTACTACCACCAAGAATGTTTCATTGGTGTATCTTATTCACTTATAACACATACTACAAATGCTCGGTATAGAGGCTTACACTTAATTTAGATGAAAGTGTTAACACCAGTAGCTGAAATATTACAGTTTTTTTAATGCTAGGGCTTTTTTCTGTTATGCTGTTCAGCTGTTGGAAATGCAGCATTTCGTATTTATGTATACTATGTAGTTAGTATGTTACATCATGTATTTTGTTATACATCTTCCACACTGCATCAGTTCAGTATTACATAAAGTTTTCAGTGTTTCATTTCTGGCATGGCCAGCGAGCTACAGCCAGTAAAGTCTTGTGTGCTGGCAGACTCTTAACTGCACATTGCTGGTAGCTCATCTGTTTGTCCTGCGGCCACGAGGCAGCAGTAAGTATGTCAGCAAACAGTCTCATTGAGACGGCAATGGAGTGTCAGCTGCCCAGGACCTGGGCAGTCAGGAAGTCCCTAGTTTACAGCCTGTGGACAGCAATAGTGGCAGCAACACAATTATATCAAAAACTCCTAGGCTGCAGCTGACAAAGATTATGTGAAACTATGTGGCCCAGTTGGTCAGTGACAGGTTGGGCATGGGGCTTTAAATACCAGTGCCCAGAGCTGACTATGTGGAAGGAACTATGTTTCTGTGTGGCTTGGAATCATCGGGAAAGGGGTCAATGATCACGGTCCACCAGTTTCCATGTGGCAGTTGATCACTGCCCCAGACTCACAAAATTCGGCAGTACAGAACCTGCAGCTTCTGCTGAAGTTTCTGTGTACACAAGGGCATTGACTGGGTGCAACTGCGACCTGATTATGGCTCTGGTCAGTGTTCCCTGATGATACAGCTGCTACAAGTGCTCAATAGGATTTTGAATTTGGAAGCCCTTCAGGATTCTGTAATGCCATGTAATATTCATCATACTATTCCAATATTGCATGTGCTTGATGATTCCATGCATTATCATCTTGAACATTACTATTGTAATATTATGCTATTCACCATATAGTGGAGATGCTGAGTCTCAGATAGGCACAATATAAAAGAAAATAAGCTTTCAGCCAACAAGTGCTTTGTTGTTCATTCAAATGGAACTCACACATGCATGACAACAGTTTCTGGCTGTTAAGGTCAGACTACGAGCAGCAGCACATTATGGGAGAAGCAGCCAGATGGTGGGGGTAAGGAGGAGGCCAGAGCAGGGAGAGATATCAGGATAGGAGTAGGGGACGGTAAAGTGCTGCTTGTGGGAGCATACAGGGACAAGGTGGATAGAGAGTAGGTCAGCTAGATGCAGTCGGGAGGTTGGACAACCCCCCCGGGTTGTGGAAAAGTAGAGAAGTAAAATGACTGTGGGTGAATTGGTAGAATAGAAAGCTGTGTAGTGCTGGTGTGGGAACAGAGAGGGGCTAGATGGGTAAGGACAATGACTAATGAAGGTTGATGCCAGGAGGGTAATGGGAATGTAGGATATACTGCAGGGAAAGTTCCCACCTGCACAATTCAGAAATCTGGTGTTGGTGAGTACCTACCCTCCTGAAAGGTGCCAACCATTTCGTTGAGCAATCCTCCACAGTTCCTGTTCTTTTACCACATGGTGCCCTGCTTGTGACCATTGATGCCATCTTCCTTTAAACTAACATCCCTAATGCCCATGGCCTTACCATTAGGGAACACTACCTTTCCCAATGCCTGACAGATTCCAAACATACAACATCCTTCCTAGTCACCATGAACAACTATATTCTCACCCACAATTACCTCTTCATAGGTACAGCTATGGTCACCCACATGGCACCATCCTATGCCGAACTATTCATGGCCCATCTAGAGGAATCATTCCTAAACACCCAGAATCCCAAACCCCCCACCTGGTTCACATTCATTGACGACATCTTTGTGATCTGGATTGAGTGTGAAGACATACTATCCACATTCCTCCAGAACCTCAATGCCTTCTGCCCCATTCGCTTCACCATGTTCTACTGAACCTAACAAGCCACCTTCCTCAATGTTGACCTCCGCTCAAAGATAGCTACATCAGTACCTCTATCCATATCAAACCTACCAACCACTAGCAATACCTCCACTTTGACAGCTGCCACCCATTCCATATCAAGAAGTCCCTTCCATACAGCGTAGGCATCTGTGGCAGTCACATCTGTAAGGCATCCGTGGCCGTCACATCTGTAGTGACAAGCAGTCCCTCTCGAAATATACCAAGGGCCACACTGAGGCCCTCACAGATTGTAATTACCCTCCCAACCTTGTACAAAAACAGATCTCCTATGTCTTATCTCTCCAGTCACTCACCACCTCCTAAACTCCCACCATCTGGCCACAGAGCAGTATTCCCCTTGTGACTCAGTACCACCCAGGACTGGAGCAGCTGAATCACATTCTCCACCAGGATTTTAACTACCTCTCGTCAAGCCCTGAAATGAGGAATGTCCTACCCACTATCCTTCCCATCCCTCCCACAGTAGTATTCCACCTCCCACTGAACCAACACAATATCCTTGTCCATCCATAAAAAGCCACTGCTCCCAACCCCTTGCCTTATGGCTCATATCATCTAATAGACCTAGATGGAAGACCTGTTCCATACATCCTTCCACCACCACCTACTCCAGTATGGTTACAAGCATCACCTATCCCATCAAAGGCAGAGCTACCTGTGAAACCAGTCATGTGATCTACAAGCTAAGCTGCAACCACTGTGTTTCATTCTAAGTGAGCATGACAACCAACAAGTTGCCTGTCCACGTGAATGGCCACCGACAGACTGTGGCCAGAAATCATCGAGACCATGTAGTTGCAGAGAACACTGCCCAACATTACGCTCTTCACTTCAATGACTGCTTCTCAGCCTGTACCATCTGGATCCTTCCCACCAACATTTCTGAACTGCATAGGTGGAAACTCTCCCTGCAATATATCCTATGTTCCCATAACCCTTCGGCCCTCAAACTTTGTTAGTCATTGTCCTTACTCATCTAGCCCCTTACATGGACTACAGACTGCACATAGCTGCTCTACCCTCTCTCCACCCCGTACCTGTATGGTCCTACAAGCAGCACTTTACCGTTTCCCACCCCTACGCTGTTCTCCCTGCCCCCTGCCCACCACTCCCACCCACCCCAGCCTCCTCCATACCGTCACTGCTTGGTTGCTCCTCCAATCATGCACTGCTGCTCGCAGTCTGGCCTGAACTGCCCGAGACTGCGATCAAGTGTGTGCGTGTGTGTGGTGTCTATTTCCAATGAAGGCCTTGTTGGCCAAAACTTACTTTCTGGCAGTCTTTTTGTTGTGCCGATCTGCAACTCGGCATCTCCGCTACTTGGTAATATTTTCATATTTCATCCTAGATTTTCCATTGTTTGAACATTACTATTGCTGCTTCTCAGATGCAGAGAAGGTTGAAAAGAGATTGTGATGTAACCAATTAATTGATTGTTGTGATTTTTCACCATGAGTTAAGGTGCTTTTATTAATCTGCTTGATGGATTTGTACTTCCATTGTTGAGCTGATCAACAGATGTGATTAACTAATGAGCTGATGAGTATGTAAGTGTTTCAGACTAGTGCACTTCATCTGGCTATCTCTGGTCCTATCACAGGAGATGAAACACAGATTGTGAGGGGGAGAGGGGGTGCTAATAAACAGCACAGTCATTTAAATGCAGATGGTGGACAAATTTCACATTTTGTATTCAAATACACTTCATCTACAACACATGGATGCACATAAGTTGACCTATAGGTTCAAGAATTCTTTGTATTAAAGCTCATGACACCTCTGAGAATATTATTTCATTTGCAGTCAGGAAGTAAATACTTTTTAATTGTTTCAAAAGGTAGGACAATGAAATTGTAAGTTTTTAATTTAAAGAGAAATATCCAAAAACGAACTACATTTATCTTGTGTGCACAACCCTGTGCCATGGGTAGACGAAAACACTATGTTTCATCATCATTACTTGGAAGGTGTCATCAGTTGTAGATTTTTAAAACTTGTGTTAGGCAAAACAGCAAAGTAGCAAGATGATATCAAATATGCAAGATCCCTTAGGATATTACGTGGGAAAGAATGTAAGTCACAAAATTTAGATTTTGCAAGATCAACAACTACTTGTAGGCATGCTATTTGTGAAAAGGAGTTTAGGTTGTATAAACTGGTTGCAAAATGTACAATATTCATGTGACAAAAAGCTTGGACTGGTATCTTCAATATGCAGGCACAGTTTTTACTTGTAATACTGACCACTATAAAACAGAACGGTTAAACATTTGTATGAATATCACATGCTGCAAGCCCATACAATGTGTGAAGATGGTCTTGAAGACATTCGAGATTTACTTTTGCTATATTCAGTGATTTCTGTACTCTTCTTTTCATAGATATACATCTCAGTTTCTCTAGTCTCACATTTATTTTATCTTTGGTTGTAATTAGTACCTGAATGGGGTACTGTGAAATGAAAGCTTCTTAAATGGTTTTTCTGGAGACCTGGTGTCAGAATAATGACTTCCGTATGTCATGAAATAGTAAACATGAGCTTTGTTTGAATCAACATTCTGTTCTGTTTATTTCAAGTTGTGTTGATGAGGCTGAGAGTTCATTCCTCAGAAGTTTTGATAAATAAAATACCCTCACTTCTTTTTCATTGTGAAGGTGTTAATCCAATTCCATGAGCACCCTAAAATATTTTTAAATGAATGACTGAATACTTGAAAGTGATATGAGGCATTAATAAAACATATTTGACTGACACCATCTTCTAGATGGTTGTGATTTGGGATTGTCATGTCATCGTCATTTATTTTTTATTGGTATTAGGTATAGTAGTCAGAGAAGTAAATGTTCTTGCCAATACTTGTCTCGAAAGCTCACAAGACAATTTGTGTCTGTTGAGTTGTTTTATATCTCAAAACTTAAAGTGAGACATGTTGGCACCTTACAAAAGATAACCAACAGAAGAAATGAAGCTCTCATGAGGAGAATATCCATAATGAAATGGTTGCCCTAGACAACAACAAGAAGTGTCTATTTGCTGATTTGCAAGGCATCATTTTTATTGACACCCTTGCCCGCATAATCAAATGACTGAATTATTTGAAGCAAAACTGAAAAAAATGGAGATTGTGACAACTTTGAAAGATATAAGGGTTACTCTTGACCAGACTGTTATCCTGAGATGCGGACTTTCTGCATATCTGTACCAAGGAATCAAAATTGCAGCTAATGCTCCCTCTCGAGAACTGCATAACCTGAGCTGTTCCATCTGAGGTAGTTAGCCCCTGAGGGGTAAAATGAAATTTTGTAATGGGTAGGAAACTAAAGGGTTTACTTGGTTCCATTCATGAAACTAAATTATTTTTAAAACTCATTACAATTATCACACTTTCATAAGACTCTAATACTGATTATAGAAGTTGTCAATCATAACATTTTTTTTCTCAATTACTAACATCAGTGCATGACACAATATGGTGGAGGTTACAACTTACGAGAAAAACTTTTGAACATCTTCCTTACATATCCCAATTACTATATCCTATTTTGTACTTTGCGCTGTGCATCAGCAAAGTGAGACATATTGTAGAGGTTCGCCTACTTTGTTTATTATTCGTTGGTTGTCCTCAGTGCTGACGTACTGCATTGCTACACTGGCTGAAAAATGGGGTTTGTAATTTGGACACTGACTACTGTAAATAATGTAGCCGACGGGAACACATTTGCGTTTCACCATAGTTTACATTCACTTTTTACAACCTCCCATATACACATTTAATATGGCCAGTGTACTATTGTTTAACTTTCCATAAGCCTCATTAATAGTTTGCAGGCAAATATCCATATACTACTACAATAGTTTCTTGTTGTATATCTACGAGCCTAACCACACAGTTCAAAGCCTTTCAAGTAAATTGAACAGTCACTGTCATTGCTTTAACACATGTCGTATTAGTGTAACACTTATTTCACTGTTGTAACACTTATTTCACTGTTAAGTTGATTCATTGTTGTCATTCTAATGAACACAGGTTACTTGTCTGAAACTTGGCCATGGACTGACTGTGTCGTGACCAAAATTCGGGCCCTTATATATCATCACAATAATAGGTGCTGAAACTACACATTCTTTGAAGTTTAATTTACAGAAATTACAATTAAAACTTAATTCATTAAATTAACTGACTACATTGAAAAATTGGTTCTTTTTAACAGTTTCTACCGCAAGAGTTAAGCCAAATTTTTTCTTTAAATTATGAAATTAGCAAATTTAGTTACGTAACCAACACTTTGGACAAAACTGTTAATTACTTTGGAATTAATTAAGGAATTAATTTTAATTAATTAAGCTTTGCCAACATGTTTTCAAATAGAACCAAATAAATACTTTAAGAATACTATTAGTTCATCTTCCAAATATTTATAATTTGTATAGAATTTATATTTGTTTATAAGTCAACAATAGAATTTAAGTTACGAAACATTTACTGATTTCACCCTACAACAAAAGATACTAAATAGGAATAGTCAAAAGAAATTAGAAAATCAATTACGTACATAAAACTAAGCACAAAATCAGATCTGGTGTTATGTTCTTTAAAACTGAGCGCCAACCTTTCTCTTTTATGGAAATGCAAATTATATTCACATATGTTAATGGTAATCAGCTAAAATTGAAAAAAAAAGAAAAAAATGAATTTAAGGACGCAGATGGCAAAACAAGAGGGGAAGTGAAACTATCCCAACTTGCTTCATCACAATATGTGGGACAAATGCTAAATATCTCAGGAAAATGTGTTCTTCCTGCAGTGGTCCAGAAATTGCTTCATTAATAACTCTGAAACAGTTAAATGGTCTAAATGACAGCAAGACACAACAGTAACTGCTTAAGGGCACTATAGGGCTTTACACACTAATTATTATTATTATTATTATTATTATTATTATTAGTGGCAGTGGCCAGATAGAAAGCACTGATAGCCTGAAGTCTTCACATTTCTGCAAGTTCAGGAATAAGGAGTCCAGCAATCAAGTGATTTACAAACAGTAAGTATAGTGCATACATTTTAACTTGATTGCTATTAAGTGAGGGTGTAGGTGAAGCAATCGTCGCTACACGGAGGAGTTGTGCATGGAATGTGTTCTGTAACAAATGTCCACCCTCGCTGTGGATAATTAACTTTCTTTTCTGAGGAATAGTTGTAAGTAGAACTTGCAATGCACCGGGAATTGCTTCATCACTTATTTTAGCACGCATACATATGGAACACAGCAAATAGGGAAAAAAAAGTGGCATGCCAGATTTATAGGCACGAAAGTAGATTTTTTACTATGATAATAATGGAAATAAAACAAGAATCTGAATGGGCTTGGAACATAATTTATTATTTGCACGGACTGAATATATCTCAATGACTTACTAGTTTGTGGTATAATAAAACATTTACAAACTATAAGTATCATTTATATCTGACCATTTTAAAAATAAAACTGTTCAAACAAAATTGTTTTTCGTTCTGAAGTTTAGTTAGGCACTAATGTTGGTATTGGTGGGAGGGAGAGTACTACATAATATTTGATTGCACTTAGAGGTAATGGTCTAAGAAAGGCCGGGAACCACTGATCTAGTGACTTACAGGCTTCACCTGTCACTGGCTTGGGTCATTACTATGTTATCCACCAAAAAACTAATGTTCAGTTTTTTTGTGACACACGCTTTGTGATGTCAGCACCTAAATTAATTAAACATATTCCAAAAAGGTGTAGTAGTAGATTAGCCATGGTTTCATGTTTGTTAAAGGTGGAAAACATGCTTTTGCCAGACTTGTCTCACATGTCTGTTTATATGTTTCTTTACTACGTATGTTTCTAAGTAATTGTCCTTTTGCCAGACTTGTCTCACATGTCTGTTTATATGTTTCTTTACTACGTATGTTTCTAAGTAATTGTCCTTTTAATTAATGAATTTAATGTAAACTTCTCAAATAATGTTTTGCACCATCTGATATCTGCAACCACATGTGGGCTTATATAAGCGTTATGAAACTAAAAAAATAAGTTTACTCGGAAGTAAAAACAGGGTAGTCTGTTCAAATATGTAAATGTTTGGTCATTTGTGGAATCAAAATTTGGTGTTGAAGAATATACAATTCCATTTTACTCCATCCAAGCTTCATCATGGCATGCTGCTTACAAAGCAGTTGAGATGTTGCTTCTTGACCCAACCTCACTCTTTGACAATAACTATCCTGACATCAACCAAGGTATAAGGTGAAAGGACATCTGCAAGATTCAACTGGTCCCAAACATGCTCAGTTAGGTTCTAATCATCAGGTCCTGCAGGCCATTCCATGTAGTAGATTGCTGCCTCCTCGAAGAAAGTGTTCCTCAGGTGGCCACAGTGCACTTATGCATTATTACCTTGAAGCCCTCATTACTGAAACATTAATTATAGGGATGAACAATAGGTTCAAGGATTCTGTACTGATTCTACACAGTCTCAGATTACCCTCAATAATGACTGACATCCAGGACACATACACTCCTGGAAATTGAAATAAGAACACCGTGAATTCATTGTCCCAGGAAGAGGAAACTTTATTGACACATTCCTGGGGTCGGATACATCACATGATCACACTGACAGAACCACAGGCACATAGACACAGGCAACAGAGCATGCACAATGTCGGCACTAGTACAGTGTATATCCACCTTTCGCAGCAATGCAGGCTGCTATTCTCCCATGGAGACGATCGTAGAGATGCTGGATGTAGTCCTGTGGAACGGCTTGCCATGCCATTTCCACCTGGCGCCTCAGTTGGACCAGTGTTCGTGCTGGACGTGCAGACCGCGTGAGACGACGCTTCATCCAGTCCCAAACATGCTCAATGGGGGACAGATCCGGAGATCTTGCTGGCCAGGGTAGTTGACTTACACCTTCTAGAGCACGTTGGGTGGCACGGGATACATGCGGACGTGCATTGTCCTGTTGGAACAGCAAGTTCCCTTGCCGGTCTAGGAATGGTAGAACGATGGGTTCGATGACGGTTTGGATGTACCGTGCACTATTCAGTGTCCCCTCGACGATCACCAGTGGTGTACGACCAGTGTAGGAGATCGCTCCCCACACCATGATGCCGGGTGTTGGCCCTGTGTGCCTCAGTCGTATGCAGTCCTGATTGTGGCGCTCACCTGCACGGCGCCAAACACGCATACGACCATCATTGGCACCAAGGCAGAAGTGACTCTCATCGCTGAAGACGACACGTCTCCATTCATCCCTCCATTCACGCCTGTCGCGACACCACTGGAGGCGCGCTGCACGATGTTGGGGCGTGAGCGGAAGACGGCCTAACGGTGTGTGGGACCGTAGCCCAGCTTCATGGAGACGGTTGCGAATGGTCCTCGCCGATACCCCAGGAGCAACAGTGTCCCTAATTTGCTGGGAAGTGGCGGTGCGGTCCCCTACGGCACTGTGTAGGATCCTATGGTCTTGGCGTGCATCCGTGCGTCGCTGCGGTCCGGTCCCAGGTCGACGGGCACGTGCACCTTCCGCCGACCACTGGTGACAACATCGATGTACTGTGGAGACCTCACGCCCCACGTGTTGAGCAATTCGGCAGTACGTCCACCCGGCCTCCCGCATGCCCACTATACGCCCTTGCTCAAAGTCCGTCAACTGCACATACGGTTCACGTCCACGCTGTCGTGGCATGCTGCCAGTGTTAAAGACTGCGATGGAGCTCCGTATGCCACGGCAAACTGGCTGACACTGACGGCGGCGGTGCACAAATGCTGCGCAGCTAGCGCCATTCGACGGCCAACACCGCGGTTCCTGGTGTGTCCGCTGTGCCGTGCGTGTGATCATTGCTTGTACAGCCCTCTCGCAGTGTCCGGAGCAAGTATGGTGGGTCTGACACACCGGTGTCAATGTGTTCTTTTTTCCATTTCCAGGAGTGTACATTGTATGTATGAGATGTGTATCGGTATCTGGCTGCTTCCACACTCTTCAGCAATTATTATGAGGAGTCAGACAAAAAGTCCACACTTTATGATGATGAGAACATGACACTTTTGACCCAAGTTCAATTACAGGTGTTCCTTGGCGTCTTATAGCTAACTATAGTGTTATGGGAGTCTTGTACTGTAGTTCGTAATGGACACGTAGAGACCAAAGTGCTTAAGTGAAGATGATACTGAATGCGTCAACATACATTGCCAGTTGTCTCTGAAAAGGCAGTACTGCTGCATTCCCCTTGGAGTACCAAAGAGCCATAATGTGTAAGTAGCAATCATCAGCTGACACTGTTAATTTCGATCACTCAGTATAAGTCTGAGTTTTATTATTTGTGTGTTATGATAGCAGCTGAATGTCTGAATGACATCGCTATAATGTACACCAGTATATACGGCAATTTCATATGCTGACAATCCATTTTGACAAAATAACAGTGCATGTGTAGTGCAAATTCATGCTCTATGCAAATGCATTAAATTAAAAAAAAAACTACAATTGAGACTGTGTGTACCTGAGGTACATTGCAAATCATATAATTCTCAGAAAATAAAATGCTACATTTAAGAAAAATTAATTGTTGGAAAATATGTTTTAAATATCTGTTTGCTCCAGAAAATCGTGTATTCTTTGCCACTGACATCACTGGTACCTAACTTGCAACTCGCAGAAGGTAGCTTTTTGAAATAAAAATTCTGACACCATATAACAGATGGCTTTTTCATTTATTAAATGCAACTAGCACTTTAACAAGATTTGGACTAATTTACACACTGACATGCAACTCCATTAGCAACTCTCTGAACTCCAGTCTGTAACATTAACAACTACTGCTGCTTGCAGTCGCAGTTGCTGCCACTTAAATAACATGTTGCCAATGCTTTATGCTTACAGTATTGTTATAATTAGTATTTTACATAACTTACAATAGAAAAAAAGACAGTGTAAAATCATATAACATGACATTATGCTCAGCAGTAAACATAAACATATTTTTCATAATTAGTTTTGCAAAATTTAGAGGCTTTGTGTGTTAAGTATTATATGATGAATATTTTTGACAGTATTGCAATATGTGTATTTTCACTAGAATTGATGTGATGATATTTCACTTGCCTACAACAGAGATAATTCCATTTATCAGACCTAATTATGCTATATAAAATTTGCTATCCTATCTTTCCATCAAAACTAGTATTAATACATGTTTACTTTGTGAACAGTTGTTCATGTCACAAGGTTTTAGCAAAAATTCTGTTTAAGTATTTCCTATATTGTCTTGAATAATTAGTCTAAATTAAAAATTAAGACATGACCATAAATATATAACCACATAATAAAATTACAGTGTATGATGTTTAGTAATCAACTGTATCATATACTACAATAGGTGAATCTCAGTCTGCTACCCTAACCACCCCCCCCCCCCCCCCACCCCTGCACGTGCACACACACACACATAAACACAAACACAATTTTATGCCAAAAAATTTTCACGGAATTTAATGCCTAAAATTTAGCCATGATACTCTGCCAGAATATGCGTGCAGTAGCGAAAGATAAAGTTTTACGCTTCAGAATTATGTTGACCAGGACAGACTGAATCAGCATGGGTTTGGATTTGTTACAGGCACCTGTGTGAGAGTAACTGTGTTGTCTTTTCAATCCAACCCTATTTGTATAACTGTGACACAGTTAAATAGAAAAATAATTAGTCTTCATCTCCTTTCTTCTTCCTTATCTCATGGTACTATTTGTCCATCTTCATCCCCTTTGCTTGAATTCTTGCTAAAACTTCATACCTGGTGTCTCCTTTTTTACCTCTGGACCATACTGTATCATTAGTGTCAAATCAAAGCCAGAGCATAACAGATACAAAATGCATGAAAAGCAGTTACTGTTGGGTGGATAGGTAAGTAATACACATGTTAATAACTGGAAACGTGTTCATAATCAAAATTATGGAAGTGTGTTACTAAATATAAGTTCAGTGTCGGCAGAATGTTTTCAGCGTATAATCAAAGCAACTTTATTTTTGTTTAAATCCTCTTTCATTAGTATTAGTCTACTCTTGACAGATGATTACTTGGTGTACAAGTTGCAAATAGATTTCTCTGCTGTGTGTACCATGTGTGTCAAAAATTGTCAATATGATCAAATATAATATCTTATTCAAGTGGGATTAGCTACAAGACATAAATGCTCAAAGAAAATGATGCTTACTACAAAAATTACAAAACATCTTCATTCATACCTGTAGTTTACACTACTGAAATAAAATAACTGATTAGAAATGGAGAAAGAACTATGGCCATTCATACTCATATCCATAACTGAATATACAGATTAGTTCATTATCATAACACTGAACATAAGTGTTTTCAGTGACATGTTAAACAGAGCTACAAAATCTTCATGTTTCTTTTATGTACATACTGTGCAACTGAACAGAAACATGCTTAAGTATGACTAATCTTACAAATGGGAATTAAGTGCTAATGTGTGCAAAATATGAAAACAAATCTAATTCAGAAATATGTCAATGAAAAAAAAGAGGTGATCAGTAGTCTAGTGTAAATACATTGTCAAAATTATTCCATTGTAGTCAGAATTTTCCTCGTCACTCCATTGATGATAACCTCCCCAATTCCTTTTTTAAATTCTACATCTACATGTATACTTGGCAAACCACCATGAGGTGCATGGCAGAGGGTATGTCGCATTGTACCAGTTATTAGGATTTCTTCCCATTATGTTCACTTATGGAGTGTCGGAAGAATGATTGACTGAATGCCTCTGTCCCGGCAGTAATCATTCTAATATTACCCTCATGTTACCTACGTGAACAATAGTAGGGGATTATGGTATATTCCTAGAGTCATCACTTAAAGGCAGTTCCTGAAATTTCGTTAACAGGCTTTCTCAAGATAGTTTACATCTGTGTTCAAGAGTCTTCCAGTTCGCTTCCTTCCTGTGACACTCTTCCACGATTCAAACAAACCTGCGACCATTTGTGCTGCCCTTCTCTGTAATATTGCCTGTTAGTCCTATTTGGTACGGATCCCACACACTTGAGCAATATTCTAGAATTGGTTGCACAAGCGGTTTTTAAACAATCTCCTTTGTAGACTGATTGCACTTCGCCAATATTTTACCAATAAACTGAAGTCTACCACCTGCTTTACCCACAACTGAGCATATGTGATCATTCATTCCATTGCATATCCCTACAAAGTGCTACAGCCAGGTATTTGTATGAGTTGCCCAATTCCAACAGTAACTTATTGATATTGTAGTCATAGAATACTACTTTTTTTTGTGTGTGTGTGTGTGTGTGTGTGTGTGTGTGTGTGAAGTGCACAATTTTATATTTCTGAACACTTAAAGCAGGTTGCCAATCTGTGCGCCACTTTGAAATCTTATCATGATCTGACTGAATATTTATGCAGCTGTTTCAGATAGTACTTCATTATAGATAACTGCATCATCTGCAAAAAGTCTGAGGTTACTATTGTCTGCAAAGGGTTCCAACACAATTGCTTAGGGCACACCTGAAGTTACTTCTACATCTGAAGGTGACTGTCCATCCAAGATAACATGCTGTACCATCCCTACCAAAAAATCTTCAATCCACACACAAATTTCAGTCGATACCCCATGTGATCATACTTTTGACAATAAGTGTAGGTGTGACACTGAGTCAAACGTTTTTTGAAAATCAAGAAATACTATATCTATATGTCCCCTTGATACAAAGCTTTCAGTATGCCATGTGAAAAAACAGTGAGTTGGGTTTCACATGATCGATGTTTTCGGAATCCATGCTGATGTCAAGGATATTGGATCGTAGTATTGTGGAGCACTTCTACTACCCTTCTTGTAGACAGGTGTGGCCTTTGCCTTTTTCCAAGAACTGGGCATGGTCTTTTATTTGAGGGCTTCACAGTAAATTATAGTTAGAAGAGGGGCTAAATCAGTCACAAATTCAGTGTAGAATCTGACAGAGACTACATTGGGCCGTGGAGCTTTGTTCAGTTTTAATGATTTCAGCTGTTCCTCAATACCGCTGGCACTAATACTTATTTCACTCATCTTTTCAGGATTAAATTGCAATTCTCCTGGGTTTTCCTTGTTAAAGGAATATTTGAAAATGGAGTTAAGCATTTCAGCTTTTGCTGTGCTACCCTCAGTTTCAATTCCTGTCTCATTCACTTGGGACTGGACACTTAACTTTGTTGCCACTAACAGCCTTTACATACAATCAAAATTTCTTTGGGTTTAGTGAAATATCATTTGAAAATATGCTGCTATGGTAGTCACTGAAGGCATCATTCATTGCTCTCTTGATAGCCAAATGCATTTCATTCAGCATCTCTCTATATTAGTTTTACACCTATTACGCAGTTGTCTGTTTCTTTAGAAGTTTCTTTGCAGTGACAGTATGCCATGGCAGTTCCCTCCCATCATGAACTGTTCTTCTGTGTATGTATCTGTCCAGTGCGTGGTCAACTACTCTTTTAAACTTGAACTGTAGTTCTTCTTCATGCTCCTGCCCTGTTGCCATTAGATCCAATATATTTCCATCACGAGTGGTGTTCCTAACTGTCTGTTCTATGTCTTATCTTGCACGTCACTAACAAAACTGTAAGTTTTCCAATTGTTGGATGATTAAGGTCTCCATTGGTGATTACAATACAATTTGGGAACTTACATAGAAGTGAACTGAGGTTTTCTCTAAAGTTTTCGGTTACATCAGGAGATGAGTCTGGTGAATGATTGAAGGATGTAATTACCATTTTATACTCACCACTGATACTATGTCATGTCCAAACAATCTCGCATGCAACTTCAATTTCTATCATGTGGATTTGAGTTTCATGCCTACGTAACAAATACACCACCTTCATTTCCCATTTGCCTATCTTTTCGATATACACTTAAATGTTTCCCAAAAATCTCACTGCTATCAGTTTCAGGTTTCAACCAGCTTTCTGTGAGCTTCACTGCTTTCATGAACACTTCAAACTCTGGTACTTTGTTGTGAATGTTTTGGCAGTTGTGTCGAATCAAGCTGAGATAATCTTAATTCCCCTCTTGTTTTGCCATCTGCCTCCTTAGAATTCTTTTTTTTTTTTTCATTTTTAAGTGTTTACTATTAACATACGTATGATCAACAAAGATATAAAAGCAGGCAGAACCGCTACATGTGGTGCCCTGGCGGGTGAGGATTATTGTACGTAGCCACAATAAAAATAGGACTCATGAACTTTGAAAAGAGAAATAAACAGCGGTTTACAGTGAAGAGATGATACAGCCAATCAGCGCTGGGGTTTCATAACAAAGCAGGTGCAGCAGCCAGTCAGCACACAGGTGGACACAGCTCACCAGAGGTAAACAAGATGCCTTGCCGAGAGAATTTCAACTTGCCGCAGCTGTGCAGATCCAGATGACAACCACAAGAACCAGGAGCAGAGCAGTGGAAGAAGAGTGATTGAAAAATAAGATAATTTCATAGCAAAAGCTTTTGTGTATATTAAGTGATACATAATGAGTGCCCTTAACGAAAAAGATAGTGTGACTGAAAACAAAGCTGTAGAGATTTAAGTTGTTAGATGAACAGAAAGACCCAATTGGGACGGGTTCTGTAGCCGATTATAAATCAAACATGAATGTAACTTCGAAGGATGGGGACGAAAGTCCTATTGTAATGAGTGAAATGGATGAAAACAGTATTGCAGTGGTTGATAAGGTTAAGGAGGAGGAACCTAGTAGCGGAAGCCAACAAAGGCAAAAGTTTATGACATACGGAGAAGTGGAAGCAATGTTATGGCAAATTATGAGTATTTTGAATAATATAAGTATGAAAGAAGACGTTAATAGGGTGGAAAAAGTCATGAATAAGGTGGAAAATAATATAAAGAAAGTAGTACATAATACTAATGAGAAATTAACATTAAGCAGTAAATGTGTAGGAAGGTGCAGGTTTCCGAGAACTTTTGTGCTGAAAGTACAGTTAAAAGTGAGAACCACATCGATCAGATTAAAAATGATTCAGAAACTGAGGTAGAAACCAAGTGTGCACCGAGCGAGGTGGCGCAGTGGTAGCACACTGGACTCGCATTCGGGAGGACGACGGTTCAATCCCGCGTCCGGCCATCCTGATTTAGGTTTTCCGTGATTTCCCTAAATCGCTCCACGCAAATGCTGGGATGGTTCCTTTGCAAGGGCACGGCCGACTTCCTTCCCCATCCTTCC